>NC_141890.1:49991396-50632358 GCF_030686135.1 Camelina sativa | reverse complement strand
ATACAACATTCCTTCTTTTAAAGACGAATACTCATTCACCTGTACACACCAAAACAAAACACACAGGTATTAAATTCTACACACTCAAAATCTCATCACTGCACTTTAGAATCAGATAAAACAAAAAAAAAACAAAAGTGATTTTTACTTACGGGTCTTTGGTCTGAAGAAACTTCAATCTCGGAACTGGGATCCCAGCTTTGACCAGAGAAACTCATGCTTCCACCTCCATTATTACCTTTGTCTTCAACTGCTTTCACCGTAACGCTTAGAAGAAGTTGCTGCTTCTTACCATCGTCGCCGATTCCGGCATATCTGACGATCGATGAAGAATCATAGTAACTCCCGAGCTTACCACTGTTGCTACAAACCCGGTGAGGTTTCTTGGGAATCAGAGGGTAACTAGCGATTAACCTGAGCATTGTGCTCTATCTGATTCTCTATTCCTGAGAGTGTACCGCTGTTTGATTGAAGATTGAAGGTAAGTGGAGCAGAGCACCTGAAACACGGCAACCAACACAGCGCCAGAAATAATAATAATAATCAGTTTTTAATTTTCGTTTCTTCTGAGACTTGTGGCGTCTCTCTCTCGCCACGTGGCACATGCTCCCTTGCACGCATCCTCTCGTGTTTCCACGTGCCTCTCCCTTTGTTGTCTCTCAGTGATATTATAATTATCTGGGCCATCCAGGCCCAATATATAAGCGTCCTTTAATATAACAAAACGAAGAGCCCAAAACCACATTTTGCAACTGTATGCATATTTTTTCTAACCTTCATACTTTTTGATTTGAATGTCTTTAGTTTGAAAAAAAAAAGTCTATTTTATTTTTATTAATTCTTTTTTTTTTGTCGGCTTTTATTTTTATTAATTCCTCCGACCTAAGTTTTTTATCTGCTTGGATTTTTTTTTGTTTTTGATATATAATAAATGTACGACCAGTTTACATACTTAAATAACAACATACAGTCCGTCGAAGAAAATATTTAAAATATAAGACGATTTGTAGAAGAAACATCACCTTGATTTAATAATACTTGAAGAAAAGATAAAAAAAAGTTTGACAAGCATCTCTGACTCTGAGTTTCATTGACTTCTCATTCTGCTCGTTTCTGCTGCCCTAACTTGGGCGAAGTATGCGTGTCCCTGTCATCAAATCAACAAAGCGCATTATTATTAATTCACCTCTAACATGTGATTAAAAAAAAACGCGGCTCTTATTTGTTCTCTGAAGCATAATGCGTACCATGGCTTCTTTTGCAGTTAATCTGTCTTGATGATCATACCGGAGCAGCTTGTCGAGGAAATCAATCGCCTGCACGGTTTAAGACCATAACACGTTAAAACCTTACTAAACCATTTTCTATACAAAGGAATCAAGAAAATGAGTAAACCTCGGGTGAGATTAAATGCTGATTGTCTGAGTTGATGAATTTGGACCAAGGTTTCCTGCTATGCCTGTGTGTTGTGTTCCATTGACCCAAAATAATACAATTGTTAGCTTTTAGCTCATTACATGGAAATTAGAAGCTCAGTGATTACAAAATAACCATTATAATTCTTAAGTAGCACGTACCGTCCAACCTGTGCTTCGAGTTGTGGCTCAAGTTCTAACTGATACTTGTTCAGATAAGCGTTCAATTCATCGGTCCCAAGTACCTGTGAATAAGAAGGAGAGAATTCATGATGACAACGGAAACGGGAAGGAGATCTGCCAAATTCTAATACTGAGATAATACCTTGGCGATTTTCACTAGTTGATCCTGATTGTCATGACCATAGAAGAAAGGTTCCTTACGGAATATCTAACAGAAGGAATGAAGATTAATTAGGTAATAAATCAGATCACCAAAATTACTATATTGAGAAAAAAGAACGTCCTCCAAATGTTACATCATGCACTCACCATCCCAGCAAACATACAACCAAGGCTCCACATATCCAATGAATAATCATAGTCTTGTAAGTCCACGAGAAGTTCAGGTCCCTTAAAGTATCTGATACACATTAGGAGAGATAAACATCACAGTGAAAAGCTTTTGGCTACTGCGAAATAATGAGAAAAATGGTATAAAGTAAAACCATACCTTGAGGCAACACGGACATTATACTCTTTTCCAGGGTGGTAAAACTCAGCGAGACCCCAATCTATAAGACGAAGCTTACGCAACTCATGGTCAATCATAACATTGTGAGGCTTGACATCTCTGTGCATTATTCCTTGTGAATGGCAGAAGTCCAGTGCCTACAACAAGTAGTCGAAAGAAATGTAAGTACGTAGTCAAATGGAACACTTAAATAATTATAATCCAACCGATACCACATGGTTACCTTCAACAGCTCATATATATAGTAACGAATGTCGTAGTCAGTCAAAGTAGGATACAGAACTTTGAAGTCTGTACTGTTAACATATTCAAATATAAGGCTAGGAGTTTTCGAATGTTGATCTCTAACAACATCAAACAGCTTGACAATATTTGGCCCACCGCATAGGTTCTGGAGTATTTTAATCTCTCTTCTTATCTACAGAAAAAGATACAATAGATATTCAAGAAACAACCTCAACTATCCAAACTAATCAAATCCAAAAACAGTAAAAACAAAAAGTCACCTTCTTTTTCTTAACAGGTTTGAGGATTTTGATTATGCACTTCTCCTTACTGTTCACATTAACACCTTCGAAAACTTCACTATATTTTCCACGCCCGACCTTCCTTACTACCTCATAATCATCTTGCTCACTGAGAGAGAGCAAAGAACAAGATCAAAACTTTAACTAAAACATCATTGCAATAGCAAAACGCGAGTTATACTAAACTAAAAACCAAATTCATCTTTTTAATAGATACAAGCAAAGTTTCTTCATTAGATTAGCTTAATCTAGAAGCAAATCCAGAGCAGACTGAACATCAAATTCACTTAAAAAAAAACCCTAGAAAAATCGATTATGAGTCCTTTTCAAGTACCAATTCAGCTGATCACAACATGACGAAAACACAAAACCAGTATCCGTGACGACTAATTCTAGGGTTTCAACAATCTTACCCCCATTGAACAATGAGCGACTCGTAATCCCAATAATCCTTGGGTCGAATCACGTTGACGTCGGTGTAAACACGAGCTTTCGACATCGCCCCCGTCTGGTTAAAATCAGAGATCTCGACGAGAGAATCTGGATCGATCGTAGTACTACCGGAAACGTCCGAGACAGATTTTGCTGTGGGGGTGAAGACAGATGAGCGCAAGATAGGAGAGTGCGCCAACGGCGCACGTAAGGTTAAGACGGCGCACACTAACAAGAGACGTCGAATAGGAGATTCGAAGAAGAGGAAGAAGGAGAAGAAGAAGAATAGCGTATGCGTATGTATCATTCACTACGCTCTTCCGCACCAGATTCTGATTTCCTTTTTTCTTTTGCGTAGTTTTTGTATAATTGCGCCAATTAAATTTACCAAGAAAGCCTGACATACTGGGCTTTATGGCTCAATTTATTGGGTCCACTCGCTCATACTCAATGTTAGGGGTTTGCGTAGTTTTTGAAATTGCGCCAATTAAATTTACACATACTGGGCTTTATGGCCCAATTTACTTAGTCCACTCGCTCATAATCAATGTTAGGGTTTTCAAATTGGGAAATTAGGGAAATTTTGTATTCTCGATCTTGTGAAAACTTTCTGAATTTCGATTTCGGAATTTGCAATAAGCGAGGTTCAGATCGGTGGGTCTGCTAATTCTCGAGAAAGATTGCAATAATGGGCAAAAAAAAAAGTTCGGAGAGAAGTAAAAGGTGGAAGCTTTTGTATTTGTGTCGTCCCCACGATTCATCTGCGCAAGATTAAGAACTGAAGGGGATGCGACAAAGCCATTTAAAGATTGAGCAGAATCCTATCACTCTCAATGAGTTTTTTTTTTCCGACAAAAATGTGACAGCTAATTTGTCCTAGTCGTAGATACGCCCGAAGATTACGCCATGGTTGTTTTCAAGAAGTGCAGGCAGGGTTCTTTATTAGAAATTAGGCATTTTGAGACATCTCGATGGCATGTGGATGGATGAAGAGAGGTCAACATATAGTGTGGAGTCTACATCAGATTACTTGATCTTGAATTGGTTGATTCCAATGTTGAGGACTTAAGAAGAAGATTTTGAATGTCATCTTTACTCATTCGGAAGAGTTAAGACCTGAGACAAATAATGGAGGAACTGAAACTGACCAAGCCATGAAAACAACTAGAGGTAAAAAAAAACTCAGACTCTATGTACCATCATTCTCTGTTTTTATTACCTCAACTATTTGGAAATTTTGAATTTTTCGTTGAGGACGTCTTATATTATTCAGCGACACCATTTATTGCAAGATTGAGTTGAGTCTCAATCAAAATGTTGAGGCATATAGTGACTTCAATTATCAGAAAAAAGGAAGAGTTTAAAGATGATATGACTCTTTGTAGGGACAAGGATCCTATCTCATTCATGTTCGGTCACAAAACCAAGATTCGGCAGCTTACATATACTCCTACCCTCTCTTCTACTTACCATAAAACCAATATATACCTAACATTATATATTGTATTTGTAAGAGATAGATACATTTGTGGAGAGGAATCAATACTCATTTTTTTGCTCTCTTTTGGAATTATTTGTTTTGGTCTGAAAGATGTGTGTCTGATCCACTGGGACTCTTCTAAAAATTTTAAACCAATCCATTACCACATACACTCCCTCCTTAGACAGACGCTCTATCTTGTACTCTCCTTGAGAATTACATAATTACCCTTTATTCCTCTTGGTTGTAAGGGGTAGTTTGTGGTTTTCTTTGTTTGGGGAATTTTGGGTGCTCTGTTTGGTCACAATTATTAGGGGAAGAAGCTCTTTTGCTTGATCTTATTCTCTCTTTTAGTACGTTACGGCACGTCTTCTTCATGAGTTGGACTTGAAATAGTGTTCCATGGTGAATTTCTTGAGTGAGAAGTTTCTACCACCTAAGTGTTCGTAATATGTCAGCAAAGAAGAAAGATCTTTTGTCCTCAGCCATGAAGAGAACCAGTGAATGGTTTCTCATTCTCTTCTTAAATTTATTTTGTTTCTCAAATTCATCTTTCTTTCCAGCTCTGGAAGTGAAAATTCCTTCTTTTTATGTGGTAAAACATAATAATCTACTCTTGTTTTTGCATCGTTTCAGGATTTCTTCTCAGGAAGTCTCTAGTGATGTCACCGTTCATGTTGGAGAAGCTTCGTTTTCACTGCACAAGGTAGTTTCTAGATCTATATTTACCGATCAATCTCTATGATGTAAAAAACCAATGACATGGTCCCATTCTTGCCGAATCATTTATTCTCTCTCTGAATCTTGCAGTTTCCACTCTTGTCAAAATGTGGGTTTATCAAGAAACTTATGTCGGAATCAAACAAAGATTCAGATTCTTCCGTCATAAAAATCCTGGATATCCCCGGAGGCTGTGAAGCATTCGAGCTAGCGGCTAAGTTCTGCTATGGCATTAACTTCGATATGAGCACAGAGAACATTGCCATGCTGCGATGTGCAGCAGAGTATCTAGAGATGACAGAGGAACACTGTGTGGAAAATCTCGTCGTAAGAGCTGAAGCTTACTTGAACGAAGTAGCTCTCAAGAGCTTATCGAGTTCGATCACAGTCTTGCATAAATCAGAGGAATTGTTGCCCATTGCTGAAAGAGTGAAACTTGTGAGCCGTTGCATTGATGCGATTGCTTATATGACCTGTCAAGAGAGCCACTTTTGCAGTCCTTCTTCAAGTAATAGCGGTAACAATGAGGTTGTGGTTCAGCAACAGAGCAAGCAGCCTGTGGTTGATTGGTGGGCTGAAGACTTAACAGTTCTTAGGATTGATTCGTTTCAACGTGTACTGATCGCAATGATGGCTAGAGGGTTTAAGCAGTATGGACTTGGTCCAGTGCTTATGCTCTATGCTCAGAAATCCCTTCGAGGGTTGGTGAGTTACCTGCAAACAAAAAAACCATTTAGGTTTCGGTTGAGTCTCCTCTTTTGTTGAAGTTTAGTAAATTAGTTATATAGAAAGATCCATGAAAAGTTGTTTTTTCCTTTTCCTTTGCAAATGCAGGAGATTTTCGGGAAAGGAATGAAGAAGATCGAACCAAAACAAGAACACGAGAAAAGAGTGATTCTTGAAACAATCGTAAGCCTTCTCCCTCGAGAGAATAATGCAATGTCCGTTAGCTTTCTCTCGATGCTTCTACGTGCAGCGATATACCTTGAAACAACGGTTGCTTGTAGACTTGACTTGGAAAAGAGAATGGGATTACAATTAGGACAAGCAGTGCTCGACGATCTCCTGATTCCTTCTTATTCATTCACTGGAGATCACTCTTTGTTTGATACAGACACTGTTCAACGCATTCTCATGAATTATCTCGAGTTTGAAGTTGAAGGAGTCCGCATAAGCAACAATGGTGTTGATCTTGCTGGTGATATGGAACGTGTTGGTAAATTGTTGGAGAATTATATGGCTGAAATTGCTTCGGATAGAAATGTGAGCTTGCAGAAGTTCATCGGTTTAGCTGAGCTTATTCCTGAACAGTCTAGGGTTACTGAAGATGGCATGTATCGAGCCGTAGACATCTACCTTAAGGTAATATTAAGCTAGTAAATATTTACATTCATTTGCAATATATTGATCCGTTTTGATGACTACAAAAACTGGTAAATGTTTGATATTTTCATAAAGTGGTCCTGAAACTGATAGATACTTGGCATTTTATATAATTATGACAACTAATTTCCTGAAACTGATAGAGATCGTTTGCAAAAATTGGTGGCAACCAGTTACTGAAACATATATTTGTTGTGTTTAGGGAAACTAATTACCCCTCACTTGAAATCTTGTGGTTAAAGGAGATGATCAAGTTCCCATTATCTTAAGAGATTTTGAAAATTTTAAGAAATCTCTAGTGAACAACTATGTTTTTTTCTTGCAGGCGCACCCGAATATGAGTGATGTAGAGAGGAAGAAAGTGTGCAGTTTAATGGATTGCCAGAAACTATCGCGAGAAGCCTGCGCTCATGCAGCTCAGAATGATCGTCTCCCTGTTCAGACCATTGTTCAAGTCCTTTACTACGAACAACAACGTTTACGAGGAGAAGTCACTAACGACTCAGATACTCCAGCCTCACCTCCACCAGCAGCTGTTCTTCCTCCGAAACTCAGCTCCTACAACGACGAACTCTCTAAACTTAAACGCGAAAATCAGGACTTGAAGCTGGAACTTCTCAAAATGAAAATGAAGCTTAAAGAGTTTGAGAAAGAGAGTGACAAGAAATCATCTTCATCAACCATCAGCACCAATCCAAATTCACCAATCTCAACTGCTTCCATGGATAAGCCTCCATTGCCAAGAAAGTCATTCATAAACTCTGTTTCAAGAAAACTCGGAAAGCTAAACCCTTTTGGCATCACGCCATACAGCGGTAGAGGCAGAACCAAACCACCCAAAGATCGGAGACACTCTATTTCTTGAATACCATATAATATACACACATATATAATAAGTATATGTTTAATTTTTTTGTTGGGACTTCTAAGTTCTGATTCAAGGATTTATTTTTCCTACTTGACACAGCATTTGGTATTTTTGTGTGTTTATGATGTCTTTTTGTACATAAAGCTGGTAATTTTTTTCAAGAAATATTCGAAAATATCCCCAAAGTAAGTTTTGAAAGAAAATCACAATTTTGCAAGAAAAAATACAATAATATCATCACTGTTTTAGATACATACATACAATTATTAATGTATAAACTTTATCTGTGGAACTTATCACTGATGAGTATAATAGATCATAGAGAACTTGGGATTCTAAAGCTGATGATGATCAAACAAGATCGTGGGGTCATGTATGAAAAAAATAATACTAATCACTTTTCGTTTTAAATCTTTTTTTTTTTTTTTTGAGATTAGAAAAAGATATAGTATATATTCATAAATCAGAATTAAAACAGAGGAAGTAGGTGATGCTTGAAGCCTGAAGGGAACATGCCAGCAGATAGTGCATGTTCTTGTCCCATAACAAATTCATCATTGGCCCCTTTTATAACTTCTCCTCTATTATTATTTCTTATTCATAATAATTCAATTTTGCTGACCCATAAAAAAAACTATTTACTTTGTTTCTCCTTTTTTTGTGTGTTTTATAGCTAAAGATTGAACCTTTTTTTTTATAGATATAATATACGTCTTATGATAAACTCGAGCTCGAAAATGATTAATATATTATCTTCGAAAACAATAGTAATACAATAATATTGATTTTATTTACAAGAAACCTAAAAGAAGAAGTAATTAAAGAAGAAAATTACTGATAAGCATTAAAGAAAAAGCAAAAAAAAAAAAAAAAAAAAAAAAAAACCCACCTGAGAAAAGAGGCATGATAAAACACTCTCATCAGGAAATAAAAATTTAACTACTAATTCTTTTTTTTTTTAAGAGAAAGATGCAAATCTATTTCAGAATACAGTCAAAAATTAATATAATTAATTATCAGATAACATTCAAGGTCAATGCCTGAAGCCATGGCTGCTTCTGCTTCTGATGTTTCATCATTCTCACTTGCTCTTCAAGATTGTTGTTGTTGTTATTATTACTTGATCCTGTCGAAGAAGAAGAGAAACTCCGGCGACCAGAGTTTAAATTCCCGTCCATCATCATCTCCGGCGAAGAGTTCTTCTTCTTCTTGCTCATCCTCATCAAATCACCATCACCGTAACACGACGGACCAAGCGTTAACTCGATCTCACTCTCATCCATAATCTCTATATCATTATTTTTGTTATTACCACCGGGGAAATTCGTCGGCCGGTCAATCTCATGGTCAACTCTTCTGATGAACGTTCCTAGTCCTGAGTTCACATTATTATTTCCTTTGGTAGTCAATTTATTGATCTCCATGTTCTTCATTAATATCTTCTGGACTTGATATAACCTATGAAGTTCATATACCTGAAAAATGTAATCAAGAACTATATATATTAATCTTAACATGTATGTGTGACGTAAATATGAATTGGATCAGAATCTTCTAATTAAATTACCTGTTGCTTGAAAGTTTCTTCGTGTTTAAGCATAGCCATTTTCATGCACTGCTTATCGTACGGGTTAAGAAGCTTCTCCATGTTTTGATGTTCCAAGAAATCAGGATTTTATTTTATCCAGGATATATATCTCTAAGTAGATTTGATATGACGCACTTGGAGCTTCTTCGCTTTGTAATATAACCTGTAAAATTTGAAAAGTTGTTAATTAGGGACCAGAAAAAAAAAAATGTTTGTTTGCTAGTACTCGATTTAGATTCTGCAAATTTTTAGCCACTAATGCTATAAATCTGAGCAACACAAAAATATCTTCATATATCTATACATACAAAATCTCATATCGTACTTTCAAACACCGATTTGGTGGTTCATGTTCTTTCCCTTAGACGCATGTCAATCTTGTCTTTTCATTAATAAAGATTCTTTTACATTTCTGAAGGACTTTTGTGGTTTTCACAGTAAGACTTGATGTCAAGTTTGGTGGGAATAATAATAGAGCTATATATGTTCAATCAAAATGAACCAAACCAATCTGAATACTCACACCAAATTATATATATATATATATATTTGGTGATAAAATTTAATATCTGAAACACAGATATCAATATATATAGTACAAGCTGATGAAGAAATGACACGCAAGTAAAATCAAATTAAGAAGAGAAAATAAGTAGGGATTATTATCGTTACTAACCTGAAATCAGTTAGGTTTAGAAGCTGATTAAATGATGGAAGGAGATGATGATGAAAAATTAAAAGAGAACTTTTGTTCTTCTTTTTAAAGAAGAGAATAATGAGCTTAGAAAAGCAGATGATTAAGAGAGCTTAGAGAAGAGATATGGATTGGTGCGTCACATTCTTCCTAGTTATATATACTGCAGATAAACTATTTTGAAAAGAAGTTCACTAATACAGTATATACAATGATTATAAAAGTATTGTTTAAGTAATCATTTGTTTAAAACTATTTAATTAATCATCTCTTTCACACATATCACAAAAACCAAAGTGATTGTTGCAAACTCATGCCAAAACCAAACAACACTGTGTCTTTAGCCAATAGCCTTCAAACGTTTCTTCTGAGAAATATGCCATACTCCACCTCTTCAGACAGCTCCAGCAAAGCTTTACTTACAACATCCTTATATATAATAATAATAATAATATCTTACGTTTATATGTGTGTAAGTATATATGTCTACATAATCGTGTACATAAATACATGCTTGACAGATGAGACAATACTAGATTCAATTTCGGATCCATCACATATCCACATAATTTAAATTCATCCATATAGAATAATACTATATAATATTCATGGATTGGGGTTTTATGCTTCATGAATTTTATATTGGTGGTTGAAGTTATATTTTATATCATCTTTATTTATTATGAATACCAAAACTTTTTTGGAATTTCTCGTAAGCTTTATATTTTTTTAGGTAAAAATCCCCGAGAATGTGTGTGTGTATATACATTGTCAAATAAATGTGAATTTAGTGGTTGTTGAAGACTTTATATCTAATAAACTTTATATAAAATTATGATTCGATAATAATTATGATTAAGATATAATAAAGAGCGACGGGGAACATCTTATATCTTGCTGAGCTTGAATCACATGCAACCCAGACTAACAAATCAACAAAAACAGTTGTCTTAATAAATATATAATTAAATGTATTATACAAAGAAAGTATGATTAGTGAAAAAAATTGAAGATATTATAAAATAATTAGAACAGACTTTTGGAGAATAATTTGGTATTTAGGGAGAGAGCGAATCAGAATCTGAGAATAGGTGGCATGTCGTGGGTCCGGCCAAGTATGGGGAGAAAGAGATCTTAGCCGTTGGATTTTGTTAAGGATGTCCTTTCGAACTGTTCAAAGGTCTTAAAACTGACCCAACAGGATCTGATCTCCACCGTATCTACAAAACACACACATAAATAAAAGTGACCAAATAATTCTTCTGTAAGCAATAATCACATTTGTTTTTAGTATTGTTTATAATGAAAAAAGTTTTCCTGGTTAATTGTTCCTGGACCGACTTTTCTTTCTAAAATAAAATTTTATTATCTCGTTGAGTTTGCATGTTATGTCAAATTTAAATTAATACAAGACATTGGCTTTAGAGTTGGCCGTGATTGTGTTAAATTTATCTTCTAAAAAAAGTCAATTTCTTATGTAATGTGTAACGGGAACAATGTCAAATCCTTTACAACTCACTAATCATAATTCATAAGTATATGTTAACGATAAGGAATGGTTTTAAGAAATATAAAGTAGCAAAAGTGTTTCAACCCCCACTTAATTTGATATAAAGGTGTTGTGTATTTCTATAGAAGCAGTCATTATAAATATATAAATTGTGAAAATGTATGTTGTAATCGTAACTCTTGGATCTCATAAATAGGAGGGATTTAGCTAATTATGCTAACATGCTAAGTTAAAATTAGATAAAAGCGTAGCCTACCGATTCGATCTATCTCTCATTCCAATTTATCAACCTAACCACAAACTCCGTATATGTACCCATCTGTTGTTGTGTTAACATAAAACATGTGACAACTAGCTACTAGTTTTATTTCTATAACCAAATAAAGAAAGAAACGTGCTTCGAAATGTGGATGAGAGAGATAGAAAGAGAGGCACGCGTTGCCGGAGAGAAGAGCGGCAATGGCATGGAGCCGTGGGTCCGATCAACGCCCGCGTTTGAGGAGTGCTCATTCTCCCTCGTAAATTGTTGTTTTCAACTAAAATATCAATTATTTATGTGTTTCTGGAGTGATCGCATACTACAGTATGTCAGTATCAACGCTGGTTCCAGAGGTGTGAAGACTGTCTTCGTAGGTTCTTGAAGCAAACGAAACACTGACTTCTGCAGTAATGTTTTGTCCCTCTTCCTACGCTATAATCACGCGCTTTATACTCACTTTTGTTTTTTCACGTAAGCCTTAATTTTTCGATTAAAAGAGTAGTATTAACAAATTAACGATATCATATTTTGTAGTCTATACGCATGGATATCCGTGTGTGTGTTCACACATGCGTGTCTTCGTGTGCTTCGAATTTGATTAGTTATTGAGATAATATGAACACAGAAATGCATGCGAAAATGTAAATGTATAAATCTATAAGCACATATATATTGTACATATCGTAATTACACTTACTAGCATATACTATATATTATGTAATTTCATAATGAAACTTATTCTAAAGTTATAAATATGTGGAAAAACATATTTTTAGCATTCAAAATGTGTATCGGCTAACCATGAGTTCTAAACCAGATATAATTAAGATCTTATAGGAGAAACTTGAACATTAGTCTTCTTATTCTGTAAGGTAATCTTTTAACAAATATTAACAATTTTAATTGTTAATCAAATTTTGAAATCAAGATTTTTTATTCTTATAGTTAAATGACTACTTCATTATTTATTACTATGTACATATAATACTAGTGTTTTTAGGAGTATTTTATTAGATGTGTTTATTAGGACTTTATTAAAGAAAATGGAAATTTCGTTTTGAGACATGTTGAGAAAATCAAGGATCACGGCCCTCTGGAATTCTGAACCTCGGGTTTCCCATTTCATAATCACGAGAGCTTGATTATTTCTAGTTGGAAAGTGTAATAAGATGATTAAACAAGTGTTCTCTTCCAGTTACGTGTCACTAACACTAAGGGTAATTATGATAACCAATGGGCGACATCTCGAGCTTATAAAACGTCTCTTATTCTTTTTACTGACATAAAAGTTTCGACTTCGAGTTTTATAAAAACAGTAAAAGCACTCTCTTTTCACAATTTATTTCCTCTTTTATTTATCAAATCAACTACAGTATATATAAGTTATACAAGAAATACATGAAGATGGACGTAGATGATTTTTTTTGTTCTTTATATTATTCCATATATAACCACAATACCTTTTTGGTCACCTAGTAGTCCTATAAATTCTACAAAAATACAAATTGTTGCTATTTTTGCTCTGCACGAAGGTCACGTTTGAGAGTATCTTTATATCCCATCTTTAGATTCCCCAAGTGGCATGTTTCTTGTTGCTAGAGACCTTTTTCTAGATTCCCTGAGGCTGAGATATGGACCCATCAAAAAAGTATATAAATTTCTCTAACTTATCTTATCAAAAGTACTTTTTATGTCCATGGGCCTGACTACATGAAACACTTAAAAAGCCTGTAGAAGTCAAATTTACAAAGTTGGCCCAAAATAGAATTATACTAGAAGAAGTAAACACGTATATTCATCCTATAAAGTCAACGATTAAACAAAACTCAAATCCTTTTACCACTAATTGAAAACACATATGACTGAAGAAACAACTCGTCGGCCATCACCTAGAACGTGGCTCCAAGTTATATATATATGAATCGGCCAAATTTGAAAACTTCTTCAAAACACGTACAACTTTGTTAAATCATTTTTTTTTATAAAGTCCAATTTACCATTCCTATAAATACAATTCCATAGTTTCCTTCATTTCTCACGACTCAGACAACCTCTGTCGCCTAAAACACAACAACTTTCATTTTTCCGACGAAATGGCGCGGTTCAGTCTGGTTCTAGTCGTGGCTCTTAGTATCACCATCTCCATGTTCCCGGACACAGCCACCGCTCAGCTCAAAACCAATTTCTACGGAAACTCATGTCCGAATGTTGAACAGATCGTGAGAACAGTCGTCCAACAAAAAGTCAAGCAGACCTTCGTCACCATCCCAGCTACCCTCCGTCTCTTCTTCCACGATTGCTTCGTCAATGTAATACTCAAACAAATTTGTTGATCTTTTGTATTTTGTATTTGAAACTTTTCTTACGATGGTTTCTTAATTATTTTGGTTGGTTTGTATATATATATATATATATATAGGGATGTGATGCGTCGGTCATGATTCAGTCAACGCCTACGAACAAAGCTGAGAAGGATCATCCAGACAATGTGTCATTGGCTGGAGATGGATTTGACGTTGTGATCAAAGCCAAGAAAGCTCTTGACGCAATCCCAAGTTGCAGAAACAAGATTTCTTGTGCTGATATTCTTACTTTAGCCACCCGAGATGTTGTTGTTGCGGTACGTTATATAGATTTCATATTCTTTCTATTATATACATTATTTTTTGGGAAATTATAGGTAAAAAACAGTTATGTGTAAAAAGATTTGCTTATCTATTATACAACAACAGATTAAATGTAGTTTTAATGTTTTCCGATGTAATTAGGCCGGAGGACCGTCGTACCCAGTGGAACTCGGAAGGTTTGATGGTTTGGTGTCGACTGCAGCTAGCGTTACTGGAAACTTGCCAGGGCCAAATGACAAAGTTACAGAACTTAACAAGCTTTTTGCCAAAAACAAACTTACCCAAGAGGACATGATCGCTCTTTCAGGTAATAAACAACTCACTCAGTAATATTTTGAAGTGGATACTCAAGTATATGGTTTGGTTTTTGTATGGTTTATTTGGTTTAATTTGTTTATATATAAATTGCTGCTCAGTTTGGTTATGAACAAAACCGAATCTAATCTAAGTTTTTTTCTTTTTAAACAATGCAGCGGCTCACACACTTGGATTCGCCCATTGTGGCAAAGTGTTCAACAGAATCTACAACTTTAACCGTACTCACTCTGTTGACCCAACTCTAAACAAGGCCTACGCTAAGGAACTTCAATTGGCTTGTCCCAAGAAGGTTGACCCAAGAATCGCCATCAACATGGACCCAACCACTCCAAGAAAGTTCGACAACCTCTACTTCAAGAATCTGCAACAAGGCAAAGGACTCTTCACTTCCGATCAAGTTCTCTTCACCGATGGTCGCTCAAGGCCCACCGTTAATGCTTGGGCCAAGAACTCTGCTGCTTTCAACAAAGCCTTTGTGACCGCTATGACCAAACTCGGCCGCGTTGGAGTTAAGACTAGACGCAACGGTAACATCCGTCGCGACTGTGGCGCGTTTAACTAAGAGAGGGGAATCAGAAACAAAACAAAACAAAACTGGTTTTCCCTTTTTCTTTTTTGTTGGATCGAGATTTGTTTCTTTGATGAACTATGAATTATTTTTTGTTGGTGTTCTCTGTTTGTTTTTGCTTCGTGTATTTTTGAAAAAAATTTGACAATTTTTATACCCCTTTTTATTTATTCTGGCTGTAATATTATCTTATTAAAAATTCCAACCTAAGCATACAACAAATAAACACAAAACCAAGACATATATATTCACATAATCTAATAAAGATGTTCAAAAACACAAAATCTGTAATGGAAGAATCACATCTATCTAGTTATAGTGTTAGTAGCCAGTCTGAATCTGCAGGCAAATCTGGTTTGACAAACCGGATCTTCTCGAGCTTTGCAGGCCAATCTTCCCCGAGTAGTGATGGGTTTAACTCCATGGCTACTTGAAGATCTACTAGAGAAAATGCTGAAGAGTATACTTCTCCTTGGCTACTTCTAGACCTTGAAGCTGCTAACTCAAGACACGGTTTGATCAACCTCTTCAAGAAAACATCGAGCCCTGCGTTTAACAAGTTAGAAAACCCGACCGAAACCTCTAATCCTTCCTCCATTATTCCCAAGCCATCCTCGAGTTTCTTCTTTAAAGAAACAGAGTCAGGAAGCTCACCAGAGGAGTAACAACAAGTCCCTATACGATGTTGTTTCTTAACCGCATCCCTAAAATTAGCACCAAGAGGAGGTTCAATAGGTTGACTTCTCCAACATCGAACCAATTGGTCAACTTCTTCACCATCTTCCAAAGACCAGTAGTACTGTTGCCTACCACTAGAGGAAACAACCTCAGTGATCTGACTCTTCCCTTTGCTAATAATAACTTTATTACCATCTTTAAACCTCCGTTGAGTCCTTCCTTTACGAGGCGATTTCGGAAGGTCTTTGCACAAAGATTGGAAACCATTCAATGGCTTCTTCTTCTTCTCTATACCATTCTTTATCGAAGGAGGTGTCTTTGACAAACAAACATTCCTAAGAATCCCTCTGAGCAACGCGTTGTGTAGACTTACATTCTCCTTCTTAACCGTCGCAACGATAAGCTTATCGAAATCAGATTTGCTGATCTTCAAAGTCAAGAACTTCGACAAGAGATTAAGGTAAGTCTCAGTTTTGACCCGACCAATCTTCTTCTCAATCTGAGATTTTAACTCCGAAACGTCTGTTCTAACGACATGATGCTGACTCGTTGGCATTTGGGTCCCTCGAATTTCCCTATAAAAAAAAACCCCAATTTTTTTTTAAATTACTGAATCTGGGATCCGTATATAAGTCAAATCAACGAGATAATGAGGTCAACCCCACCCAAGTAACGAATACACACAAAAAAAAAGTTGTCGAATTGAGATCTGAATTACGAAACCCAGATTGTAAATCGTCGAAATAAGTAACTTTTTCAACTTCATTGATATGATTCCATGTGTAATCACAATATGAACAGTAACCTACCAACACAAAATCAAAAAAAAAATCCCAGTTTTCGATTCCCGAGAGAAACCAAGAACAGAAAATTATAAACTCTACAGTTTCTTTTCTCAGTCATGAATAGTGAAACTTGAATTCTATCCTACAGATTACCAGATTCGGAAAATTCACAGAGAGCACATAAAAAAGGGTGAAACATCCAAAATTTGACTAACCTTGAGAAGAAGAAGAAGAAACAGTTGAATTGAGCTTGAACTGGAAGAACAGTAATGAAACTCTCGATTTCAATCGCGACTTGGAGGAGTGGGAAAAAAAAAAAACAAGAGAGGGATTTTTGGGAAAATATTATTAGACCGAATAGATCGCATATTCTAAATTTCCTTTTGGTTTTTTTAGAAGCTTCTGTTTTGAGAGAGAGTCAACGTTTAGTCAACGAGGCACGTGCAAAAACAATACTCCAGCTGGAGAGTTTGCTAACGGACCAATCATATTACTTTATTTGCAAAACTAAAACTTTGAAAGTCAGCCCTTTCAGACACTACCGGGTCGGGTTAAATTTCCCTTCACTTTTTTTTAATACAGTACTCGTACTAATTAAGGTAAGATAAAGGAGCTCTATATAAGATCAGCAACAACCCCATTAATTGGTGCCCAAGAAGAGGCAAACACAACACTATGTCCCTTCCAAGTCAGCACAAAACGTTCCACGTCATCATCTTCGTCAACATCTCTCTTCATTCCCCAACCGGTTGCGTGTTCCTCCAGCATTGTTTTAGCCTCCGTAGCCACCTCCTCGCCGAACCCAACTCCCGCAAACTTAGCTTCCCTCATCCGCTCGAACCACCGGCTCTTCGGCTCCAATCTCTCCACTCTCTCCGCACCTTCCTTGGCTATCACGTTATCTATCTTCCAACTTACATCCGCCTCGTACCACTGTCTTTGCTCGCTGCCACGTGTCAAATACATGTCGGCCGTGTCGTAAGGGATCCACATGTAGTTGTAGAGAGACCTTAACCTGAAACATTTGAGCACACATTTACTCGTTGGCGGACCTATTATGAGGAAAGGGGGTTCAATTGACCCCATTCATATTAAAATTAAAATTTTTTTGTATAGAAATATGATAAATAATAGACTTTGACACCCCTAAACCAGGGTTCAATCCTCTCTATCACCCAGGTAAAAATATTTTCTGGGTCCGCCAGTGAGTACGTATCACTTTCATAATAAGGTCAACCGTTCTTTCAAGTTTTAAATAAAACCAAAATAGATAAAAACCTGGAGATAAGATTAGTTGACGTGAAATCCGCGTCTTCATCGATTAGGGTTACGATCGTAGGGTTTAGGTCTCGAAGCTCTTTCAAGAAAACTGATCGGGTAGGATTCGAAGTTAAGGTTTCGTCGGGAATGTAATGAAGCATCATGTGGCAGTTAACAACGAGAGCTTCGTTAAAGACAAAAGGGTCGTTTCGTAGCTGTTCGATAAGGGAGGAGAGACCGTCGGAGTAAGAAGAAGATATGATTCTAAACTCCATTGCTATGTTACGTGTGGTCGCGAAGTTTACTAGCTTCGAACCAAGCTCTTCGTAGGAGATTTCGAGCAGTGGAGGCGGATGAGATTCGTCATCGGAAGCGATGACGGTGAGTTTGAGAAGTGGAGGAGGTTGTTTGTGTAGTTTGTTTGCCAGTGAGTCTATAAGAGTAGGCATTTGCATGCAGTTAGTCAAACTTAAGTCAACGATATGAACAGAAGAGTAACCTTCGACAGCGTCGAGGATTGCGGCGTTCGCGGCTATGAACCCGAAACGGTGCCACGGAGTTAGGTCTACGAACTCAGCTAGCTCTATGACGGAGAAGCGGTGCAGAGTTTTCCGGGAGACGGAAGCAGCGGTAGCAGCGACTGAAAAAAAAGCGAACGCCGGGATTTTAGAGGCGGCGCGTGACATCAACGCGCGGAGGAAGGAGGAAGCGAGTCTCTGAGTAGAGTCTCCGTCTGGTGAAGCGAGGTTGTTGAGGACCCAAATGATATGTTGAGCCAACGTGGCGTCGTTAGATTCGATGGCGTTTGCGCAGTGAAGAAGAAGCTGCTCCATGCAGTTGGCGTCGCCGCATAGAGATTTGGAAGAAGAGAAACCGGGCCAAAGGGGTCGGGGCGGGTTTAGAATCCGGGTCGTATTCATAATTGTATGATATAGCTAGGTAGAGATATGGAACAGAAAGAACGTAAAAGAGAAAGAAGATGAAGGCAATTACAAAGGATGAGAATAATAGTAAATGCAAATCAGAGTTTTTAAGAGTATAAAAGAGCAAAAGAAAACAAAGAAAGAGGATGACAGAGTGTTGAAGGCAAGAAGGAAGAAAGAGACGAGACATATTGAGTAGTACCTTATCAATATGAAACGCACCGTTTGATCCTCAAAACGAGACAAAACCATAGGGATGCAGCTTTTTGCTCTCTGGTCATGTGCTTTCGTTTTCGTTTCTCTGGGTCTTAATTCATATAGGCGTTAAATATGTCTGAAATAGCTCAATTTAGGTTATTGTAGTCTGCTGCATTTATGGTGGTATCTCTATGTATATATGGTCAAAATTATCTATCATTCGTTAAAGTTCGTAATTTTCTTACGTGGTCTCTGTCTCGCCTTCCAAGTTCTCGTACGTTCCAAAAATAGGTATACGTTACTTTATACTAGTTTGAATAGTTATTTATTGGAGAAAAAACACCAAACAAATGTTTGCTTAGATGAGAACCTCAGTACTTAAACATGGTTTTGTCACTAAGTTTACTTATATTTAAACCAGGAGAATTCATATTTGCTACAGTTATTAAAAAATGTTATGTGTGATTTTACTACGCCTAATGGCACAAATCATATTTTTGCTTGTGCAAGACAATGTTAATGAGAAAATAACAAACCAAAGAATATATATATTTCTAGGTGGGGACATCAAATCAAATGTTGGGGGAGGATTCCATAGCCTTGAGATAACAGGGACTAGAGGACATTTTAGGGTTTGGTGTGGTTTCATTACCCGATGTTGAAATAGATAGACACCACGACAAATACAACATTGTCGACCATAAGAGTCTAATATGTCAATCTGATCGGCTATAAAAATTCGTTTGGTAGTTTTGATGAGACGAGCTATCAACATTGTCGACCATAAGACTCTAATTCTTGTCTTAGTCACGTGCTCTATTAGTGGTCACTCCAACTTATGTAATAAGAAACTCTATACGCCAATAATGGACAAGACCGGTGTGAAAAGGCAATTCGTTTTGCGCACTGTGGTTGGGCAAGTGCTATTCGTGATCAGCCCTTAGTACAACTGGATGAAGCGGTGGTCTTGGAGGGCTCATCATATTGCTAGGAGTCAATTAAAAAAAAGTGCTTTGACCAATTTTTTTTTTTTTTTTTTTTTTTTTTTTTTTTTTAAAGAAGAAGAAAGACACTGAATTTTTTTTTTTATTCTTTTAAAATATAATACATAGATAAACCAATTTCCTTTTTTTTTCTTTGGTTAAAATACTGAGATAGGCTCAACTAAACAGCACATTAGACTCTCTAGGCCCATCATTAATCGTATTTGATTCACTGAGATCAGCGGATTCCTCCTACTCATCTGATAACGGTTAGATACAATGTCCTTTTTGCCTTCTCTGTTTGGAAACACCAATAATAAAAAGAAAGGAAACTAGCCGTTAGTTAGATAAACAAATTTCCTTTTTTTTCTTTGGTTAAATAGTACCCTCTGTATCATAAATGATAATTTTCTAGTATCTTTTCTTGTATCATAAAGAATGATTTTCTGTATACTTTAATCAATTAATGCATAAAAATTGTAAATTTCAAAAACCATTAAATAAAAATTTAAAAGTTTGATGAAATACTATTGGTTAATAATTATAAAATATTTTATTATAAATAAATAATATATTTATTACTAAACATTAAATATTTTTCTTAATTCATGTAAAATTCCTAAAACATCATCTATAATAGAGAGGGAGTAACAAAGATCCATTGATCATCGTCACAACCCAAATCTATCTTTCGAAGACTTAAGTGGAAAAGACGATCACCGTGCCTCCGTTTATTGAATCAATTAATGTTCTCGCTGATCTCAACGATCCCATCGTTCCGTTATCAACGTCGGATCTCAGCCTCTCCTCATAAACCGCTTAGAGTCTCTCGTTACTCGTTCTCTACAGATCAAATCCAAAGTTCAGTCTTACAGTCTTACTACCTCATCGCTCATCATCACTCTGTCTTGATGACTCGTCTTATCTTCGATGTCCTACAATAATTAGATTATGACCGTTCGATTGATGTTGAGATTCGTAGTATAACCAAGATAACCGAGAAGAAGATCAAGGCAAGTGAATTTAGAAGAGGGAGTAACAAAGATCCATTGATTTAGTGAAGGGTGCCATCATTTTGAATGAGAAGTTGTTGTATTGAAGGTTTTGGTTGACTGGAATGTTAAGACTAGGGGCTTGCACCTGTAACTCATGCATCTACCTATACCTAAAGTGTCATTAACTAGGCTACAGAGCAATCCAGATCACAAGGAGGTATACCATTTTTCTGGTTCAGATAAAGAGTATGTACTTCTTGTATTTTCTACATTGGTCTATGTCTTTATCTGCTGAACCTTTTAAATACTTACTACCGCCACCCCCTTGAATGCAGATGTGGATGGAGATGCAACATATTCAGGATTTATTTTAATGCTTTGTGCTTTGGAAACACGTTACATGGATATCCATATATTCTTCAGGGAGGCCGACGATATCTTGACCATATCCAAATTTCTTTCAAAGGTTTGCTTTTAAAATTCATCTATCAATATTGAAATGAGATGACTCTACTACTCATTTGAACGTCAAGTCAATAAGAACAATACTTGGGTTCACCCCTAGGGGTGAACCTCTTCATTCACCCTTTATAAAATAAAGAAATAAAATCTGTATGCATTATTATAAAATTAAAAACTTAAACCGCTCTTTAATAAACCCAAACCGACATATAATTTGATTCTACTTGTAAAATCTAAACCCTAACCATCTCATTTGTGAACCCAAACCGACATATAATTTCGTTCTACTTATAAAATCTAAACCCTAACATCTCATTTGTGAACCCAAACCGACATATAATTTCGTTTTACTTATAAAATCTAAACCCTAACCATCTCATTGTAAACCCAAACCGACATATAATTTCGTTCTAATTGTAAAATCTAAACCCTAGCCACCTCATTTGTAAACCCAAACCGACATATAATTTTGTTTTAATTGTAAAATCTAAACCCACATATAATTTTGTTTTAATTGTAAAATCTAAACCCTAACTACTTCATTTGTAAACCCAAACCGACATATAATTTTATTCTAATTTTAAAAATCTAAACCAAGTCAATATTTAATTTTCTTTAATTAAAAATATACAGAATTTGTTTCCTTAATTTGTTTTGCTTTTTAATTTAATTTTGATTTATTTTTTAAATAAAATATTAGATGGAAGATTCTGATTGGCTGAAAGAAGAAGGGGTGAACAAATAGGTTCACCCCTAGGAGTGAACCTAAGTATTCTTCTGTCAATAATTGTAGTCCGCTCTAAAAATGATTTTTGTTTGTTTGTTGTTCCCTTGAGAATCAGGTTGTCACAGAAATATGCTTCTCAATTGAAGCAGCTCTAAAGGAATTGAATTTTGTCTCACCATCTTCACGTACGATTTCCCCACCCAGGTGAACTTTGATTATTATCATATCAATATATCACCATCGTCATATTAACCTTCTCATGTTCAAAAAGTAGAATTTAATAGCAAAAAATAGAATTTAATAGCAAAACACACATTAAAAAAAAAAAGAATTTAATAGCAAAAAAATTCGATCTACAAAAGCATTAATGCTCTCTCGATTGTGATTTTAAGCGACCTATATTGGCTAGTGCCTGCTTCCTCTATTTACAGGGTTTTGACAGAGATATTAATGGGCTAAAAACCATTGGACCTTAATAAAATGATATGGGCCCAGAAAGCATTGAGTGTTAATGACAGCCAGCCAGTTCGAAATCAATTGACGTAAAACATATGAGCAATGGCCTAAATAGATCTAGTACTAGCTAGTATTTCGGTTTTGATAATATGGGGCCATTTATGCTACGGAAACTTTTGTAATTTACATGCAAAACACTTTATTTTAACATTTTATCCAGGTCAGTTGACCCCCCCTAACTTCTATTTGGATCCGTCGTTGCTTCGTTATACTAATAAAATTGAGACTATGGAGTTATTGTATAACAAATATAACAATTATACGCTGTGTGCTTTTTTCAAATTGGTATATAATACTTGCGTGTATGTATATGCAAGCTAAGCTATATGTATATATTTTTTTTTTTTGACGATCAAACCCCATATATTAAGTTATCGGAGATGACTCTCTTCGAGAGAGAGCCAATTAGGTACCGACGAGCTTACATAGGAAAAACAGAAACCTCGTGCTCTTGCACATTTCGCAAGTTTATCGGCACGGATATTATCCTTTCGTGGGATATATCTAATGCTAAAATTAGCAAATCTATCTCTAAAATGAATAAAATCCTTCAATTCTGATGAAAATGTTGGCCAATCCTCGATATTAGACGTCATCCTTAAGAGATCTGAACAATCCGTAGCAAAAAGAGCTTTATCAAAGTCCAACACTAGTAAGCACTCCATAGCCCAAATAAGGGTATCTAACTCTGCATGTAATGGGAATAAGCTTCTGCGCGATCCTTTTAGCCCCATGTGCAGGATTCTATCACCGATAGACGCAATCCAGCCATGTCCACTCCTATCCACCTCTGTATGCCAAGATCCATCTATGAAGCATACAAGAGATTCTTGAGGAATTGGGATCGAAGGTATGCATGCTTCTACTACCGCTGGTGCTAAGTCTCTGTTAATTGCTCTTCTCCAAACTTCTTCTTCTTGGATAGCTTTCTCCAGTGTATCTTGCGGAGATTCAGAGATATTTTCAAACACTATCTTGTTTCTTGCCTTCCAAATGTACCACATCATCCACGGGAACATTCTCAAGTTTTGATCAGTTGCACCAGAGTCTTTACCACGCCCATATAAAAAATCGAGGTTGCTATATAGGGAACATGAAGGGAACACCATAGGATGGGAAGGGATTGTCGATAAAGCCCATACTTGACGTGCTGGGGGGCATTCAAATAGCATATGGTTTATAGTTTGCTCCTCCGCTCCACATCTAGGACAAACTTTATCTCTACCAATATGGCGATAATGCAGGCGTTGACATGTTGCCAAGCACCCAGTCACACATTGCCACACGAAATGCTTAAGCTTCCGTGATGTTTTTAACTTCCATGCTTGCGCCTTAAGTGCCGTAACACTAGGTCCCTGAGAAGGGAGGTCGCAAGCAGGGCGAAAGATAGCTCTCGCGGCTTCGTATCCAGATTTAACGGTATAATTTCCAGACTTTGTCAGAGTCCAAGAATAGCCGTCCCTCGAGGCATTCAAGCTCGGTTTAATCCCAAAATAAGGGTAATATCTTTCGGGGGGAAGAGTTCCCGAAGACGTTCGATTTTCCACTTTTTTGTGTTAAAATCTATCAAGGTGTTAACACAAATCAAGGGATTTCTCTCATTAGTTAAACTTTGGGGTGGTCGTGCTGGCGTATCTGGGATCCATGGTTCAGACCAGATGCACGTATTAAAACCCGAGCTTATGGTCTTACGAATTCCGTATGAAAGAACATGCTTTGCTGCCAACATGCTCCTCCAACCATATGAAGGTCGATTTGATACTTGTATCTCTAATGGACTACAGTATCGAAAGTATCTCCCTTTTAGAACTCGGCTAAGAAGGGAATGTGGATATCTCAACAATCTCCATAATTGCTTTGCCAAAAGGGCAAGATTAAATTCTTCCAGTGTTCTAAACCCTAACCCACCTTCCGAGAGTTGAGTACACATTTGCTCCCATGATATCCAATGTAGTCATTTACTGTCTGCTTTATTGCTCCACCAGAAATTGGCTATCGCGCTAGTTAATTTTGAGCAAATAGCTTTTGGTAAGAGAAAACACGACATTACATATGTCGGAATTGCTTGCGCCACTGATTTGATCAGGACTTCCTTGCCTCCCTTGGATAGAGATTTTGAAGTCCATAAGTTTACCTTCTTATGGAGTCTATCCCTCACGAATGCAAAGATTTGATCTCTTGCCGTATATGGGACGGGACCTCGGTTCCAATCATGATGGAAGATTTGGAGAAGTTAATTTCTTGTCCAGACGCCTCGCCATAAAAGCGGATTATATCGATAATTTCCTTACATTGCTGAGGATCGGCTATGCAAAAGAATAAACTGTCGTCTGCAAAAAGTAAGTGGGAGACACGTGGGCTTGCATTCGAAATACGTAAACCTTGGATCTTACCCTCTCTTTCTGTGTTCCTAATCTGAGCAATTAAGGTCTCAATACAAAGTATAAATAGGTATGGAGAGATTGGGTCCCCCTGACGAATCCCACGTGTTGGCCTAATTCGTCCATTGGGATCTCCATTGATCAAAATACAATAGGAGACGGAAGTAATTCATTGCATTATCCAACCCACCCATTTTTGATCAAATCCCATTTTTTCCATCAAAGCTATTAAGAAATTCCATTCCACCCTATCATAAGCTTTGCTCATGTCCGTTTTTATTGCCATAAATTTTTTCCGGTTGGCCTGATTAGAATGGAGGGCATGGAAATTTTCTTGAGCAATGAGGATATTATCTGTGATTAATCTTCCTGACACAAAGGCAGATTGGGTCTCGGATATAAGTTTCGGCAAAAACTTCCTCCGCCGCAAGCTCAAAACTGTTGAGATGACCTTATAGCTCACATTTCACAAGCTAATAGGGCGAAATCTTGACATATCACGAGGTCGTTCTCCTTTCGGGATTAAACATATATTTGTCTCATTTAGCTTGCCATCAAAAATTCCTGAGCTAAAGAAATTCTTCACCATCTTAGTGAGATCGCCTTTTATGGTTTCCAAAATTTTTGGAAGAACAAAGCAGTCATCCCATCCGGTCCTGGAGCCTTCCCCGGATTCAGGGAGAAAAAAGCTCGTTTAACCTCCTCTTCTGAGATTTCTTTTGTGAGATGCTCATTCATAGCATGTGTGACCAATGTAAATATATCCTTAATGGCCGATGTAGGATCACTCGCACTCGAGGATGAAAAGAGATTGTCAAAATACTCTACCGCAACTTTTTCTATTCCCTCTTATGTATCAATCCAAACTCCAAGTTGGTTAAGGATGCCAGTGATCTTGTTCCTTGCCCTTCTTTGTTTTGTGGAAGCGTGGAAGAATTTTGTATTTTGGTCTCCTTCTGCAAGCCACAGTTCTCTGCTTTTTTGGTGCCAATATGCTTCCTCTTCTCTATAAGCTTCACATAGTCGCCATTTTAGGTTGATGAGAGTCTCCGACGAAGCTTGATCATCTCCATATGCCTCATCAATCTTTTCTTGAAGTTCCTTAATCAGCTTTTCTGAGTTTGTTTGATTATTTTTCTTCCATATGGAGATTGCTCTTTTACAGTATTGGATTTTTTTCAAGATGGATCGTTCGACCGAATTGTCGTCCCCTCCCCATCCATCTATCACCGCCTCTTTGAGGCCTGGCTTGTCTATCCAACGCTTGTCAAACATAAACCTTCTCAAAAACTTTTTTGGACGTGAAAGAATAGATGCAAGGAGGGGACGATGGTCTGAACCCCACATCTTCATATACTCCATATTAGTGTGGGAAAATATATTATGCCACTCTTCATTTCCCATGGCTCTATTTAATCGACAACGAATCTTACCATTTGACCTTTGACCAATCCATGAAAATTGATTTCCTTGGTAGGGAAAATCAATTAAACCACATGAATCAATCATAGCACGGAAAGATAGAAATGAGGCTTCCGATCTTTTTTTCCTCCCCTTTTCTCGTGATTCCCGGTTATTTTATTGAAATCACCAACAATAAACCACGGCTCTGATCGGGTCACTCCAATCCGCATTAACCTTTCCCACACATAGTCGCGGTTAGCAGGAACAGGGTCGCCATAAATAAATGTCATGTAGACACGGTTTCCATCAATAATGGTTTCGATATCAATTAACCGGTCATCTAGCAACAAAAACTTAACCGGAAACTCATTCGAATAAAATAAGGTTAAGCCACCACTAGTACCCTCTGACACATCTCGCGCAGTCGACGGTGGGTCAATTTGGCTCCCGCCCATTGACAATTCCATGCTAGAGTCCTCATTTTTTGTTTCCGGAGGGAGAGTAAGACCCCACCGTACTAACATTGGTTCCCAAGAACTCGACCCTTAATAATAGAACCACCTCACTATGAGGGAAATAACTTGAATTTACAAGGGATTTCAATTCTGACTCCCGCGATATGGATTTCGGATATTTAAGAACATTTAAACTCTCCTTACAATAAGGGATTAATTTGGTTCGAATCTTTATTACAATTTTGTATTCCAAACTCTCCATATAGGAGGAAATTGGTGGAGAAGCTCTCTCTAAATTGAAAGATGAAAATGGCCCGTAATTGACATCAAACAAGCTTGAGATAAAATAGAAGCCCAGTAAAGGAATATCTATCAAGGCCCACTTCGAGGTCCAAATCCAGGTCCACCAACTAGAACTTTTAGGGGTTAGACGTACATCTAAATTTGATGAGCAGCTGCGGACATCATCGTCTCCGGAGACCGAGAGGAGGCTCACGCGCGACTGGGAGGAGGCTCCTATGGCGCCTTGCGAAAACGATGGGTGTGGGCAAGGAACCGCGATAAAAGACGGAGACAAGAGATCCTGCACAGATCCAAAGTCAAGTCTCGACGGCGGCAGGTTGCCTCGTCGGAAGTCAAAGTTATCGGAGGATGCGGAGAGGATGTCGACTGTAATACCCATCACGGAGTTGAAAGAAGATGGGTGAGTGTAAAGAGGAGATGTACTTCTCAATCTCAGCCGAGAGGGATGACGACTTCCGGGGAAATGGAGTGAAGGTTGAAGGCGGAGAAGGGCAGCGGAGATCTGAGTCGGAGATGGCGGAAAGTTTGTCGGTTCACATAGATCCTGTGGTTCCGACGGCAAAAGGTGATTCAGCGGCGCCAAGGAGATCGTCACATAGAGGTGGAAGATAAGAGAAACTTGATCTGGGATCAGAGTAGTGTTCTTCCCATAATGGGAGATATGGCCGCCGTTAGGGAAGTCTCGGATAAAGCAAACTATTTTGACGCCATCTTGGAGAGATATAAAACGGCAAAGCGGGAGAGCTAGTAGGCAAGGCATGAAACAACTTATGTTCTTGTTCATAGTCTTGTATACATAGATCGTAGAATAAACTTACAAAACCTTCAATTAGACAGGAATCTTAGCAAAAGCTAGACAGAACTTGGAGCAGAGACTTAGCAATGGCTAGAAGTGGGACTGAACCCATTCTTAAGTTTTCGTTTTGCCTGACTATCTTCAGTTTGAGAGAGGGAATTTGGATCTGGTTGGGAGTTCTTGAAGATCATGGTGGTGGGGGAGGGAAAGAAACAGCGGATAAAGGCAGGGACCAGCTTCTATTAGTGGGATTGGGTGGGTGAGATCTGGTTAATAGCGTGCATCCTTGTTTCTTGAGTTCCGTGCCTGGGAGATATGTTCCCCCTCCATGTTGCGCAGTTTGCCGAGTATTATACAAGCTATATGTATATTGATTAGTCAAAGTTGTCAATTCCTTTGTAGGCCCAAAGATGCCAAGTCTGGATATATAAGTTCCGGCGATGCGGGAAACAGTCACGTGAAGTTCACGTGTTAGAACACTGTCCGGTCATTGTCTCGTAGTCAAATCTACATTGGTCCCAAGTCCCCAGATTCTTTACGCCTCTCTTCCTTTGGATAGATTTTACCATTCAAAATTATTACCCTAATTACTCGAAAGAACATTCTCGATCCTCTTGAATAATTTGTGAACTAACGACGCCGTTTCAATATACAAATAAATAATAAATTAATACTAATACATATTTTTTCTCTCGCAAACTGCGAATTCTATTAGCTTTTTCCCCTTATCGAAAGAAGAAATAAAAAGATAGACCAAATTAGTTTTTGATTGATAATTCCGTAACCTAATATTAGAAATGTTTGTATTTGCCGGTATATGAACAAGTTATTGGTAGTTCACGACAAAACTTAAGAGAAATTATAAAAAAAAAAACTCATACAGTAGAACCCACACTCTGAAGTCAATGGAATTATAAACCTTAAAAACGTATATTAATTACTTTAAATCAGATCCGACATGTGTGGAAGGCATCAATAAACAAGGGAGTAGATTTATTTTCTCTTAATTAAAAAAAAAAAACAACATGTAGTGGATGACGTATGAATGAAACAACTACGAAGTGCGTGGATTAGGAGATGGAAAAGAAAAGAGTTAAGGATACGACCAATAAAATTGTTGAAGAGGCAATATGTCTCTTGGACTCTCCCACGACGAAGGATCGTTTATTTTGTAAAAAACCCCCTTATTATTTTTTGCCTGTTCATTAGTGGCAAAACCGACACTTGTGAGTTATGACATGGCTTTTGTCTTATAAATCATCGTACGTCATCTTATAAAATCTTTCTCAACGATTCAATTCCTACAAAAATTATAAAAACGCACACAAACAAAGCTAAATCAAATTATTTGTCTCTTTCTTAGGTCTTATAAACACTTATTTTTCCATTCTGATAACTTGTGAGATTGATTCAAATTAATTTTCCTCACATAATCTGTATGAAAAAAAATGTTCATTCATTGTGATAATTTGATAAACATTTGGATAGAAACCATAATCCTATTCCTATAGATGCAATGGATAAAAGCTAAATAATATTAAGTCAGCAGCAAGTGGGCTCAGAGACGTAAGGTGAAGGACAAAAGACTTTAATAGGCCCTACCAGTACCAGGGTCCAATTACAACTACGGCTTTTTTACATCCAGCACGAGTCAGAGTCATCCTATCCGTTTAACATTATTGACTTCAATTTCACATTAAAAGTTTTTTAATATCGAAATCTCTTAATCTTGAGACAAGTCGTTGATGATTTCATCTTTGGATATGACTGAGTTAGGTGTAAAACTGGATAAAATCTCTTACTATTATTATTAAGTCTTCTGTGAGTGTTTAATATGTTATCTATATGCAAATCTGAATAATACGAAGTTGGGGACCTGATAATAAAATCAAAATAATATTTTTGTTTGTGATCTTATTTAGTAAATTACATTATTTTAATAAAACAATAAGCTGTTAAGTTTGCAAAATAAAGAAATAAAACGCCAAAATAGTCATGTCACACTCTAGATTACAAATCCTTTTTACAAGGGATATTGTCTTTGCTTTTTAAAAAAATGATAATTAGGTGGAAGGAACTAAATAAGTAGAACGGACGGATCAGATAGAAAGATGGAGAATGACGTGGGATCCATCCATCACGTTCCCAAGATCGGTGGAGATTAAACATCCTCAAATCAGGGAAGGTAGAGATAATCAGCATATCATAAAATGCCAAATAGAATAAACAACCGAATGAAAAAAAGGAAATAAATGAAGTAATATTAACAAAGAAAATATAATACTTAAAATTCATAGCTTGCTGATATAAAAACAGTTCTGTTTCAAAATTTATATCAGCGTATTTATAAATATTGACCTCTAAATTTATAATATATATGAATTTTGTCATATTAAAAAAATTGTGGATAGTGGAGTCAAGAAACTGTGAACTCGTCAATGTAAGAGTTTTCGGAAAACAGTATATCGATTTTAAAATGAAGAAAGCTGACGTAGACCACTGCCTAATGTTTGCAATTGGATGGTTGGCAGAAGAATAATTGTAGGTCACAAGTCATAATATCCTTTAATGATAAATAGTGTATATAAAACATTATCATAAAATGCCAAATAAATCTTATAAGAGCCGAGCTATAACTTATATAACTTGTTTTTTTTTTTTTTTTTTTTTTTCATTTTCGGCCAACTTACATTTGTCTTCACATAATTAGTTCGGTTTCGTACATACTATACAGAAAAGAACAAGTATAAAACAAAACTTATCTACCGAAAAAAGGAATCATCACATGCAAAAGAACCTGAGAATTAATAACCTAACCAAACAACAACACGGTGAAAATCAAATAAAAGCATCAGTATGAAGAAAATAACAAAGAAACTTAAGAGTGCATGCGTGATCGCAATAATGTATTATTTGCGAGTACTGTATTTATTTATTTTATCTTGTTATATATAACATTGTTGTATCTGATAAAATAGGCTCGTCCGATTAGATTGGAGGGTCGATCCAAAATAATGGGATTGGTTATTGGAAAAAAAAAACGACGTTTCCAAAGGTTTAAAGTATTTAAATTAAAAAAACGAAGAGATATGTATGGAAAAAAGAGAGAGTGTGTTTTAGGGTCTTCCATGGGTGAAAAATGGCTCTTAGCGTCGTCCAAAAGCCGCCCTCTAACACAAAAAAGGCTCCCTTCGTGACATGTGTGCCTCCTCTCCTACCATTTGGTCCAACCACATGCTTTAGATATTCTATATCCACTTTATTGTCATTATTATTATTATACACACATCATTTAAGTATTACTATTTATGTACGGTCCAACTATATCAATTGTTTTTGGTATTTGCTCTTTTTAGTTTATTTTATAATGTGGTAGGATCGTCCCATTCTAATGGCTGGGAAATAACCTTAGGAAATTGTTTTATTCAAATTCTATATGTTTTTCTTTTTTTTCTTCTTTTAGTTTCACATTGAGAGTATATATCCATATAAAAAAAACATAGGTTTTGCATATCTAAGCCAGTACTCGCGATCGATCGTGCTTCTTGGATGCTTAACTAATTCGAGTTTGTTCTATATAAATCCAAAAGTAAAAGGTTAAAAATATACGGACACATTCATATTAGATGATGACGACATTTGGGAGATAAGTAAGTAAATCACACCATCGAAATGATCAAATTTTGAACTCAATAAAAGTTTTACATTGATTAATACTAATAAACCTCTAAACCGAGAGAATTCAAAAACGACGTTGTTAATTCGCCGGACCAATATTTTTTTTACCCACGGGGAAAAAAAAAGAGAAGAAAATGTGTAAAATTACATTTTAAACCCTAAAAACTATTAAAATCAGTGACAAAAAACACGACGCCGTTTTTGCATTAATTAAACAAAAAGGTTAAGCAGCTTGCTCGTTTCACCTCCTCCGTTGCCTCCGTACAACACATCACCCTTGTCACAAAACGACGCCGTGGTCGTGGTCGTAACAGAGTCCTCCGAGTTCATCGACGGTGTTAGTGATCGCCGCCGTGTAGAAGAAGGCGTTGTTGATTTAGGGAACAGAGATAGATCAAGCTCCGAAGATGGTTGTTGTTGTTGTTGTTCTGATGTTGTTACCCGCTTACGTTTCGTCGGAGGAGAAGAAGAATCCATGGTGGATCTAGATCTAGAGCTGGAGAACCGAGAGTGATGGTATATGTTACGATCGGATGAATCATTATTATTATTCTGCTGGAGATTCAACATCTCAGTGCAGATCTCAGATGCTTCTTCAGATGTAGGAGATGGAAACCCAGCGAATCCGCCGCCGTGAGTGAGAAGCTCCGGGATCGGTCTCAAAGAACCGCCGCGAAGCACCGTTTCAACCGCGGCTTGGCAAATATTCCAGTTTTCAGTCCATAACATTCCGATTGCTCCGTTTACTGGATTCACTGTTCTTCCACAAGCTTCGTATAACAAAGACTGAAACAAAGCTGCACGGCCAAAAACAAAAAACAAATGAGAAAAAACAAAATTAAAAAACCCGGTTTAGAGAGATCTGGTTTAGTGTGAGAGGATTTTAAAATTACCAGGACGTTGAGAATCCGGTACGGCGGAGATAAAGGACATGAGACCAGCACGGCCGAAGAATTTAGCGACGAAGACGGTAGCGTGGCCTTGAGCATCGGCGGTTTCAATCCATTGAATACATGGTCTGAGGATACAGTTCTCGCTGCAACCTTTTCGGAGAACACGGCAACCATTGCAGCTCATTTTTTTTTTTTTTTTTTTTTCGATTCTCCAAAAAACTTTTAAATAAATTTGGTTTTCTCTTTGTTGTTAAAATTGTGGGTCTCTCCTGAATGTTCCTGAGGGTCTGGAGAATGAAGATTTTGATAGAAGCTTTGGGAGCAAGAAAGAAAATTGAGAGAGAAACTAAAAATGTTTGTGAAGATAGAGAAGACCACTTATATATATACACACATTTATACGTTTAAACTTTATATTATACTCCCAATTGGTAATTTTTTTTTAATTTGGAATAATAAAATAATAAAGAGACATAGGGAAGGGGAAGCCTATTGGTGCGTGAGGCTCGCCGCCGTAGAAGAACCTTACACTTACACCAATTAAATTTTAAAAACTATAATTATCAATGACTACAATTTTATTTTTTTACGAAAAAAAATATGATTGGGTAATGTTTTGTGAAAGAGAGTGGTAAAAAGATTCCAAGATGATGGGTGCGAGCGGCTCCGTGTTTCCGCGAAAAGTTATGTCTTCTCTCTGCCGTTAGTTTTTTTTCAATTTCATAATTATAAAAATCTCGAAAAAACAAAGAAAAAGATGCGTCGACATTATCCACAGCTTGCAATTGATGACAACTGTTGAAGTAAAAATTGGAGCTTCCTATTTGTTAAAAATATATGGGTCATTTTCTCAACGGATTTCTAATCCTTTAATCATTCAACTTTATTTAGTAGATTAGGGTAATTAAGGGTAGTAATCGTTTGATTTTTGCCGTCAATAATTGCTTCCATGTTTGCTTAATGATTTGGTAAATGCTATAATCATGACAACTTTTGATGTGAAATCTCTACAAGGTCACATGCAATGCAATACAAGAGGGATAGATGCGAGTTTTTGTCCCCCCCCCCCACCCCTTAATTCCGACTAATCACCTAGCTTGATATTATTAATTAGTTCATGACCTCTACACAATCGTGTATGTATGTCTATATGAATTTAAATTAAGAACATTACAAGAACTAGAAAAGGACAAAACTATATGGGATAAAAATATGATAATTTAGGGGACTAACCTCTAAGTTGACCCCTTAAAGAAAAAAAGCTATTGACCCTATAACATACTAAAGAGACCTCACCTACAACAATGTATTATCATTTAATATTTAATTTTGCAAATTTAAGTCTTCTTCTTCTTTTGTCACTCTCCAGTCTCCACACAGCTAAAGAGAGAGCCTTTGCATGCATTGATGTCATGGGTGACGCAATCAACGTTTTCTTTTTCCCACATACTTAATCCTATTTATTGGGATTATACCAATCTGATGAAACGTCGTCGTTTGCATTTTGGTGCTTAAGTGACGTCCATCTTATACCCCCAGCAATTAGGAGGCCCATCACAAAGACCATTAACTTAATGGGAAATTTTTTCTTTATTCATCAATGGACCGAACCGTTTTATATTTACATTTTCTACCTAATGAAATGTATGGATGACGATGTGGGACTCGAATTTGGGTGACTAAATTTTCCTATTAATTTTATTGATCAGTCTTAGTATTTTGGGCTTTAGGATGATTAAATATACGATGGGCTGGGATTTCAGACTAACCCATTAACCGTTGTATTTTTGAAGCCGTTTGATATCCAAAATACAGCAGGAAATTAAATGGTTTTTTTTTTTTTAAAGTAAAAAGTAACTCCAAGCTGAACACACATCCACTACCTCATAAATCCATGCTAGAAATGATCTCAAACTACAATACGAACTCTGATCTTATCAACCGAAATTTTTTGAAACAATATTTTTAAAATGAGGTATGGTAATATAATGCATACATTTTCCTCCTGAAATTTCCACATACCCGTTTATATAAGTTAGGTAAACTAGTAAACCGTAATCAGATACATGCATTCAAATGAATTATATTCTACAAAGAATGCTTATATTGATCATGTATGGGCATACGTGTTTTGGACCAGGTTATTTAATTTATGTGTTATATATACAGATATATTAGGCTGCTTGACGCCTTGACCCCTAAAATAAGGAAGAAATAAGATTAAAAAATACAAATATTTTCGAGAAGTAAGTAAGTGAGGTCATAAAGTTCAATACATCAGCAGACATTTCATGTCTTTTAGCAAATGAGACATGACATACGTAGCGTGATGTACAATTTTGGCATTTTAACTTATTATATTACAAATAAAAGGAAATTCCCTAGAGGTTTACAACTAATCAGGCCCATTTGATTATGATTATCTCTAATTAGTAATTTCTTAATCCATTTTCAACTCTTTTATGTGGACAACAAACAAGGATATAATTAAACTCATGAATATTCTAAAGTAATGTTCGAGGCAGTTGCATGACACACAATTATATATATATATATATCAGCAGTAAAATATGCAATATTTTTTGTTTTATATATACATTTCGTTGTTTTATGCAATATTTTTTGTTAACTATACAATAATAAAAATATGCGTCGAGATTTTTAATCAATCACGTAACTTAAAATATCCATTTTTTTTCCTTTCAATATCTCATATATATATATATATATACTTTTTGTTCTCTAAGATAAATATATAATTGACGCCAAAAGAAAGAAGAAGATGATAACCTCTTAATAAATCCAGCATCTTCTCGTATGGTACTATCCTTTCTCAGTTCGCTTTCAAATCTTGATAGCATAAACCAATATAAAATGTCAATATGACAGAATATTGTAAGTAACATATCGTTTGTAAAATCAAGAACAGATTTAAAAGATAAATAAGAACTAAAGATATAAAGAGATTTGGAGGTTTATAACCAAAGATTAAAATGTCACTTTAATGTAAATGTATAATAATATATATATATATATATATATATATATATATCCCTAGGGACTGTACTTGTGAATAATAGTTAACGAATTGATTGGATGTAAGGAAGTGTAAGGAGATTAGAGAAGAAACTAAGAGATACGAATCCAATCCAAAGAATATGAAAAAGCTGAGAGAATATTGTGGAAAAAAGCAAGCCGTCTGGTCACGTTCGTTATATTATGATTAGCGCAGAAAGATGATTATTATTCCACTATAAGGTAACTAAAGAAGATTGCTAAGCACCTTCGCATTTCTCTTAATTATGACTTAAACACTATTTTAAAAGCCAGAAAGATTAATGTCTTTATTCTAATTGGGTCCACGTCGAGAACAAATCGACGGCCTTAGTTCCAGGAGAAATTTGCAGGACCACCAACTCTTGTTTTGCCACGTTGCAGATTCTTACTCCGCAGCTTTGTTCTTCGGACCCAACCAACCTATCTCTAATTTTTATTAACAAAATCCATTAATCCACTACGATTTAGTACTAATTATTAATTCCGGAGACTATAACATGTTAGTTTTAGTCTACTCTCTATCGTAAGTGTTTCTAGCTAGCTCTCTTCATTTTTTATGATCAGATATATAGTATGCTGGTTGAGATACATATATATGCCGGGGTTGTTCTTTTTTCAACCGAATTAGTCGAAACTATACTTTTCTAGCGACATTTTTATATGTAAACCAGATCATACTTTGCATTGTTGAAGAAATACATATACGATTATAATATTACGCATATGGTTATTTGGGATTTACTATATGTTTTTTTTTTATAAATCCTATTGGTAAATTGCCCGGTCACTCTCGGTAGAAATGCACCGAAATGTTTTAAAATGGACTTCTCCCCGAAGAGCCACCACAATGTTTGTTCCGAATTTGGAATGTCTTCCGACTAATGTCAGAGGATAGTCAGACCGCCTGCATTTCTGACTACCATGTAAACCAATTGGGCCAAGGCCCAACTGACAGACTTCCCACACAACCGTGATTTTTGTTTCCAGGGTGGATCGAACCTGGGTTAATTTTTTTCAACATTTCCCCAATTCTCCCTTACTACTAGACCACAGCTGTGCGAGCGAGATTTACTATATGTAAACAATGATAAAAAGAACAGACAAACGCATACCTAAGCATGTTGACATATCAACTATAAATGTGGTCAAATAAATATAGAAATGTCATATGCACAATTAAAAAAAAAACGGGTCTATGTGGTGGACAAGTAAATATAGAAATGTCATGTTTCCAAACGTGTTACTATACTTAGTCGATAGAAACGGGTTGAAGTCTCTTTTTTTTTTTTCCGGGACTCTCACATCCTGCTGATACGAGCATTTTTCATCGATTACACAGCTATATATATTTTCTTCCGTAGATCTATTTTTAATAAATAAAAAAACAAATTTCATTAGTCCGGTATTATCACATTGACATTTCGAGTTTATTAGAGAGCAATGAAAAAGTAGTTTCAGAACTCTGATGTAGTATGTTTTTTTTTGTAAGACCTTAGTATGGTTTTCATACTCTGTTTGGTTATGCTAAGTGCACAAAACTATTCTCACATTTTTCTTTCGATTCAAGAATCTGAAATAGTTTTGGTGATGAAACACATGAATTGCGTAAAAGACCACAAATCATGCATATTGAGTATGATTGTAATTTTTTTTTTTGGCTAAAAAAAAAAAAGAAAGGATGCAACATGAAGAGTTCCCGGAAGGTCATCCATCATCTTAATAAATAAAAAATAGAAATGACTACGAAAGGGAAAGGATATCGATCGAGGTGATGATGGCAGTGATGATATTGTGCAATCATTATGACCTAATTTAAAAAGTAGATACATACATGTAATATTTCCCATTGAGCTCTATATTTATATTTTCGCAAATTGATATAGGCTATATATATAGCTGACTCTATATATATCTCTAAAATTAAAGCAAATGATAAAAGGGATCGTAGCTAATCCTAAACCCACCACGTTTCTCCGCCGTCATTTCAGCTTTTCTTTTTGTGCGCTTCGATCGACTTTTTCTTCCGCATTTTCTATTTTGTGAACGTATTAAATTCCCAATTGCCTTTCCTTTGTGTGTGTGTTTTTCACTTGTAAAAAATTCGATCGGAATAAGTACAATCCATATCGCATAATTGATTAAGGGTAATTAATAACAAATGGGTAAAACGTTGAACTACAAACGTTATGTGAATGATTCACGATAGTAAATATACATCGATGTAATATTAAGTTTTATTTTTATTTGAAGTTGGCATGTAATGCAGTACTCGCAGTGCCATGTAATTGGAAGAACTATCAAATACGACATTTGGGATGTAACGCAGTACTCGCAGTGCCATGTATCTGGAAGAAGTATAAAATACGATAGAAGTTAGAATCGTGGGGTATTAATATTTGTATCCGTCCATATATTTTATATATGCGCCGTGATATTCCCGGAAAATATATATAGCTATACACGAATCCTAGCTAACCGGATCATCAACATAAAATATAACCAGATATGCGAATTAAATAACACAAGGAAATTGAAAAGAATCGACAGAGCTCCAAAGAAAGAGCACTAACCATCTTTTAAAATATGGAGAGAGATAGTGATGATTAAATAAAACGCCTATCATATATAATCAACCAGGGAGAACAATAGCAAAATAGTAACTATAAATAGACTAATGACAAGACCCACTTTGTGAAAGAGAGAACGATCTGCAATACTTGCAAGAAGGGCAAAAAAAAAAACTTTTAGGTTTTGATTTCTTTGTTATCCGTAAGGTTTTATTATATTAATACTTAAGTTTAACTTAAGGACATGGGGAAAGGATTTCAAGTAGTTGTGGTTAGAGAGTATGATCCTAAGAGAGACTTAACGAGAGTGGAAGAGCTTGAGGAAAGCTGTGAAGTCGGATCTTTATTAGTCGATCTCATGGGTGACCCGCTTGCCCGGATCCGACAGTGTCCTTCTTTCCACATGCTGGTACGTATCTGTATACTAATAATACTATTATGTTCTCAATTTGTTTTGATTTGCTCTATTTGCTAAACTATACTCGTTTTTGGGCAATGCATGTAACAGGTAGCCGAGATCGGTAATGAGATAGTTGGAATGATCAGAGGAACGATCAAGATGGTGACACGTAGTGGCAATGCATTACGTCAAGAAGACGGCGTTTCGCCGGAAATAAGCACCACCAAACTTGCCTTTGTCTCCGGCCTCCGAGTCTCTCCGTTTTACAGGTTCGAGTTTAATAGTGTTTTCTTAATTGATTCATTAACCATAACATAAACAAATACATAAAGAACAATCACTTCTATTTTTTTAAATTATATGATGCTTACAACTTAAACTATACTATTTTGATGATACATAACGCCTAACGGGAAAAAAAGAAGTTATTAACGACTTTTTAAAAAAATTTAACTAATCAATTTTAAAAAAATATAGGAGGATGGGAATTGGACTGAAACTAGTACAAAGACTCGAAGAGTGGTTTCTACGAAACGGCGCCGTATACTCTTACGTGCAAACTGAAAACGACAACACAGCTTCGGTCAAACTCTTCACCGAGAAAAGTGGCTACTCCAAATTCCGTACACCCGCTTTCCTGGTCAACCCGGTCTTTAACCACCGAGTCACGATCTCTCGCCGTGTCAAAATCATCAAGCTCACTCCCTCCGACGCCGAGTCACTCTACCGCAACCGGTTCTCCTCTACCGAGTTTTTCCCTTCAGACATCAACTCAATCCTCACAAACAAACTCTGTCTCGGCACTTACCTGGCCGTGCCACGTGGCGAACACCATGTTCCCGGGTCGTTCCCTGACCAGGCCGGGTCTTGGGCCGTTATAAGTATATGGAACAGTAAAGATGTGTATAGACTACAAGTCAAAGGAACGTCGCGTCTTAAACGCATATTAGCAAAGACGACGCGCGTTTTCGACGGTGCGTTTCCGTTTTTGAAAATCCCGTCGTTTCCTAATCTTTTCAAGTCGTTCGCGATGCACTTCATGTACGGTATCGGCGGCGGAGGGCCACGAGCGGCGGAGATGGTGGAGTCGCTTTGCTCACACGCGCATAACTTGGCTAGAAAAAGCGGTTGCTCCGTCTTGGCTGCTGAGGTGGCGAGCTGTGAGCCGCTCAGAGTTGGTATTCCTCATTGGAAGGTGCTCTCGCCGGAGGATTTGTGGTGTTTGAAACGTCTCCGAGATGACGATGAATATGACGGCGAAGATTGGACCAAGTCACCACCTGGATTGTCTATTTTCGTTGACCCTAGAGAAATATAATAATTTGTATAGATATATCTTAGAGGAATGTAACTACCGAACACAAAACCAAATACTAAATCTCAGTGTTATACTTAAAAATTGCACTTTAAATTTTATACCGAATAAATTGGATTACAAGCACAAACTAGCAAAACATATGTAACCAACGTTCGTATAGTGTAACTCGAATTATATCGTTTCATATTATTAATGTATAGCGGATTGTTGGTGTACGAGTAGATTGTTATAACTACATATCATAATTCTTAAAATGTGTTAATATTAGTATCAATGGTATCACTGTTCAAGTCAAGTATATAAAGTTATAAACCAACTTGTAATTTCTCTGTTTTTTCTTTTCCATTTCAAAGACCAATTAAATAAGCTAATTAGTCGTTGGTGATAACTGATAACTGAATAAAATCTCCACTTGTAGAATACGAGAATGTAAATCTCCAACCCCTTAGCAAAGGAAGTCAAAACCAAGTTTTTGTTGTTATAAGTTCGTCCTTATAAAAAAAAAAGAAAAAAGGAATATGTTTTCTTTTTAGTCAACGAGGAAAAGGTTAATGAATCAAAAGTAAATAAATTACTAAAATGGTACAAACGTAACCTTTTGAAAGTATATAAATAAGTCGGATGACGTAGAACAAAGAAGCTCATGGAAAAATATTAATCGACTTTTCTTTATAGTTTGTATGGTCAATTCTGCCGGCTAAAACCCTTTTTTAAGTTTTCAAAACAATCCTTGCAAATTGCTAATATTATTATCTATCACAAAGAAGGGAACAGGTTCCATAATTAGATTTGAAGTTTGCAAGTAATCTTCAAAAGTTTTTCTTGAAATTATTCTTTTACACTAGAAAATTTGGATTTGGATTTGGATTTCTCAAAATTTCTAAAAGTAACGTTAGAATTTGGATTTCTCAAAATTTGTTACGTTTACATAAACCAAAAAAACTTTTGGGTTTACAATCACCAAAATAACTGACCCAAAATTTAATCTAAACCAAAAGTTAGCTTAAACGAAAAAGGCCTAATCTTATGATAAAAAAGCCCAACTTGTCCAAGTCAAGACGATGATCTTCTGCGGCGAGTCGACGGCGTCGATTTATCACCGACGGTGGTAGCTGAGCCAGGGCTTTCAGATGTATCTGAACTACTAACATCCCCAACACCATCTCTATCTTTACCTGTCCAAAGCTTCGAAAAAATCCGAGACATTACAACTCCTTTAGCTTTCGTCTTCTCGGAACTACCCGTCTTGTCTCTCGTCTCCTCCGTGGCCGTTACTGAGTCACACTCTTCTTCCGTCGTCGTCCTCGAGCTCCCGTGAGAGCCGCTCGGTGGAAGAGAAGGTTTCGCTGTGGGACACGTGGCACGTACTTGCTCGAAGAATAGGATCTGCACCACGACTCGTAGAGGTAACCTCTCGTTTTGCACGGCGTGAGCACAAGCTTCCGGCGATAATTTCCGGCAATCCATTAACCGGCTTAACGATTTCTTCTCGCTCTTTGTTATTCCTGGATGTTGCTGTATTAATCAAAGTTCAAAACTTTAATTTTCAATTGATGATCAAAAACTTAAAAACTGCAACTTTAGAAAATTTAGGGAGCAGATCTGAGAGCAGAAGTAGTTACCTTTAAGAACATGTCAATGGCACGATAAACACCATCATGTGATGATCTTGGGAAATTTGAAACCTTTTCTGCAATTGAGATGAACTTTAAAGGAGACAAATTGGGTTCGATTCTTGAGATTTCAGCTAAGTATCCATCGATTAACTTGGCGACATTTGCTTTTGAACTGTCTGAAACAAACCCATCTCCTTCGTTGATGTCGTCTTCTGAACATTCAAGCTCGTCTCTTTTCTGTGTTTGTGTAACATACTGATCGATTAAGGTTTCAACAATGTCAATGTCATAGACTGTTTCACCTCCCTCTGGAGCTCTGATCAAGAGATCAGTCACATTTGCTTCCTCTAGCTTCTCTCCGATTCTTCTACTTAGCTCTTTCCTCTCTTCTTTTCCACATTCCAAAGAAACAGAAGATTTCAAAAGTTTGATCAAGAAACCACAAGAAACACTCTGTTTCTCCCTAGGCAACAACGAAACCAATGTCTCTAACAAAGATCTTTGTTCAATCACATCTTCAACATCATCGTTTTGGATCATGAAACCTGTTATTCTCTTTGCTGCATAAACCTCAAGAGCTTCTCCTATAAACTGAGGCAAAACCCCGCCTTTTCTTCTGATAGTCGAAACCACTCTCTTGAACAAATCAATGCTAAGCTCGGCGAGATCCTCTATCCACCAATCTACTGGTACACCATTCTTGTTAATCTCAGGTGGAAGAAGCTTCCTTCGGTTATAAGTATAAGACCAATCCACTCTTGCTGGATCAATAGCAGCTTTCAAAGCGATAGACTCCAAACACCGTACATCGAGTTTCACATCTTCGGACCACGGATAGAATGATCTTGTCGTCTGGAGAACAATGATGGAGTCTTTCCAGCTTCTTAAAACACTCGAGTTCAAGAAAACCTCAATCTTGTAAACAAGATTCCCGCTTTCAATCGATTCATACATTTCGAGATACTCTGCAGCGCAACGCACAGCTACAACATTGTATGCGTTGAGAGTCACAGTCATTCCGTAACAGAATTTAGCGCATATCTCAAAAGCTGGAGGGCCTCCAGGGATATCGGGAATGCGGATTTCGTCATCTGATGATTGTTCATCGGTTGTGGTTGTGGCTATTAACTTCTGAAGACGAGCGCTTTTAGACAGAAGAGGGAACTGTTTTTTACACACAACAATCAAAAGTTTGTTTCAATATAGATCAGTAGCTAAAGACCAAAATGGTTGGTGTTCTTGATTTTTGAAAATTAGAGATTGTTAAGTTTACCTTATGAAGATAGAATTTCACATCTCCTACATTTACAACTACATCAGTAGCTAACTCCGTTGCTACGTATCTATAAACAAACAGCCAGAAAAAGTAAGATTCTGAAGCAAAGAACATATGAAGAAAGAAACCAAAATCTTGAAAACATTTTACTACCTTACGGAATCTTCATCGGACTGAAACGAATCCGGTTTGGATCCAAGTTTCATAAACTTCATTTCTTCACAAAGAAACAAGCCAGGAAGAGCTTTCTGAAGATTGTTCTGCTCTCTTTCTCTGAAATGGTATTCTGTGACAACAAGAAGAGCATTAAGGAAGGATTCAAAAATCTGAGATCCTTATTGGATGCAAAAGTATAAACAAGCAGAGTATTGGTGAAGGCAGAAGCAGCTGTGAAAAATTACTATATATTATTAGACTTTTTAGACTTAAACTATAAGAGAAGAAACCTATACATTGCTTCTTCAGTTGCTAACCTTGAAAGAGAGATTAAAGGAAGAAAACATGAAAGAGCAAAAGAGAGAGAGAGAGAGATGCTCTCCACTTGCTTTGTAAGTCCGACACGTTGCATAATACTATTTTCTTTATTTTATACAAATTCTCTCTGTTTCTTTAATGTTCTTCTGTTGTTTTTGTAGCGAATCTTATCAGGTTCAGAAAGCATCAAAAGGAAGGAAGAAGAAACAAAAACCCAGAACCCTAGAAAAAAAAGTGCGAATATCCGATTAAGAATAAAGCAGTTCTTGGTTTGTGTCGTGAAACAAAAGCATTAAACAAACCAAAAGAGAGATCATTAGATCAATGAAGAGTTTGCTAAATAAGCAAAATATATATATATATATATATATATATATATATATATATTATGTTATGTATAGTTAATTAGTGACATAAAACAATTATCCAAAAATCAGAGATTAACCAAAACATGTGGTTAGCGTTACAAATCTACAGAATTAGGAACTTATAGAAATTACTCTTTAAGCTATAAAAAGGTGATTTTTAATTTCGAATTTGGACCTAAAATCTAGAAGCCAAACCAGCAAATTTCAGGTAAAATGAGTTGGAATGAACGAAAAAATCATACCTTTGGTGGAGAAAGGATCAATTCGATGGAAATGAAACGAGACAGAGGCAAAAAGTGTGGGCTATATTGCTGCTGCTGTGTGTAGACAGAGAGAGAGGAACAGAGAACTCTCTAATCCTCCAAGAGTGTTCCGACAAAACACAAAACAGCAATCCAACAAAAAAAAAAAAAAAAAAAGGAAAAAACCCTAAAAAAGTGAAAAAGAAAAGAAAAAAACAGAGAGAATCAAAGAAGAAGATGAGCTGTTTCGTCTTCCTTCACCATAGTGCAAATCTGAAAGCTTCAGAATGTTCTGTCCCCTTTTTATCTCCTCTCTCTCTCTCTCCTCCCAATACTAATACCCCACTCTCTGAATCACCACCACCGCCTCCACCACTCAACTTATAAAAACTTTTATACTACTACCATCATTAAATAATCAAAGATTAAAGAGAAGAAAAGAAAAGAAAAGCTGTGTTTTGATAAATAACCCAACCCCAGGATTTGTTTTTCAATCGAATTCAGTGTCTATCATGTGTTTGCTTTTTCTCTCCTGTTGGTTGTGGATATAAATTTGGAAGCAATGCTTCTTTAAAAACCCTTTATTAAAAGGTAGTACTAGTAGCAACTAGTAGCAAGTAGCAAACGATTGAATGCGTTATACATAAATTCAGCCACGCTAATATCTGACAAGTTAAACTGTGCTATCCTCATTCTGACTTGCACCTTTTTTTTTTTTTTGTAACAATGAATATTATTATCACTAGAAAAAATACTAATATGAGTCAACAATATTTTATTTTATGCAAATTGTGGGAGTCAATTCAGTTCTATCCTCATTCTGTTCCATCCACAAGGATTTGTGCCATTAGTTTGGTTTACTGAGTTGACCGTGGAAAGTGGGAACCAATTTAGAGAAAAAAAAAAAAGAAAAGGTTAATTCATATAAAAATCGTTATTTGTAATCCAATAAAATGTACTTTATATCCCTAATAGTTTGATGTTTAGGATTTTTCACAGATATTAAGATAAAGATTAGTTTATTATTTATTTTTTTGATGATTTTTTATAGTCATTTTATGTATATGTGATGGCTATTTTTCTGATATTTTTTTTACTTTTCCACTTTTCCACTTTTCTAGTATTAAAAATATTTACAAAAACAATTTTTTTTTGTTAAAGTACAAAATCAATTTTGAGAGACAAAGAAAATTCTCTAAAATATCAATTTATCATAAACAGAGAGAGTATAAGAGATTGAAGAAGACTATTATTATTGTACATAACGAATAATAAAAGAGGGCTGAGGAAAAATCAGTTACTATAAAAGTTTTTATATTTGAGGGGATAAATGAAAGACCGATCAAACGAGTGAACCCGTCTTTTGCCCTAGTGGACGAAAGGGGACCGCGCACGCAACTTTTTTTATTTTATTTTACTGTAATTATATACTTATATACTCCATTTAATAACGCTCAAAACTTTAAATACCAAACAACAACAATCAAATTTCTTCTGCCTTTTAATTCTTTCTACAGAACCCAACACTGAAATCCAAAAGGATCCAATGTCAATTAAACAAATAAAGATGTGTTACTATAACATAGTTTAATTCACTACTAATATTTTATCATCGCTTTGTCCTGCACGTCACCCTGGTGCACATCCGCATGAATGTGCTTCATACCATTTATAAGATATAGTTTAAAATATAAAACCATGCAGTTTAAAATTCTTATAAGGGGAATCTGACGAGTGACGGCCATCACCCTTGATATGTAATAGATATAAATTTCGAATGGAAAATAATACGAGCTTTTTAATATATATAGTAATACTTATGAGTCGTGTGTATTCTGTTAATCTTGTTTTATCAAGACACTATGCACGATAAACAGATTTTCTTTTAAGAGTGTGGCTAGAGCTTTGATTTTTTTTTTTTTTTTTTTATGTAAAACAATTAAACAAAAACGAAAAATGAAAACATAATAATGAGATAAAATCAAAAGGAGAGCACATAAAAATGAGGGTCACATGATTATGGAGAAAGATAAGGCATTCTTAAGAGTTTTGGTCGGTTAGGGGAAAGCTTGATATATGATTACTTCCAACGGTTTTGGTCAATGGACTTTTAAAGAAGGTTGAACATTAGTAGTTTAGTACATACCCACATGTGCTTTGTAGATCTTTTCAACGTCGTCGTCCTATCTTAAATATTTATTATCAAGTCAGTGTTTCTTGATCTCAATTTATACGTTAAAATTTGTCATAATATATCCAAACTAAAGGTTTACCATCATTTTCCTCAATACATATCGGCGACATTTTGAAATATTTTGGAAGACATTGCATTGATTACATCTCTAGATCATTTCCCGTTATATACCTTTTGTAGACTTATTCAACGGTCTATTAACATAGTTGATTTCTAATTGTACGATTATGTTTATGCTAAGAACATATATTATACTTACGTACCTATATGCATAAAATCAAAAGTCTAATAAGCATGAGTTGCTAAATTTATCAAATTAGTTGTTGGTAAGATGATAACGCAGTTCATGATTAAATATCGTTTAATTAGTCTCTCATTATCGGTATTGTAGAGAGTAACGTGAATTAAATTAGTAAAAACAAGATTAAACTGATATCAGAAGGCGCACATGGGAGAAGCAGATTCTCATAGACAAACAAGATCGAATGCATGCATATATGCTGATTCATATCCCGTGTTTGGTAACATGTTCGAATCATTACAGTCAAAGTTCTTGTAGTTTTCAACTTTTTTTTTACTCCCAATATCACCTTATTTTATTTCTTGTTATCGATTAAATAAAGTTACAAAATTTAACATCGAAATATAGATTTCTGCTTTGCACTATTGGGCCATCAAAGAAATATATATGGGCTTCTTAAGCTGGCTGATCTCTTTCTTATATTACTGCTAGGGCCCATTCGGGAATACTTGACGACGGTCCACTGCGTTGTCAAAACCATAATGATTTTATATTTTATAAAAAAAATTAAGATGAAAAAATCATTAATTAAACTAATTAAGTGGAAATTTTCAAGTAAATCAGTATGAAACAAGTCAGAATGTTTTCAGTTTTTAATCGATCAGATTAAGCCTTTGTTACCAAACGTTACAAAAATAGTATTATAACTGGAAAATATGACAGACATTTATTGACGTATTATATAGTTTTTAGGTGAAGGAGGAACAGATCACTAAGAGCTGTGAGAGTAACAGAGAATTCAAGTGGCTTTCCTTCGCTTGCGGAAGTAAATGAAGTATAGATTACGACATTAAATTATATATTTATTTCAGAATTTTACAGAATGGTCCACTATATAATAACGTGTACGATCCAATCATCCATCTCTGCATTATTATTACTTTCTTTTTAAATCAAGATAATAAAAATATATCAATATCCCAATTGTTTCCTCTAATCTATAAACAAATCCAACAACAAATAAACATTTCTTTTGTAAAAATAAATAATAATAATAAATGCAAGTCCACTCCAATCATTTTCATTACAGACTCAGTCCAAGCCGAAGCAACTGGAATAGAAACGACCGTTAAAAAAACTTCACCGTCCATCCACTATCCCTGCCTTCGTCGCTTGAGTACAGTTGACTTTTCCTCCCCAAAACCGAGTCAACGTTAAGAAGTCGTCACTGAGACTTGATCAGCCGGTAAATTTAGGTCAAACCCACGGTGGCCGCCACCTATCGCACTCTCTTCAGATGATCTCTCGTTTTCCACATCGCTAACGTCACTACCTCCAGCAACGACTTCAACGCTGTTGCTACTACTGCCATTACCGCCGTTGTTGCCACCGTCATAGTGACACCGTTTGTGTCCACCTAAGGCTTGACCTGACGTAAACGACTTGAAACAGATGGAGCAAGTATGAATCTTTCCACTTGTTTGACCAGCTGCACCGTTACTAGTATTCACGGTAACGCTGATCACAACGGGACCTCTGTTACTGTTACTGTGGTGACTGCTGTTATTAGACAGTTCTTGGTTACCGGAAGTGATGATGATAGTACTGTTGTTGTTCGTCGGTTTCCGGTGACTCGTCTTGTGTCCACCTAAGGCTTGATAAGACGAAAAAGACTTCCCGCATACCGTACACTTGTAGTCTCGTTGATCGGACGGTGAAGGACGTGACGGAGAAGGAGATTGTACGGTGGAGCCACGAGCGAGCATGAGGAGACAAAGAGCGAGATACTCTTCTTCGGAAGGGAGTTTTGTATTCGTTTCTTGATTCTGATGATGGTGACCAAAACGCTGACGTTTAGTGCGTTTTCTTTTTGCCCATTGCTCGAGATTCTCCGGCTCCATTTCTTCGCGATACCGGAGAAGAGGGCGAGCGGTGGTTGTGGTGGTGGCTGTTGGAGAATTGAGAGTCTCGAGAGCCATGTGGTTCTTTTAATTTTGAGGTATTTAAGAAGAAGAAAAAAGAGTGAAGTGTGTGGTGTATTGTGAGCACGTCTTGTGTTTGTGTTTGTGTTGTGTTTTTTGAGTGTTGGTTTTGATTTATAGATATATATATTATGTAACAAATCTTTAGAATTGGGATTGAGAGTGGGAACGTGGGCTATGAGTGATCAAGTGGTGCTGCTCTTGCTTTCTTCAATCCATTAAATTCCTTTGTTTTTATATTAAACATAAAAAGATGTTGTCATTAATTTTGGAGTATTAGATGAATTATTTGCCAAGTCAATGCAGTGTTTTTAGTCAGAAACTGCCAGAATTATGTTGAGATAAGTGTTTATGTTGGATTGTAAAAGTTTAATAACCACTCCTCAAAATATAAAAAGTGTCAACAAAAACACGATTTCGAGGTTTATTTACTAAGCTAATTATGTCATCACTCGAAACTTTCTATCGATCCTATAACTTTTTGAGGGGTTCACAACTTTCGTTTTCATGCTGGTTCAATGTTTTATTTTAGCAACTTGCATTTTCTTATTTATCCCCCTCAAATCTCAACTATATGAATCAATCACCTTTAACTTATCCTACTTTAGAAAACGAAGTTTCCACCTATTTGATTGGGAACTCTTCAAAGGATTTTTAGTTAAATATATGTCCAAATTTGTATGACTTCCAAGCTGATTCTAATATGATACTTTCCGGGGTAGTAGTCACCCAAACTTTTATACAATTAAAGTAAAGAATAACGTCGATTAGGGATGTAAAGATTAAAATTAGGAAGACAATTGTTCTTGAAATGGAGTGCCATATCTTCGGAGTTGTATTTAAAATAAAAATAAACAAAAAGAAGAAGAAAGAAGAAGAAGAAAGAAGAAGAAGCTTTTGCCACTCTGGAGTATAATCTTTTCTCGGTTTGTGATATGTGGTGGCATTGGGGATACTGCTTATCTGGCACTTCCTCATTGGCTTTGAGAAGGCTGGATTCTTCTGTTGGACAACGTGTCGTAACAAGAATGGTGGAACTTTTCGGTGGACAGTTAAAGTCAGTACGAGACTAAGGCTCAGGCTAACATGAGGTTGACACTTCGTTGCACCACCGTCAACACCGTCACACACACTATCTATGTTTTTGATTTATTATCTTCGATTTTGGTTTGTTATATTCATTTCAAATAATAATAATAGCACACTTGATTCTCTCAAAAGAATGTACGTGAGTTTGGGGTTTGTAAGACTTGCCCACTAGTCAGTAGCCACCAACTAAACACACAATTATATGTTATAAAAAAAAAATATAAAGAAGAAAATTAAACAATGCGTAAAATAACAATTGGGGGTCGTTGACGGAGATAAAAGAAAGAAAGTGGAGTAAGTCTTTAAGTCGTCGAGTTTGTTGTTGTATTATGAAGTGGGTCTCGTCGTTACTCATAACAGTTTCTGTCTACTTAGTCAATATTCAACTGCCAAAACATAGCTTCAACGAATATCTATCTTATAAGCTGTCCTTATGCAGAAGAATATTGGGATATCTTCTACGCGGATTTATAGAAGAAGCTAAAAGAAAGTCCTATAAAAATGTCGTAAAGTTTTAAAATACGAGTTAAACAAAAAATGAAATTTGGTAGATAGACAAATTGCCCATCAAGTCAACAGCAACAGAGGAGCCCAAAGAAGTATTGATTCTTATAAATATATAACTGGTAGAGACATATTAGCAAATATCAGAGTGGCGCAGCGGAAGCGTGGTGGGCCCATAACCCACAGGTCCCAGGATCGAAACCTGGCTCTGATATAAATTTGGGTGATTATTTTTTTCCCGTTTTTCCTACACAGAAAGGCCCCATAATCGTAAAACAAAGCCCATTAATAGTAACAACTGGGCCGAATAAACGGCTTAAAAAGTAACAAAAATTAACTTGAACCCTAAATGATAAACATAGTTTTGTAACGATGATTAAATTAATAAAACTAGCGATCGATCACTAGAAACTAAAATTATTTTTCCCTTAATCGTCTTCTTCATATCGCTTCCGTGGTAGATTAGATCTTCAATGGCTGACATATCTCAACTCAGAATAAACCGGCAATGCTGATAACCTGCGGTACCAAAATCAAAGTTTCATAACTCTGCACTATCGAATCTTGAAAGGTAAATGTGAACTCTGCACTATCGAATCTTACTAGGGTCAGTAGTGATAAGCATGGCGGTTCCACCGAAAGAGCAAGTGCCTCCGTTTCGTTTAGTCTTTTGCCAGTAACTGTTGAAAGCGTAAGAGGCATGAGCCATGACTGTGTCTGGATAGTAACATATCCCGTGAGGTTTAATCTCATCGCAATTGGCTCCTCCTTGTCCACACGCAAAGTCCAAAGATTGTTGCAATGTCTCTGCCGCTACGCTCGGTTTCGCCACGCACCATAGTCCTTCCACGTCTTTCTTCTTCACCGGAGAAGGCGACGGCGCCGGATGAGTAGGAAGGCACGGCGGCGGAAGAGAGATCCCTTGATTCCTTTGGTTCGGTAGAGGAGGAAACTGGGGAGGAGATGAAATCGGAGATTGCTCCGGCGTGTATTGTGGAGGTTCAGGGAAATAGGATACTGTTGGTGGAGATGAAGATCCGATTGAGGAGTGAATTGGTGAGTTCTCTGGTGATGGAGAGGGTAGTGTTGGGAAAGAGATTGTGAATTTGCTGCTAACGTTGATTAAAGATCTGAGATTTCTCCTTGTAGTAACTTCTTCTGGTTCAGGGTTTAAGAAATTGACCTTGTTGAAGCTCAAAGATCCCAACTTTTCCACGGAATGAAGCAAATCTAGATGATTGTCAGGTGAAGAAAGGAAATTTAGGGGTGGGTTTATGGTGAAAGTTGAGTTTATGGTCTTGAGGAAGATGAGAACAGGGTTGAACAATTCTGAGCTTTTTGGGTTTTCTAAGCATTGGTAAGAGAAGCCAAAGGAGACTTTGATGTTCTTCTCAAGACCCCATCTTGTGAGAGAGTGGTAAATGTTTTTCAAAGAAGTCAGAGCTAGATCAAAGCTGGGTTTGTGTTGTGTGGTTTGGTGGCAAGAATCAGGGAAAAAGACAACAATGGTGGTGATTTTGATGGTAGGGTAACGAGAGAGGACATGAGTTTTAAGCCAAGTCTCAGCCTTTATGATACTAGAGGAAATCTCGGTAATGGTTTTGTTGTCGCTCACTGAAACAGCGAGATCAAGATCAGTAGTTTGAGGAAGTTGAAGGACTTTGTGATGCAGGTTTAGAGCTTCAATGGGTGTTGATTCTTGACCAGCTCCTGCATACAAAGATTATTATTAGCTATGAGTTCACAATAAAAAAAACAAACAATCTTTAGCGTTTTTTTTTGTTTGTGGTTTTGTTACCTGCAAAACCGAGAAAGGCAATGAAGAAGAAAATGTAAAGAAGACGACCCATTTTTGCCTTTGGCACAGCTTCCTTCCTTTCTTTCCTTGTGGTTTTTGGTTTCTTTCTCAGCACATGAGAAGTTTATAAAAGATGGGTTTTTCTTTAGAGTGCAGAGGAAGAATCAAATAATGTCGTTTAATACTTTTAAGGAAAAACAAAAAAAAAGAAAAAGGAAGATTAATGTTACACAGTGACTGTTGTGCTGCTCTTGCTGCTTGCTGACTATAAAGTGGTCTGACATGGAAAATAATGGCGTTGAATACGTTGAACTGTTCTGTTTTAAGAAACCGTACATTGCGACACGTGTCTTTGGTGGTAACAGAGCACAAGACAAGACTATTGAGTGTTCACAAGATAAGCTTCAAATAGAGCTTCTACAAACATTGAATTATGGTTCAGGCCTTCAGGGTTATAATTATGATCGATCGTTGTAGTTTGATTTCGTGTTAGAGTGAATTCGATTTATTGAGATGAAGACATTTGTTTTTCAAAGGGTCTAGCTCTAGTCCTAAACATCAATAGAGCGTTGAATATCCTGAAAACGTTGCCGTTTTAGAGAATTTTGTAGAAGAGGGAAATTACACGGCAGGCACAAACATCGTGGGACATTTTGATAAGCTTCTGATATAATAAACATTTTGATAAGCTTTTACAGCTATAAATTAAGACGACGGCGTATTATCGGTAGCCTTAAGATGGTTCGGCAATTATGGGCTTTACTTAGGGCCTCTCTTAAAGCTAGAATATGGGCCTGACTAGACATCTGATTTTTTGCTTCTTCGTCCAAGTTTCAGCCATTTATAGTTTTCTTCTTAAAAGGAAACTTTATCCGAACGATCAATTTAAAAGCTCCCATTTCGAGTTATTTTATTTAAAAGGCTTGTGATTACTGATTAGACTGATATTATTAAGTGAAGAGTGGTGTGTGGGATTCTAAAATTACTTTGAACGTTTTGAATAATCCTGTCATAATCATTATGACAACACTAGCAAGGGATTTGTCGAGTAGCTTTATCATGATTACCACCTCAAATTAATATTTAATTAACCCAAACAATAAACTAACTAACGAATAAGAGAGATGACAGTGTATTAAAATCCAAGCATTGACCCATCCGACCCATGAACCTCTCTGATTTGTCGGTATCATTACATGCTAGTAATAGTCTTATCAAACGTTAATTTAGTTTCACTACATCAAGAAATTTGTTTTGACTATTAAGGAAAACCCCATTCGAAATTGGTTTAGGCTTGTGGTCTCAATAGAAAATATCAAAGAGTGGCAATAATGAGTAATGACAGAAAAAACAAAAGAGTACAAATTGTGTTGAAGAATATTGTCTATCTTGAGCTTTAACACAAACACAAGCGTTGGAGAGATTTTTATGTTTACGTGGAAGAGAAGAAAAGTTTTTTATCCTCTCAGGAATATTTATTTATTTTGGCCAAGAGGAATATTTGTTTCTTCTTATTGACAAATGCACATGCAATTTCTACCTAAATATATAAATAAATCTGAAAAATAAGAAGGAAAATTACTATTTTAGATTGAACCTCATGATTTTGTATTAGTCACTACTCTCACTAACGTTTCTGCGTTATTCTTTAGTTAAAGGAGAAGAGATTTAGGGCACAATTGTAATTATGAGGAAAAATAAAAAATGGGCATCCCCAGCAAATAGAAAAAGTTTTAAAGATTCTAAAAGAAAATGAGAAAGTTATTTGTAAAAAACCAAAAACAAAAATAAAAAACGAAAGAAAAAAAAGCAAAAATAAAGCAAAACGCAAGAGAGCGTGTGGTTGACCCCTCAATTAACATTACAATAACTATTTCACCATTACCATTAATATACATAAAAACACAGAATGAGAGTCGGTGGAGCTCATACATCATTTATTTTTCTTATACCCAAAAAAAAAAAGAATGAAGCTAAAGAAAACTGAAAGAATATAAAAGACAAAAATAAAAAGAGAGAAAAAGATAAAAAAAGATAGGGATGTAACGTTAAGCCCGTTGTGTCACTTTATTCCAAAATTACATGTATGGGTCTTCTTCTTTCTTCCTCTTTTCTTTTCTTATTCACTATAAATTTTTCTTACCATAGATTCGCTATAAACTTGATTTATACGTTTACTTATATCGTGTACAATAATTTATTTCTGTATGTGAAAATTCCTTGTTAGAATAGTAAAGTAAATAGTGCCCAAAAAAAAAAAACACAAGCAGTACAATGGAGACTTTCGTATTTTAATGAATGATTGAATATAGCTAAAAACAACCGACACTTTAACAATTTATTTCTACACTCGAAAAAAATTGTTTGATAAGCAAAAAAAAACTTAAAAGAGTCTTTTGAAAATTAGAGTTGTTGTCCCATATCAAATATGTATTCTGATCTACGGTGGAGCTGGACCACCGAGGATTGGCTTCCTTCTACAGAATCAGCCGGACTAGATCTGTTTTTTTTTTTTTTTTCGTAAATCAGAGGGAAAAATACAATAAGATCGAAAAAGTCGACGATGGAGGTATGTTACGTGTCTTTTTCCTGCGTCGTCGTCTTGAAATCAGCGAAAACAAAACTTGAAAATGTCTACGTTGGACGGAAAAGGACAGTCACATTCTCAGTTAATAAATACATACCAAGGGACATTTACGTCTTTAAGCAGCAAAAACCATACGGGGAGTACTGACTACTATTATTAAGATTGTTGAGTAGAAATCTCACGTGGCGGAAATTATATATTATTTTGTGTTTAAAAAGAAAAAGCAAACAAGACGACGATGATGAGAGTCCATCCTTAATTTTTAATAACAAAGTTTGAATTGCTTATGTATTATATAATCAAAACTAGTCAATTAATTTCCATGACGCTAAACGTGAAAACGTTAGGCTGTCTATTCTTCGTTTTAAAAATGTCGTCTTTTACTTCAGCAGCAGCTAGACTAGTAAAAATAGAAGTATTTGTTTAAAAAAAAAAACATATGTTTGTTGTCGCACACGTATAATACAAGATACATTTCGTTACATTATTATTACGTACGATTAGTTTTATTTGTTTGGGGAATCACACTAATTAACGAGGTTTACAGAAAGAAAAAAAAAAGCAGATTAAACGATCCCCGGAATGTAGACGTCAGCATCATAAATCTCAGATCTCGAAACGAAACGAAACGAAACGAAACGAACTTTCGTTTCTTCTCCCCTCTCTCTCTCTCTCTCTGCTGCTGCTATTACTTTCCCTTTTTTCACCTTCTTTTTCCTTTTTCTCTTTAATTATTTTTTTCCCATAAACTATTTCTTAATTTTTCCTTTCCATTGAAGATTACGATCTGACGAACAAAGGCAAACCCCCAAAAAAAAAGTTTCCGAGAAAGCAACAAAAAAAAAAATACAGAAGGAAGAAGATGAATTTAGAGAGAGAGGTGGATAATTGTAAAACTGTTAAACACGATTCGCCATGAGAGCTCTTCAATCCATTTTCTTCTTCTTCTTCTTCTTCCTCTCAATTTCCGTTGGTGCCGTGAACTTGAACCGATTCACTACTACTGAAGAACTTCATCGGAGAATTCTTCATCAGCCTCTTTTTCCAGAAGCTTCTTCTCCTCCACCACCAGATTTCGAATCAACAACGCCGTCTCCTCCCGATCAACCATTTTTCCCGGAGAATCCATCTACTCCTGAGCAAACTCAGTATCCTCCTCCGCCATCTCCTGTTTCCGCCGACGTCAATGGCGGTTTGCCTATTCCGACGGCGACTACTCAGTCAGCAAAGCCGGGGAAAAAAGTCGCAATCGTCATCTCCGTCGGAATTGTCACTCTCGGCATGCTTTCGGCTTTAGCGTTCTTCTTGTACCGTCACAAAGCCAAGCATGCCAGCGACACTCAGAAGCTGGTCACTGGAGGTGGCGATGCCGCTTCTTCTCGGAGATTTCAGGAAGATCCGGTACCACCGACGACGACGTCCTCCACTTTTCTTTATATGGGAACCGTTGAACCGAGCCGTGAATCGGCGAGTGAGTATAACGGCGGAACTAATGGACCGGTTAATTCCTCTCCGTACCGGAAATTGAATTCGGTTAAGAGATCCGATCGTTATCGTCCGAGTCCGGAGCTTCAACCGCTCCCTCCATTAGCTCAACCGCGGCTACCGTCTGATAACTCTCCTTCCGCTTTATCTCCTTCTTCTTTATCATCTTCCGGTGAAGAATGCCGTGACACGGCGTTTTACACACCGCACGGATCTGCGATGAGCAGCGATGACGGTTATTACACGGCGTTTCCTCACTCCGTCAACAGCAATGGCGGATCACTTCCTCACTCGAAGAGAACTTCTCCCAGGTCTAAATTTGGATCGGCTCCTGCGACGGCAGCTTCTAGGTCGCCTGAGATGAAACACGTCATCATCCCGTCGATTAAGCAGAAACTGCCGACGCCTGTACAATCTCTACCTCTAAGGAGCTTGGAAAGCGATGAACATGAGTTTCCTTATTCACAGAACAAGCCGAAGTTCTCGCAGCCTCCTCCGCCACCGAACAGGGCGGCGTTTCAGGCCATTACACAAGAGAATTCCCCTCTCAGCTCACGATTGCCTCCACCACGGCGGTCTCCTCCTCCTGTCCAGGCTCCAGCCCCACCGCCACCTCCTCCGCCGCCTCCTGCTCCTCCGCGTTTTACTCCTCCTCCACCTCAGAAACGGCCGAGAGATTTCTCGATACTACGGAAACTCACCAATTCTGAAGCAACAACGATTTCCACAACGTCTCCTTCAAGAACACAAGCGTTCAAGACTCCAAGTCCTAATTCCAAGGCTGTAGAAGAGGTCAATGTGATATCAGCGGGTTCTCTTGAGAAAACAGGAGACGGAGACACAGACCCAAGCAAGCCAAAGTTAAAACCACTCCACTGGGACAAAGTACGAGCGAGCTCAGATCGAGCCACTGTTTGGGACCAGCTCAAGTCAAGCTCATTCCAGTGGGTTTTTCATTCTTTACTACATTGTTTGGCTTCATACATTTGAATTTTGACTAACTTTGATGATCTTATGGTGTTATACAGATTGAACGAGGATAGGATGGAACATCTCTTTGGTTGCAATTCGGGAAGTTCAGCTCCAAAGGAACCTCTGAAAAGGTCAGTGATGCCTCCAGCTGAGGGTGAGAACAGAGTGCTGGATCCAAAGAAATCGCAGAACATTGCAATTCTCTTAAGAGCACTAAATGTAACACGAGAAGAGGTCTCCGAAGCTCTCACGGATGGTAAGTAATGACGTCCAATTTGATTTGTTTTTTAGGGAAGGATTGGTAATTTGGTATTTTCCTAGATCATGATAAGTTAGTAAGCTATCTACATTTAGGTTCCTCTGTTTGGCACTTAACCAGTTTTCGAGTATTGATGCCTTGATGGGTTAATTGAGATCTTTTGATATGATTAATAGTAATAGGGACTAACTCACTCTTTGTTATGAAGCTCCCTTGTATTAAACTCTTCACTTTTATATAAAATGGTATCTCTTTAAAAAATAAAAATAATAATAATAATCATAGGGACTAATCTCATCAGAGGTAACAGTGGTGAAAATCTGAATTATACTAAAAAGGCTTAGGCCATGACATATGAAATGATTATCTCTGCTTTATATTGCTTCTAACATGATTGTTCAACTTATGAAACAGACCACATGTAAAGGAGAAAAAGAGCCAACCTATAATTTTTATGAACACAATTGATTTCATTACGTTATTGTTCTAAGATGCATGAGCATTTGTGGTCCCTATTACTTTAATTTAATTATACTTGTGGTACTGTATCAGGTAATCCGGAGAGCTTAGGTGCTGAGCTTCTAGAGACTTTGGTGAAGATGGCTCCAACAAAGGAGGAAGAGATAAAACTCCGAGAATACTCTGGTGATGTCTCGAAACTAGGAACAGCTGAAAGATTCCTCAAAACCATTCTCGATATCCCTTTTGCATTCAAAAGAGTTGAAGCGATGTTGTATAGAACCAACTTTGATGCAGAAGTCAAGTATCTAAGGAACTCTTTCCAGACATTAGAGGTTAGTTACACTCAAAGACTCTTAATGATCTAATTGCTCGAACGATTTGTCCTAGTTCTGATCCCTTGGTTGCTTTGTAGGAAGCAAGCTTAGAGCTAAAAGCAAGCAGACTATTCCTAAAGCTCCTCGAGGCTGTTCTAATGACTGGAAACCGAATGAACGTTGGCACGAATCGGGGAGATGCCAAAGCCTTCAAGCTTGATACTCTTCTAAAACTTGTAGATATCAAAGGAGTTGATGGCAAAACCACATTGCTTCATTTTGTCGTCCAAGAAATCACAAGGTCTGAGGGAACAACAACAACAAAAGACGAAAACATCCTCCATGGAAACAATAATGACGATTTCAGAAAGCAAGGATTACAAGTAGTTGCTGGACTCAGTAGAGATCTGGTTAATGTGAAAAAATCAGCGGGTATGGATTTCGATGTACTGAGCAGTTACGTGTCAAAGCTCGAAATGGGTCTTGATAAACTCAGATCATTTCTCAAGACAGAGACAACTAAAGGGAAGTTCTTTGATTCGATGAAAACGTTTTTGGTAGAAGCAGAAGAAGAGATTCGAAAAATCAAAGGAGGAGAAAGAAAGGCTTTGTCAATGGTTAAAGAAGTAACAGAGTATTTCCATGGGAATGCTGCAAAAGAAGAAGCACATCCTTTGAGAATCTTCTTGGTCGTGAGAGATTTTCTCGGAGTCCTAGATAACGTTTGTAAAGAAGTGAAGACAATGCAAGAAATGTCGACGTCGATGGGCTCAGCTTCAGCTAGGTCGTTCAGGATATCAGCAACAGCTTCGTTACCGGTTCTTCATAGGTATAAAGGAAGACCAGACGACACAAGCTCAGATGATGAACACAGCAGCAACTCTTCCACGTGATGATGAAACAAAAAGCTGTACAGTTTCTTACACCAAGACAAAAGAAGAATTAAAATTGGTGCCGGAGGAGATATATCAGATGTTGAGTTGGTTTAGTCGGAGAACACGGACACGGTTAGAGAGTAACAACAAAAACACTATAATGATCAAATTTTCGTAACAAATAAGGAACCCTTTTTTCTTTCTTAGATTTTTTTTTTTAAATTTTATTTTTGTCGGCAATTTAAATATAGATATAGATATATGAAAATATCGTAATTTCTTGACTTTGGTTGTTTATTTCTTTGGCCTTTTACCGTGCCAAGGTCAATAGAGGCCTAAGGCAAATAATAAAAAATGTAGCTTTTCACATTCTAACTTTGAGAGAAATTTTATCTTATTTTAGTATAAAAAAGGAAATATTGTTTATTTTCAAAACAAATTGCAAAATTTAGTAGCTAAGCAAAGGAAAAACAAACAAATTTTCCATAAATGTAAATGATATGAGTCTTGTTTCCAAAAAATGTCCTATAACATTACATAAAAATGAATGTTCAGCTTAATTTAAGAAAAAAGTAGCCTATTATTTATGTAAATTTTTTGTGGCCTAAAGCAAATGCATTTTTTTATATACTTAAGGCACGACTCTGGGCCTTTATAAGCTTTTATAACTATACAAAGATCAATTTAAATATAGTGATGACAGGTTCGAATCGTGTGTTTTTTTTTTGTTCTTGTTGAGAGAGAAAAGGGAATCAGAATCCAATACGAAAGTGATATAAAAGGATACGTGGTCTAAAATACGATATAGGGAATTGGGTTTGTGACAATGAATGTTCCCAAACATTTACTTATAATAAATGAAATAGAAACATGTGATGTGAGTGAGACCGAGATTGTGTACACTAGTACCACGTCCTCTCTCTCTCTCTGTCTTTTCTTATTGGTTTTGTCTTGTTCTACGTCACTTTTTCCCACCACGATCTTTTCGTTTCTCTTTTCCATTTTTGGAGTTATTAAAAATAACAAAACAAGTTGGGTCCTATATAAATTTTTTTGGTAGATTCTTTGATTCTTCTTCTCCTGTGTTGTTTTGATGCCTCAGCTTATTACCAATTTTGCCACTGAGTAATTAAAAGAACAAAACCATTGTTAAACCGGATCAAATCCGGTTTACAGATATTTTTGACCCTTTGCTGACAAAATCTTTGTGTTATTATTTCCATTGGTTCAATTTTATTATGGTACACTTGTTGTTCTTAGGGTAGGAGGGGATCACAAGAAACGCTTAATACTCGCCCTTCTTGAGGTTTTCGAAGATGGTGAAACCTTGAGATTGAGGATTTTAACCGCTGGTCACCGGTAAAAAGTAAGGAGACCCTCCGATTTTCTTACTCCCCAATACATTCTTCACCAGAAGTTTCCATCTTGTTTCATCTTTCTTGCTCTGTTTCTCCATCTTTTCTTTCAAGTTTCTGTTCCCAAAAAAAAAAATCAGACATAAGACCACCCTGATTCTGGTCTGAACAGCTCTAAAGGTTTTTTAAGTTGGGTGTTTACCTGCATAGAGGGACTCGACATCGATCAGAATCTGCACAGAGACGTGAGTGCAATTCAAGGAGTTGCCACATTCTCTTGCAATGTACGCAACCTCCTGGAACTTTAAGCTTACAGCCTGCAAAATGCCTGATCAGTGATTCTAGTCCCTTGCAAGCTTCATAATTACACTGTGCGTGGTTCGGTTTGAAATCTTTGTCGTGTGGTCCTATTGTTTTACATCCATCTCTACATATATGAACAAGAGCTTCCATTGCTTCATATAGCTGCGAATACATCCGCTGATCCTTGCGTTTTCTGATCTTCTCTTTCCGCATCTGCGTTTTTATATATTTACACATATTTAATACTTAGACGTTTGTTGAATATATATATATATATACAAGGGGACAAAAGGTTTTTGTTGAACAGAACTGTACTTACATTTTCTTGGAGGATCACTGAGTCTCTAACTTCTTTCTCAAGAAACGGATGGCTTTTCTTCATAGCTGTCCATGATTCTGTCGCAGAAAGCTCCTTAAAGTGTTTCATGATCATACGGTGAGATATGACGCTCAGCCGAGGGAAATCACACAGCAGCGCAAGCTGGAACACATCAACCACGTTCTCAGTATTAAGCAAACCATGTTCTAGATGCCATTCACAGACCCGTTTCAACTGAGGAACCACATACGCGTGCGACAGTAGTAGCAAATGCATGATAAACTCGTTCATTTCTTCTTTCTCATAGCTACACCCAAGAAAGTAAAGTCTAATCAGTACTACGATAAGACAAATGTTCAAAAAAAGCACAGAGCAAATAAGTAGGTATAGAGGCAATGAGTTATATACCAAGAAGAGTAGAGGAAACGGATGAAAACACGGACAGCATCATGAGGGACACCACGGATAGAGATTGTATGCCACTTGCCATGTCTTTTGGCTTGCTTCAACATGCCTTTGATCACAGTGGAAGCATTTCCCTGTAAATTCAACAACCAAGACAAAAAAACAAAACTATCAATATAAACCAAGTCTAGAGATATACGGGACTAGGAAGCAAGTATGTATTCGCCTAGCTAAGTAGTAAGTAGACATTGATCAACATCAAAAGTTTTGAAAAGAAGTGTTAAAAGGAGAGAGCTTACAATGATGTTGGCATGAGCATAGATGACGTTGCCAGTATCTGTGTAAATCACAACATCAGCTTTGTATCCATCGTTGAAAAGACGATCCCACAAATCTCTTGTAGCCGTCGAAACGCAGCTATTCCCGAGTCCTGGTGCGCCGTATGTTCTCTTGTGTCCATCAGATTTTGATGGAAGAGGTGGAGGAATAGGCACAGCAGAAGAATCTGAAGAAGATTGATGAAGATCAACACAAGCAGTCACCATTCTCTTTTGATTCCTATCTTCTCTTTCCTGCCTCAATCAAAATGAAATATTTCTCCATGAATATTTGGTAAAAAAGATTCGTAAATATTTGCTTAAAAGTTAAAAGACAAGATCTTGCTTTCACTCCAAACATGCAAAAATGAAATCCAAAAATCATGTCTTTGATTCGTTTATCCGATTAATGTGATTCAGAAAACAAATTCCACATCATATCTTTATTATTACTCAAAAAAACGTTTGGATAGCTTTCCAAAGGAAGAATCAGATCTCTCTCATTCATTGATTAAGGAATTGAACAGAAAAAACAGAACAAAATAAATCTCTATACATTTTCATAAATCTGAAATGTTCCTCACAAACAAAACAAATCCAAATCGATAGAAAAATGAAAGAAACAGGATCAATCGAACATACCTTTTGAGCTCTCAATTACGATAAAGACTCCTCCTTTATCAAGAAAAGAGCAGCAGGCGAAGAAGCTCTGTAATAGAGAGAAGCTTCTTGAGAGAAAGAGATCAGAGATCTCTTCTCATTATATAAACACACACACACACACACACTAAGTCACAAAGACAACAAAATTATAGAAGACGACAAATCTTTTCGAGAAAGGAAAAAAAATCCAAAGCTTGGAAAAGGATATTTTTCTTTTTAATTTCCTTGTTTTTTTTTTTACTTTTTTGCGTTCAATAATAATATAAAAGATATTATTTTGCTTCCTTCTTCATCATCATTTCAATTTCACGGCAGGCAAAGACAAAAACCACCTTGCGGGAAAAAAAAAATTACGAAGAGGCGCGTGGAGCCTACGGTTACGAAACGGACGGCTTAGAATCCACGCGCCTTAACGGCTGAGAAGAGGTGGTGGGTTTTTATACATTTTATCTCTTCCGCTTTCTCAATTCAAACACGACTACTCTGCATGTTTTCTTTTTCTTTTTAAAATGGGTTAAAATTTAAGAGCCGTACAAAAAACAGATCGGTTTTGTCCTTTATTTTGTTCTTGTTCGGCGTTTCACAGCTCATTTTTAGCTGTCCTCGTTTTTTTATATTTGTAATCTCGTATTTATTACTAGTATTATCCCTTTTCTTGTTTACAAGATAAGTTTAGGATTAGTCTTAATTTTGTTAACAAAATAATAGTCTTAATTTTAAACCACTAGATTTTTGTCTGCTATCTAATAAATAAGGGGTATACTATTTCAGATACTTTTCATTTTCAATATGTTCATTTTAGTTATAATCGCGTGCATTTGTGTATATAATTCGTGGTCCGGAAGATGAGCGTCATAAATATTTTATTTGGTCTTTTGATACTATTTCTTATCATGAATTTTGATTGTTACCCATTTTTTTGTGTGTGTTTCATTTTAGTGACACGTTTCCTTGCTTCTATCGGTTATACTATAAAAGAAAGAAAGAAAGATATTTTTGATCATATTTCTGATATTTTGAAATTTTATTTTTAGTATTTTGATCGGAGTTCTAATAACAATTTAAGTTATTAGCAAATATGAAATCAAATAGTTAATGTTGTAAGGCTTCTAGAAACTCAGTGTGCCGACAAAAAAAAAACATCAGTGAATTGCACTATTCTTTTTTTTCTCAAATTGAACATAAATTTTATTCTGCAGTGAATCACTCTAGTCTTAAGTGATTAGAGAGACATTGGAGTTTTGCAACAAATATAATTGTTAACTGAAATGTATTGAAGTTTTTCTAACTACAATGATTACGGAATTAAAATTCGATTTCGAATCAAAAAGCCAGAACTAGCTAGCGAGTAGCGACGATAACAAAATCAAGCGAACCTTATGGGAATCTTATGTATTCATCAAATCAATAAACCCAAGCATGAAAATGAAGCACACAAGGAAACGAACATAGAAGAATTTGAAGTTCTACTTAAGTTTCTTCTTCACTGTTCTCCCATTATTTGCAATTACATAAACACATATATCAAACGAATTTGTTCCCCAAATTTTCCCAGAAATAAGAAAGACAAGAACAACCTACAGTTTTTTTTTTAATAAGGATCGTCTCAGAAATCAGAGCATCGACCACGTTGTTCCCAATCGCCGTACCGAGTCGGTTCAGGACCTCTAGGTCCTCCGATCTCACCAGTATCTTTGTTCATAAACTCCTCACCTCCTTCTTCTTCTTCCTCTTCCTTCTCTTGAAGATTCTGATCTGGCTTCACGTTATCCTGATTCGGAGTCGGAGATTGAGCTTGCGGTGGGGGAGGAGTACCGGAGCTAAAAAAACGTGAAACTGGCTCCAGGAATCTAGAGGAGACGGATCCGCTTGGTGCGATCAAACGAACGATTTTGTTCGTCGCCATTCTTTTAGATGATGCAATCGGCGAAAATCAGATCCCCCGACCTTCACGATATAGGGGTTCGATAGTCACTTTGGACGGGCCGTAATTTGATGACAAGCCCATTAGTCTCGAAGCCCAACTTTTACATGTTTATTAAGATGGCCTAGCCTGGATTAGTAGGCCTCGTTAACAAAAGCGATTCGATAAACCGGCATCTTATGCTATGATGCCACATCAACGATTGTGAGTGGTTTGTCACTAAAGAATGTGACAGGCTGTAATTATAGTAAACGATTTCACTATTTATTTTCGTCTACCACGGAATAACAAAAAAAAAAAAAATAATAATAATAACAAGACGTATTTTTCTATCTTCACCGCTTCTCCTCACAAATCTTCGACGATCTCTACCATCTCCGATCAACCATGAGCAAAGGTCCAGGACTCTTCGCCGATATCGGCAAAAAAGCCAAAGGTTAAAATCATCGTATCGCTCTTTTCTTCTATTTATTATTAAATCTCTCGTCGTTTCGATTCCGGTTGAAATCACAACGCAGTTGTTGCGTGCATTTTATGCCTGTTCACTGATTCTGGTGTTTCGAATCTTTTCTTGTACGCTAGAAAAGATTTTCAGATATTTTTGATTTAGGTTTGGATGGTTCTGTTGATTCTTTAAGCTGATTCCGTTGCTTTTTTTTTTGTTTGTTTGTTTCCCTTTCTTGGTAGATCTGTTGACGAGAGACTACAACACCGATCAGAAATTCAGTATTTCCACTTACAGTGCCTCCGGCGTGGTACGTTTTGTTATATCGATGCATCCCCTTTCGTAATCTTAGGTTTCCGTTCGTTTTCGGTTTTGGTTAGATTCATCTGAGTATGTTTCTTTATATTCTTTTTCCATCGTTGTGTTTCTGTGATACTCTTCTGTGTCGTGTGCATTTAGCAGCTCTTAGAGTCTATGTTCTTGGTCTCGTTGCTTGTTAAAATCGATTTCATAAGTTCTGTATTAGATCTTTGGGTAGTTTGGATCTATTAAGTGCAAGACGAGTGTAGGATGATGATATTACTTCTCTTTAAGAAATACATGTTTGAGAATGATGCAAATGAGGTCAACGTTGCTATAGCTTTGTTGTATCTTTCATATTTCTTCTGTGGGTGTAGATTTGCTGTAGAAATTATCTATTTGTACAAGTTTGTTATTGTGTGAGACTGTGTCAATTGATAGCGATTTTGTTGTTGTTGGGAAATTTTTGTCTTCAGAAGCCTAATAATTTAGGCAGGCTTGACTCCATGTATAATTTTGCACGAATGGAGAGCCTTATTTACTTGTCTGTGTTCTTTTGTTTAGGCCCTTACATCTACTGCTCTGAAGAAAGGAGGAGTTCATGCTGCTGATGTTGCCACACAATACAAGTACAAGAATGCTTTGTTTGATGTCAAAATCGACACTGATTCTAGTGTGAGTGTAGTAGTAATTGAGATTCAGCAAACACTTTTTCATCTAAAACCATATCAATCTGTTAACCGCGTTTGTATGTTTTTGGCTTGGTAGGTTTTGACAACAGTCACATTCACCGAGATCCTCCCATCCACAAAAGCCATCGCCTCCTTCAAAGTCCCTGATTACAATTCTGCTAAGGTTTGAAATCCTTTTTTTGTATGAAATCACAGATGTTAACTTCTCAATGGTTTGAAAATTAACCCTTCAACTTTTGAATCGCATTAACAGCTCGAGGTCCAATACTTCCACGACCACGCAACAGTAACCGCTGCTGCAGCTTTGAAACAAAACCCACTAATTGACATAACAGCTACTCTTGGTTCACCAGTCATCTCATTTGGTGCTGAAGCTGGATATGACACAACCTCCAAAACCTTCACCAAGTACAATGCTGGGATCAGTGTGACAAAACCAGACGCTTGCCTTTCTGTGATATTGTAAGACCACCAATCTTAAATCAAATCAATCCTAGGGAAGGCTGTGTCTTGTGTGGGTCTAACTTATATGAGTTTTTTTTTTGCAGGGGAGACAAAGGAGACTCAGTCAAAGCATCGTACCTTCATCACTTTGATGAATTTAAGAGAACCGCAACAGTTGGTGAGGTTTACAGGAAATTCTCAACTAATGAAAACACGATAACGGTTGGTGGGGTGTACGCGATTGATCATTCGACTACAGTGAAAGCTAAGCTCAACAACCATGGCACACTCGGTGCTCTTTTCCAGCACGAGGTCATGCCCAAATCACTAGTGACGGTTTCCAGTGAGATTGACACAAAGGCTTTAGAAAAGCATCCAAGGTTTGGTCTCTCTCTTGCTCTCAAACCTTGAGAACTCACTCACACACAGAAGACCTGCTGGAGTCTCCGTACTTTTCTCTCATTGTTGATTTCTTCTACGGCAGGACACGAGAGAGTTTGCTTGTTTCTTCTTCCCTTTTTTTCCGTTCCGGTTAATTGGAATAAAAGATCCGCAGTGAAACGGATAATTCTTTTTCAGATATGTTTGGTTTTTGTCTTGACTTTTTTGTTTCGATTAAGCAGTATTCTTGAAAACTCAATTGATTTTTAGTCTTTTTACCATTTCATTTTGCACAATCCATCAAAGAACAAAGAAGTAAATAGTTTGATAAAATATGATACTTTACAACTCTTGAAAGTAAATAACCTGATTCGATGAAATCTAAAATGGTTTTCAAGTTGCGTCTATCATTCGTTAGGCTGATAATGGGTTTACATAAACTTAGAACAATAATCATTCACACACTAAGAGCCAAGAGGAGGATGCAAATTATGCAACAAATCTCTAGGAAACCCTGAGCCAGTTTGCCTAGTTGGTCAGCTGACTGATTGGAGTATCGAACCGAGGGTGTATACATTTGCAAAAGAAGATTCTCTCAAATCGTTAACCCTAACTTGTTCCCCAATACTGTCAGCACCTTTTCAAAACCGTTAGCGAAGAGATTGGATAGAGATTTACAATCACTTCAAAATCATCCCTCGATTGATTGAAATATATATCAATAACGATTAAAACCACAATTTAAATCTCAATCAGATTCTTTAATCACGATCCAATGTCAAGAGCCAGGAAATATATTAAGCATAAAATGATGGTACATTGGTACCAAAACCAAAAAAAAATTAACTTCGAGTTCTGAATAATATATATCATCATCCATGGAGTAAAAAAAATTCATATAAACTTATATAAAAATAGAAAACTAGAGAAAAAAACCTCATTCAATATCAATCTACGTTCTCCATAACATCAGCCGCTGAGAACTTGGTACCCTTCTCCTTATCCGCGGCAGCACGTCCATTAGCCTTACGCTCCAAAAGCGATTTCCTGTCCTTGTCGAGACGGAGCTTAGTGATCATCACATTCGACGCATTAACACCGACGTTGACCGTTGTTCCGTTGACCTTCTCCCTTGTGATTCTCTCGATGTGAATCACCCACTTACGGCGATACACCTGCATCACCTTCCCTTCTCTTCCTTTGAACGTCCCACGAACAACTTGCACCTCGTCGTCTTTACGAATCGGCATCGATCTGACATTGTACTTATGTCGGAGATCTTTGGATAGCGGCGAGCTCATGAGCACGCGTCTCACGCTCGAAGGAGCTGTGAAGTGAGCCTTCCTGTTCTTCCGGCGAGAAGAGGTCACACGAGGATTGTACTTCATCTTCGCCGGATTTGTGAACCAAAATGAAGAGATTAGGGTTTTTGTGTGTGTGTGTGGCTGTAGAAGTGAAGACAGAGACTTGTGAATCAGTTTATATATCAGATTCACTTAAACGCTGCCGCTTTTGTCTCATAAACGAGAATTAGGGTTTTTCAAGATACTGGGTCAGATGGATTTGATAAGTTTTACATGGGCTTTTAAAACCGTTAAAATGGCCTTAGAAGACCTTCTGGACGAGTTAGAGGGTTCGCAGCTATTTGTTTTTTTATTAATAAAGTAATACCACACCCCCGCACGTGCGGATTTTCTTATCTTTTTTTTTTTTTTTTTTTTTTTTTTTTTTTTTTTTTTTTTCTGTATTTATTTACATCCATTAAATTTAACTGATAAAGAAGTTATATTAACGTTTTGTTCAAAAAAAAAAAAAGTTATTAACGTAATTTTCTCCAACTATTTGAAATTTGATGTGTTTCTCTTATTTTTGAATAAATAATACATTTCTTACTTTTATTTTTAAAATTACATTGTTTAGCTCTTATTCACAATTCCTTTCTTAAAAACATTAAAATGTTATCTTTAAAAATAGACTGAAAATAATGTTAGTTTGATATCTTATATACCTTAAAATGAACCATATTTTAACTTATATCCTTTAGAACTAATTTCTACTATGCAAAAATAGAAAATAATTTTAATTCATATTATTTCAATGTTAGTACTTTTAAATTAAAATTCTTTTGATACTATGTTATGCATAGTTTTTAATAATTTTCTTAAATTTTCATATGGGTTTGATATTATACTATAACTAAAATTTTCTTAAATTTTCATATGGGTTTGATATTACAGTATAACTAATTAAATTTAAGATATTTAAATATAAGTGAAAACATATCAATTTCATATAATTAAAAGTTAGTGTATGATAAAAGCTGATTGAAATGGTAACAGGCTAATTAGAGATAAGGATATGACAGAAGAATCTATTATAGTTTGAAACAAATCAATATATGTTAATAACAAACGTTTAGGGAATTGTTCTCTTGTTATTAATCTATCCCATAGGATATAACACATAGATAATGATACAACTTTAGGATTTTAGGTTGATCTACTAATGAGCAGATAATGGACATCCATACAATCTAGAATATTCATAACACTCCCCCTTAGATGACCATTATAAAAATATAATTCCAAATGCGCATGTGAGATGCTGCCTCGTAAAAAACCTTACCAGGAAAACCCAGTGGTAAAAACCATGGTTAAGAGGAAAAGAGTGCAACACGCTTTTACTCCTTCTCTTGAGTACATAACTTGAAATCTTCGAGATGATTGAACCAATATGATGAAGTAGCTTCTTTTTAATAGTGGTTAGAAACACCTTGGTAAATGATTCGCCAAATCTTCACTTGAACGAATATGTAGTAAACGTATATCGCCAATTTTCTATTGGTCATGGGTCTCACAAGTGACTCATCTTTATCATTATCTTTGTTTCTCACAATCTCATCAATGTATTTCAAAGACTTTTAAGATGATAGTCTTTCACCATTGGAATCATAATATTCCTCTTCAGGTGTTTATCTTTCGCGTGTTCTTAGTTGTCTCGTTAAAAACCATTCAAGGAAAAACCCAATGGGATAAAAACCATGATAAGGGAAAAAAGAGTACAACCACGCTTATGATCATATTTCTCCCCCTGAAAGCATCATCTTCAGGTTATGCATTATGATCATATATATCATCTTTTCTGAACTGTTATAAACAGAGCCTTAGTGTTATAAAACACATATGATCATCATATATTCTCTCCGGTCATTGGACTTCAAGTCATTTGCACCCTTTTCATATAGAAGATTCCTTAGAAGATTCCTTAGAAGATTCCTTTTCCATTTATTTGAACTTGAAGCTCGAATTTTCTTTTTTCATACAATCTTCCAAACAATAATCTTATATATAAGATTTTATTCATAATCTCCTTGTAAAACTTTCTCTTTCAACTCTTCTTTCTTAGTATGGTACTACAAGACCATTTTTCTATGTAAGATTATGTAAGCATCCTGAGATAACATCTCTTTCATCAGATGCCAAATCTGTAACTTCAAGAAATTTCATGAAATATCTGCTCTTATACAATCTGATTTCTCCATCTTTCAGGAGTAATATTTCACCACTGATTATTTCTCCAAATATTCCTTGGTATATGAAATCTCTACTGGAGATCAGATAATCTTTTCATGATCAACATATTTCGCACTTGTTCTTGAACATTTCTTTTAACAAGAACCAATTGTAAGTGCTGAAGAGATAAAAGACACATATAATTTTTCTATTAACGAGATTCAGCAAATGCCTACATCCTCAAACTTTCTTGAAAATACTTCTTGAACACAATTACAATGAGTGTTCAATCTCGGATTTACACAACCCTAAGATATTCACTTAGCTTGTTCCCGATCTATTTTCAACCTACTATGAGATCACTAAGATCAATAACAATGATCTACACCCATGATTGTCCCATAGAGATAAACTTTCACTATTTTCTCCTTAAAGATGTGAAAAGTCTACAAAACTTTTGCTCGAGAACTATAAAATATTGCTTCTAGCAATATGATCACTTGATCACTTTAAGGAAAACTTCTGACAGTTTGAAAACCTTCTCACTATACTGAATCAAGTCTTACTCTTATTGTCAAACTCATAAGGGATCTACATAGTTGCTTCCACCATATGAGAGTGCATTTCTCATAATAAATATCAAGTATTTATGAGAATCATTGTAATATTACATATACTTTATTTCTCATAAAGATCCCCTTATATTCCACTCATTTTACACTTTCAAGTGTAAGGACTACAAGTCCAAATATTATCTCTTTAAGAGACTTGAACTATTTCATAGTTCTTCTTTCAATGATTAACCAATCATTCTTTGTGTACACTTTTCAATAAAACTTTTTGTATTAACCGCGGTTTATGATCTTCGATTTTCATCAATAACATCATCAACTGCAGCACTGCAACACTGCATGCAAACATATTACGACGTCGATTTGTTTATTGGTTCCTTTTTCATTATAGACATGACTCAACTTGTTGAGATTTCTTTTCATTATGATTCTCAGGTACCTGAATCTCTTTCTTACTCATGTCTACATCTCTCCTAGAGATTTTCCATTACTCTTTGCTTCCTCGGTGCCATATTAATTTATGCTCATTTTTCTTTTCCGATGATGCTTATATTTGGAACCATAAGTCTATCACACTTCATGCGATCATTAGACTTACTAGCAGTTGATCTTATCCTTCTAGGATATTAATTTCAATTGGAGCACAGCTGGTATATGTGACTTTATCACTCAAGGTCAGAAAATGGCTCTTGCATGCTTTTAGCATCTTTGCAAATTTTGCCAATAAATTATCTTTTTAATTTCTAGCGCACATTTCTTAGTACGAAGATCAAGATAATTTCTTACAATATATTTCTTTACCAGCTGTTTATTTTCTCCCCTCATGTTGGAAAGACTGACTCACTGAACCAACAGTCTCTGCATCTCGAGATATTCAATCATCAAGAGAGATTTATATCCAACTATTTCCAACATTCTTTCAAGTCCCAGTTTAATCAATGTGATGGAGCAACTCAATATGTATAACAGATTTAGATGGGATATATGGTTTCTGACCCAAACCAATTATAATGGGGAGTACTCATGATAATTTGTTCATGATGCGAATTTATTGACATATAGAATCATTTGTCAATTACATAGTCTGGTTTCACCACCATTGTCAATTAACCAAATACTCTCGCAAACTCAAGGTTGCATGTTAATAACAAAAATATATGGTGGATGATCACTCCACAATATCTCTTTGTATACGTACCAGAAAATTGACACTATCCAAATTCATGGGGCTGGTGAAAGCCATATAATCGGCTTGCTTTGTAAAACAGCACACATAAGAAATCATTACGAAAACTCTTTAGGTTTTCTAATGAATCTTTTTAGAAATTTCTGATTATTCTTTTGCATCACTAGTGAACCGGAATGGCTTAACCGGTCATTCTAAACAGTGAAATTTTCACAAAGCATTTTATCTTCTAGATAATGCATGTGATCTCTAAAATACTTTTATTGCCCTGGGTAATACTTATGATTTCAAAGTATTTTCTTCGCATATTGTCTCAACATGATTACTTTTCAAATTCTCAAGATTTGCTATTTCATATGAGTGATTAAACTCATTTTGGATGTGAACATAATCTTATATCTGTTCCATCACCTCTGTGTGTGGGATTTATGAATTCTCCCCCTCGAGATGATGACACTTCATGTCTATCAATCTTGATTTGAATTCCACTTTGTAATCAATAACATTCTCAAATTGAGTAATGTATTATATCTTAGACCCTTTTAACTTTGAGACTAATTGGGAGATTATAACACATAATTATCAAATTATGTTCCCATAGGTAATAGAAAATATACTCTTCAAGAGCTTTCAATACTTTTTCTACTACTTCTTAATATTGTAGTAGAATAGTGGAAATTGTCTCACACTAGTTTCTTTCGTCGTCATATATCTTATTATTCAATTCTAGTGGAGAAACTAGTCGACATTGAGCGTGGCTTTATATATCCTATCCACATTCATGACCACTTTTATAGCAATTTTCTCGACTAATGTTATTAGTGTTGCTTTCTTTTTCTTTTATAACATAATTCACATAAATAGAGCAACCCAATAGGATGTGATTCATGATCAACATCTCACTATTTTACTCATTCACAAATAACAAGATTATAATATTTTTAAAATATATTTTCATTATATTGTGTCTACATGACAACAATATTTTATGACAAGTAGAATATATTATCTCTAATATATTCCAACAATGATATTATCTTCTATTATAATTTTGGTTATAAGTGGAATTTAGTTGTTTATATATATTCTCTTATAGACTTTTAGTCATTTACTTTCTTTAGAATGAATTTTTATGGTCATATACTTGGACTTAAACCTCCTCATAGAAGTGAAGCCAGGAAAACATGATCATAATCATTATTTAGTAATTTGTTACTAAATTTTCAATTTATTCACCATACAAGTCGGAGGACATGATTAAAAATATTTCATCATAATATTATATCTAATTTTATTAGATTTAAATTTGTGATTAAACAAATATAATTCACAAATATTATAAACAATCATATAAATGAGTGTTCAATTAGTATTAACTATTAAGCATCATTTCTTTATATATATGTATATATATATCTTTTTCGTTTAAACGTTTTTTTTTTCATTAAAGATTTTATGTTATGAAACTAGAGAATTCGAAGGTGTAAATCTCTTCTTCTTATTCATGGAATCGAATGGAGGTTACATATATATAGGGATAGTACAAAACCGACTAGACATAGGAATTTGGTATTGGGCCTCGGCCATGGGCCATACACTCTAGTACATGTAACGGGCCAGTTATGGAAGATCCACTCCAAGTGTTTTACAACACTCCCCCTTGGATGACATAACCGTGCCGATGATAAGGGATCAGTGCAATACGCTTGGGGGTGCTGCCTCATTAAAACCTTACCAGGAAAACTCAATGGGACAAAACCATGGTGAAGGAAAAAGAGTACAACACGCATTGCTCCCCCTATTCTAAGCATCCCTAAAGTCCTTAAGCCTCCGCATTCCAATCTGGTGCATGAACTTCTTGAATGTAGTTGTCGGTAATGCCTTAGTGAAGAGATCGGCTGAGTTGTCACATGATTGAACTTGCACCACTTGAACTTCTTCGGCCTTTTGTAGTTCATGTGTGAAGAAGAACTTGGGTAGGATGTGCTTCGTCCGATCTCCCTTGATGTATCCTTCCTTGAGCTGTGCGAGGCAGGTCGTATTGTCTTCGTATATGATTGTTGCTTCCTTATCATCGATCATGCCACAATCTGTCCTGATATGTTGAGTCATTGACCTCAACCAAACACACTCACGTCCGGCTTCATGAATTGCTAGGATCTCTGCATGGTTAGACGAAGTGGCTACAATGGTTTGTTTCATAGAACGCCATGAGATCGCCGTACCACCGTGAGTAAAAACATAACCGGTTTGAGACCTTGATTTGTGCGGATCCGATAAGTAACCTGCATCAGTAAAACCAACTAAACCTTCCTTGTTATAGTTAGTATAAAACAAACCAAAGTCTGTCGTCCCTTGTAGGTAACGCAGAACATGTTTAACACATTTCCAGTGCCTTTTAGTCGGACAAGAACTAAATCTTACTAGGAGGTTCACGGCAAAACATATGGCCGGTCTAGTGTGGCTAGCCAAGAACATTAACGCTCCTATATCACTGAGGTATGGCACTTCAGGACCGAGAACTTCTTCATCGGCCTTCTTTGGACCAAATAGATCTTTATCCAAGTCAAGGCTCCTCACAACCATTGGGCTGGTCAATGGGTGAGCTTGGTCCATATTAAACCTCTTGAGTACCTTTTCTGTATATGCCATTTAATGCACAAGGATTCCATTATCAATGTACTCAAGCTGTAATCCCAAACAGAATTTAGTTTTACCTAGATCTTTCATTTCAAACTCTTTCTTGAGATATCCTACTGTTTGGGCAATTTCACCAGAGGTTCCAAGGATGTTTAAATCATCCACATACACTGCTATTATCACAAACCCTTTGTTTGCAAACTTCTTTATAAAAATACATGGACTGATGGGATCATTCTTATAGCCTTCTTTGGCTAGGTACTCACTTAGTCTATTGTACCACATTCGCCCACTTTGTTTCAGTCTATAAAGGAATTTGTTCAGCCTTATGCAGTATTGTTCTCGAGAACCACTCTTATCTTTAAGCTCAAAACCCTCTAGTAATCTCATATAAATCTCATTATCCAGTGGACCATATAAGTATGCAGTTACAACATCCATTAACCGCAAATCCAGTTTTTCTCTTATAGCCAGACTTATTAGATATCTAAAAGTCGTTGCATCCATCACAGGAGAGTATTTCTCCTCATAATCTATACCTGGTCTTTGAGAGAATCCTTGTGCTATAAGCCATGCCTTATATCTCACGATTTCATTACTCTCATTTCTCTTCCTTACAAAGACCTACTTATGTCATACTCGTTTTATATTGAATGGTGTCCTTAAAATAGGACCAAACACATTCCTCTTCTTTAAAGAGTTCAACTCCACATCAATGGCTTCTTTCCATTTTAGCCAATCTTTACTTTGAGTGCACTCTAATATAGACGTGGGTTCATGATCCTCATTTATCTCAAGTGCTACCTTATATGCAAATACTTCATCAATGTCGACATTCTTACGGTTCCATTGAATTCCAGACATGATATAATTGATTGAGATATCATTGTTATCAATACCTTCAGGACCTTGAGGTTCAGCGTCCCAAGCCTCATTTAGTACCTTAGGATTTGCCGCGGCCATGTCTGTAATTTCCTTAACCTCGGTCTGTTTTGCACCTTTCTTAGATTTCCGAGGGTTCTTATCTTTGGAACCTAATGGTCTACCTCGTTTTAAACGTGGCTTAGACTCTGTAGCTACTTGATTGTGTTCCTTCTGAACATCAATACGTACTGGTGCATTACAAGCTGGTATGTACGATTTTGTTACTCTCTTTAGATCAGCAAAGGAATCTGGCAATTGATTAGCTAGCTTCTGTAAATGAATAATCTTTTGAACCTCTGCATCACATGCTAGAGTTCGAGGATCTTGCCAATTCAAGGATATTTGATTCCATGATAATTCTTTAACCAGCTTGCTTGTCTCTCCACCCAACATAGGAAATTCGGATTCTGTAAATTGACAGTCCGCGTATCTAGCCATAAACAAATCTCCTGTAGTTGGCTCAAGATACTTAATTATGGTGGGAGAATCATATCCAACATATATTCCCATCCTCCTTTGAGGTCCCATCTTAGTTCTCTGTGGTGGAGCAATCGCTACATAAACGGCACACCCGAATGTTTTGAGATGGGATATGTCTGGCTCATGACCCGTTAATAGTTGGGATGGTGAATACTTATGTTCACTAGATGGTCTGATGCGTATAAGCTCTGCTGCATGTAATACTGCGTGTCCCCAAGCCGACACAGGAAGCTTCGACCTCATTAACAATGGTCGAGCAATCAATTGTATTCATTTAATGAAGGATTCAGCTAATCCGTTCTGTGTATGGACATGTGCTAGAGGATGTTCCACACTCACCCCCATGGACATACAATATTCATTAAACGCTTGGGATGTAAATTCACCAGCATTGTCTAGACGTATAGTCTTAAGTGGAAAATCTGTAAAATGTGCTCTTAGTCTTATAACTTGAGCCAACATCCTAGCAAATGCTAGGTTCCTTGTGGATAGCAAACAAACATGCGACCATCTGGTCGATGCATCAATAAGGACCATAAAGTACCTGAACGTCCCACAAGGTGGGTGTATAGGTCCACATATGTCCCCTTGTTTCCTTTCCAGAAAATGCAAAGTTGCCTTAGTTACTTTGACTGGTGATGGCCTAACAATAAGTTTCCTTTGTGCACATGCTACACACGTGAGATTCTTAGGGATAACTTTTCTCTCTTTAAGAGTGTGCCCATTTGAATTCATAATAAGCTTACGCATCATGTTAGAACCCGGATGGCCAAACCGGTCATGCCATAGAGTGAACTGTTCATTAAACATTTTATTCTTTGCCAAGTTAGATTCTATCATGTTAATCTTAGCATGGTAAAGACCAGTGGCTAGTGCAGGTATAGTCTCTAGGACTTTCTTATGTCCTTGTATGATTTTAGTATTATATAGAAACTCTTTGTCTCTTTCACCCTTTGTTTCAACATGGAAACCATTCAAACGAATGTCCTTAAAGCTCAATAAACTTCTCTTACAGCTGGGTGAATACAAGGCATCACTTAGTTCAAGATGTGTGCCATTAGGTAATAATATATGAGCATGGCCGTAACCCTCTATAAGGCTTGTTATACCCGCAATTGTACTAACATTGGCATTTTTCATTATGAGATTAATAAAGTATCTCTTATCCTTCAAGATTGTGTGGCTGGATCCACTATCCACCACAAGTTCACTTTTGTCCTCAGCCATTTCTATAATGACAATAATTTTTGTTTTAAACAATATATTGAAGGAAATGAAATAACTTTGAATTTAAACCAAATAATCATTCAACAAAATAATCCAATCAAATGCAAAAACATAAAGCATAGAAATTAAACTAAAACAACATTTTTTTTTGAGTTCACATATCCTCTCCTAAACAATCAGAGGTCTCATGATCAAATAGATCATCCTTCTCATGGTCAAAATCATCTTCACCATCGAGAGGAACCAGGTTAGCCTCTGGATTTTTCTTTAAGCTCTCTTGATAGAGATCAACAAAGTGCTTAGGAGTTCTGCAAGTCTTTATCCAATGGTTCTCCAAACCACATCTATGGCAAGTGGACTTGGTCTTTGGTTGAGGCTTGAATGCCCCGCGGCCTCTACCCCGACCACGGCCGAAACCGGATCGATTACCACGGCCTTGACCACCAAACTTGTGTCCTTGGTAAGTCCCATGACCAGGACCGCCACGTCCACTTCCTCCTCGGCCACGACCACTCTTGTCCCTATGGACATAGTTAGACTCCTTGGTCTCCTTTGGCTCTTGAGGATTTTTCTTTGCTAAATCAACCTTGTGAGCTTCTGGTAATTGGGCTGTACCAGGAGGTTTCATTGCACTATTCATCATTAATAGCTCATTGTTCTGCTCAGCTAGCAGCAAACACGAGATTAGGTCTGCATAGGTTTTAAACCCCTTTTCACGGTACTGTTGCTGAAGCAGTATGTTGTTAGTGTGAAAAGTAGAGAATGTCTTCTCTAGCAGCTCCTTCTCGGTCACCTCAGTACCACACAACCTAAGGATTGAGACTATCTTAAACAGCTCTGAGTTATACTCATCCACGGATTTGTAGTCCTGGATCCTTAGGTTTTTCCAATCAAATTGAGCCTTTGGTAGGAGCACCATCTTTTGGTGTCCATATATGCTTTTCAGCTCTGTCCAAAGGTCAAGAAGATCCTCTATGGTGAGGTACTGATTCTTAAGACTCTCAGCAAGGTGATGGCGCATATGCATAATGGCCTTGTACTTTTGCTTATCAGAACAGTCATAACCTTCCTCAATGCACTCAAATAAATCCTTCGATTTCAGCATGATCTTAGTGTCCAATGCCCATTGCAGGTAATTGTCTCCAGAAGCATTCAAGGCAACATAGTCAAGATTGTTAAGCCCTGCCATCTACATAATACAGAAATAGACAACCGTTCATTAGCATGCAGTATTATGAGACCGATCCATGCAATTACTTAATAGGACATGCGGTAATGAGACCGAACCATGCCAAATACATAGGGTCACGCGGTAATGAGACCGATCCATGCCCAACACTGGATTTCTTTTTTCTTAAGATTGGATAACAACAAAGTTTTAGGAAATATTTCTTAAACCTTTAAGATAATGATTATAATAATTTTAGAAGTTATCCAAATTTTTTTTCATGCAAATTTAGACTAATTTCCGATTTTAAAGTTTTAGATTTTAAGTTTTGATTAAACAAACAATCTTAATTGGTTTTAATCCTTAGAACAATCAGATTAAATTTCTTCTATGAATTTCAAATTTAATAGTTTAGTTCTAGGGTTCTTATGCAACAAACAAACAATCAAACAACCCTAAACTTTTAATTCTTAAGTAATTCGGATTTTTAGGGTTTAGATCTAAGGATTTATGCAACTAATTCTCAAACAATCAAACAATCATAATCGGATTTTAATCATAATATAATTGGTTTAATTCACAAACAATCTATGCAACCCTAAGCATAAGAACAACCGATTTTAAAGTTTTAAAGTTATAGGGTTTTACTGTATAAAACTTGTTTGTTGATTGTTTACTTTTAGTTTTAGGGTTCCAATATATTTAATAGATCAAGTTCGATTTATAGGTTCTAAGAGGGTTTGATCTTATTTACCTTCACCGATTAGGAGGTTGACTGGATATGAACCGGGAGCTAAAGACCTCGGTTTTTACTCTTCTCTCGATCACGAACCTCAGACAAGGTAGGAGGAAGAAACCGATCACGAACTTGAGCTGCTACTTCGAACAGGAACCGATCGCCGAACAGAACTCACCCCGGACAGGAACAGACCACGAACTAGGGTGTATCACGAACAAGGGAAGAGGCGGCGGTTTTTAGGGTTTTAGGGTAAGGGTTTTTCTCAGCTGGCTTTAGAGCTTCGTGCTGATAACGTAGTGTTATGAAACTAGAGAATTCGAAGGTGTAAATCTCTTGTTCTTATTCATAGAATCGAATGGAGGTTACATATATATAGGGATAGTACAAAACCGACTAGACATAGGAATTAGGTAATGGGCCTCGGCCATAAGCCATACACTCTAGTACATGTAACGGGCCGGTTATGGAAGATCCACTCCAAATGTTTTACAACATTTTATTATAAAATCTAAAACGTTTTACCAAAAAATATAATTATAATAATATAATTATATATATTGTTTTTATTTTATTAGTAAACCAACAAATACCGAACAATTAAAACATTTTTTTTCTTTCGGTGAATCATCCAAGTAGATATGGGTCAATCTGTTATATAGAAAATTGAGTTCTATATAACGAAGCCATGAATATATTAATCATGTTTGATTACTGAAGCAATTAGATCTATATAAATATGTTGAGTAAAATAGTACTTAGCTCGATCATTGCCCGTCTCCGTGTCGATAATTATGTGGGGAATTCACGGTTAAAGCAATTTTGCCGGATCATCTCATCGTATACAACATGACCGATTAACCATATGTCATGACCATGAAACAACAAAACATGGTGGAGTTAAACTATACAAATCATATATGGTGGAGTTAAAACAACAACATGTCAACATGAGCATGTGTCGATCAATAACAAAGCATGGTTTGTGATAACAAATTAATTATTAAACTATTATGATGGGATATTATATACAAGATGATAAACCAATTTGATAAATGTCAAATATCTCAATAAAAAAAAAATACAGATCGATTAAAAGGGTAAACCATGTGTCATGACCATGAAACGATTTAATTTGATCATAAAACTATATCAAACAGATGGCTTTAGAATTCAAACTACCAAACCGATATAAGTTCATCAAACCAAACAGTAAAGCTTGACAATACCATAATGAATTATGATTCAAGCAGATCGTAGGAATAAATAATAACACACAATCCGTAGCATGAACCGATCACGACCAAATTATAAATCATGCGACGGTAATATAAATTTAGATGCATGAGTCAAATCGTCAATAAGTATGACTCAAACATAAAGTACAAATACTTATCTGATTGATAACGAAGATAGTTTGGTTCTAGAAGAAAGTCTGTCGGTGACGTCTGCTCAATGCCTCAACGTCTCGGCGGTTTGGATTTTTTTTTTTTTTTTATAGACGGCTAGGGTTAGAGCATGGTGATAACGTGTTAAGAACAAAGTTTTAGGGAATTGTTCTCTTGTTATTAATCTATCTCATAGGATATAATACATATATAATGATACAACTTTAGAATTTAGGTTGATATACTAATAGGCCGATAATGGACATCCATACAATATAGAATATTCATAATAATATATATTTTTTTGATCAATTAAAACTTGTTTAATACTGTATTAGGAGGTTTTGTATCTAATAAATAAATGAAAAGTCGACAAATCACATTCGAGAACATCTAAACAAATTGAATCCGACAAAGCCACCGATGTCGTCACGCTCGGGTCCATTCGTGGCTAACACTCGGCTTCCACAAGCCAAAGTTAAACAACAAAATTTATTTTATAAAAAATATATTATAACCGACTTTAAAATATTAATTTTTACTTTTTAAAAAAATATATAATCTGGGCAATTTGATTCAGAGTCACCACCGTTGAGTCTGTTCAATTGAATCGTTGAATCTCGCCGGTGCCATATTTATACGTTGGATTTTTGCGAATTTTTTTTATCTTTACTTGTTGTGAGATATGGATGTTGCGGCGGTGGCGAGATGCATGGGAAGAAGCTGCGATGTTTCTCCGGCGTTCGGTGATTCTGACCCGTTCCGGCGGTTTCTGAGATTATCGTTGTCTGAACGCTCCACGAATTCAGATCCCACCACCGGTCGTAAATGTTTGAAGTTTCGCAGGAAAAGTCACCGGAGACTGAGTTTCATCCGTCCGATCATGGCGACCGATGAATCGATTTCATCGCGTTCCTCTGGTTGCGCCGGTACGAATCACATAATTCCGACTATGATCCGTTCTTAGCTTTTTTTTTTGTTTTTTTTTTGGTTATTTCAAATGCTCAAAACTTATGGTTCTTTGCTAATTTCAAATGCTGAAGCTTATTTGATTAGATCTTGATTAGATGAACATATCCAAGATGAATTGATGATGAGTTATAATCAAATATCTGAATTAGATCTAATCTCAGATTATTGAAAAAACTAACTAGGTGAAACACAGCTGATCAACGGAAAGCAAAAGAACATCGTATGGCATGATTGTCCTGTTACTAAATCCGACAGGCAAGACTTGATTAAGCAAAAGGGTTGTGTTATTTGGATTACTGGCTTAAGTGGTTCAGGTTTGCTTCTTCATCTCATCATTGATGATCCTCTTAACTACTCACTTTGTGAGGTTCCATTAAAAATCTTTTATAAAAAAAATTTCAGGGAAAAGTAGTCTGGCATGTGCTCTTAGCCGAGCTTTGCACAATCTTGGAAAGCTTTCGTATATACTTGATGGTGACAATGTTCGATATGGTTTAAACAGCGATCTTAGTTTCGGAGCAGAAGATCGAGCTGAAAACGTTCGAAGAGTTGGTCAAGTTGCCAAACTGTTTGCAGATGCTGGAATCATCTGTATTGCAAGTTTGATATCTCCTTACCGGAGGGAACGAGCTGCGTGCCGTGCGTTGTTACCAGAAGGAGATTTCATTGAGGTTTGTTGATGTTTAATGAATGTATAATGCAGGGTCAAACATCTAAGATTTTAACACGGAGTGTATTGAAGTCTCTCTCTCTCTCTCTCTCTCTCTCTCTCTCTTTTGGTGTTTTCTCTTGATAAGGTATTCATGGATGTTCCACTCCATGTTTGTGAAGCTAGAGACCCAAAGGGATTATACAAACGTGCACGCGCCGGGAAAATCAAAGGTTTCTGAAGCTTTTTTTCTCTGCTTCTGTTTTCAACTTAACACACAATTTGAGTTGATTTTCTCTAATTTTAACCCATTTGATTATGTTTAGGTTTCACAGGAGTAGATGATCCATATGAACCGCCTTTGGACTGCGAGGTTCATAACTATCCTTTTTTTTTTCTCTCTCTTTTGTCATTTGAATTGATATAATTGAGTCTCAAATTTGAACTTTAATGATCAAAAACATTGGCCTACTACTACGAGTTGCAGATAGTGATACAAAACAACAGAGACAAAGGTGTTTCTTCTTCATCTTCGTCACTGACTGAAATGGCAGAGGTTGTTGTGTCGTACTTGGACAAAAATGGATACCTCAAGACGCCTTAGATTATTATATATGATCATATAGTAATATGTACTTTCCTTGTAATAGGCTCATCCCCCTCATGTATCCGCGTGTTAAATTAATTGTTTGTTTGAATGTAATAGTAAAGGTGCGGTTTCTTCCCGTCTTTTTCTTTACTTCTTCGACTTTGATTTGTCCTCCCAAATTTTCAGCTCGAAATAACACAAAAGCCTATAGATTTCAAGTTCGATGATGGCAACTCAGTCACTAACCGTTATGATTTTGGAAGTAATTTGAAAACTCAAACTTCTGACACCAGCTTATTTATAATAGAAATTGTTACTTCTCTAATCAAGGATGTTTTCCTTTTTCGATGTGGGACAAAATAACCCAATATAATGTCAATAGTTTGGGCCTATATTTGAAACAATAACAATAGTTTGGGCCTAATGTTTGAAACAAAACAGGCCTTTAAATCCGGGTCGGATTCTATTTGGGCTGGATCTTGCTCTACGGCGGCGACTGGGTAACTAAACGCCTTCCATAATAAAACAAGACGCGGTGGCGAGGGCGGTAGTCTCAGATCTCAAAATCGTAACGGTTAGGGTTCCCAGCTAACTAGAATCGAACTTTGAATCTATCAGGCTCGTGTTGTCTCGGTCCGAATTTGGATTATTCGAGTTTAAAGTTCTAGAAAATCAAAGTCGAAGAAGAAGAAGTGAAAAGATGGGGAAGAAACAGCACAGCAAAGATCGAATGTACATAACGAAGACGGAGTGGGCAACAGAATGGGGAGGCGCTAAATCCAAAGAGAACCGTACTCCTTTCAAGAGTCTTCCTTTCTATTGCTGCGCGTATGTTTGCTTTTTTTCCAACTATTCACTTACTCAAATCTGATTTCGTTTTGCAATTTTTTTGGATTTGAATCCCTAATTTTCAATCTCTGATTTCAGGCTTACGTTTTTGCCATTCGAAGATCCTGTGTGTACTAGCGACGGGAGTGTTTTCGAGATAACGTGAGTACTAGCTTCATTGTGAACTTTGGGCACTAAAGCTTTACTTTTTCTTATTACCTTATTGATTTTGGGAATTGGGTTTTTTTTTTTGATATTGCAGAACTATAGTGCCTTATATTAGGAAGTTTGGTAAACATCCAGTTACAGGAGCACCATTGAAAGGAGAAGATTTGATTCCTCTCATCTTTCACAAAAACTCTGAAGGTTTCTTCTTTCTCTTTCTCTTTTACATACTTATATGGTTCGTTGTGATTCTCATCCGTGAGATATGCTGATATATATATGTGTTGTGCCATTGTAGGAGAGTACCATTGTCCTGTTCTAAACAAAGTCTTTACTGAATTTACACATATAGTTGCTGTGAAGACTACTGGAAACGTTTTCTGCTACGAGGTTTGTGTTTTTTTTTCTTTCTTTCTTTTTGGTGCTTTTTAGAGTCATCTTGCTTGCGATTTTTGGTTTCAGTGATTCTTATTGTTGTTTTGCTATATAAGTTTAGGCAATCAAAGAATTAAATATCAAAACCAAGAATTGGAAGGAGCTTATAACAGAAGAACCATTCACAAGAGCCGACCTTATAACGATTCAGGTAACTGACTCCTTTCTCTTTTCTTGATACTTTGCAATGATTTGGTCTGGTAAAAGCGCATTTACTTTTTCTTTGTTGATGTTTTGCAGAATCCTAATGCAGTTGACAGTAAAGTCACAGTGGAGTTTGATCACGTTAAAAATGGCCTCAAGATTGATGATGAAGGTTTGATTCAGTTTTTATATTTGGTTCAGGCAATATATCATATTAGTTTATGTTGGTCATAACTCCCTTTCGCATGTGTGTTTTACAGAGTTGAAGAAGATGAACTCTGACCCAGCTTATAATATAAACGTGTCTGGAGATATCAAGCATATGCTTGCGGATCTTGGAACTGAAAAAGCTAAAGAGATTGCTTTACATGGTGGAGGTGGAAACAAGGCACGTAACGAGAGAGCCGCTGCTATTGCTGCGATTCTTGAGTCGAGATCAAAAATCAAAGAGGATTCTAAAGCAGAAGAACCGAAGCAGACCTACAGTGTTGTGGATGCTGCATCTGCTTCCGTTTATGGAAGAAGTGCTGATGCAGCTAAAGCTGGTTCTAGTGATAAAACAGCAGCAAGGATAGCTATGCATATGGCTGGAGATAGAGCACCTGTTAATACTAAACTGGTTAGTTTCTTGTACGGGGCACAATCGGTTTAAAGCTTTGTGTGCGTTGTTAAAATGTTTGGTGTTTTTGTTGCAGGTGAAGAGTCGTTACTCGTCGGGTGCTGCTTCTCGTTCTTTCACTTCCACTGCATTCACTCCTGTGACCGGAAACGATTTTGAACTAATTGAAGTCGAGAAAAACCCGAAAAAGAAAGGGTATGTTCAGTTTCGCACAACAGATGGCGATTTGAACATTGAGCTCCATTGCGATATAGCTCCTCGAGCATGTGAGAATTTCATCACTCTCTGTGAACGCGGTTACTACAACGGAGTTCCCTTTCACAGAAGCATCAGGTATCCATATATGCCTCTGAAATCTCCTTTGTTATACTTTTAAGAGTTTCTATGATGTTATTATCAACTAATATAAACGTGACCTTTTGAACTTTCTTCTACAAAGGAACTTCATGATTCAAAGTGGCGATCCTACTGGCACAGGATCAGGAGGTGAATCAATTTGGGGAAAGCCATTCAAAGACGAGCCAAACTCAAAGTTGCTTCACTCAGGAAGAGGCGTAGTTAGTATGGCTAATAGTGGTCCTCACACAAATGGTTCTCAGTTTTTCATTTTATACAAATCTGCAGTCCATTTAAACTACAAACACACAGTTTTTGGTGGAGTTGTTGGTGGTTTGGCAACACTAGCAGCAATGGAAAATGTGCCTGTAGATGAAAGCGACCGTCCTCTTGTAAGTTCCAAAAGCTTTTAACTCATTGTGTTCTTAAGTAGTTTTAGTCTCCTGAGATTGTATTTTGGAATTCTTGCAGGAAGAGATCAAGATAATCGAAGCAAATGTTTTCGTGAATCCATACACGGAGCTTGAAGAAGAGGAAAAAGAGAAAGCTGAGAGAGAGAAGAACGAAGACAAAGACATTGTTAGTATCTTCCCTTCCACCAAATAAATTCTCTTCTTTTCAAATTTGCTTTTCGATTGATCTTATATTTTATATGCAATGTGGTGTATCAGGAGAAGGTTGGATCGTGGTACAGCAACCCCGGATCAGGAACAGCAGAAGCTGGAGCCGGTGGTGGTGGCGTTGGGAAATACTTGAAAGCAAAGAGTAGTACAGCCACTAAAGAGACTAGTGGTGCCATAGACTCTGATCTTTCAACCATTGGTGTGTCTAAGAAAAGAAAAACTACTGCGTCAGCCTCCTCAGGGTTTAAAGATTTCTCTAGCTGGTAACTGATAACAGTCTCTACCCATTTTGTAAAACTGTTGACTAGTTTTGATAGATCCCAAATCATAATAGCATTTGTATGACAACGTTGAACCTTTTATGTTGAAAAGCTGGCTGTAATCAAGCTTCTTCAGTAAAAGATTTATTAGAAATTATAATCCTTACACTTGTGTATGAATGCCTAATCTACAAAATAAATCAACAACAATGATCAGCACAGAGAGATCGGTAAGAACATATATGGTTACAGGTATATCTTTAAGGCAGCCGCCATTTACTGTGCCAGTAGATAGATACTCTGGACCACATTGGGAATCCAAAATTGTACTCCAAAGGCTGGTCAGCAGGTCCACCGATAACCAACGGTAACCATACATATCTCGAATCCCGTAAATCAGCTGGGTTCCATCTATCTGCCATGAATATAAACGCACCGGGAACACCCGGTAACGGAATCACATAGGTGCTCTGCGCAAAGAATGTTGTTAACCGGAAAACTTTGTTACCACCAATACATGGATTCCCCAGTTTCTCCCATGGACCCATGATTGATTCAGCCGCATGAGCCAAGGCTTCATTAGGTGCCCAGCCAGTGCACCAAGAAGTGACCATGTAATAAACTTTCTGATGCTTAAAGATAGATGGAGCTTCCCTGTGTTGTCCCACCATTACTCTTTTCATAACCGGCGTCACATCAAGGTAATCTTCCGTTAAGGGTCCGATATGAAGCACGCTATTGACTTCAGACGAATATATTAGGTAAGCAACACCATCATCGTCTTTGAAGACAGTCATATCCCGACTGTCAAACCCGTGTGGACGTTTACTGTATAGATACTCGAAAGGACCTGTCGGGTTATCGCTAATGGCAACACCAACTGAAGCTTTAGTGTAGTTTGCATCGTCGATATGCATCCACATCACATACTTTTGTGTCTTTTCACTGTAGATCACTTTGGGTCGCTCAAGAACATTGGATTTGTGCAAATCATGGGTCTTGTTTGTTTCTTCAGCTCCGAGTACAATGCCTTCATTTTTCCATGTCCATAAGTCTTTTGAAGAGTAACAACCAACCCCTATAATATCAACCTGGAGACAACACAAGATGGAAAATTTAACCCAAAAGACCCACAAGAGCTAGAAATGCTAATAGGACAAGTGAAACAAAGTGGTACTTACTCTAGCTGGTCCTCTCTTGTGAGCATGGTAAGTTGGTCCATCTTTATATTCTCCATACCAATAGTATGTGTTAGATTTCTCGTCAAGCAGAATCCCTCCACCATGGGCTTGAATTGGATTCCCTTCCGTGTCCATCCAAATTTTACCGGGGAAGTAATACGAAGTCTCGTTTCCCATATCCTTGGTTGGACCAAAAGCAGCAGTTTTCAGACCGGGAAAGAAGAGATGGCGAATTGGTGACTTGTCGTCAAGAAACTCCTCAACCAGAGGTATCGGTTTTCTTGATCTCCGTTTGCTAGTACGAGGAGAACGCTTCCTAGGTGGCGGCATTCTCAGGATCTCTTCTTCAACTCTTACAAGTTGATGAACGACAGGATGATGAAGATGAAGATGTTGATGCTGATGCTGATGTACTACTTGTAACTGATCAGAAGAAGAAACGTCGTCATGAATGTTGTTATCTTTTCTGCTATAGAGCGAGACAAGATGAACCACCAGGAAAAAGCCAACGACGGTCCATATAATAATAGTAAGCAATGAATATCTGCAACCACCTCCTGCATCATTGCAATGCAAAGATGTTGGTTTCTTATTGTATTTGTTGTTCTTCATTATCCTCATTTCTCTCTCTCTCTTTTCTGCCTTCTTCTCAAAACACTGTAAATATATATACAACAACACTCTGTAGATCCAAACACACATATATATATATACAAAACTCAGACAACCACAAGAGACTCATCAACTCTAAATCAGCCAACTAGAAAAAATTAAGCAAATATGAACACAGATTTGATGCATTTCGAAATGGATTACTAGTGTTGATTTACTAAACTATGTAAATACGGCTCGATGCGTTATGTTCGAGAAGCTACTTTAGCTATTTCTAAGCAAATCTCGCAAAGTTGGTGAGCTCAATTCTAGCTGATTCAGATCCGAGGCTAACACCCAAATGAGCTGAGCAGAAGTTTAACCTTAAGTTTACGAAGCAGATTCAAACTAAGCTCCGCAAATCCGAGAAACTAGGGGACGGAAACGTACCTGAAAATCCTCGGAGACCGGCGGCAGAAGCCGAACTTCCCGACATTATTCAAAGATTCTCAACTCTCTTTAGCTTTGTCCGAAAGCAAACACCAAATCCAACACTTCTCTCAGATGCGAGATTAGGAAGCTGAATCGAGAAATCTTAAGAGCTATATTTTTTTTTTTGTTTTTTGTTTTTTTTTTTGTTTTTGCTGAGGAGATTCAGAAAAGTGGAGTAAAATGAAGTCTAGTTGAAACGGATCTTTCTAAGGTCTTTGGTGATTTCGACGTGCGAACGAAGACGAGACTAATGATTCTTCTTTCTTCCTCTGATTCAGCTCTGATTACTTCTTTGTCTTTGATTTCTCTCGGGGCATTTTTCCCGGTGATTTTATAATCAATATATAAAGGAGCTAGTGATGATGATTATTATTAATTAATTAGTGCAATAGTCTTTATTATCAATGTTCTTAAATAGTTATCTAATCCAAATCGTTGTCATTATTTAGTAACTATTACTCCCTTTTATACCAATTTTCTGGTTTTTTTCTTTACAACGTTGATACAAAGAAAGAAAGCAAGAAATTAGAAAGGGAAATTAATACAGCCAAAATAGAAATCAATAAGAGAGGAAGAAAGAGAGTGTTTGTTAATCTAAGTATCTAACAGTAATTATCATAAAGTAATGGTCTTTTTATAAATAAAAAAGATAGTTCATGCACATGAAATGTGGCTTCTTTGAGTGGTTGACCCATTTGTTTTCCACCTTTCTTCTCTCTCTCATCATTTGTTTTAAGGGTTCTCAATTAGACAACTTTTAACTTCAATGGAAACAAATGATACAACATAAGGTAAATAGTATTCTGGTGATAGTTATTTGAATGTATACAGTTTGCTTGTTCAGTCACACACTCACACTTATTACAAATGTTTGATACAATGTCATATTTACACTTTTTAAACACTCTCTTATCTTTCAATGATATTTTCTTTAAAATGTAAATTCCAAAAAAAAAAAATACAGTATGCTATATATTCACCTGTCGTATATCTGCAGAAGAAGTTGGATGAATCGAAAACCAAGCAAAACTTTTTCCTTTCTCTTGGAAAGCTTTAGCGAGGAGGAGCAAAACTAGAACCACCATGATAAGAGACAGAGCAAGGATCGATGCCCAAAGGCTATACATCGAAGCTCTGAAGGGTTCACATTGGTTAGAGACTATGCTCGATAGCGTGTCTTTTACGGCAAGGCATTCTGTTAGGTTTTGAAGAGAAGGCAAGATGTCGAGCATGCCTTGAGCTGAGTTGCTGTATGCATAGACCTTGAGGTAAGCTGATTCCGGGATGAATTTCCCGGTGGTTCTGCACGTTTCTGGTGGATCTTTGTCGTGGCATGTGAATCTCGAAAGAATCTACGTAAAGGGTTTTTATTATGTTCACTCATGTGTCTTAAGACTAATTCAACAGAGAGATTCATGGTTTTAACTTGGGCTGCATGAGTAGAATTTAAAAAACTTACGTTTGGGAATTCGCCGATTGGAATGGCTCCATTGGAGCAACTTTGTGGCGTGTAGCTGTTAATTTGTTGTCCGACAAACGGATCGCAAATGATTCCAGCTTCAGGCGCCCACGAAACAGTATTGCTCCGATCAGTCAACGCATTAGAACGCATTGACTCTGCTACTTTTGAATTTAGCTGAGAACAAAATAAAACAAGAAACAGAGGATTTAGATTCTACAATTAACCACAGTTCTTGACTCTTTCTACCTATTAATCATTAATACCTCGGTGATGAAGGTGTGAATCATCAAGCTTATTGCATTTAGGCTTTTATCAGAATGAAGTGGATCCATACAAGGGAAAAGATTAGTCAGTGTGCTGTTTTGTGGGTTTTGTATGAAACCACTGAAACCTAAACAAAGGTCTTCAGCGAAGCTGCGTGAGTGGAAAATTGAGGAGTTAGTATTTAAAAACACGTGGAGGGTTTTGATTATAAGGCTGATTGACTTACGTGTGAATAAAGAAATCGAATCCAGTTAGAACCCAACAAAGAGTTGTTATGATCCAACACAAGAATATCACCCTTTGTATGAAGATGAAGAGGAGGATTAGTATTTAAAGTTAACCAAATTTAATAACAACAATGTTTGAATTGCTCACATGATAAATCCAGGGTGCCAGTGAAGAAATAGAGGTACTAAGACAAAGACAAAGTCCAAAAATGTCCATTAGGATCAGTCCAATATCACCATAACATTTTCACAATTTAAATGAATGTTAAATGATCCCACCAAAGGCTAGAAGCAGAACGAACAAGTTGGTGGATGCAATCATTAGATGAGATATATACCTAGAGAAACAAACAGAACAGAACAATCAGAGTTCAGACTTCAGAGGAGATTAATCAAATATATATATGAGTCATTGTCATATATTCATACGAGATTTTGATGGCGAGATCAATGGAACGACCGTTATGACGAAGGAAGGATTGAATAAGGCGAGATCCTTTTCCGAGACGATGGGTGGTGACGTTGAGAAGATGAGTCGTATTCTGATCGTATGGAAGCAACAAGTACTGTATCTTAGTTAACGACACTATCACTGTACGGATGTTTCTCTCAACATCTTCTCCTGTTTTGTCTATGGTTTCTTTCATTTCCTCTGTTCTGTTCTTCGAGCTCTGGTTCGCTGCTATCACTATCCCTATCGTTACCCTGTTTTGTAAACCCAACATATTTTATTCTTTTCATAAAAACTTCCATATAAAAAAATGTATAAGCTTACATGGACAGAAGCATGACGAGGAGAAGAAGTAATAACAGAGGAAGATAATAACGGTTGAGATATCGACGGCGCGTGGAAGGAACGCGTCTACTTTTGTCGGAGAAAGCTACGTAAAGTCCCAAACATACTCCGAGAATAATCAACAATCCGGCGACAGCATAACCGTGAAATCCCGTAAATGCCGTAGCCTGATATTCCCATTAACACTTAAAATACCATACAATGTTAATGACAAAACACTAAAGAAGGTTAGAGGGACTCACAGCCCAATAGTGTTTGTTTCGAACATCGAAGCCTCCGTTGTAATGTCTAAAGCTGTTAAGAGGATCACGTCGCCTAAACCTCTCATGATCTCCACCGTCCGATAAACTTGAAACCGCCAAAATGGGAGAGATAACGAACGTTAGAAGGAGCTGAGACAGAACTCCGAGTATTCTTGATTTTCTCATGTTGTTGATGATCGAAAATCATGTTCCTTTGTTTATTGTCCTATTTTTTGGGATTTCTTTGAATAAAACAAAAGAGACTTATGAAAGTATAATTATAATTTTTTTGTTATAAAATTGCCTTTCTTCTTCGAGTATTTGGCTTACTTACTAAGGTAAGGATAGCTTGTGGCTACATTGTTCTTAATTAAAAGATTGTTTTTTTTTGTTCCCTCTCTTTTTTGTTAAATAGAAGAAAGGAGAGTGATTTGAGTAACGTATCTTGAGCCGTTTTCTCTGGATTTTTATTTGACTCGGCTCTTTCTTTTCTTTTTTTGTTGTTTACTTTTCAAATAAAAGGGGAAAAGGATCAAACCATACACTTTATTTTATCACTGAAGTGTATGTATGTATGTAAGTTATTTAAACCAGAAGCTCGAATTAATTAAGGATCCGCTCTTTAACTCTCTCTCACAATACAGATTACAGAAGCTCAATGTTCTTCGCTTTTATGAAAACAAATCTCATGGTTATTAAAAACCCTTAAGATAAGATGACATTGACTTAAGACGACAGTTAATTAATGTTAAAGCTCTAAAATAAAATCCCAGGCCATATGAAAATAAAATAAAATAAAATAAAAACCCAGATCTTGTTGAAAAATTGTGGCGACTTCTTTAAAAACCGCTGAAAGAAAAAGAGGGTTTAGTTTTGTTTAGTTTCACTCGTTCACAAAGTCCCACATCGCTTACAAGAGAAACTCGGAAGCAAGGAAGAGTAGTATAAAAGACGTTGCCGTGAGTCTAAACAACTCATACCTTTCTCGGCCTTTTGGCTAAGATCAAGTGTAGTATCTGTTCTTATCAGTTTAATATCTGATATGTGGGCCATCGGTTCACACGATATTAACTCTATTTTTTAAGGGAGAAGACCCGATAAGATAGCTTGCTATCTGGGCTTTCACGAGTCGCCCATGCGTTGCACTACTGCACGGGCCTGGCTCAACCCGCCATTGCTCAGTCTAAATTAATTATCAAAATAATAAACAGCCTTTTCTGAGATTTATAATTTAATTCCAAAATGCCCAAGTATATAGACGCGAGTCATATGAGGCCTATTACAACTGGGCCTAAATGTCCATAATGAAAAACCTTAACGAAAACGGGGCGTTATGAGTACTACACTACAGCTCCCAATCTCAAATCTCCAACGCGAGTGGCTGGCGTGGCGTGACATTCTTTTGTTTTTTTTCTTGACAAAATCTTTTTAATTCTTCTTCCGACTTCTCTCTGTCCCAATCGAATCTTTCTTCTGATTGGCTAATCAAATAATATTTTACATAAATACTACTCCACGACTTTCGCTCTGTCACACACAGCTTGAGTTTCCATACAAAACGAATAGTAAATCAAATCGTTAACCCCACGACGTTGAAGGACCTACATGATTCGTTTGACGGTCCAGATTTACTGATATTTTTTTGTAACTTTTTAATTCGCCGGCTCTCTCTCTCTCTTGCCGTGTTTTCGATTCTTTTTTTTTTTTGGACAGGAAGAGAAACACACAAAAGGAAAATTATATCTTCGAATGAGATAAATAAATTATCCGCAGCGAAGAGCGGAAGAAGGAAGCTTTCCCTTTTTAAGAACCCCCCCCCCCCCCCACTACATTGAGAGATCCGTGGCGGAGACCGATCTCTGTTTCTTACGAATCTCTCTCTTGTCTTTGTCGGGAAACTCGACTTCTATCTGATATTCTTATAAAAATATGGGTTTGTGGGATGCGCTTCTCAATTGGCTTCGCAGGTCAGTTTTTTTTTTTTTTTTTTTTTTTTTTTTTTTTTTTTATATCTTCTACTTCAAATTTCTTTTCTTGGTTTGTGGGATTTGATTTGGATTGTTTCCTCTTGGTACTACTTGAGTTCAATGATAGGAACATATAGAACTGTTTCCGCCGAATTTAATTTCTGATTCGTAGTTTATAATATCTTCGAATGACATTAGGAATAGCAAATACACGATCACGCTAAGAAAGCAACAAAGTTTGTTACTCTCTTTTATGAGCTTATTGCTACCGTTTAGATTTGATCATCAAGTTTAGGTTTTAGACAATACAACTGGGATGGGATCTATTGTTAAATGAAGATAGCTGCACAAAGAAAGAGCTAAATGAATAAGGGTTGTGAGTAATGAAATATATAAAGATCCCTACGGAACTAGTTGTGAGAGCAACAACTAAGGGTTTGACAAATCTCAAATTTCCTCACGTTTGCCCGATTTGCATAGTCTCAATTGGTTCAAATATACATTTTTTGCAGCCTTTTCTTCAAGCAAGAAATGGAACTTTCATTGATAGGATTGCAAAATGCAGGAAAGACATCACTTGTAAACGTTGTTGCGGTAAGTAGTATTAGTAAACTATACTTCCCCACCAACCTTTCTTCTATTTATCTTCTAAACACTCGTTAATGGCTTCCTCTCTTACCTTTCTTTGTTCAGACTGGTGGATACAGTGAAGACATGATCCCTACGGTGAGTTGCACTACTCCCCTATAATGTTTCGTTAAAAGTAACACAAAAGATTTGCTCGTTCTTGGACTAGTAGTAAAAAAGGATTCGTACGCTTTCTTAAGGTCGGATTCAACATGAGGAAAGTGACAAAAGGAAGTGTCACAATCAAGCTTTGGGATCTTGGTGGTCAACCTAGGTTCCGCAGCATGTGGGAACGCTACTGTCGTTCTGTTTCTGCCATTGTGTAAACATCTTATATCTTACTATTCTCAATTAGGTTTTTAGATGATTTAAACTCCTGACTCTTGCCACAATTTGGTTCCCTGCTGATTTTGTTTTCAGGTATGTAGTTGATGCTGCTGATCCTGACAACCTCAGTGTCTCCAAAAGCGAACTCCATGATTTGTTGAGCAAGACGTCGCTTAGTGGTATTCCTCTTCTAGTCCTTGGGAACAAAATCGACAAGCCTGGAGCTTTATCCAAAGAAGCCTTAACCGACGAAATGTAATAAAGCCTCAAACCAAAAAACACACACAAAAGACTCAAACATCTTTAATCCTTGACTTGGATTCTGATTATGTTTTCTCCATTGTTTTGCACAGGGGACTCAAGTCACTCACAGATAGAGAAGTCTGTTGCTTCATGATATCTTGCAAGAACTCCACCAACATTGATCAAGTCATTGATTGGCTTGTAAAGCACTCCAAATCAGCAAGCTAAACTTTGCTGCAAAAGAAGAGAAGTCAAAAACTCTTTGGAGTTCTTGATCTTTCTCAGTCTTCTTGTGTGTTGCTCCTTTGATGATGATGATGGTGGAAGAAGACAGTTGTTTCTTTTTTTTTTAATCCTGTGAAATACAAGATTTGTCTTTGTTTTTTTTTTTTTCCTGATTCTTTATCCTCTTTCATCTGTGTCTGCTGCTGTTGTCTGTATATTAGATTTGATTGGTTCTCTGAAGGTCAGTTTTTTACAAATTTACGAGTTCATTGCAAGTTTTGAAAGAAGAAAAAACTACTTGGCCTATTTCGTAATTTTGAAAAACTTCAGGCCAAAAACGGATATTTTCAAAAAAAGCAACAAGATAAAATTAAGGACTTAGCTTTACGCTCACTTGCACTATCCTCTCGCAACAATGGACGCTTCGGTAGTGAGATTTTCCCAATCTCCGGCAAGAGTGACACCGGAATTTGAACCGGATATGGAGAAGATTAAACGGAGGCTGCTCAAGTACGGTGTTGATCCAACCCCTAAAATCCTAAACAATCTCCGAAAGAAAGAAATTCAAAAACACAACCGTAGAGCCAAGGGCGAAACGGAGTCAGAGGCGGAGGTGTATACGGAGGCGCAGAAACAATCTATGGAGGAAGAAGCTCGTTTTCAAACCCTAAGGCGGGAATACAAGCAATTCACGAGGTCGATTTCTGGAAAAAGTGGCGGCGACGGTGGGTTAATGGTTGGGAATCCATGGGAAGGAATCGAGAGAGTGAAGCTGAAGGAGCTCGTTAGTGGTGTCAGGAGAGAAGAGGTTAGTGGTGGTGAACTGAAGAGAGAGAATCTAAAAGAGCTTAAGAAGATACTTGAGAAGGATCTTCGTTGGGTTCTTGAAGACGACGTTGATGTGGAAGACTATGATATGGACAGAGAGTTTGATCCTGCGAAGCGGTGGCGTAACGAAGGAGAAGCAGTCAGAGTTCTCGTTGATAGGTTTGATCACTCTTTTTTTTTTTGTTGATTTCAGTTTCTGGAAAATATTTGATGTTATGAGGTGTTTGCTTATGTTTGTTTGGTTGATTGTGTTCATTAGATTAAGTGGTAGAGAAATCACTGAGAAGCATTGGAAGTTTGTTAGGATGATGAATCAATCAGGGCTTCAGTTTACTGAAGATCAGATGCTTAAGATTGTTGATCGATTGGGACGTAAACAGAGCTGGAAACAAGCTTCCTCTGTTGTTCATTGGGTGTATTCTGATAAGAAGCGTAAACATTTTAGGAGCAGGTGATGTTCGAAAGATTTTAGCTTTTGTGGCTATCGTTTCTTGAGGTTGAATGTATATAGCTTGTTTTCTGATTGAATACAACACTGGTTTCTACAGGTTTGTTTACACCAAGCTTTTGTCCGTTCTTGGATTTGCGAGGAGGCCTCAGGAAGCTCTTCAGATATTCAATCAGATGCTTGTAAGTAGCTTCCGATTTGAGTCAATTCATGATGAGGTTGATAGAGATGAACATCGTACTATAGCATTTTCGTTGCAGTTCTTGGATTAACTCTCATTCCTTAGTCACTTTAGGGTGATCGCCAGTTGTATCCTGATATGGCGGCATACCACAGTATTGCTGTGACACTTGGGCAAGCGGGTTTGTTGAAGGATTTGCTGAAAGTAATTGAGCGTATGAGGCAGAAACCGACGAAACTAATGAAGAACCTGCGCCAAAAGAACTGGGATCCTGTGCTTGAACCCGACTTGGTTGTGTACAATGCTGTAAGTGTGCATTTCTGAATTTTGAAACTTTTTACATATCTTTATGCAGCGAATCAGTGTATCTAATTGCTAGATCCATTCTTGGCTTAACTGGTTCCCAGATTCTGAACGCTTGTGTTCCAACACTCCAATGGAAGGCTGTTTCATGGGTATTTATAGAGTTAAGAAAAAATGGTCTGAGGCCTAATGGAGCTACATATGGGCTTGCAATGGAGGTAGCGTTATGTTTTCCAACAAACAAAATGGTTTACATAGTTTTAAGTAAGATGCGGTGTAGTAGTTGTGGGTACCCTCAAGGAGCTGTCTTTAAGATGTCTTTTTTGACAGGTTATGCTGGAGTCAGGGAAGTATGATCGTGTTCACGATTTTTTTAGAAAGATGAAAAGCAGTGGCGAAGCTCCAAAAGCAATTACATACAAGGGTATCTATTGACTCTCTCTGTTTTTTTAGGTTTCTTCATTTTGGTATCTATAAGGTGATATGATGCTTATAGTGCATGCTTGATTTTTTCAGTTCTTGTCCGAGCTCTCTGGAGAGAAGGTAAAATCGAGGAAGCTGTTGAAGCAGTCAGAGATATGGAACAAAAGGGAGTTATAGGAACAGGTTCAGTTTACTATGAATTGGCATGCTGTCTGTGCAACAATGGGCGTTGCGGTGATGCAATGCTCGAGGCAAGTTCTCTCATACTTTACCCTTTTCGATTCTCGGAGAACCCCGCGAAATTAACTTTCTTCAGAATGCAATGATGCAGGTGGGGAGGATGAAAAGACTTGAAAATTGCAAGCCGCTCGAGATTACATTCACAGGACTCATAGCGGCTTCATTGAATGGTGGTCATGTTGATGATTGCATGGCTATATTCCAGTGTATGAAAGATAAATGCGACCCAAATATAGGAACTGTGAACATGATGCTTAGAGTTTACGGAAGGAATGATATGTTTTCAGAAGCTAAAGAATTGTTTGAAGAGGTTGTCAGCAGAAAAGATACTCATCTAGTCCCAAACGAGTATACATACAGCTTCATGCTTGAAGCTTCAGCTAGATCACTGCAATGGGAATACTTTGAGCATGTGTATCAGACGATGATTCTTTCTGGTTACCAAATGGATCAAACAAAACACGCATCATTGCTTATAGAAGCATCAAGAGCCGGGAAGGTAACAAATCTTCTTATAGTTTGTGTTTATGAAAGCATAAACTGTTGTCTAATTTGTTTGTTAATGCAGTGGAGTCTTCTAGAGCATGCCTTCGATGCGGTTCTTGAAGATGGAGAAATCCCTCACCCATTATTTTTCACTGAACTGTTGTGTCATGCAACAGCTAAAGGTGATTACCAAAGAGCCATCACACTGATTAACACTGTGGCTCTCGCATCTTTCCAGATCAGTGAAGAAGAATGGACTGACCTTTTCGATGAACATCAAGACTGGCTTACTCAAGGGAATCTTCAGAAACTCTCCGATCATCTCCTTGACTGTAGTTATGTAAATGAACCAACGGTCTCAAACCTCTCAAAGTCATTGAAGTCTCTATGTGGGTCTTCTTCTTCTTCAACACAACCATTGTTAGCCATAGATGTAACAACTCAAAGTCAGAGCGAGAAACCGGAGGAAGATTTGCTTCTTCATGATACAACAATAAAGGATGATAATGATGCTAATGGTGAAGCTTGGGAATTTACAGAAACTGAACTCGAAACGTTGGGCCTAGAAGAACTCGAGATTGATGATGATGAAGAGTCTAGTGACTCTGATTCGCTTTCAGTTTATGACATTCTGAAAGAATGGGAAGAAAGTAGCAAGAACGAGACTTGAAAATGCTTGTAAGGTTTCTCAAAATATTCGATATGATTTCGCTACTGTCTTACAAAGATTAAACAAAATCTTAATTTATTTGCTTATTCATCTCTCCTCAACCCAGTTTCAAGGTTACTTAACAGATCATCCACATATAATAAAAGACCAGTTTTACAGAATCTCAGAGACTCGGAGAAAAGAACATATATGCGATCAAACTGGGGATTTACATTGCTACTAACCAAAAAAAGAGCAGATAAGGTATGGAAACTTTTAAACTCTGCAGGTGATGAGATATCTCCCAACTCATTTCAGAAACCAGTAAAACCCCTATGTATATATATTTATGGCTTGCTCTGTTATAGAACTTCCCCGAGATGGTTGTTTCCTTCTGTTTCACCAAGTATGATTACGGATCCTGAACTTCAAAGCTTTCATGGCTGCCTTAGCAAAGATCTGAGCAGCTTCAGCTTCAGCTTCTGCTCTTTCTGCCTCTTTTGCTGCTTCTTCGGCCTCTGTGATAGCAAATTCTGCCTCTGCAACTGCTCTTGCTGCAGCTTCTGCAGCTTCTTGAGCTGTCATACCTTTTATCATAAGTAACTGATTGTCTACTCGGGACTTAGTGAGACTGTTGGCGCCGTTCTCCTCGGGTTTTGGTGGGTCTTTCTTGTTGTTTTCTTCCAAAATGAGTTGAGGAGGGTTCGGTCTTGCTCCTACGGTCATAAAATAAGAAGAAAGCCTGTACTTGTGCTTTATCTGAAAGTGAAAAAACACCAAGCATTTGATAATGATGAAAGCAATGAAGTGTTGTAATCATGAATCTTCATTCAAAAGTTGTGTGTTTACCTTAACTAATGTTCCATTTGATGATAAATGCTTTAATCTTACTGCCACATGCCTTTTCATATTCGGCGGAGTCTTGAAATTCTCCTGAAAGTTTACAGCTGCTAAGTATGCAGCAACCCCCAAAGAAACATTAAAATCCCAATGGTAGACTTACCTCTATATACATAAAGATTGATGTTCTGTCAGAACCACGTAGTTCCTTCAAGTTGGTAATTGCCTCCAAGATGATCTTATCCAAACTACAAGAACAGACAATAGCTCAAGATCAAATCTTTAAGAACCTAAAACAAAGGTAAAAGTTTTTATCCGGTGCATGAGTCACGACTTGGCAAAAAATCAAACCTTGTAATTGATCTCTTTGAAGCAGAAGCTCGTGGTGATCCACCACCAGAACGTCCAGGTGAAGTTGGTTTTGCCCGTTCATCGTCATTAGCCAAAGCCACAATGCTAACAGCTGTGTTGTTATCATCCGGTTTAGTAGCTGGTAGAGTCCTTTTAAGCGCAAGTTTAGCCTTCTTCCTTGAACCCCATAACGCTGTCACGCTTATATTTCTCCACTTGTCCTGTTACGCTTTGAACTATCAAGATTAGTCTGAAACACACATTCACAACCTCAAACAAAAACCCATCAATTAAGTTGCTTGTATCGAGTTTTTCTATTCTATTACCTTAAGATCAACATTAGAGCGAGACTTTAGGACTAAACTAAACTCAGGATCCGAGAGTATGGTACGCCACTTTCCAGTCCCATGCTTACGTACTCCAGCTTTAAGAGCTGCTTCTTCTTCTGGTGTCCACTTCTGCTTTGGGGCACCCATCCACAATTATCAAACGTTGTCACTTTTCTTTTAAAGAAGCTAAAATCTCTTCTTGTCGCCTGCCAAGAGATGAAAACACTAAAAACCCTTAGAATCTCTGAAAAAGTGTTTGTGGACAAAAATACTAAATTATGAAACTTAACAGCATCAATGCCATTGTAAAAAGCCACAACATAAAAATGTAATTACACAAATCCAAAGAAGTGATGAGGAAACTAGATACGCCCTAAAATCTCAATTCAACAAATCAACGAGTGCTTCGAGCAATTCCTAACCAAAAAAAAAAAAAAAAAGGATCAAATCACATTTTTAACGGTGATTTCAATTCCATTAACAAAGTCGCAAATCAACAGGAAATTGGAAATTCAGCCAATAATCAGAACAATTAGCGAAATGATCAACCAAAATCATATGGGACGATCAAAGGAATATATATATATAAATGTAAAACTCAGAGAAGAAAACAGCAATGAGGAAGGGGTGGAGAAGAAGGCATGCCAGATCAAACGGAACCAGAGGAGAGTTTTGAAAAGAGAGAGACTTGATGATGAAAGCTAATACCTTTTTTATAGATTCTTCATAGATCAAATGTAAATCTTCTCTGAAACGAACGAAGAAGAAGACTAGAGAGGAGGAGTAGTACAAGGAAAAATATCCAGAGAAACGAGAGAGAAAAGAAAAAAAAAAAAAAAAAAAAACTTGAGCAACCCTTGGTTTCTCTTAAAATACAAATTTGCCTCGATTATTATCAAATTACAAATTACACCTACTAACCAAATAAATCATCTAACTAGAATACAGATTTTTCTACATACATGAACCTTGTGAAATAGGAGGATTTTGGGGTTATCTGATCCCACAGACAGATAGTTGAGGGAGTATTAAAGTGTTTTATATAATACTAAGACCGATATGATAATTTTAGTAAAATGTAAGGACTGAATTGAAAATTTCTCTGTTAGAAAACTTTTTTTGTTTTTTTTGCTTTGCGTTCGCCATTTTCCTAAAATCTACAGAAAAGAAGAAACCCGAAGCGAAAAAAAAAAAATCAAAAAAAGCTCTGAAATTTTCCAGATTTCTCTTTTGGCGTGACGATGGCGCTTCGTGCTACTCAAGGGACTACCCGTCTCGTAACGGCTCTTCGACGTGTCGCTCGGCCTTTCTCTACTGACGCGGTGGTTGAATCGGATTACAAGCGTGGTGAGATCGGTAAAGTCTCCGGGATCCCTGAAGAGCATCTTTCTCGGAAGGTAAGTGAGCATTCGATTTTCTTCGTTTCTTATAAACAATTCAGTTCATAAATTTAGGGTTCGTGATCGGGGATTCATCTTAAGAGATTGAATTGGAATCGTCTTTAAAGAGATTGAATTGGAATTTTGCAGGTGATAATATACTCACCTGCTAGAACAGCTACCCAGCAGGGATCTGGAAAACTTGGGAAATGGAAGATTAACTTCGTCTCCACCCTAAAGTATGATACTTTTTTCATTTTCTCATTTCTCAGTTTTTGTTTTTGACTCATCTATCGATTCACCTAAAGATACATGTTATGGCCTCTTCAGTTGTTATATCGAGTCTTATGAGTTAAGTTCCTGTCATTGTAATGCTACGAGTCCATCACTTCTCAATTGGATGCAGCTTCTCAATTAGTTTTATGCTTGATGGATAATGGTATCACTTCTCTATGGCATTGATATGTTTGTAGGTGGGAGAATCCATTGATGGGATGGACTTCTACAGGTGACCCCTATGCCAATGTCGGAGACTCTGCCCTTGCTTTTGATTCTGAAGAAGCTGCTAAGTCATTTGCTGAGCGTCACGGTTGGGATTATAAGGTATGTTTGATGTTTTCTTCTTCTTCTTTATAATCTCATGTTTCCTTCTTCATTATAATATCATCTCATGGTTTGTTTTAAGAGGCCTAAATATATGAATCTGAGTACTGAAAAAACGCACATGTGACTCATGGCAGGTCAAGAAGCCCAAAACGCCGTTATTGAAGGTTAGTAACAATCTTTTTAGCTAATGCCTCTTGTGAGTTGTGACTTAACTAGCTCTACTCATATGGGGTGTGTAAGCCTAAGTCACTCACTAGTTAGAGATTAGTGCCATTAAGGAACTATTTAAGTTAACTCAGTGTGTTTCATCAGATATGGTTTGCTGTAATCTCTATAGGTTTTACCAAGTTTGTTGGAGATCATCTCTTTATCTCCTTTGATTTATTGGTAGAAGAGTCTTTAGATAGAATTTTTTACCTAACCCCATCAACTACTCAACTGCAGGCCAAGTCTTACTCGGACAACTTCAAGTGGAAAGGCCTTCCTCAACCAGAAAACTGATCTTTTACATCTCGAGCATAAGGAGAAACCTCATTTGATCATATTTCTTTGTTATTTAGCGCATCTGCAAACTTTTGTTTGAAAGAATCATTATCCATGGTTGGACTCTTCCTTTATGTTTCCCTATTATTACCAATAATAATATGATGAAACACACTCCTTTGATATTTCATCAAGTTTTCTGATCATTTTGTTTTTACTGGTTTATTTCTCAATAATCTCGAGTTCGTGTGAATGAAAGAGAGAGATAGATGGGCAACAATTATCCATAAAACACCAAAATTTAAAGACAAATTCGAATTGAAAAGAGATAACAACAGAAGAGAGATTGTTGAACGAGGCAACAAAATCTTTAGTCTTTTAACATTACATTAAACAATATATGAAATAGAATCGTTGGCTGAGCCAACGTGTAAAATCCACCGATCAGAAACAAGCATCCAAGAGACAGCAACAACAGAGAGCAGCCAAACTGTGATATAAACAGAGCAAAGAAGAATCAATATTATTCCATTAAGAACCAAAAAAAAACAACTAAGAGAGAGAGAGAGAGAAGGGGATCAAGAACGTACCATCCTTCAAGCATACCGGCGTTTTGCTTCTGCTGAGGAGCTTGAGAGTATTGCTGCGGAGGATATCCTTGAGCAGGGTATCCCTGAGCATATCCCGGGGGAGGATAACCGGCTGGAGGGTAACCGGCCGGAGGATAAGCGTCCTTGGGAGGATAACCTTCATAAACCGGAATTAAAGAGCAAGTTAAACCAGCTGAGTAGAGAAATAAAAAAAAACGATTCAGAATATCCAAGATTTAAAAGATAAAGATATAATACCTTGGGGAGGAGGAGCACCGACAGGATGTTGTTCTTGATGATACATCTTTCTTCTTCTTCTTCTTCTTTTTGAGTTCTTTGAGCTTTTTTGTTTTTCTCTCTTTGTTTAAGCAAGCAATCTCTGTTTCTTTCCTTTATAGCGAAGCTATGCCGGTGAGGAATATTAAATATTTCCTTTTCACTGTTCTTTTATTTAATAAAGCAGAAATTTTCCTTTAAAATAAAATAAAAATAAAAGAGTCTTTCTTTCATCATAAAGATTACTTTGAAAATAAAATCTTTTTTTATATGTTTATTTAAAAAAAAAAGAATAACAAATTACTTTAAAAATTAGGTGATCATTCATTGGTGCTTGACCCTTGACCGTACAAGAATTTATTTTCAGCTTCTTCGAGAATAAATAATTATGACCTATCTAGTATTTTCATAATTAAATCACTAAATATGCTTGCATTAAGCAATCCCATAAAAGTAGTTGGAATTAATAAAATTTCATTCAAATTTCTCTGTCATCGTTTTCCTTATACTATCATAACAGAGAAGTAAAAAAACAAATGAAATACGACCTCCCTCGCTTAAAAATAAAATACAAAAAACTAAGGAAATTTCAGAATTCGAGAAAAATATGACTTTTATCCACCCACATGTGTTAGTCCATGTTCCCATGACACTGATAACAGTAGAATAAATTATTCGAATATTATTAATATCCATACCAAAAGATTCACATTATATCATCATGAAATATTGAAATGTAGAACCCATTAAAGACCATAAAAGGATAAAGAATGCTCATTGCATTGTCTACACAGAAACATGACACAACCTAAGAAAACCAATTAGGATCGCTACAACAAATCGTGGTCTCATCCACAAAAGCTAAAACACTAACCAAGTCATAAAAGAAGAAAGCAACTTTACCTACAAGAGCTCTCTCTGTCTCTACAAAAATAGTTCCTTCTCTCTGTTTGAGATATAAACCCGGTTGCTTCAGAACCAACCCAGCCATTTCCGTGGCCGGTCTCTCCTACGAGAGTCTTTTCTCGGAGTTATATTGATCCTATCCGCATTTGCTGCTGCCCATTTGCCAAAATCAGGTGAAGACACCAATTCTTGAACCGCCTTTGTCGTGCTATCCTTGGTGAGCTTTTTCCATTCTTCTTTTGTCAGTTTGCTCCTTTCGGGAGTTCTATGGAAAGAGGAAGGAAAAGTATCTGCTTCAGATGGTGGTGATTCTCGCATCCCGTTGTTGGTTCCTGAAAACAATCATTACTTCAGCTTGTTGTTGGTTTTAATATAAGTTTAAGATTGTAATTTGAGAGAGAGATATCACAAATCAAACCTCCTGATGGAGAAGCATAATTAACACCGTTGCGAAATTCAGAAGCATCAGGACTCTTCTGCGTGAAGTCATGAAGATATCCAGGGAGAGATGGTATATCAGCATCACGAATTGCCTCCCAAATTCCTATCAGTAAATCCAATGGAATCCTGTGCAAAAGAAATCAACTTAAATTTTCAGGGATATGGATGCTGTGTAATCAAGCGAACGAGAACACAGATAGTTTGGTTTGTTGAAGAAAACGGATCAAAGAGATTGATCGCAGCAACTCACAGGAATATGCGTAGTAGAACAAACTTCAATTTGGTGATCTTCTTTAAAGTCGATGACATAATAATTACACATATCAGTGCTCCTCCAGAAAGCAAAGGATCTACGGAGCTCTGTAAACAACAAATTCTTGTTAGAAGGATCACTGGTTAAAAGGAGAAGTATATAGTTTAAGGGACATGGAAAAAACCTGAAGAATCAAAACCGCAGCCATTATTCGGATGGACCAAGAAACAAAGAGTGATGTGCTAACGTCAATGGAGCCATCTTCAGTCAGAACAAGTTTTCTCACAGTCCAAAATCCGAAAAATGCTCCACCCAAAGATAGAAACGCCCCCACAAAAATCGCCACCTACAAAACCAAAATGCAGAATTTTTTCTTTGAAATGAGAGTTTTAAACAGCAGATGCTGCCTGATCACCTCTAATACTACGACTACTGCAATGTATTGACATTATCAAAACTTACATACAGGTGTGTACATTTCTTCGTTGATTCCCATCTCTGTTAGCAAAGTTTGAAACAATCCAGGTACGTAGCGAAGAAGAAAACCACCCAAACCAAGCTGGGAAGATAGAAGCAATCTTGTGAGTAGTAGATAAAACAAGGAGTTCAGAGAAAGCGGGGGAACAAGAAAAAAGACAATCACCAGGGATGAGTATATGAACAATGCAAACGAACTCCGTCCAGTTGGTAGAAGCTTCATTCCCTGTACACATCACATTTACAAAGGCGTAATCAGAGATTTGGTACGCTATCGTCTGCAGGTCAACACGATAAACAAAATGAAACAAAAAAAATGAGGTTACCTGAAAGAGAACAAGCAACACGACAAGGATAATACCAACAGCCATGGCACTACCATAGTAAAACACTAAAGATTGACTCAGTGTCGAAGCCGAAGCCAAAAAGACAGCACCAACGATTAAGAATACTAGGCGATGCATATATAATTCTGCAAAGCCAAAATTGATAAGTTAGAAAAGTAGAACCAACTGCAAAACCCGAAAGAAAGAAAATGCAACTTAGACAAGGCAATAAAAGGAAACAGAACAAGAAGCACCTTCCACAGCAAAAACTTCCAGAGTAACCTTGTTAGAGCTAGCTACTCTGACATCAAGGATTTTGAGGTCAAAGGGTGACATTGTCTGAACCCATGATCCTTTAGAGGCTTTCACCCACCGACTTTGAGGGCACATTCCAATTTCACGCGACAAATTCCTTCATAACATACAAATCACGGAAAAATTTAGTGATTTGGATCTATGATAACCGAACCATATATTCTAAACCAAGGTGAAGAAATATCAAGAATTCAAGTCCAACAGCAAAAGAAAACACGACTCACCGGTGGAAGCAGACGTCAAAGTTACTGGTTCTCCCAGAGGTAGACACGTTAACCACCAACTTAAGTGAATGTGCATACTTGTCAATATGTTTAAACCTTCGAATTCCATGGATATGAATCCTCTCACAAAGAGTTGTTCTATCTGGCTTCAATCCAGGAGAACCCTTAACCTCTAAACTAGGAATCACTTGAAGCTCTCTGGTTTCTCCCACAACTGTCCAATAAGGTTTACAAGAAATTAACCACAGCACAAAATACAAAATACGTCTCAAACTAAAATTAGTAAAATTTATACTACGAATTCGTCTTAGTTACTTACGAGAATACAAAATTTAGGATTCCTAGACAAAACATTAATCAAATTCGAGTTCTCAAGTACTCAAATTTACTTAAGCCATAAACCCTAAACTTCTTAAATTTCACAATACGGAAAAATAAGAAAAGCTTACCGAATTGAAGTTCATCGGATGAAACAAGAGAGGCGAAAGCAAAGAGATGAAGCAAAATAATTCCGATAACGACGCCGGAGTTTCGTAACCCACCCATCGGTTTCTGGGTTTGAAGAAGAACGACCGACCAACAAAAAAAAAAATGTTTTAGGGCGCGGACTTGAATTCAACGCAAATAATAATAAATCGTGAGGGTATTTATGGTAATTGAACAGAACAAAATCATAACCGTAGATTCTCTCGAGTCGGCCTTGTAATTTTAAATGGGCCTTTTCTAGCCCAATTATGGCCTACTCATCACCTCCTTCCCGGTTTATTCAATTTATTTTGTGTTAAACAAACCCGACAAAATTAAACACTAGCTAGCTTGTACTATATAGTAGTCACCCTTTTTTCTTATTTCAACATAGCCTTCAATTTTTTTTTTTTTTTTGGATATCTGTCTTATATTAAATATAGAGGAAAGTTTACACTAGTGCCATAGGCACCATTAAGCTTTGGAAAGAGAAAGACATAATGAAACAGAGACTGAAAAAAGTAGGGTGAGTAATAAGTCTTTCATGACAAATGAAAGTGAGAGAACCATAAAGTGAGATAGGAATCTTGTTGTTGAGGCGTCGTGCTTGAGTTTCTGTCGTGTGCAAGTAACCTCCTTCTCATAAGTTGATGAATCCTTTGCTTGATTTGTGCTTGGCTTCGGAGTGTTGGGATGTGTAGGCGCTCATTACGCTCTTTCCAAATATGGTAAATTAGCGCTTGTAGAACCAACCAGCAAATTGCATTTAGCCTCTTATTTGCCGTTGGTCTTTTTATCCAGAGTAGCAATGCGTCAAAGGAGGAGAATTGCGGTGGAGATAAGTGAGCAAAAAAATCTGACCAAAGTTCTGAGGAGTAAGAGCATTGAAAGAAAAGGTGGTTCCTTGATTCCTCACCGGAAGCACAAAGTAGACAAGATGCTGGGATTTGAACAGGTAGATTCCATCTCCTTAATCTGTCTCGAGTTGTTAGCCGATCCAAAACTGTGAGCCAAGTCATGAAAGGCATTTTTGGGATATTTTCTTTGAACCAGACTTGATGATGCCATGGTACTGATGGTTCTGGAGGATATAAGTGACGCCACAGTTGCATGGATGAGAATTTTCCTTGAGATTGATCAGCTGTTAACTTCCACTGAAAAACATCATCACCCGTATCCTTTGTTGGAGGATTGTGAGTCATAAGGCATGATCGCAGGAGTTGTACTATTTGATGCCTCCCCCTTGGAAGTGACCAGGTTCCACTTGGAGCAGCTTGTTTGACAGTAGAGAGAATCCGGATACCCGTAACCCGTGGTCCTGAGTTACCAGTGATATCAATAAGTGGACCTAGTCCAGTCCAGTTGTCATGCCAGAAGAGTGCATTGGATCCAGAGTTGATAATGCAGTAAATATATGGTCTCGCCAGAGCTCTCAACTTTACCAGCTTTCTCCATATCCAACTGCCAGTTGTAGTGAAATTTGTATCCCAGAAACATCTTCCTCTGATTAAGTGCTTATTAACCCACGAAACCCATAGTGAACCTGCTTGAGAGTATAGTAGCCATATTAACTTGAGGCCAAAAATCTGATTCCAGTCAGCCAATCTTTTAAGACCAAGGCCTCCAGCGGCTTTTGGAGTACAAACAACTTCCCATGAAACCTTAGCTCCCTTGGCAGAGGAAGCAACACCCTTCCACAAGAAAGCACTGCACATTTGCTCAAGCGATTGCAAACAATTAGTTGGAAGCAAGAAGATTGATGCCCAGAAATTGATGGTACTGTTAATAACTGAACGTAGGAGTTGCAATCTTCCTGCAAATGATAAATGCCGATTTGTCCAAGAGGAGATGCGTCCCTTGACTTTGTCTAGAAGAGGTTGATAGTCTGATGGGTTTAGCTTGTTTGGGAGAAGCGGGACTCCAAGATATCGAACTGGGAGGGAGCCATGAATGAGGTTATGCCTTTGAGCCATATGTCTGATGTGATCTCTATCATTTCCATCAAGAAAAAGGCAAGTTTTTGCAAGATTTATTCCTAGACCAGAAGTTAATTGAAACTGAGCCAAGATATCAAGGATTGAGCTGAGAGAGGATTCTCTACCATCGAAGAAAACTAGGATATCATCTGCAAATCTCAAGTGTGTGATCAGAGGGTCGACACACTTTGGATGAGGCTGAATCCTGTTCATCGACACTGCTTCATCAAGTTGCTTGGAGAGTATATCCATTACTAATGTGAAGAGGGGGGCCGAGATTGAGTCTCCTTGTCTAAGACCTTTCCTTCCTGGAAAATATCCTATCAATTCACCATTAATATCAACATAGTAGGACGGAGTGGTGAAGCATGTAGTTATCCACTTAATAAACATGGGAGGCAGTTCCAGAGCTATTAGGATGTTGTGAAGGAAATTCCAGTCGATATTGTCAAAGGCTTTTGATAAATCGATTTGTAAGCATCCTCTAGTCACAGGACCATCAGTGTTGAAATCCGTAACAAGCTCAGAAGCTAATAAAATATTTTCACATAGGAGCCTGCCAGGAATGAAGGCTACCTGATTTCGTTGTACTGCTTGACTAGTAATCAGCTTGAGCCTTTTCGCCAAGATTCTTGAGATGACCTTGTAGATGGTATTACAGCAAGAGATTGGTCTGAATTCAGATAGTTTTTCTGCCGTAGTAGTCTTGGGGATAAGTGCTAGAATAGTTGCGTTGACTTGCCTTAGTAACCTCCCAGATTTGAAGAATTCAAGAACTGCTTCTATTAAGGTAGGTCCAACCACCGCCCATGAGTTAACGAAGAACTCAACCGTAAAACCATCAGGTCCTGGAGCCTTGCTTCGCGGTAAAGAGAAAAGAGTTGAGGTAATTTCTTCACTGGTGGGAATTGCAGTAAGCTTTGCTGACAAATCCGACGAGCATCTGAAGGAGTGTAGTTCCTTGATTCTCTCCTCTGATAATGGAAGCACTGATGTGTTTTTTGTACCAAGAAGAAGTTGATAGTATCCCACAATCATCTCCTTTAAAACTCCCTTGTCAGTAATCCTAGCCTTCAAAATTTCACTGGAAAGTATTCGCAAATGTGACACAATATTCGTCTGTATACGTTCGTTTGGCCGTAAGCTGCAATTTAAATTAAGTCTGTATGTGAGAATATTACGTCCAATGCGTGTTGCTTAAAATATGGTTGCTTCGATGATTTTTATGGTCGACTATTAATGAGACTGAAAATGATTGAACCGTTGATTACGTTACGTCGAGTTAACTGACCAAATGGAAACGTTGCATTAGTCGACTGAATTATTGACTGCGTAACTATGATTGACACACACACAAAAAAAAAAAAAAAAGGCCGACCAAATGAGCTGCCAACCATATTTTAAAAAGCAAACTACATTTACGTCTTTCTTACCATTGCCTAATGATCCAATAATGAACATTGCCTTAAAACTCGCTCAACGCTTATCATTTTGTTAGTTGACCGGTTGTTTACGCATAACATCTTCACATGAAACGTTATGATTGGATTAGAATATACGATATGACATAAAAATCTAATTAGGCACCCAGAAGAAGAAAAAAAACTAATTTAGGTCGAACACAACAACCATATCCAAATCTATACGAACTGTCGGTTTACATTTTAATTATTACATACATCGTTTTTTCTTTGACAAGTATTAAGTACATTGTTCAAAGTAGCAAATGATTACTGGAATCTTGAATCTGCAAAACAAGAAAAAAAAATCGGTAATACAATCAGTAAGTCCGGTACATATAGGGCACAACATTTAAGCAAAAAAAAAAAAAAAAACAGTCTTTGGATTGTAACAAATATACAATTATTTGGAAGGTATCACGTCACAAAACAAAAAATGTTTGAACAAGATTATGGATTGATAAAATACTAGGCATACCTAAAGTAACATATAACCTAAAAATCATATTTCAACAACACTATTTCGCTGATGTGCGTAATTTTTGGGTCGGTCTTGTAATGCAATATACAAATTCCAACGTTTGTAGTCTCCAATATATTAAAAAGTAAAAACTCTCTGGATATTTCAATTTTTTCCTTCAAATATTAGAACAATTGAAACGATTTTGAATTTCTTGAAAATTTTGTCGAGACTGAATGAAACTCATTAAAGCAACACAAAATAGTAACACAACATCGCTTTACATTAAACTTTCAAAGTTGTCGGATAGCTGCTTTAAGAATATCTACGGCTTTTAAAGAGCTCTCATGAGGATCCAAATTCCGGAATGCTGTGTAAAGCTGGTCTCCACCCACCGCCACTTCTTCCTCCGCCGTGACTCCTCCTAAGAAACCCATCTCCCCCGTTTTCCCCGGCCACCTATAAGATCGGTCGAATTGAATTAAGCATTGGTATAAGGATTCATAATGGTAAAAGGACAAAACGATGAAAGCAATGAGACCATGGGACCAGTCATGTATGAATATGATGTTACAAATAATATATCTATATGTTATATACAATAAACAGAAAGAAAAAAAACAAAATTGGACGTGGTATGAAAAAATTAACATGCACTTACCGCATCATTAGCGCCATCTTGGTTCGGATCCGAATCAGAATTCGGGTTGACTCGGCCCGTTTCTTGATCCAACTTCTTTCTGTGTTTCTTCTTCTTCTTCTTCGTCAAGTCAAGCCCTCCTCCGTCTTTCAGTAACTTCCCAAGCTTCACACACTTCTTCGTCGCAAACTCGTTCAAAACCTCTGCATGACGAAAAAATAAACAAAAGAAATTAACAGAGGATGTTTTTGAACAGAAAAAAACAGAGGTTACAATGTATACCTTCGAAGCTGACGAGACGATAGACATGTCCGATGAGCAAAGTGTCGTCAGGACGAAGGAGCTTGAGCTGCTTCAATGGAGATCCTTTCTCGTTCTTCATAGTAGGTGACGTCACAACCACCGCAACGTAATGACCGGGATTGGATCTCATGACGTCACTCGCTGTCACCGACCAGTAAATCCTCTCGATCTTGTTCTCCGCCGGATGATGAATCAAAACCGTCGCTGCTTCCGCCGCTTGACAATTCCCCATTATTGTCTTTTTTATATTTGTTGGGTTCCTGTCTGAAACTTAAAGGAGTAGTATATATAAAATAAGAAAAAGGTTTTGTACGTAGTATTGATTTTAATAAATAGTGACGTCAGGATTCTTCATCATTTGGAATTTGTCAGTTTTGACAAAAGAGGTCGCTTGAGATTGATACAAAAGGATTGAACACACACAAATTGTGTAATTTAATTTTTAGATAAAAAGAGGAAGTAGAGAAAAAAGAACACAAGACAGAGAGAAGTTGTAAATGAAAGAGATGTCGACAATTCCACAATGAGAAGAATAAATAAAGAGGTTGGGGGTGGTCGATCTATTTATTTTTAATTTTGATGTTTAGTAATGACAATGACATTTGAATTATACTATAGTACGAAAACTAATAAATGTTAGTATTAAGGATCTTGCATATCGCAACCAATTAATTGATTAACAACATGTTTAATTCTCTTGAATTATTAAGTTGACTAGAGCCTTATGTGGTATTTAATTAAAGACTAAAATAGACTGTAAATTTAATGACCAAACCATCTTTTTTTACCAATATTAGTCAACAATTTTAAAGTAGAAAGTGTATATTGATGATTTGATAGCTAACTTAGAAATCTTTTTAAATGTATTAAATTGTGTTGTTTTATATACAGTCAAATCTTTCTCTCATATGGGATTAATTGTTTCTTTTTAATGGCTTTAATGTGCGATATGACGCTCTAAAACAAACGATATCTGAGCTGAGCCTCACACAGTCAATTTTACATGTTCAACTTTAAACGTAGATGATTATTTACAAAATCTACATGTATATTTATAACCATTCATGTCTTTATGAGTATTTTGGACTTCGTATGTAAAAAAGTAATTTGAAACAATTGCCGAATTATGCAAATATTACATAAAGAAAATTTCCCCCAAGCTTCTGTTATAAATGCAGTAACTATTGGAATATAGATTTATGATTTATGTTAGATCAATGAAAATGAGAAGAATAAAGAAATATTTACAGTAAATGCTGTTCCAAAATTTTTACAGAGGAAGCGTGTTGATTTGGAATTACGGCAACAGTTAAAAGATTGATAGAATGTGTAGTGTGGGACCCATAAAAGTGGTTTAGTGACCGTTGGATTAACGTGGTTCTCAGGTTAGAGCCGTCGGATTTAAGAGACGAGGAGGTGTCTGATAACCCTATATATGACAATGGCAGTATCAAAAAGACACTGCAACTCCCCCTTTATACCGTCTCTATTTTCAATAGATTTGTTCGACTTTCTAAATTGGATTTGCTTATTTTTATTATTTTCTAATAAAAATGATACAAATAAATGATAGCACCATTTTTGATCGAGTAACTTACACTACTATGTAAGTATTCACCAATGTGTGATCTTCTTTTTTAAAAGTTACTTGTTAAGCGAGGTGTAAAATTAGACGAAACAAACTCTTTTTGAGTTTGGATCCATTTGTTTGGCGACTTATCATTAACTCTAGTTCCATAAGCCATTTGTTTTAAAAAAATTTATTGAAGAAAAAGCAAAAGAAAGAAGACACGTTTATTCATAAATTTGTTAATTTTCACTAAATAAGTTGAAATTGACCCGACCAAGCAAATTAAATTCGTTACACCAAAACACGCTACCAAAAAACTGATGAAGTCTGGTAAGAGAACACTCGTAATTAATTAATTACTCTCTCTCTCTCTCTGATAGTCTCAGTCTGATTGAAAGGAAGAGACTTGCATGCGTGTCAAATTTGCGCACTACACACGCATACATGCGTTGTTTAATGATATTGGGCTTTAAGCCCATTAAAAATCCTGAAAGGCCAGACTGATTTGTACAATCCGAATGAAACAAACTGAACCGAAATTAAGTTGACCAAATTAAAAACAAAATCAAAATTTGTACCAAACCGAATCCATAGTTTTGATTACTTATCTTGATCAATGATCATGATCTAGTCTAACAGTCGTGTAAGTTCTTTTTTTTTTCTCTTCAAAATGAATAAATGTGTGTTCTAAAGCTGGGACGGATTAAGAAAATATGTATGCAAGAAGTTGTTTGAGAATAAAATGAATTACATGTTTTCAGAATGTTAAAATAAATGAAAATTTCGTGGAAAGTTCAAAATTTAGTTTTATAGTTTTCTGAATATAGAGAGTTTGACTCACAACTGCTCCTTCAGCTTTTCTGAGTCCAAGGGGACGCTATTCTGATAGAAATTCAAGATAAGAAAAATCAGTTCAAGGGAAAACAATGATTTCTATTGCATTCTTAACAGACAATCCGATAATTATGAGTTTAACAGTCCTCTCCTCCTTGTATTGTAGATATAGGGAGGAGAAGATTGCTAAAACTAGAAATGTTTAGCGATGATTCTGTATGATGGTACATATTTGGCGCGAAAGCTTAAGAATTTGTGGAGCTTCCGAGGAAGAAACAATGGATATTGATGGATCCTTCCAATCTTCAGTCCATATGAATCTTCCTCATCATCAACTTCCTCACCATCAACTTCCTCATCAAATTCATCATATGAATTTTCCTCAGCAGATTGCTCTTTGCACTTAACTCGGAAAATTCTTCATACTTGCTAATACCTCATCACTGGCCTTCTGACAATAACGCTAAAAAAGCATCTACTCATTGTAAATGTCGTTTTAAGAATAAAAAAGACATATCTTTCGTTTAAAAATAAATATATAGATATTTGATTACTTGATGTTGATCATGATCTAGTCTGACAGTCGTTAGAACTTAAAAAAAAAAAAAAAAGGAGACCAAACATAAATCCGCCGAGTTCAACATCCTAATCATAGATATCATTATAAAACACCAAATACATAGGCAAACAGAGATGGGATCCTCAGATCTGCATAGCGTCTGGTTCGTCTTCTGGAGCAGCTTCATCGGTTTTGATTGGTTCACTGAACATATACTGACTCTGATACTCAACAAGATACTGCATCGATCTCCTCACATCCAAGAACAATCGATAAACTCTCTGGATATCCTCAACCTCCACGAGTTTCCCTTTCCGTTTCTGGCAAGACAATGCAGCCGCGGTGATAAGATGAATCGCATACCTTAGAGAAGTATCCCGTCCGATTAATGTCAAAAGCTGTTTGGCCTCTTCATTCATCTCAACGTCTTCTTCTTGGCAACGGATCTCTAAGATCTTCCTTATGTCTTCGTCTGTGTAAGGTTGGGTAGTGATGATGAGAAGACGGTCAAGGAGATCGATTGGGATCCCATGGGGTGATTTCTGGTTCGTGCCACGGATTGTGGTGACTCCTCGGTTTGTAGCCACGACGAGGATTGGTGACATTTCGTTTTCCAGAGCTCGATTGAGGAACGAGAAACACTCGATGTCGAGCATGTGAACTTCATCGATGAAGAGAACACCGGGAACTATCTCGGCTTTTCCTTCTTCCCTCCACTCAGCTACTTTCGTATCGATTTGTTCCCGGACTTCTGATCGGATCTCTCCAGTATCGCCAGTGAAAAGGGCTAGAAAACCTTGAGTCCTGCAGAGGAACAAGTACGAAATACAAAAAGTTACTTTTTTTTTGGTCTACCAATCATGTTTCAAAGATCAATTTGGCAACCAAAATTGATTCAAACATTACCACAAACAGAATAGTTACTTACAGAGAGTGCCCTGATTACACATTGCTGAAGAAACGTCCAAATTGAACATGAGCTTGAGAATTTCAAGAGCATATTAACCAATGAAGTAACCTCACATTTGAGACATATTAACCAATGAAGTAACCTCACATTTGAGACATATTAACCAATGAAGTAACCTCACATTTGAGACATCTACACTGAACTTAGTGAACCAAATCAACTAAATTCCCAATCATACCTAAAAATCACTATAAGAAAATCTCAATTTACAGCCTACATTGGTCATGCATGTACCTAAATCCGGATAAACAATGTTCACAATTCAGGGAATGTGTAAAATTACCTGCTGTTGATAACATCAATCTCGTGAAGAGTCACACAATGAACAACCTCTTTCCTCTTCTGCAACTCGCCTTCAGGGCACTGCACAAACTTAGTCTGCGCACCCATAGCATCATAATCTCGAGACCTAGAAAACGATCTTCCAAGCTTAGTAATCTTCCCAGTAGCCTTATCAATGGCAATGACATCACCACTCTGCACTTTCTCCTTGTTCAAAGCTTCAATCATCTTCGCTCCCATATCATACACAGTCTCCATATCCGTGGTCTTCATAGTCATCTTCCCAGACTTGGAAGCAACACCAGAAGAAGCAGGCCTATCAATCTGAACCTCCACAACTTCACCTTCAATAACCTCAGTCTCTTCTTTGATCCTAACGCCGATAGCTTTACGGAAAGACTGAGTCAAAGCTTCAGTCTTGGACATCTCCAAAGAGAAAATCTCACTTCCTGCAATCATCGCAAAAGGAGTCTCCAAGCCAAGCGATTTGGCCATACCCATAGCAATCGCGGTCTTACCAGTTCCGGGTTGACCCGCTATTAGAATAGCCCGACCCGCTATTTTACCTTCCCTAATCATCTGAAGTATGACACCGGCGGCTTTACGCGCCTTCACTTGACCAACCATTCCTTCGGAGACAGCTCGCGGCTCGAGAGCCGAGTCGAGACCCAGTCCTCGGATGTGTGAGTGTGCGCCGATTCGCTCGACTCTGGTTAAGTCCCGACTCTCAGATAGCTTTAGTTCCGCCATATTAGATCAAACGTCTCCGTGCGATTGTGGCGGAAGAGGAAGAAGAAGAAAAAAGTTGAGGTTTTTAGGGTTTAGAGCTGCACGATAGCAATGGCGATGTTAACTTAAATCCACTTCATAAGGGTATAAAGGGAGTTTCATTAGAACTTCAGAAACGAGAATTACAAATTTAGTAATATACCCTTCTATTATCAAAGAAAAGGCTAATTAACTCTTACATAAAGATCTATGAATTTTTTACCCTAATTACTTTGGCCAGTTTCTTAGCCTCTCTCCTCTTCTTCACTTTTCTGGTCTTATCATTGTCACCAAATTTTTCTACCAAACAGGGAAAAAAAAAAAAAAAAAAAGAGTCAGAGACGTAATCTAATAATTATCACACAAAAATGGACAGCTTTGAAATTAATTGCACCAACAATTCCACAACTTGAGCTATAGTAGATTTTTGATTGAACTCAAAAGAACCCTTAATATGAATTTGGTACAGTTGTGATTATGAAATCTAGTTGGGGAAAAATGTCAAAAAAGCTGTACCTTGTTTCTTCTCTGGGGCATTTACTCGAACAGGTTGTGAGCAGGTTTTGCTTTCACTAGCTTCTTCTTCTTCTTCGCTATCAGAATCTTCTTCTTCAACGTTGATCCCGCTTGCATTTCCCACGAAGACTCTTCTACCATCTGCCGGAAGTAAAGGTCCGATAACTTTCTTCCGTCGAGCTGCTTCTTCTTTGAGCATCTTCTTCCTTAACCTCTTTCTCTGCGCTCGACTCGGTTTCTCAGCATTTCCCGATTCATCTCCGATTTCGTTGTCTTCTCTATTGATGGATGAATTAATTTTCAAGTAATCCTCTGAAAAAAAAAAAAAAAAACAAATTGACTCTGATTTCCAATTGTAAAATAACTTGTATTAAACGTAAAAAAATACATTGGTCTTCTTACCTGGGTTTATGAGCGTTACATCGAATGGTTCGTCATTAACAACCTCTACCTGAAAAACTCAGAGTTAAAACAATGGCGTTACCAATTTTAATATCTATTTTTCTTCAAAAACTCAAATCAAATATAGAGGATGAGAAAGTACCGGAAACGGAGAAGAGGAAGGAGGAGAAGGTGGAGATGAAGGAGGATAAAGCGTTTGAAGAAGAGCTTCGTGAAACTCCCGACGCTTCTCTTCTCGCCGTCGCATCTTCAAAGATCGCTCCAGAACTCGGCAGCGAAATCGCCGTCAGATTCCTAATATGTGCAACTTTTCAATTATTTGTTTTTAGTCCCTTAAGTTTTAGTGGTTTTTTTTTTTGTTCATCCTTGTCGCGGTTAATAGTAATATTTTAGTATTACAAATGTAACTAAAATTTCGAGTCACGTAAGCAAATGTTTCCATGTTCGTAACTTTTGGTCTTCAAATTCTCTAATAATATTTACTCTCATTTGATTTTTACTAGTTTCTCTCTAACAACAAAATGCTATTTTGAAAGACATTATTTAAAAAATTCTATCACTGACGATTTGATTTGACAGGCGAACGTTGGTTGCAGAGAGAAAATATGAACGTTAGAAAGTTTTTTTTTTATTTTCATCCTTCTCGCGGTTAATAATATTTTAGTATTAGTTGAAATGCAACTAAAATGTGGAGTCACGGTGTAACCAAATGTTTCCATGTTAATATAATATTTTTCTAGCAAGGTTCATAACTTTTGGTCTTCAAATTTGTAACACTAACAAGTAACACCTAATATTCATTAAATCATGTTTACTCTCTTTTGTAACAATAACACCTAATATACACTAGTTTCTCTCTAACAACAATATACAATTTAATAAAAAAATGCTATATATCAAAGACATTATTTTAAAAATTCTGTCACTTAAAGATTTGACAACGTTGGTTGCCGTTGCCGACAGAAAATATGAACGTTAGAAACAACTAAGTTTTTATTACCGTTATGAACTTATAAAAATTTTATTCTCTTTTAATTAAAAGGTATGGATTTCGACCCCTATAAATATAAGTGTATACTCCTCTCATTGTTTCGTTCAAAGTTCAAAACGCATTTAAGCTCTTAAATTTTTTGTCTGCTGTTTAATTCTGTTTCCGACTCCGACCACTGTTTGGTTCTCACTTGCTCATAGACAAACAGAGAGAGGCAGAGAGGCATCATCATTGTAAAAGGTAAGGCTCCTCCGCTCATTTTATTTTCTTTGGTCTACCACTAGTGTGTTAGAGACTTATTTTATATAGTTTGGAAACATTAATGACCATGTTTTAAAATCCAGCTCCTGTATGTGGGTGTTAAAAACAAAAATTTGAGATAGGGGACTTGAAATGTTTTTTTTTTTTTGAATTTAATGTTAAATTATATTCAAAAGAAAATAAATGTTTTACAAAGCTGTTGATAAAACCATTTCAAAAGAATAAACATATGGAATCATAAGATTAAAGCTAGTAAAATCTTTCTGCAAACCAGGCTTGGATGTTTATGTCTTGAAATGTTGTTGTCTTCATAGTATTATGTTTTGAGGTTCAAAAATGATATATATATATATCGTAAGTTGGGAATATAGTAGAAACGTTAAAAATTGGTTTCGATATACTACTATGTTTCTGCCTAAAATGTAGAACGATTTTTAAGTTCTGATTGAGAAATATATATTGGTATTATATGATGTCTCAAATGTTTTTTGTTTTTGTTGGGAATATACTAGAAACGTTAAAAATTGGTTTCGATATACTGCTCTGTTTCTGCCTAAAATGTAGAACGATTGTTGAGTTCTGATTGAGAAATATATTTTGGTATTATATGATGTCTTAAATGTTTTTTGTTTTTGTTTTTGGTTATTTGATGAAGGATGGACAGAGGAAAAAGGGATTTTACTATGTAGAGTTGGCAGTGAAACGACAGAAGCTTGATTCGCTTGTGTAATGTCTATGTAGTCTGTACTCTTCACGTTGTTCATCTTCCGCTTGATTGGTGCGGTGCGAGAGACTAAATCTCTATGTATAGTAAGTAGTAGACTAAAAAAACTCTATGGGATACATGTATAGATGAATGTCTAGGGTGCATGTGTGTGTGTGTTATTATTAGATGTATGTTTAGGGTGCAGGCGTGTATGTGTTAGATGTATGTGTAGGGTGCATGTGTGTGTGTATTAGATGTATGTAGAGGGTGCAAACGTAGCGACAATACTGGACCCCTCCCCCAACGCAAATGCAAAAACACTAGAATTAAACCACAAACAGAAAACAAAACGCCGAAACATTCTAAACCCACACGTTAGTCGAAACAAAATTTTAACCAGCAAAGTTGAAGTGTTGACACGTATCCACATTAATCACAAAGTTGAAGTGTTGGCACGTATCCACATTAATCTCAAAGTAGCTTACAACTAACGGTATGCAGACAGATTTGTCCACCCGGTCGACTACGGTTAGCATTTAGACCCATAAAAAGATGCGGACTAGACGGATTTTCTCAAACATAATTAACAGTAGTAAGCAGTCTTTTTCTGTCTAATTTTATAAAGTTATTTTTACAAAAATTTCATGATATATTTTGTTTATATAAATTTGAGAAATCTGATTGAGAATATCCATCTTAAGTTTTTGTAAAAGAATAATCTTAATCAGTAACAATAAAAATTTATACGGTTGTAACACATCGATCGAACGGTACTCTAGATGTGTGGAAAACCTCGTATTTGTGTCCGGTTTCGATTGCCCCAAAACTTTTGTTTCCATGTACACGCACAATTATTGTGTTGACGTTGCGTAAAATGGACTTCTCTGACGCCTAGGAAATAAAAAAGGCCTTGACAACATAATCTCATTTTTTGTTTGACCTTTTTTTTTTGGATAAACATGTTTATTTCCATGATCTCATAAACATGTCTCGCATTTAATAGCAATACTGTATAGTGTTTGTTGAAAGGTAACTACAGTATCGAAAATTCGAAATTGACATTATAGTCGAGTACCTTAAATATCAGTGAAAGATATATGGAACTAAATGATCATATCAATATATGAATTTTCCTATTCTTATTTTGTTTTTGTCCATGATCTATGTGAATTTTGATATTGAACTTTACATATATACAAAAACAAGAAATCTGATAAGCACGCACGCTTGAAAAATGCACACAGAATCCATTCCTTTAGCTGTTTGGCATTTTGAATCTAATCAGAAATGGGAGAGAAAGAAAAAAACAAGAAGAGATATTTTAAATTTGGTCTTCGGTTTTTTCTTTTATTGTTGATGAGTGGTAAAAACTCCACCGATTTTTCTTTTTTTGCTATAATCGAATAAAGATTCCTCAATTTCAAACTCATCACAAACCTTGTCTTCATCGATCCTTCCCATCGCCGCACAGCTATAATTTCTCCGAAGATCCATCCGTCGTCTCATCGCCATCGTAGTCTCCACCGAGATTTCTCCGCCGCTCGAGACAAATCTACAACGTTCACGTGTTGTCGTGGCAGAGTTTAAGGTGAAGCTACGAGGGAGAGCAGTGCTTTGAGCTTCGCAGATTTGAAAACTACCGGCCGGTAACCCAAAAACACCGGAGCCACAGCCACCACCACCGCGGATGAATCCGGCGGAGCATGACGTCATGCTACGTATGTAAGCGTCACGTGCCATGATCAAGAAACGAACCGGAGATTTCACCAACCTTGCTAAGTTGCTCTCTTTCTTCATCTCTTTTTTAGCTTTCATTATTTTTAAAAGTGAAACCAAGAAAATGAATCGAAGATTGATATAAAAACAGTAAATATAAAAAAGAGCGAGAGAGAGAGAGAGAGAGAGAGATGCGAGAAGAGAGGATGCCGTGTGTATGGACTTCGTTATAAATGCATTATTTCAATTCAGAGTTAATTATCAAGTTGGATGTTTACAGTTTGGTGATACTTATCTTATTAAAAGTTTACAAATATGAAACTATACTTTGTTTAAGTAGAAAAAAAAAAGAATGAAGTTGCAAGCTATGGGCCGGCAATATTATTTCTTTATTTTTATTAAGTTTCGAAGTAACGTCGTGGACTGTTTTAAGCTAGAAAAATAAGTACCAAGCTCTGGGATTATCCATATTCAAGCTTAACCCTTGCTTACAATATCAATAATTAAACAACAATTGCCAAGTAGTCCTTATGTGATTTAAACACGTTATCAAAAAAATATTTAAGTCGAATTTATTATTATTATTGTTCGATGGATTGAGATAGGACACCAAATTTCTTTCATAATGACTAAAAATACTGAAATATTACGACGGGATGTGTGAAAGATTTCATTGGACGAAAAAGAAAAAAGAGTGTCCAAAAATACTATAGACTGATACTGTCGACTTGATTCCCTCTAATCCAAGGCAGCGATATGATATTTAAAACCAATTTGTCAAATAAGGTATTGGGTACACCTTTGATTTTTTTTTTTCCTTCCGAAATCGATATTTCACATGGATTCAGTATGTTCGGCAACTTCAAATGAAAGCAATAAATTTCTTATTATATAACTTGTACCACCTATAATAAAGTTTTCGAAAGTCAATTTGAAACTTGTACGATATAGTATAATAATACATCGGACGAAATATATTAAATTTTTTATTTTACATCTTTGACAACAAGAAAGAACAAAAGAAAAAACACACACCCAATTTCGCATCTCTATCTTTTTATTTTAATGACTTGGGCTTAATATCCTCCTAACATGTACGAAGGCCGCGTGCAACGTTTTTTACTATCATTCAGAAGCCTTATAGCCCAATATAAAATACATCTTTATTTTTTACATTTTAACAAAACTTATATTCTGACCATTCTTTTTTTTTTATAAAGTAGTTCTTAAACACATTAACCCAATCTTGCTAATCGTGTTCAATGTAAGTATGTAACCAATGATCGGGATGAGCCGATGCTATATTGTATATAACTTGGCAGATACATCCGGAAAAATAAATCAGTTTCATCATGTTAAAATATTTATATATATTTTAAAAAATAAATATAGGCAACTAATTCAAAAATTAGTGACTATTTTCAAGAACTCATTTCTAATTTAATAATCAGAAGAAAAAAAAAACAGAAGCCCAACAGTAATATATGTCGTGATATTAATCAAAAGCAGTATAACAGCGCTAAACAGCCTGTCCTTATGGGTCACTAGGACCCTCTTATCACATAGAAACTTCCCTTTATTAGTTAAACATACTAATTGTACTATTAGCTTCTAGTATTTGGTTTTTTTTTTTTTACATCACAATCAGTCTCAAATATCACATGACACTAGTCGTTATTACAAAACACGTCACATCGAATTAAAACTCTTGCCGGTCCGCTTTAAGTTTACTAGTTTGACCGGGAAACTCAAATCAACACCGAAATCATTCATTGCCTCTCTATTGATAATGATAACATATTGAATTCGTATTTTTTCTTTTAAATCAGTATAATATATTTATATTTAAAATTTAATTAAACAAAAATATTATAAAAGATGAGACCAAATTTTAGTGAATTTTTCCTTTCTATTATGATTGTTTTTTTACAGCATTAATTGGGGATTTGATATCAGAAACACATAATTCAAACGGAATCCGTGTTGTTATTTAAAAATTTGAAAAATGTGTTTGGAATATCAAAGTTTCTGCATTATCTGGCATGGTACTCAACTCCAACAAAAACAACACATGGGTCTCAGATCTCTCTGCTGACACTCCCCATCAATTTTTTGCTTATTACTAAACATTATCTTCATTAGTTTAGTTAAATTTGTATTAAAAACATTCAAACACTGCTTAAATAAAGTTAAATCTCGATAAGTAGTGGTGACAGGTAGAGCAGTCAAAGGACGGAGCCAACAGAGACACGATCGAGGCGTACAGTCAAAGCAACACACATACATACACACACTGTCATGGTCAAATGTCTAGCTGGAGCTTTTGCATGTCACGAGCCCCACATCCCTTTATTTACACTTTTTCCTCTTTTCTTTTTCGTGCCAATCTAGGAATTGACACTTTAACGCCTACAAAAGAAACTACAAGTACTATTAATTATTAAAAAAAAAAAGTTACATTCAAAATTTTTTATAATAAACCCTGATTAACGGATTTCTCAAGTGACAGTTATATCCCATTTCAATATTCTCAAGGGAGAGAGGAGTAATGTTTTGTTTCTTACATGATTTTATTACTATAGAGTCTAATTTTATTTTTCTTTCTAGTAAGTAAACAAAAATCGAGGGTTGCTTAGTACTAGTAAGTTTTTTTTTTTTTTTTTTAGTACTAGTAAGTTAGTAGGCTTAATAGCATTGATAATGAATGATTAAAAAAAAAAGGTTTAAGTGAGTAAATAGGCCTTGAAATTATCATCGCACGTGCCTTAACCTGTCCTCGTGGGTATTTGGAGTTTAGTGGTAAACTGTGAGACTCTTCGCAGCTTTTTTGACTTCCGTGCGAGATTTTCTTTGCTCATCATTTTTTAATATGACCATTATACCCCTCTTTTATATAAAGTTAGCAAAATCACACACATAACACATTGCTTTAGTTTCAGTAACAATGTGAAGAGAGTGCTCTGTTAAGAAAACATGGAACTGAAATGTTCGTAGTACTTTGATCTGTAATCTGTAATTGTAAGTCCGTAACTAAAAAGATCAGTTAATCATGTATTTATGATACACTGCTGTATTATTTTTTTTACGTGAGTTGAATGTTTCCTTTTTGACCCATTTTTTAAAAAAAAACAAAGGAAGGAAGAAGAAGAAAGGCTCTGTTTTTTTTTTTAATTAAAGGGGTGAATTTGTCGAAAATGCCAATGTTTCATCCTTCGAAGAATGGTGGGTTTGATGGGCATATCCTAGATCTACACACGGCGGTTAAAGACGGTGTTCTCGGTGGTTGCGGCGGCGGCGGAGATGGGAAAATTGTGGTGGTTGTTGCCGACGAGAAGAAGCGATTGGATTTGAAGAAGATGATTTCCGAGCTCGAATTACCTGAAGTACCCTCTGTTTTCATCTGTCCCATCTCTCTTGAGCCGATGCAAGATCCAGTCACCTTGTGTACTGGTCAAACCTACGAGAGGTCAAACATTCTCAAATGGTTCAAATTAGGGCACTGTACTTGCCCCACGACGATGCAAGAGCTTTGGGACGATTTGGTTACTCCTAACAAGACGCTTCACCAGTTGATCTACACTTGGTTTTCTCAAAAGTATGTCTTGATGAAGAAACGTTCCGAAGACGTGCAAGGACGAGCCATTGAGATTCTGGGCACGTTGAGAAAGGCTAAAGGGAAAGCAAAGGTTCATGCTTTAAGCGAGCTTAAGCAAGTTGTGATGGCTCACGCGATCGCTAAGAAGACTGTTGTTGATGAAGGTGGAGTCTTTGTCATCTCTTCTCTTTTAAGTCCTTTTACTTCTCACGTTGTTGGATCTGAGGCTATTGCGATTCTCGTTAATCTTGAGCTTGACTCTGATTCCAAAGCTGGGTTGATGCAACCAGCTAGGGTTTCGTTGATGGTTGATATGTTGAGTGATGGTTCTATTGAAACCAAAATCAACTGTGCTAGATTGATTTGGAGGTTGGTTGAGGAGAAAAGTTTTAGAGCAGAGCTTGTTTCTAGTCACAGTTTGCTTGTTGGGTTAATGAGATTGGTTAAAGATAGGAGACGAAGAAATGGTGTTTCCCCGGCGTTGACGCTGCTCAAATCGGTTTCGGTTCATAAACAAGTTAGAAACTTGATGGTTAAGGTTGGAGCTGTTCCTCAGTTGGTTGATGTTTTGCCATGTTTGGATCCTGAGAGTTTGGAATCAGCTCTGTTCGTGTTGGATTCGTTGTGTTTGGAAAGCGAAGGGAGGATCGCTTTGAAAGATTCGGTTAACACGATTCCGAATACAGTTAGGTTACTGATGAGAGTATCTGAGAAATGCACAAACTACGCGATTTCGATCCTTTGGTCAGTTTGCAAATTAGCTTCTGAAGAATGTTCGTCTCTTGCTGTCGAAGTTGGTTTGGCTGCAAAGCTTCTGCTTGTGATCCAAAGTGGATGTGATCCTGCTTTGAAGCAACGTTCCGCTGAGCTATTGAAGCTATGTAGTCTACACTTTTCAGACACAATGTTTATCTCCAAATGTAAACTCACAAGAACAATCCAATAAATCAAGTTTTCACCCTCTCGAGTCAATGATCAACGCAAGATCTGCCCCATGTTGTTGACGTATATAAATGAAGATTTCAAGCTATTTGATCTGGTGGTACACATTCGCAGGATAAGCTTTAGGAGGTTGAAACGAGTTTGGTTCGTAAATGGAATAATCGTTAAGATGAAGCAAAATGTATAGATCTTTTTTGTTGTGTTTGGTTCAACATTTAGTAGAAAAATAGATGGAAGAAAGGAATCATTTTTTTGACCTCTTGTTGTATCTTATTTAGCTTATTTTAAGTCTTAATTGAAAAAAAGTATTAGTCTCTGAATTCTTTTTCTTGGCATATGAATTTTACACTCTTAATACCATAATGGTTATGTTAAACAAAAAAAGAAATGTAAGAAAAGACCAAATCTTGATTGACGAAATAAATCAAGTGATCCTTGATAGAACAGTAGGTGGGTGGGTCTCAGATTTGTGGAGGGGCACAAAAAAGAAAAGAAAAAGAAGTCTTTCTATGAACATGCATTGGTATGATTTGAATCACTGTGCAAAAATGAACAATTGATAAGAAAGGGATGATTTGACTTGTGACTCGTTACAACTGTTTGTTTGTCCAATAAGACACGTTTATATCTCTGTTCTTACATAACTGTCTGTTTTTATATAATTAATTGGATATGAGAGCTCTGAACATTGTATCTGAACGCGTGTGATGTCACTGATGTGAGAGCTCTTGTCTGGAAAATAAAATCTAACCAGTTACCAATCTTGGAAAAGATTTTGTGTTTTTTTGACCAAAAATAATTGGCGCTAATGGAAGAACCGAAGAAGAAACGTCGAAGCTTCTGAGATATCTTAAAATGGGCCTTAGTATGGGCTTTGATGTATTAGATCCAGCAATATTCAAGACGGTGAATCTTCGCTGGCTCTAAATTGGAATTACGCCAACACGACGAAATCGATTAATATATTAATAAAAGATTTAAAATTAGATAATTATTAAGATTAGCTTAAGAAGTTAAGATTGATTAAGACGGAGCTCTCTCATTCATTATCTCTATTTCTCAAGTATCACGATCGCAACTTGTGTGAAGAAGAAGAAGAAGATAGAGAGATTCATTCAGATATGGCTTGGTTAGCTAGATCCATTGCGAACTCACTCAAGCTAGATGAGGACGATGAAGATGATCAGAAGCAACGAGTTGGTGGTGATGATGAGACCGTTTCGAATCAATCGATATCGGATTCACAGTCTCCTCGAGGCGTTAAGGAAGACATCACCGAACTAACCAAAACCTTGAGAAGCCAGTTTTGGGGAGTAGCTTCGTTCCTCTCTCCACCACCGCCTTCGTCTCCGGATCTTAAGGAGAGAACAGATCACGCGAGGGAAGGTGGAGATGAGGATCTGATTGCTGGGATTAAGAACGATTTCGCGGAGATTGGTGGGAGATTCAGGACTGGGATGTCGAGACTCTCTGGGAACTTACCTGTTTCTGAGTTGAGGACTGGGATTTCTAAGCTCTCTGTACACTTACCTGTTTCTGAGTTCACTAAGATTGCTTCGAATTTTTTACAATTGAGCTCAGAAGATGTGGATTTGAAGGATTACGACAAGGATGTTGGAGTCACAGAGGAATTAGTTTCCTTTGCCAAGGATCTTGCGATGCATCCTGAGACTTGGTTGGATTTTCCTATACCTGATGAGGAAGATGATAGCTTTAATGGTAAGTTTCTCAGTCTGTGCTAATCAACTAAGGAATAGTGAAGTTTGTTTCAGTTTATATGATTTCATGATTTTGGTGTTGGTTTGTTTTGTTTTCAACTAATTTTGCAGACTTTGAGATGAGCGATGCTCAATATGAGCATGCCTTGGCCGTGGAGAGGCTTGCACCGAGCTTGGCTTCTTTGAGAATTGAGCTTTGTCCTGAATATATGAGTGAGAATTGCTTCTGGAGGATTTACTTTGTTCTCGTGCATCCTATACTCAGTAAAGACGATGCTTTGCTTCTGTCTACTCCTCAGGTATGTTGGATTCTCAACTCCATTGCTCTTCTAGATAGTATAATGGTAATCGAATTTGTGTCAAAACAATGATCCTCATTATTGAATAGTATATATATAGCAAATCAATCAGGTTTGCTAGATTTGTAAGTAGTTTTTACAAGTGGTGCTAGATTTGATGGTAGCAAGTCAATCAGGTTTCCTGGGATAAAGTTAGATAAATTTATTGTTCATGTCACTAATGTTTTTATTTGTCTTTGCATATAAAGGTACTCGAAGCAAGAGCAATGTTATCACACGAACTACAGAAAACAAACAAATTACCTATGGAAGCAGGGAGTTCTGAAGCTAATAATGCTGTCATTGTGGAACAACCTCTTGATGTGCCTCATGAACCTTTACCAGAAGCAGCAACTGTCAGAATCGTAAGTACGATAAAGTCATCCGACTTTCAAACAGACAAGCACCCAATTGAGAGCAAGGAGATACAAATTGTTGACAAATCTGTCATTGAAGAGACTGCTTCTTCATCTAAATTAATCAATGTGCAAGTGGATGACGAGGAAGAAGACGATGCAGATGATTGGTTGAACGATGAAGAAGAGACTTCATCTGTCGGCGCCATTGAAGGAAGAGCAAACACAAATCATCCTCCTGGTGAAGACGACGAAGATGTATCATTCAGTGATTTAGAAGAAGAGGATGAAGGAGACGTGAAGGTGAGTTACAAGAAAGTTACCAACTCTGGTTCTGATTCTTCAAACAAAAATTCACCAGATTGGGTTCAGCTAGAAGAGGTGAAAGTGAAGAAAGACTCAAACGACTGGCTTAATGTCGATGAATTGTGATGTGATGGGAGTGACATCCAGTGTTCTTTTCTTTATATATAACAGTCTAAGTCATCTTCCAAATATATGATCCTACCGTTGGAATATGCTGTAAATATTCTTCAAACCCATATATGAAGGCCTTCATAGGAACTGCCATTTTTATAGAGTTTGATTGCAAAAAAAAATGATCAAAATTTCTAAGTAACGGCACAACAGTCACAACACTGGTCTTCCTTTGTCTGGTTCCAGATAAAACAATCGTAATAGAACCAAGAAAAAGATACAACAATCGTAAAAAGCTTGTGCCAGTTATACTAACTACGACGTTGTCTTGGTTCTTCTGCAACTATAATTTTAGTCTGTATTTTTAATACCTCTCATATTTTTTACCGCCGGCTCTACCGCCGCGACCTCTGTTAAACTTATTAACCGGTTCTCTCTTACTCTTGTACCCTCCTCGATCTATCTTCAGAGCAACGTTGGGAGGATCGGCGAAACCGAACGAAGCCGCAACCTCCTGCAGAAAAAAAAAACAAAGATTTCTAGTTAACGTTTGAGGCAGAAAACAGAAACAGATTGTATTCCCGATTTCATGACATTTCATTATGTTGTGTATTATGCTGCAGATTCCATTACTTTGAGATCGAGTCGGTGAACATCAAAGGCATCTTTCATCTTGTGAGAATCATATCCTGCAATGTAAGTCTTGTATGCTTCTTTTGCTGACTCCTTCAATGCATAGTTTTTAGCTATCAAGTCCTCCTGCAATAACATTTTAAATAAATCTCTAAACTTTTTGTCTCGTCAGTGTAGTAAACCTTTTAAGAAAGAGCAAAAATATTTTACCAGAAAAGATTTCACATTGAGCAATTTCCCTTCTTCAAATTCATGTTGCTCAACGGGAATTTTTTCCGCCTGCAAAAAACAATATGTTGATTCTTTAATCAAAATTTCTCAAATTTTTACAATTTTATTGAATGAAAACAATTACCTTGAGATGCCAAATAAATTGCAACTCATTTGGAGTTAAGACAAGCAGAGCCTTTCCTTTTGCTCCTTCACCACGAGCGGTTCTACCAACTCTATGAATATACGTCTAGATAATAAGAGAGTAACATTTCAGACAATGAGTGATTTGTTAACACTAATTTTCACACGCATTTGCCAAAAAACTAAAACAGACCTTAGCGTCTTCAGGGGGATCATACTGCACAATCCAGTCCTATACAAAGCACACAATAATCACAGAGATTTGATTAAAGATCAACAACCAATTCAGACATTTTCAAAGTTCAGAATGTGGAGGAAGCATACCACATGGGGAATATCAAGACCACGGGAAGCAACATCAGTACACAACAGAATACCCGTTTCCGCTTTATTAAATTGGAAAAATATTGAGCTTCGTTTGGTCTGGTCCATCCCTCTACGGATTTCAAGGCAATCTAATTTGATATATCGAAAGAGTTCCGCATGGAACTTTGTCGATTTGCATGTAGAGAAAAACACCATGATTTTCTTTTTCCCAAGGAACCTCTTCAAGAAGGTCAGTAAAAAAATTAATCGCTTAGCACTTGGCACAACACAATAACCTTGCTCCAAGCCTTCATTTGTAACCTACAGTTTCCAGTTTCCACAAAATGAAAAAGGCTTGTTTCGGTAATAAAGTAAAATGTGAGTAAAGATAATAACATAAGTTGTGTTGATTGTTACCTCTTTTCGTCCTTCATCCACATCGATATAAACATGTTCATGTTCTTTAAGTGACACCCGAGCCAGATCCTTAACCTGATAGTTTAATTGAATTCCACTAAGTTAATTAAACTGACACTAATAAGAAACAAGTGACAAAACTATATTGATTGGTAAACAAACCTGGGAAGTCTGTGTGGCCGAAAACAGGGACGTCTGCCTTGTCTGCAGCAATAATACAAAAGACGGTTTATATCTCTAGTATATATGGTAAACTTTAAAACAAGAATACCTATGCAAGCCCCAAAAATACTACCATTGGTAAAATCTTGATAATCTTCTTCAGGTCTTCTTCAAAGTTCTGTTCCAAGATCCTATCAGCCTCATCCATTACAAGATACTGCAATGTAACACAGAATAAGAAATTGCAATAAAGCAAAACCAATGACGATACCAGTAGCAAAGAAAATAGAAATCAGAATTCTGTGGTTAGTTAACAACCTTCAAGTTCTTGAATACAAAACCATTAGTGTTTTGAAGGTGGTCAAGAAGTCTACCAGGGGTAGCTACTAACAAATTAACACCTTTGACAAGAATCTCAGTTTCTTTCTTTCTGTTCTCACCGCCAATAACCTTTCCCACAGTCTGTGAATGATACTTGAGAAGCTCTTTGGCTACTAAAAAAGACTGAAACATAAATGATGAATGATGAGTATCATTCATCATTCATCACAATGGGGTAAAATGATATATCAAGAAAAGGAGTGAGAGAGAAATGAAGGACCTGAATAGCAAGCTCTCTAGTTGGGCAAATGATGATAACACCAGTACCGTTGCGAGGAGTAAAGCTGACATTGTAAAGAAGCTCAATAGCAGGAATAAGAAAAGCTAAGGTTTTACCAGAACCAGTCCTGGCAGCTCCAAGCAAATCTTCTCCTTGCATCAATGGTGGAATTGCTTTAGCTTGTATCTGCAAAAAAGTATACAAATTTGAATCATCATCATCATTGTTCTTAAAAGAAGAAAACATTCATATTGAATTCGAAATTGGTTGTAACCTCAGTCAAGAATTTGAAGCCCAGCTCTTTGATAGATTTTAAAGTTTTATCAGATAAATTCAATGACTCGAACGTTTCACCAGTCATTATACCATTCCCACTAGTTTCCTCCCCTTTCTCTTCTTCTTCTTCTTCTTCTTCTTCTTCTTCTTCTTCTTCTTCTTCTTCTTCTTCTTCTTCTTCTTCTTCTTCTTCTTCTTCTTCCTCTTGGCCATTGTCTTCTTCTTCTTCTTCTTCTTTTGACTTCACAACATTCACATCCTTGTTCTTCTTATTCTTCTTCTTCTGATTCGGTTCGTCGTGGATTAAGATCGATTCCTTCTCTTGCTTAATTGCTAGCTTCTTTAGTATCTTCTTCTTCGCTTCATCTCTTTCTCTTTTTCTACTCTTCTTCTGCTGCTCCAAATCCAAATCCAAATCCGCCATATTTGTTGTCAAATCAAAAGCGAAACCCAAAAAACCCAACAGTGGGATTAACAAATAGAGGTAGGTATGGTTTCTTTAAAATCGGAATCGAGAGAGTGTGTGCTCTTAATTCTAACGGCTGCTCTGCCTCTCTCTCTCTGCTCTATCGACGTCCGTCGCAATTAGTTAGGGTTTTATTAAAAAGCTCTCTCAATTTCTTTCAAATTTTTAGTTTTCCGATAATACCCCTTGCATTGACCTTTTTTATTAGTATTGTATTTTCTTTTATTTTTACTGTGTAAGTAAACCAACTAAAATTGTCCAAGTTCATCAAATTCAAATTAGTTAAAAAAACCAAACCGCAATACTGAGATGGAATGGTGGATGCTCGAAGAACAAAAGAATGCCCCGGTGGATGCTCTAAGAACAAAAGAATGTCACAGTTATGATCGAATGAATCTTCACAAATTCACATCTAAAAGACTTAAACTAAGTTTACGAATTTTTCATTTCATAGTCTGCAAACATTCCTCTAAATCAGAGCTATATTTACAATGATAATCACGAAAACGAGAGAGAAACTAATTAAAAAACACGTCACAACGATTTTATCGACGATGATAACCTCTCTAATTTAGACCAAATCATTCTCCCAATCGACGACTTAGTTTTGTCTCGCAGCTCCACACTATCACTCGTTGAACCCATCCTCATTGGCATCATCCCAACCGCTTTAACCGCTGACACAACCGCTCCACCCAGTTCTCGTACAACCGCTTCGACCGCGTTTGGATCCGTCTCACCACCATTCACATCCGTAACATAAAACGAACCAACCGCAATATCACCTTGAGTACTCATCTCAGCTCTCGTTATCGACAAACCGTTCTCTCTCACAACTCTGGTCACTTCCGACAACAAACCCATCTTGTTCTCCGTCCGAATCTCAAGTTTCAAACCTCGTGAAGCCCGTCTCGAAATCGCAGCAACCAAACAATGTCTTAGTCTCTCTCTTTGCACCTCCGTTTCTAACGTGCAACCATTCTTCTTCCTTATGAAATATTCTTGCTCCGCCGTGGACCCTTTAGCTCCGGCGACCGCGTGAAACACTACGAATTGTAACTCTTTTAAAGCACACACCGTGTCGAAAAGTAGTTTTGGCCTGTCTCTACACTTAACGTTCACCATGGAATAACCATTACATGCCTCGATCGCTACATGTATCCTCTCGCATCTTCCTCTCCACAAAGCATCGCACCTGTCACATTCAAGGTAACATCATCATGTATCGAAACCGACGAAGCTTAATTTGGTGATTAGTACTTGGTATAAACGCAAACGCACCTGTCACCACTGAAGCAATCGCAATCGGAGCAGCTCTCATAGTCTCCTTCGGCGTACATTAGCTCATGAAGTCGTCTCTCAGTGTGAGCCCACCCGACCGGAGCTCCTTTAGCCTCGACGATCCTCACGACGACGCGAGACTCATCGCCGACTATATGATGGGCTTCCATGACGGTATCCAGATGATCTTTTACTTGGGCCTTTCTTATCGGGTCAATAATAGGCCCACCGTTAAACCCATCTTCTAGATAAATCACCATGGCCGCTCGCTCGTGGTGGGTCCATGCAACAGCGGCTGTCACGTGACATCCAATGTCGGAAAGTACGGCAGAGATTTCGGACAGTAGACCCGGTCTGTTTATTCCGGTTATCTCAAACGCCGTATGCTCTGTACACACGTGGCGCTGTTGCACCTCACGTTTTAGATTACTTTGCATCTCCTTTGTTATACCTCCCGTTCTACTAGAACATATTGCCTGAAAACAACAAAAACATACACACTTATATTGGTTGTGTTGTTGAGGTAAATTAGATACGTCCAACAACATCAAACAAAAAAACTTTAAACGAGACTGTTTATATTTTAAGAGTTAGTCAAAATTAAATCAAGTCAATGATTTTTTATAAGGTGTATTTTACTAATGATTTTTTTTTTTTATGTCACACCTGTTGAATGTAGAGAATAAGGCTTCGGTCTGTGAGCTTATTCCCGAGTTGGTCCGTCACGTGAAACACTAACAAAGAGAAATTTGCAGATGTGATAATATATATGTGGTCCACCAATGATGACATGTGAAATTGATGACGATGACGACTTACCATCCATGAACCATTCACCGTCGGATGAGATGTAAGATTTGGAGATAACGAGATCGAGATCAGCGAAAACTTGAACCATGTCCAGTAATATCCCGTACTTGTTCGCGCTATCTACCTACATATATCAACCACATGATTAATTATCGCTAATTAGTCATTATCTATATCAACTAGTATGATAAAGCAATTTATACAGAGTTTAGTATTATAATATATATGTACCTTAACAAGTGTGCACTCTGGGTCTGAGTCGTTGTCTACACAAACCCTAATTAGTGCACAAAAAAACCAGCAAATATTAAGATTACAATAAACTCTATAACAAAAAAATTAACAAGAAGTAGAATGATAAAGTATGAAATTACCTGGGAGGATTGATTCTCTCGACTAGTGATTCGATCTCGGAATCAATCCGAGGCTGATAAGCTATCTCCATCATCTTATTAATCAGCTCTCACAAATCCTACCTATATACACCACACAAACAAGTTTTAATTAGTCGAGGAAGAAGAGGAGCAATGTATCAAAATTTGTTTGTTATATATATACTTCCACGATGTGAACGAGGTTAAAAATATAATTATAGGAGTAATCAAAACATTAAAGTTAAAAAAGATAAATAAAGAAGAAATCGCCGATTCCTTCGGTTCAGAATCAAATCTAAACCATATCTTAAAATTATTATTTTACAAAAAAAAAAAAAAAAAACGTATGAAACAAAAATCTGAGACAATTAAGCTGTTTTTTTCCCTTTCTGAATCAAAATTATAACTTGAGAATTCTGTCCTTATGGTTTGTTAGATTAAGATTAAGCTCAGCTTGAAATTTCTTAAAAAATTAAGTCGCATTGGGAAAAATACTTGGATTACGAAACAGAGCATATTGGCAAATTCAGGAAAAGAAAAATAAAAAAAAAGTTGAAGAAGAAATCAATATTTGAGCACAGGAACACATACACTATTATGAGAATCTGAATCTGAATCCGTCTTGAAAACAACAGAGAAAGGGTTTGTATTTTTATTTCAAGACGAAGAAGGAAGAAGAATAAGAAAACGAACAGAGAGAGAGATACCTGAGTTGAGAGATTCTGATACAATAGAAAGAAGAATCCTAAAAGAGGAGAGATTCTCTAATAGAAAATATTGCGAAAATTTATTTTATTTGTTTTGCTGCTACAAAAGAGGAGAGAACTAGTTTATGTTGGTGGACGAGAAAAAAAAGAGAAGCCGAAACTGTAGCCAAATCGTATCTATCTCATGTACTACTACTTATCATATCTATGAAATGTTTTTGTACATACGATACGAGAGAGCACAAAATAATTTTAAACTTATATATATGTACAACCGATACATGCTGCTTCATTATTATTTTAGTCAAATGCATCCCATCTTTTTCTTTTTGACAAATGCATCCCATCAATCTTTGCTATATGAGAAACTTTTTTATTCTGACACATTTACCTTACAAGTGTTAAAAATTTTATGGTAAAAGATTAATATGATTAGTGAAAATCAAGATAGACTCATAAAAAAAGAAGAAAGATATTAAAAACAATAATAATAAAAAAGAAAGATATAAAATTTTGTAAGATGATGAGGTGTATTAGCAACCAACACAAGATTTGCCACATGTAACACTATAAAGCCACGTGGCAAGATGGGTGGACTCTGAGCTCGCCTCTTCAAAATCGCAAGAATCAAGCTGTCCACGTGTCGGTCTTCCATTTCAGGTGATTTTTCACAAAATATAAAGATTGAAAAATGTTTTTACAACTCATTTATTTGTGATTTCAGCTGGAACAATAAAGATAAAACAAATCTGTTTACATTCATAAATGCAGAGGTGTTTATGTGGGTTACACAAAACGTGGCCCGACCACACACACAAACAGAGGCCACTCCAGTTGTAGTTTACCTTTCTAGTGGTTTATACAACTTATGTCCTGTCAGAAGAAATTAACTTTGAAATCAGTTAATATTTTTATTAACAAAATTAATCATAACGTCGGTTAGTACCATATATATTAACACATTGTTTTCTTATTTAACTTTCATAATTTTTTTATTTTACTAAACTTGGTTCGAAACTATAAATTAGAGACTCTGTATTTTTAACTAGGTAGTAATCTATGAGACTATGACATGTGGTCGGTTGACATTTGCCAAGTTAGAATGGTGTTTACACCATTTTTAGGATTCTATTGTTCAAATTAGAATGGTGTTTATATCATCTTTAAGAAGAAGAAGAAGAAGAAGTGAGAATGATTAAGGAAGGATGTGCTTCTTAGGGTTTTATTATTCTCTTTGAGTTTGCAAAAACGTGAAATACAAGGCACTTACTACATTGTTACATTTTGTTTGTATGCATCGCATCGCCTCCTCCTACAGTAAACAAACATTGTGCTTCCTTGCAAACATTTGTCCAAGCTCTTCTTAGTTAAGGTCGGAGATTTACATCAAACATCCCAAAAATATTTTATGGAGATTAAGAAGAATCAGAGCTCTTTTCAGTGGCGGCTTCCTTTGCAGCAACAACAGCTTCTTCTCCTTCAAGCTTCTCCTTCCAGTATTGATCAAGCGGAGGCCCAAATATAGCTTTCCCTGAAACCACACCAATCCTGCAAAGCAACAAACAAACCAACCTCTCTTTTCATATTGATCTCTGCTTCACAATAGTAATTAATGACTTTGTTCAGGTTAACAAATTTCAGGAGATTTAACAATTTGGTATTTGACTAATCTCGGTTAAGACAATTTCACACAAATCCAATCTGATATGCTTAAATTGAAGTCCGATCCTAAAAAATTATCTCGAATTATACCAATGTTTTAGAATAATATATGCTCGGATCGATTTCTTATAACTAACTCGAAAACGGAGTAATCTACAAAGCCAATAAGCAAAACCAGATCTTCTTCACTCAAGAAACTATTCAAGATTTCGACTATCGCCCAAATAAAAATAAAAATGAATACTTACACAACTGCTCCGATCACCATCGGTAAAGACAGAAACCTGTTCCTTCGAAACATTTTACAAAAGAACGATAACAGTCGCCGCCGCTCAAGCTGATCTTCCGGTCAGCCGCCGTTCGCGACGAATCTATAAGTAAGGGTTTCCAGATTTGAGTTTATGACAATGCCAACTAATTATATTATGGGCTTGGCCCAACATTTTAGCCCATCAAAGAGCCATCTTTCTTTTTGTCAACGCCCCTTTACTTTCAGACACAGGGAAAAAGAGAAGAGACGGGACCAAAATACATAATTGTCACCCGACTCTTCTTCTTGTTTTCTTTTTTCAAGTTTTTCTCCATTTTATAAATAAGTTAAAAACTTGTGATCTGATTTTGACCACTTTCCAAAACTCTATACATGACTTTAATTTATAGTATTTGTACTATTAAATTCTCTAAAACAAATTATGTATAACCTTACAAATTTTTTAACTTCAACATATGTTTTGAGAAAACAAGTTCTTTTTTAAAGTTGAGTATTTCATGGGTGAATAAATTGTGTCTATGTCATTGACCTGGGGAGTTAATGCGAAGTTCGTCGTTATATTTTTAATATCCACACATAATCCCAGAGCATATATGTCTCTATTTTACATTTATAGATGCAGCTGTGTCATTATATAGCTGGTGGTATGCGTTTATTATCTTTATAAATGCGTGTGAGTGAGGTATGAGAAACTGGTGCTATCACCTATGAGGGGATTTAATTTTCGCAAAAAAAAACAAAAAAAAAGGTCAGCTTCTTTAATTTAAGACTGAAAACAAAATAGGAATCAAATGACATGAGATGAGACTAATTAATTTGCTTGTGTGGTCTGCAAGACGACTCTTAAACTATTTATCGAATCTTTTGTTATGATTTATGAACGAAGAAAGAAAAAACACTTAGTTCAATATAACTGATTTACTTTATACGCATGACAAAGATACAATCAAGTGTATATATGTGTTGTAATTTCGTTAAGAACGTAGAAATTGCAATAGTAAGAAGATAGATATGTATATGGATTTATATGGACGACTGATCATTATTTAATTCAAACAATATGTTCAGAAGCAAAGTAATCATATTTAAGGACTGTGGTTTTGAGTGTAGATGTAATCAGTGTGAGCAACTAAAGTTCTTCGTATCAAGACGCACTCTTCTTCTCCCACACCTTCACAGTTTTCCTCTCCTTGTTCTAATTTCTGCTCATAACATAACATATACGCACGTGACGGAAATGTTAGTCTCGATTAAAAAAAAAACTATATCTTGGTGATTATAAAATCTTCAACTGAACCTGAAACTCATATCAGTCCTCAAAACTTTAATAAAAGTTGGATACAGTTATTGGATATTCTTAGTTAGTTCATTATCTATACGCAAATGATAAACACACTAATTAACACTATCATATACCTTGATGGAGATTTCTTCCGGATAAACGGAGGTTGGATTGAGCCTGGCTGATGCGTATGTAAGCGTGGAACAGATAAGAAGAGCTATGATGAAGAAAGTACTGAACTTAACCATTTTCTTTGTATGACTAAGTATTATACAATATTTCTTGTTATACGTACTATGAAGGAGGAGAGGAGCGGTAGTAAATTAAGATGAAGAGGAAGATATATGAGAGTTAAATAAAGTTATGCAATTGAAGCGTATTTATAGAGAAAACATGAGATGAGATAAAAAGTTCTACAACTACGTGAGCCATATAATCTTTTGAGTTTGAGTAAGTGAACGTCATGAAACCATTACCATACCGAACACGCACATGTATATTATTATTTAAATTTGTGTATAATAAATTTTAAAAGTAGACTAGAGAAAGAATTTCCAACGAGAGTCTGTTTTTGGTTGGTTATAACTTATAAGTAATCAGTAGTCTGTTCTTGTGAAATTGATCAATATGGGGGAGTACTCACCTATATTTTTACCTTATTTTCTATTTACATTAATATATGCTGGTCATATAATAAATTTTTATCCTAATGTTGAAAAGAAGTTGGTGGCGGATGTACCTGTATACTGAGAATCACCCAATATTCTCACGTGAAGTTAACTACAAGAAGTTTGGTTTTAATTTACATATTTTCTTGTGGTACATTTTTCTTTCTTTTTTTGAATTTATCTGGTTAAGTGAATATAAGTGGGGATTCTATGTCTCTTTTTATACTGTTTACTAATTTGTCGTTATATTTAATTTATGGTTTTATGTATACTGTGAAGTCTGAATGGTCCTAAGCTTTTTTATATGCGGCCTGTGGCATACCTTGTAATCAAAGTTATAATAAGAGCAAAGAGACAGATAAAATACTGCTTTGTGTTTGACGTTTTCATCCATGTATATATTTACATTGTGAAATAGTCTTTGATATGTAGTACGAATGATCATCAGCTACAGTTATCTGAAATCATGTTCACTTTTCTAAGAAAATGGTTGATACAAATAATTAAGAAGCGTCCATCATAATGAAAATAACACTTCCCTGATAGGTATTACACGTCCATCACTATTCTATCCATGCAAGGAGGCATCGTAGAAAGTTTCGAAATGTGATGATCCATTGGATTCTTTGAGAGTAGTCTATGCATAACTCTGTTTTCTTCCTTGTTTTTTCTTTTTTTTTGCCAAGGAATTAAACCTTAGGTAACTTGTAATACCTAACTCTTTCATTTATATGATATTTACTAGCTTAGCGAAAAAAGAAAATAACACTTCCCCGCATGCGGCATGCCAGTGCCACAACACATTCTCCAGAACAAAACAAAAAAGTCTGGTCAATAAAAGAGGGAAAAAGGGCTCCGCAAACAAGATTCGTTTCAAACATAACATGTAGATTATTTAGTTCTATCCACACACGTACTGGCACCATCATATATGGTTATAAGCCTTATTCAGTTCCTTTCAATTGACTTTTGTTTTTGTAATGTTGTTTCTTGTGTAAATCAAGATCTAAGAGATTTGATCATCAGACAACATCAGTGGACTACATATTATAGGCCTCCGATCCATCAAACATGGGCCTATCTTCTACTCTATTATATGATTTAGGTTTTCGTCCAATTTCAGAACAGCTTGGCTATTTTTTTTCTTTTTTTCTTTTCAAATTCTTGTTATGTAATGTCACGAGCATATACACTGGTCGAAGGCGAGTCAATAAGCTAAGGGTCTAATTTAGTTGTTAACTTTTTAATTTGTAACTTTGTGACCATTTAAAATAATAATATGTATTAATTTTGATGACTTAATAGTTAATAATAGTGAAAAGATATATATATATATATATATATTGTACATATTTTAAGGTTATGTGCACATGAAGATGCCTATAAAGTAGAAAATTTTCGGTCATGCTTTTTTCTGAAAATTTTGCAGTTTGCGGGTACGTAGGGCAGCTTTGAACGCGATCTTTGCCGTTAAGAAAGCTTCCATCAATAATATTCTTCCTTTTTATTCAAAGAAAATTTAGGTTTGTTATTCCAAAATCACGCCTATATTATAATAACGTAGAAGATATACCATAATTAACAAATCGACTATATATATATATACTGTGATCACACGGACCGGTTTCACAGTTATATGAACGGAAACATATAATTTTCATGTTTCATGCATGTTATGATGTTACATATGAGTTTTTTTCCTTCTTTTCATTATGCTGGATTAAAGATTAAAACATGTTAAATTATTTTTATTTTCTTATGATTTTGTCTAAATAGAAGTCAAGAACCAATATCGTCCGTCAAAAACTTTTAAAAGTGCTAAAATCAACTTTATGTTATAATTATTATTATTTCATAAAAGTAGGAATAAACGACATGGCTGTCAATTTCTAAAGAAGTAATTGAATTGGGCTATGAATAGAAAAAAGAAAGCGAGCGATAATATAGAGTAGCAGCTCAACATCAATTTAATTAAGGAACTAATTTCGTTAATATGGTTTTCAACTACAGCTCCGCACATTAACCACTATGAACACAATTTTGGAATCGTTCATTCCCTTCTATATTTATCAAATTATTCGGTTAAGTTAAAGATGACAAACAAAATTTAAATCTTCGGTATTTTTAAATTCAATGTTTTATTGGCATTCAAACAATCTAGAAGATAAAAATGTATTTTCCACTATGAAAAAGCTGTTATCTAAACCAAAAGCAAAACTTGTTTTATCCGCTCATAAAAATCTATTATTACTGGCAGATGGGTCGATCATTTTTTTCATATTTTGTAGTGTATGTTATATATGTCAAAGCACACATCAATACGTCACTAATTGTCATACAAATCACATAACTAACTAAGTATTTGCAACTTTTACAAGCTTTTTTTTTTCATTCTTGTTTGGTCTGCGACTTTTTACAAGTATTTTGGAACCGAATATTCGGAATAAAGTATTACGTGCGTAATGACCGAGAATGATAAAGACCGGCGGCTCAGCTTACCTCTAATCCCATAATGACACATGTTCTTACTTTTTTTTTTTTTCTTTCTTTTTGGTTTGGTATATGTGCTCGATCGCTCGAGCTCGTAGTCACAAGCACTGACCCATGCTTGAATGCTACCAACGAGCCACTAGCGACAAGCACTGACACATGTTCTGACTCTATCTCTCTCTTTATTTTATTTTCTGGAACAATGTAAAAGTAAAATAAGCAAACACTGGAAACAAGAACTTTCATAAGATAATGGCGAAACTAACCTCCGGTTATGAGTCCGTCCGTCCATATAAATATCGACCTCCTACAATGCAATTTTTCCCTTTTCCCCTTCTACCCTCTCTCACTTGTAAATTTTTGAGATAATAATAATTTTTTCCTTCCGGTTTAAATTTTGAGAACCATTACTATGTCTACTATTTCTCCGGTTCTTTCATCTGAACCGGTTCTTTCCAATCAAGTACCGGCTTGGGAAACTGGATTCAACCCATGGGACACATCCGATCATTTCTCCATCTTCAGTTCACCGGTTAGTCCCATTGAAGTAAATCCCGGTTTAGATAAAACAAACCCAAGTCCAATTCAGAACCAACGCTATTCCAGTCCGGGTTTTAAAGATCAACAACCCTTGAAGAACCCTACTGGTTCGAACGTTGTCTCTTCGGATAAAGACGATCGGCGAAAGAAACGAAAATTATCAAACCGAAAATCAGCTCAACGGTCGAGGATCAAGAAACAAAAACACCTAGAAGATGTGAGAAGCAAACTTAAGCAGCTCAAATTCGAGAACCGAGAACTGGATAACCGGCGCCGGTACGTTTTGTACCATTGCGAACATGTAAAGATGGAAAACTATCGTCTACGGTTAGAACACCATGCTCTCCACGAGAAGCTCTTGAACTTACGACAAGCTTTGGTCATGCGTCAAATCCAACAGAACTCGACGTGTGCTACGTGGTCGTGTGTTAATAGTACCGTTGTAACGGTCAACCGAAATCCTTCGATGATGAGAGACCACGTAATCTAAGATTTACAATTACAAACACACAACTAGTATGCATCGTTTTAGACCTAAACAAAATATTTATGAGATACTATAGCTAGGAGTCTTCTCCGTTTCTTTTGTAAATAAATGTCTAGTATAAATATCATATATTCATATGGTGTAGTTTATGAGGGAAATCATATGTTATATGAATCTTTCTCGTTTTATTAATTTTTATTTTATAAATGAAATATAATATCGCTCGATAGTAAAACAACCACTAATTAAGTAAACATCACTTAATATCGCCTATATCCTTCGATGATGAGAGAACGTAATATAAGATAATAATATGCATCGTTTTAGACCTAACGAAGAAACATATATGAAGTATATACTACTAGGAGTGATCTTCTCTATTTCTTTTGTAAATAAATGTCGAGTAGTAAATCATGTGGTATAGTTTATGAGGGAAATCATTATATGTTATGCAAATATATTCTCTCTTAACGAAATTTTATTTTATAATTGAAATATAATATCGATAGTGAAATAACCACTTATATCACTTAATTCACCTCAGTTTTATAAAAGAACAACAAAAGTGTTATAAATCTAAAAATATGGCACTAATTGTAATATGAAATTATGTAAGTGGTTTGCGTGTATCCGGATCAAATACCAAACTATGTGATCTTTTGTCAATTTCGATTGTTTTAAAAAAAAAAAAGTTTATAATACGTCCAAAACAATGCACGCATAATATATTCTTAATTTTTAATTCTGGATATTGATTTTGAATGATCAGTCAGGATTTATAATTTATATTAGAATATCAAATTTGTCACATATATAGCAATTTTAAAAATAGTTCGAGTCTTTGAGACAGCGTCGCCATCCCTATCCTATAAGCTTTATTAAAGCTTTGAGTGCAATGCATATGTTTCATTTTTACTAGCCATAGCGATTCACATGCTTTATTAATGTGCAATGTATACGAATTTTATTTTTTGTTAGAAGGCTTAACGTATAGGAAATTTAACATGTGGATTGTTTTCTTTATTTTCTTACAAAGTTAGGAGATCAAAGATAGATGGTTTGTGACTTCATCGGTCATGTCTTGATTGATTAGGCGCTATCTTTGAAATCTGAACTCATCGTCATGTACTCAAACTACATGCATGTTAAAAAAATTAAAAAATCTGTATACTTTTTTTTGTCTTGGTATACAAAAGTTTCTTCTAAAATATTACATATACTTTCAGATTTCATATAATAAATCTTTGAATACTCATTAAACCAGTTTTTTTTTTTTTTTTTTTTTTTTTTTTTTTTTTTTTTTTTTTTTTTTGCATTGACGTTTGATTTACCTTGTCACAAAGTGCTGATAAGAGTTCGTATTAGTAGACTTCAACAAAACATTTGTCGTACAAGCATTTATTTGATGAATTTTAAAATAGTGAATATATGCCTGTTATGCTGAAATGAAAGAGTGAGCTGTAGCCACACAGCATCACTTCAACGTGTTCTATTCTTAGTATCGGTTCAATGGATTAATAGCTTATCTGTGTGGTTGATTGCATATATATAACAAGTGCTAATTAAGAATTACTTTAATATGGATCATCAAATCAAGACAAGTGTTTGATAATATAAGATGTAAGAGAAAAGACACAAAGATTACAAAGATGTCTTAAATTCGTTAAAAAAGAAAAGCAAAAGATTACTTTCTACAAGAAATCTAATATATATCTCTCTTTCTTTCCCGTTTAGTACATTAATTCAAAGTTGGATAAATACTACGGTTGTGAATGGTTGTACAGTACGCTCCGGACCAGACCAAACTCGGACTAGCCCGCAGTTAGTACGCCATTCACCATTCCAGACTACTATGCACTTCTCCATACTATACAACTCCATACTAGTCTAGAATTAAAAAAAAACTGCAGACTGTGTAAATTATACTATTGGTCCGATTATTTCAGTTTACTCTATAAAAGCTCCATACCAACTCCATACCAATAGTAAAAGTTGGGTAAAAACGTGTTCAAACTAGTTGGATCCTAGTACTTTTATCTCATTGGTTAAAGTTGTGTTTCTTTATACTTTCTACATATATGAATATATATAAATGCATTCATAAATGTTAAAAGTCACAACAAAAAAATCATATTCCCAAAAACAAAATTTAGATCTAGAGAGGACTCTCTTCTCTTTACTCATTGAAGCTCTTCAATCTAAAACTCTTTTGAATCAACCATTTATCTCATCTCAAATTCATAAGTAAGTTTTTTTTTCTCACCTCATTTTCTTTTTAGTTTAGTTTATAGTAGATATTTGAGAATTTATTAGTTAATTTTTTAAACATGATGAGCTAGTTTATTAGTATATATATATATGATGTTTTTAGTTAATTTTTAGTTTAATTTTATATTTATTAATAACTTCATATTGTTTGTGATTATAGATATGTCATCACAAGGTCGTAATATGAATGCAAACATGGATCCTCCTATACGTAGACGGGTAACTTTTATTGATTCAAGCTTTATTTATCTATCTAGTTTAAAATCACGTGTATTGTTTAAATAAATATACACAACTCAAATATACACCTAACTTTATTTGCAATAATTGAATTATATTATTATTACTCTATACTAATAATATATTATTATTATTACTCTGTACTAATAATATATTATTATTATTACTCTGTACTAATTAGAAAAAACCGGATCGAAGATACACTCTTGAAGAAGAAAGAACTTTGATTGAATTATACGATGAAGCACTAGCTTTAAATAATTATATGTTTAAAGACCCGGGACAACCAGGACGAGCATATATTGTTCGTAAGTTCAACGAAAAGTTCAATCAAAACATGAAGTGGACAGACTTAAGATGTAAATTCGATGAGTGGAAGAAACAATATAAAACTTGGGTCCTCTTACAAGGCAAGACTGGTATCACGGTAGATCCCATTAGTGGAAGAATTGAAGCTTCAGATGAGTGGTGGAATGATCGTATAAAGGTAATCTATTGTTAAATAATGTTATTATTTAATTATTTGTAGGTTTTTGTTTTCCGATTATTAATGTGTTGTTTTTTTATAGGAAAATGATAAAGTGAGACGTTTTCAACGAGAACCTCCTAAGTTTTGGGAAGTCATGAGAGTATGTTTTGCAAATCTTGATGTGGGTTCTCAACGTCAACACTCGGTGAGACAAAGAAGAGAAGAATTAATGAGTGAGAATGTGAATGATATAGAGGATACAGAAGATGCAAATGATGAAGAAAATGATGATGATGTGGGGCTCAGCGAAGTGCGTGGAACTCAACATGAGAATGAAGTGTATCGTGTGAACATTTACGATGAGTCCCAACCTCTCTATCAATATGCACGTGAGGGGTCTCAAGTACCTGAACGTAGAGGGAGACAAAGTTCAAGAGCCGCTCCATATTCTTCCGTCGGTGGTGGGTCACTTCGAGGGAGTGGGTCAAGAGGATCTAGTGGATCACGAGGGCCTCGTAGAAGACAAAATTTTGAATCAACCATCCATGAGACAATGTCGACCATAAGGGATTTTCAGAGAAAATCTTTTGAACGATTACGTCCTGGTCATTATGATCCTGAAGATTATGACGACTTTGATACTGCAGTTGAGCTCCTGAATTCATTAGAGATACCAGAATACATGGGTAAATTCTACATGAAATGTCTTCACCTTCTAAGACATGATCGTTTTTGGCGTCGACATTGGATGAATGCTTCTCATTTTCCTACCACGGAGAGTAGGTATTTGTTTTTGGAATCATTAACCCAATGTACAAGATATGGTGAGGAAACTGGGACCCCTCAACCAAGTGGATCTTCTAGATCAACTGGACCATCGTCCAGTGGCAGTGTCTCCGCTAGTAGTAGCCAAAGATCGTTCAGTATACCGATTAATCCACCGGTTCCAGAGTTCCGCCCTCCAGGATCACAAACATGCTTTCAAGGTTTAGGATTCTCTAGTTTTTCAGGGACACAAGGAGAGTATCCCAATCTAGGTTTTCAAACACCAGGAAGAGGAGGAGGATTCTTTAACATCTTTGGACAAAACGACCCATCTACATCTGAACATCCTTGTGTTCCAGCTCGTCAAGCTCTTTTTCAAGACCATTCACGTGATGAAGAAGATGACTAGTTTTATTAGAGTGTTATAAGTAGATTAATTGATAAAATTAGAGTGTTATAAGTATATTAATTAATAATAAGAAAGCTATTATAAGACCACGTACTACAATGTATGTACCCATATTATTATGCACGTACTATTATATAAGACAACATATCATTATGCATAAACTAATAAAACTAATGTTGTTATTTTTTTTTATTTTTTTTTGCAGGTTTATCGGATTTGTCAATTGCAATCACAAGGAATTCAAAATTTATCTGATGCAGAAAGATTTGAGCTATGGTCTTTGGAAAATGAGCAAATGGAAGATTTACTTATACAACCTACATTAGATTACTATGAGCGGTATATTCATAGAGGACCGTACCAGACAGGGGGAGGATTAGGATGGCAGAATCTTCGAGACCGTATTCAAAATGACAACGCTGCATGTCTCCAACTATTGAGAATGTCATTTGCTGCCTTTACAGAGTTATGCAATATTCTCAGTCAGAATTATGGTTTACAACCTACACAAAATGTCACCAAAATGTTAGTGTAGCTATGTTTCTTCGAGTGTGTGGGCATAATGAAGTTCAGCGTGATATTGGCCTAAGATTCGGACGTAATCAAGAGCCTGTGAAGAGAAAATTTGGTGAAGTGTTGAGAGCTACTGAGTTGCTTGCCTTTGATTACATAAAGACGCCTACAATGCAAGAACTACGTCGGATTCCACAACATCTTCAAGCGGATCGACGATATTGGCCCTTTTTTAGTGGATTTGTTGGGGCAATGGATGGAACTCATGTATGTGTTAAAGTCAAGCATGAACTGCAAGCCATGTATTGGAGTCGACATGATAGAACAAGCTTCAACGTAATGGCAATATGTGATATGAATATGCTATTCACATATGTTTGGAACGGAGCACCCGGTTCATGTCACGACACAAGAGTACTCTCACTCGCTCAAGATGGTGATCCTGAATTTCCATTGCCTCCTGGAGATAAATATTATGTTGTGGATTCAGGATATCCAAATAAGCAAGGTTTCTTAGCTCCCTACAGATCATCACGAAATCGGGTTGTGAGATACCACTTGTCACAGTTTAACAATGGTCCTCCGCCAGTGAACAAAGAAGAGTTATTTAACAGATCTCATGCATCTTTACGTTCTATTGTAGAACGAACTTTTGGAGTATGGAAGAAGAAGTGGAGGATTCTTAGGAATGATCCTAGATATGGTTTGGAAGTGCAAAAGAGAGTAATTATCGCAACGATGGGACTCCACAACTTTATTAGAGTTTCGAATTTTTCGGATACAGATTTCTTTGAAGATTTTTCAGAAGTGCATACAGAAAACGAGCAAAATGACTCAAATGAACAAGATGAGGTCGAGAGAGAAGATAGACCATATATGACAAACATACGAGACAATATTGCTGATATGTTATGGGATAATCGAAATAATAGATTTTGATTTAGAATTTTTAAAAATATTTTGTAATAGTTATTAGTTAATTATGATTAAAAATATTATTAAAACTGTTTTTAATATTTTTGTACACACCATTCCATACTATAGTCTAATTTTTACCATTCATAATGGTATGGTGTTATACATACTATTGTATGGTGTTGTGCATACCACTAATTACTCCATACTACAGTCCATTCTACTCCATACTAAAATGTTAGTATGCACTATGTAGTATGGAGTATATGGAGCAACCATTCAAAACCTACGTAAATTTGTAACTGAATACATAGTCGTGTTAGGTCAGAGACCATATGTTAGTTTATAGTAAGAAAAATAATTTTATACCTCTTAAAAATTATCTTTAGCAAATTTGAAAGCTGCTTTTCCTAATATTTTGCTTGAAATCATGCTGCAAATCGTGTATACTGTATATACCGTTTTAATACAATTAGGTGTCTCCTGCACCTGCACGTAACCAATATAAAAACCTAACTTTCTACAAACAATTTTGCTTCATTAAACAAAAAAATACTTTAGTTTATTTTCACCTAAATATGAACCAATAATAATATACATTATATGGATTTAATTTTAAAAATTTATATGGTCTTGCGCAGAAACCCATCTTGCACATGTTCTATGCTATTTTTGCTTACAACATCGTCAATCCATTCAGTCAAAGTGTCTCTTTTATTCTAGAGTGCCTTGGTGAAAAATCATGACAAAGACTAGAGAAGAAAAAAGCAGTGGAAAAAAGTAGCGTGAGCGAATCCATAGTACAACTCTGAACTAACGAACGCCCATAAATGCAGGCCTATTTATGTACAAGTTCATACAATTATAAGCCCAATGAAACCCAAGCTCACCCTTGGGTAATATATATATATATATAGTAGACGCTAGTCACTTCTATTTGTAAAACACTCGCCCAGCCACACATAAGGGCATCTCGCCCAGCCCCACATAAGGGCATCTCCAAACCTAATCTATTTTAGAGCAAAAACTCTATTATAGAGTAAAATTTTTTCCAACTCCACTTTATATTTTATTTTAAATAGAGAAAAATTGAGATTGCTCTATATTTAAAGTAACTCTATTTTAGAGGTGAACTTTTTTATTTATACTTTAGTCCTTCAAATATGTATTTTTTTTGTTTAATAACTCTGTACGCTTATTCACAAACAACAACATGTTCAATTTACTAACATCAACAAACTTGGATCGTATCATAGTTTTTAATATGTTGACGAACTTCAATTGTATATGTTGACGAACAACTTCACCTTTTTAATATTATGTATATTAATTAATTAATTTTATTGGCAATTGAATATTGCTGACAAATGCACATCTACATAATGTAACTTATTTTTTCAATAAAATTTTAATATAACAAGAATGAAACACACTTAACATACATAGTTTTATAAAATTAACTAAACAAACAAGTACCAAATTAAAAATAAGAAACATAGGATAAAGTAAAACAATAAAAAAAAAAAAAAACTAGTAAATTAATATTTTGGTAAATTGTTTCCCGGTCCACCAAGATCATTAAAATATTGTTCAAATGGAATAGATGGAGGAGGAGCTTCTGATCTTGTTGTTGACCACGTCGTTTTTGTAAAAATTTTGCTTGTTCAATCTCAAAATACTCACGAACATTTGGATTCTGAAAAGAATTCAAATCGCAAATAAAATTTTGTTTTCCTCTTTCAACTCATTCAAAGCATTTTTTTTTTTGAATCTCCAAATGATGTTCTCTTTGTCCGCTTGTCTTCTTTAATTGCTCCAAAAATTGTTTATTTCCTTCTTCTAAGGTGTTGATAACCGATATTGTTTGATCAACAAGTTTTCTTTTCATTTTAGACTTCTTTACCCCATTTGGTCTTGGAGAGGGAGATCCGCCAAGAATTTCCTCCTCATTAGTATTAAGAGAAAATGAAGACAAACCTGAAAATGTTTGCGTAGGAGAATCAATGGTAGGATTTTCTGACTCTAAAGATGTATACTCGAAATCACATGAGATTGTGTTTAACAGGGGTGACACCATCTTTAAACTTTTCAAAGTTCTTAATAATACTCCATACATGCTCAAATTTCCAACCTCCTTTGCAGCTTGAATCTTCACTTAACATTGATTTAGCTTGATTAAACTACATACCATTAAAAATAAAATTTATTTAGTTAAAGAAATGTAAATAATATAAAAATTATATATTCATATATACTTACAATATCATCATTTAAAGCACCATTTGGACGTCGGTTTTCACATTGTCTGATACATGCATGCAATTTTTTTGTTGCTTTCTCTATAGCTTGAATACGACATTAAATTGATTTTTTTGTACGTTCACTCCAATTTGCATTTTTTCCTTTCTCATAAGCTTCCATCACATGAGCCCAAAAATAATCAGATGATTGATAAACACCTTTGATAGGATCTTGAGAAATATCTATGTAAACTTAACATAAAAATTTATCTTCCTCTTGAGAATATCCATAAGAACGAGACATTTTTAATAATCAAGTGTGAATATTATAAAATGATTAAAGGGTGTGGATATGAACGTAGTTATATGTGTTGCTATTTATAGATACAACAATGACATGCAAATTATGTCTCAAGTTTACGGTTGTGCTATTTAATGTGATTTTCTTAACTAAATTATATTTACTGTTCACACGTTTATCCAGCCAATGCATATTAATACGTATTAGCCTTTATTTGGTCTTACACGATTATTATAGATCATATGGCCTATGTGAGTAAAAAAAAAAATCTGGGGTTGACTTTCATGTGACTGTATTTGTTGGATGACTATATTGTAGACAACTGTTGTATAGTAGACTTTCACTAACCAATGCATGCATGCTAGTTTGGTTGATTCTCTACGTAAAAGTGGAATTAATGTGAAATATAGATAAATGTTTGAATCTTTTAATAAAAGATTGAAAAACTACAGGTAGAAAATGCCAAAGAGAAAAGAAATAGGGAATCCAAACACGACAAGACAATAAATAGGTTTGGTTTAATTAGGTAGTTGAGCATAAAAAAATGGATCTAGTTGTAAATTTTATAAATAAAAAGTACTCAGAATAAAATAGAAATAGAATATATTTTAGAATATTTCTTTTTAGAGTAAAAAATAGAGTGGTACATTAGAGAGATACCCTACTCTATTTTAGAGTTACTCTATTTTAAAGCAAAAAATAGAGTAATACATTGGAGATGGTCTAACATAACTCTAGGCCTCCTTAGAAATATTTTTCTTTTAGTACGTCCTTTTTTTGTTTTTTTTTGTTTTTTGTTTGTGATTTGATTTTGTCAAAATTTTGATCGGAGAAGAGAAGAGAGCGGTGATTATAAACAATAAGAATTAAAAATTCTGATCTGCTCAGTTTCTGGGCATGATAGACTCATTATACACCCATAGAATATGAGCTCTCTTCTCTAATATCTATTTTTTGTTTTTTTCCAAATTTTTTTTATCAGTTTAGTTTTAGTTTTGTTGTTAGCTGTACCTATAAAGGCGAGTTTTGTTTTGTTTTTCCAATTGACATTGTTAATAGAAAAAACAACTACCGTAAATACAGAACTAGGCAACTTATGGGAATAAGTGGAAGATTTATGAACTTACCTTAAACAAGAAGACATGTCTAGTGGGATTGGCCAATGATCTGCAAACCCACTATCTCTTGCAGATCGAAGGAAGTGATTCCGACTCATGATGCATCTTTTGAGGTGATACATCACACGACTCGGATTTACTTTCTTCCATCTGTAATGGCAACTTTATGGGAATAAGTGAAAGATTTATGAACTTACCTTAGACAAGAAGACATTTCTCGTGACAATGATCCATTGCAGATACATCACGAGTCGGTTCATTTGATTCCGGTATAATTTGATTCCATCTGTGATGGCAAGTCAATAACATATAAGCATTTGGATATTTTATTAAGTGAGGGCTTACTCACTCCCTTGTCAAAATTGTTTACTTACTGGTCCACCGTCCATATGCCTCATGTAGTCATGTGTCTTACTGACAAGACTATGATTACTTACTCAATTAAGTCTGGATGTTGTGATTCGGATTGAATATGAACTTAATACTCAAACCTGAACTTTCGTGTCCCTAAGTCACGAAATAAGTTCCTTTGGTAAAGTTTGGAACAAGTTCCTGTATTAACCAAAGTGACGTAACATTGCTATCTTTAAACTATGAAAAAAGATGGAGTTTCTATCATTCTATGTATCATTCCAATTTTATCGGTTGTGTGGGACTGGTAGGTACAAAATCATGTCTTAACCTAGTGGTATAATGGAGTCATGATGGATCATATATTCAATGTTTCATTTTCCATATGATACTGATTTGGCTGGATCTATATTATTCAGAAATAAGCCCATTAAAGCACACCAACTTAAAATCAGATATAAGCCCATAAAGGTCCAATCAAACCCTAACTCTAATTTCGCCGACACATATATATATATAAACTCGCCAAATAGAAGACACCACTTTTTATTTCGCATTCTCTCCCTCAAGTCCACCACTCTGCATCAGAAAAGGCAAAGTAACCCACAACTTCATCTTCTCAATGTCTATTTCTTGTCAATTTTAATTTCGTTTCATCATCTTCCATATTCCTGTTTTTTAATCTCTTCATTTCCATTTTTTTTTTTTTAAATAATTATTGAGGCGGTGATGACAACAACATTTCTCGATGCTGAAACTTACTAGAGTGACCTAAAAAAAATTCTCTTGTAATGTTTCATATGATGCTTCTTTTTGTGCGTGTCTGAGCCTTAAAAATACCTTCTTTTCGAATTTGATTTAGGGTTTTTTTCGTTCTCATTGATGCTTTGGTTATCATAGATCCTAATTTATGCTTACAAAATTTTGTATTTCAGTTTCTAATTAAAGTTTTGCTTCGTTTTGTTCAGACGGCTTGGCTTCACACAATCGAAGCCCATGGAAGAAGCAGATCAGTTACGTGTAGCTGCTAAATCCGGCGACTTGAAAAAGGTCCAAACTTTAATAAACTCCGGCGCCGACGTTACACATTTCGACAACGAAGGTCTGACTCCGTTAATGCACGCCGCTAAAATCGGAAACGCAGAGATAGTAACGGCGTTACTCGAATCCGGAGCTCCGTGGAACGCGTTAACTCCATCGAATCTCTCAGCAGGAGACTTCGCCATGGAAGAAGGACACCAAGAAGCCTTCGATCTCCTTCTCAAAACCGGAATCCAATCAGAGCTAATCTTAGGAACAATCGCAAGAAACCAAACCAAGAACGAGTACTCTAACCAAGAGTATCTTCAAGATCGTGTTAGTTTCAGTGAAGACAAGATCATGGATAGTGAAAGCAAAGGTGTGATGATGGCTTGGGAAAAACCATTAATGGAAGCTCACGCTAAAGCGATTTGTATCAACGGTGGTCGCATTCTAAACGTTGGATTCGGTATGGGACTTGTAGATACTGCGATTCAACAGTATGGTCCGAGTAAACACACGATCATCGAAGCTCATCCTGAGGTGTATAAGCGTATGATTGAATCTGGCTGGGGAGAGAAAGAGAATGTGCAGATTGTTTTTGGAAGGTGGCAAGATGTTCTTGATAAGCTTGATGATCGTTTTGATGGGATATTTTTTGATACTTATGGAGAGTATTATGAAGATTTGAGAGAGTTTCATCAGAATCTTCCCAAGTTGTTGAAGCCTGATGGGGTTTATTCGTATTTCAATGGGTTTTGTGGGAGTAATGCGTTTTTTCACGTTGTGTATTGCAATTTGGTGACTTTGGAGATTGAGAATTTAGGGTTTAGCACTCAGTTGATTCCATTGCCGGTTAAGGATTGCCTTGGGGATGATGTTTGGGAAGGTGTCAAGCAAAAGTATTGGCAGCTTGATACTTATTATCTCCCTGTTTGTCAGTTTAGTGACTGAACCAAGTTTTGTTAAATTCAGCACTCTTGTGATATTGTAATCTTATTTTTACTCGTTAAAGCTAGATTTTTGTTAACATTACTGATAATTTTGTGAGTTTAGTTGTTGTGTACATCTACAAAATTTCAGACATGCTTGGCAACCTACATTTTATGACAACCAATGTTGAACCCACCGAAGTTAATGTACCTCTGTTTTGAGTATAGCTTGGGGAGTATCTTGTTTAAGCAGATTACATTTTGTTAGCAATTTTACAATGCTATTTTTTGGATCAGAACTTAACATACATCCAAAAAGATAAGAACAGTAATAAGATCCCATAGCCATGAGATTAGGAGCCAAGAGAACTTGACTAGCTCTGTTACAAATATCCAATGTTTTTAAACCCGATCCGGGAAGCAAACCGGAAAGCCTTCCGGGTCAAAGGGGTCGACCCGGTCCAACCACAGATCAAAAGTTTACTGAATTTCAATACAGATTATTCTTATATATATATGTATATATTGGTTTTATTAATATTTTTTTTACATTGTTTTATTTTAAAACATAATTATAAATTTCCATATATAATTATGTAAAATCCAAACAAAAATAGAAATTGGTGTTTACAGGAAAACAAAAAAAAACGAGATTGGAAGGTGAAAAAAAAAATCACAATTAAAATAAAAGAATAAACCATCTTCAATTTTAAAATATATGTTGTCCCACATCGAGAATGGAGGGTAACGTACATAATTGCTCTACTATATTAGTTGGTACCTGCATCACTAACTTTAGATTCGTCTAAGTTTAAATTTTAATCCTTGTAATTAACCCAAACCGCCGGTTCAACCGTCGGTTAGCCGGTTTTAGCTAGGTTTTTCCGGTTATATGCGGGTTTTTAAATGCTTGGGTTTTTAGCATAACCCGGACCGGGATCTGGACTGTGTTTTCTTCTACTCCATTCGGCGAGATATTCGTTCGCTTACTGCGTCGAGATATTATTGTCATACGATCCTCCGTGACAACTCTCCGCCGTGGACTCATGGCAGTCAGATCAGATACACCGTGGCCCAAAAAAAACCCTAGAGAGAGGAGTTACGGTGGAAGACGAACCAGCAACGTCTATTTGGGCGAAACTGAGAAAGTGGAAAACTATTGGAATTTTGTTACTAAAACAAAAAGGAAAAATCAAATAAAAGGATAGGAAAGATTAAGCCCAGACAAAACTAATATAAGTCCAAAATATCTGAGGCCCATTAATTTGTAACAACCCAAAAAAAAAAAAAAGGCTGGACCGAATTTGTATTTTGCGACCAAAAAAAAAAAAAAGCTCTTTCTCTTTGGGTCCTTCCCGGCGTTCCCGCGACGTCTCAACTCAACGGTTTGCTTCAGTCTCTGTCAGTTCACCTTCCTCGACCTTAGCTAGTAGCCGAACCGTCACGGGAAAACCCTAAATTTTGAGCTATTGCACCACGAAAAAGCCCTAATTCCTTGATCGACAGTGAAAAAGCCCTAATTCCTTGATCGACAGTGAAAAAGGGCACGCGTGAGTCTGTCACCACTAGTGTCTTATCGACCAGATGGAGAAATCTCTGGCGACATGTTCCTGGATTGCACTTTATTTGGGATCGTGATGTCACTGATTTTCTCAAATGATTCAGATAAAGATACAGATTTTCCCTTGTGGTTGTTGATCGATAGAGTCGTTACTAGTGGAGTTTAATGTTTGGTGATTGTTTGTTTTGTACAGTCGTTATATTTGAGTAAGCTGCCCCGAAGCTTTTATATGTGTGCTTGTACCTAGTCAAGCTGGGTGATTTTAGTGATGATTGTGAGTTTTTCTACCTACCTCGCCTCAAGACTATATATGCTTCTAGATTTTGTTGACTTCTCGACTGATGTGGTTCTAGAGATGCTTTATCTCGTGCTCACCAGTTCTCCAAGACTTGGGCATTACTCATGTTACTGTTGGAGTTCTGAACGTGCCATCTCAGACATTAAAGAACTTGAGTATAGACACATGTGCGTGTAATTGTGATTGACACTCCTAGCTTAGAGTTTCTGTATATCAGAGAAAAATCATTGCAAAACTTCAGAGAGGATCCGTTGGAAAAATTCAGATTGGAGAGTGTGGGTTCCTCTATCAAGGTCTGTATTGATCTCATCTATTACCGGGAAGATGACTTGTCGAAGATGCAAACATTGCACAAGTTTTTGCAGGGATCTCGGAGGTCACAGATCTTAGCATCTCTGAAAATACTCTAGAGGTATACGTATGATATATATATATATATATATAGGTATTTCAGCATATATATAGGACTATTTTTGAGATATCAAAACTAGTCCTAATTTAGTACTCTTTTTTTTTTTTTTTGAATTTAATGTTAAATTATATTCAAAAGAAAAATAAACGTTTTACAAAATTTATGTGAAAAATCTTAAAATATTTTGAAATAAAATCATTCAGTAGAATCTAGCTGCAAACCAAACTTGGATGACTGTGGTTTGGCCACCTTGAAGTGTACTTAGTCAGTTTCGGACATTCTTGTCTATTAGCTTGATCAGATGCTCTGTCGTCAAAAGGTGTTCTCCATGCCGTCGACCGTTTCTTTCCCTCCAAATCGAGTAGATGGTGGTTTGGAAAGCATAACCAAGGATTAACTTCACTGTTTTGTCCAGTGTATTACCAGCAAGAAGAGTGATGACATCTTTCCAGCGACTTGTGTATTTATCTGCAAGTAGCTTTTCAACTAACCCTTCCCACACCAGCTGCGTATAAGAACATTGGAAAAATAGATGTTCTCTCGTTTCTAGCGGATGATTACAGAGGATACAACTTGCGTTTGCCTGAGGATTCCACTGCTGCATTTTGTCACCTGTAGCGATTCTGTTTTTAACTACCAATCAGGTGAGGAAGGCGTACTTTGGAGTGGCTTGTGCGAACCAGATTGCTTTGAAGTCGACCAGTTGTGGGTGGGGAGCATGAATATGTTGCCATGTATCTTTGGTTGAAAAGCTGTTATGGTAACAGTCGTTTTTCCCTTTCCACAGAGGTATGTCGTGATCACAAGAACGACATAGCTTCTGTTTCTGGATCTCTTCCTCTACAACAGTTAACAAATGCAACCAATGTTTCCATCTCCTCTGCATATTCATTACATCAGCCATAGTGCTTGATTTAGAGATACTAAGATCGATGAAACCCCTATCTCTAAGGAAATCATGTAAACAGCCTAGCGAACTCCAATTGTCAAACCAAAAAGATGTTGATGCACCATTATGCACTTCCATCTTAAAAAACTGCTTAGCCTGATCCCTATATTTCAACAGTTTCCTCCAAATCCAAGAGCCAGAGGTTGTGTTATCTTTTTCAGCCCAGAAAGATCTGGTTCGAATAAGAGACCGTTGCACCCAATCCACCCATAAAGAGCTTATAGCTGAACAAATTCTCCAAATCAGTTTGAGCATACTCACCTTATTTGCTTCTGCGATTGACCGTAACCCCAAACCTCCCTCACTCTTTGGTAAGCAGACCTCTGACCAAGCAACTTTAGTTTTCCTTGTGTTCAAAGAAGGTCCAGACCACAAGAAAGCAAAGCATAACCGATAAATCTCTTGAATGCAGGATTTAGGTAGTCTAAAAGCTGATATCCAGAAGTTTGTCAAACTGAAGAGGACTGAACTGATTAGTTGTAATCGGCCTGCAAAAGAGAGCATTCGAGCTGTCCAAGAAGCTATACACATGCGTATTTTTTCTATAAGAGGGAGGTAATCCCCTGATGTCATCCGCCTTGGTAATAGCGGCAAACCCAAATACCGAACCGGCAAAGAGCCGTATGCAAACGGGAACTCGTGGAGAATCTCATCTCGTTGGGCCAAAGGAATGCCAGCAGTGTAGATAGTTGATTTTTCAATACTAATGTGCAGACCATAGTGAACCGCAAAGTCATCAAACACCCGCAGAGCACCAGAGACTGACTGTTTGGAGCCATCAACGAACACCATTAGATCATCAGCAAAACAAAAGTGGGTGAGTTTCAACTGTTTACATCTGGGATGGTATCCAAATTCCCTATTTGCAGCAGCCACATCAAGCTTGCGAGAGAGTACAGTCATGCATATAACAAAAAGATATGGGCTGATTGAGCAGCCTTGCCGTAAACCTCTCGTACTGCCAAAATAACCCGCTAGTTCTCCATTAACTTGGACTGAGAAAGATGCAGTTGTGATGCAGGTTTGTATCCAGTGGACATACTGCGCAGGAAAAGCCATGGCTCGCAAGGTGGTAATAAAAAAACTCCATTGTACCGAGTCAAACGCTTTAGATATGTCTATCTTTAAAGCACATCGAGGAGAAATTGTGCTCTTGTGATAGTCTTTAATGATTAGGGGTGATGAACTTTGGTAGAATGATCTTTAGTCGGTTTGCCAGAATCTTCGAAATGACTTTATAAAGGACATTGCAGCAGGAAATCGGTCTGTAGTCTTTCATGAGTCTCGCTTTTTCCTTCTTTGGTATGAGATCTAGAATAGTAGAATTGACCCATTCAGGTAGAAAGCAGTTCTGAAAAAGGATTGTATAGCCACTACAAAATCATCACCTATGGTAGCCCATGTAGCCTTGAAGAACTCCACAGTAAAACTATCTGGTCCCGGTGATTTCGAGCCTGGCATTGCAAATACTTCATGGGTGAGCAACCTCTGATCACTCTCATTACATTTAAAATCCAAAACTGATTCTAGTTCCTCTTGTGACCAGGGTGTGTAGTCTGCAGGTTGCAGATTGAGAAAACCCTGAAAATAACTTGCAGCTTCGCTTTTGATTTGATCTTGAGTGTCTACGACCTGACCATTGTCGCATTGAATCTCTTTGATACTATTGCTGGACTCACGGAGAGTAGCTGCAGTGTGGAATGCTTTATTATTTTGATCACCAACTTTCAAATAATTAAGCTTCGATTTCTGCTTCAAATATTTCTCCTCAATATCCGAAAGCTTTTTCCATTTTTCATAAGCAGTCACCTCATCACAAACAGCTTGTGATGTGGCATTTGCCATTGTTTTAGTCTGCATATCACATAAAATCTTATATGCATCCTTTGTGCGGACTGAGATGTCACCAACCATGTATTTCCCAAAGATCGCAAGCGAGGCTTTAATCCTTTCAATTGCTTTGAAAATCTGTGCATTGCAGAAGTAGAATTAAATAGAGTTGGATAATTTCGCCACTGCTCCTCCATATCCTTCGGGAAGTCTGGATGAGAGGTAGTAACATTGATAAACTTGAAAGGTTTCTTAATCCTTGGTGCCACCGGTGAGAGGTAGATTTGACACGTAAGATGATCCGAGCACCCACCCGGTTCAAACACAGAGTAGGATTGAGCAAAGTGCTGAAGCCAATGGTTATTAATAAGGACTCTGTCAAGTTTTTTACAGATTACCCCATCATGCCGCTTATTACACCATGTAAACTTTTGTCCGTGATAATGCATATCGGAAAGTTCGCAGTAGCGAGCAAAATCTTGGAAGTCCCTCATTCCTGTCGTGCAGAAAGGGGTGGAAGCATTAAGAGAGTGATCATCACCATCCAGTATTTCATTAAAATCACCACAGAGTAGCCAAGCTTTATCCCTAAATAAAGGAGAGTCCTGATGATGTCGCAAATCGCTCTAAAGAGCTTGGCGTTCAACAAAGAGATTTGCAGCATAAATGAATGAGACAAAAAACTCATCCATCCCTTCAATGTAAATAGAACATGTGATCAACTGCGTGGTTCTATAAACCGAAGTAACTCTAACATTGTTTCTCCAAATGACCCAGAGTCGCCCCAACCGATGTTCATCATAGTTTGAGAGAAAAGATCAGTCTGGAAACACTGACCTCACCACTCTGTCAGCCTGTCTTTCCTTTACCTTCATTTCAATCAGACAGCCAAAATCGAAATTTCCCTGTCTTAACCACTCTTTAACAACCCTCTGTTTTTTCTTTTTGTTGAAACCCCATATGTTCCAAAAAAACCCCGACATCAGAGTTGTTTGGGAGGAAGACGTGTTGCAAGAGATGTAGAAGCCTAGATCCTACTACTCCGAGAACTCGTGTTAGACAAAAATTTATGTACCTCCTTTGAGGCGCGAGGTAGAGAAGGGCGAATGGAGAGACCAATCTCCAGACGCTCCGGATCATCTGCACCCACACGACTCTGTTTCTCCTGAAACTTGATAGCCACATGAGTCGTATCATCGATAGTACTAGTCTCAAACACAGTACTAGGATTGCTAGGTTCCTCCAAATCCTCACCCTGTTCTCCATTATTGCTAAGGCATGAAAAAGAATTCGACATAGTCGAAACCTCTTCCTTGTTGGAATCCTGCTTCATTGGATTACATATACCTTTAATGGGAGTTTTCCAACCAAGGTCCGTATCACTCGCCGTATTCGTGACATCATCAGCAATTTTAGCTGATGTATCCGCAACTTCCCCCTGCTATATATCAGGCATTTGTGCTGCTGGTTCCACTGTCACTGCACCAGATGCTACACCATTTTCAACATTCTGCTTTGTCGGTTTTTCTGTTAAAACTGTGTCGTGACATGTTACCACCTGTTCCTTTCTCGTTGTACACACTGAATCCAAATGACCCCATTTAGAGCAGAGAGTACAGCGAGCTGGCAGCGAAGGATAAACAAACTCCACTATGGTATCACCACCTTTCTCAGATTTAAAAGACATTTTTTTTGGCAAACTTTTTGTTAAATCAACTTCCACCAACACTTTTGCTTCAATGAACGACTTACACGACTCTGTATCCGAAGGTAACTGTTTTGGGGTACCTAGTGGACTTGTGATCGCACTCAGAACCTCCCACGAAAAATATTTTGGAGGAACATTCTTCACTATAACCCAGATGGGAATAGTCTTAATCTCTTCCGGCTCCATCTCGGCAATGGGACTCCACTTTGATAAAACAACCGGAACACCACACAGATTCCACATACCTCTCTTCAACACACGAGTTCGCGTACGCTCATCCCGGATTCGAAATCGCACCGTAGTATTATCCATTGTATAAACATCAATCTTCATTGTTTTATCCCCAAGTGTCCAGATCTTGTTTACTAAAGCATGGATCCCTCCCACGAAAGGAGCTTTTGCGAGAAATCTCCCCACCAGGAAATCTTTCCAAAGAGAATGATCCTCCTCAAAAACCTTATTTGGTAACCGTACCGTAGGTATACCATCTATTTCCTCAACAGCCAGATCGATCTTAGTCATGTCCCCTTTAGATTTAACCATAGATACCCATAAATGTTTCAGTGAACTTTCAGGAGCGGCAAGAGGAGGAACCAACTGCAACTCCGAAGGAACGACAGAGGAAACCCCCTCAGTATCAATTTCCTTCAGCACCCTCCAAGGGGAACCCTTATCAAGCCCGGCAACCGGTGATAACTCACCTTCCTCTAGACCCAGGATCATCGAAGATCCACCCTCAGTGGACCCCTGTCTCCTGGGGGAGAAGCTCCCGACGGCATTAACCTTGTGCAAGAAGCAAAAACTCTAAATCGCCTTTGTGATCGCCTCTAGAGTAAAACGCAGCGTTTCCACCTAATATTGTCACCGACTTATCGCTACTAGTGGTTAATTGAGTTAAAACACCTTTTGTATTTTCTTGTCTGAACAAGAAAGTTTTTATAGAATTTCCATTTGTGTTAAACGTTTGTCAGGAAATCAAATATATAAAATTTTCCGATAGTTGTTAATTTAAACAATATGTTTCCATTTGAGATGGGTTATTACGAACAAGTCCATGCCAAGTCCTTGTGCAATCTCGTTAAGTAAATTTATCGTGCCCTCTTGTATTTGTATCTCGTTAAGTAAATTAGCTCTAAAAACACTTGTTCGACTTAGATGATGTCCGTTAATTACTTCGGTTAACCGGTTATGTTCTCATCAGACAATCATTACTATGGCGTTGTGAACATCTACAAAATTTCAGACATATGTTTAACAACCAAATGTTGAAGCCACAATCTCTGTTTTGAGAATGTCTTAGGGAGTCTCTCTTGTTTAGACTAAAGTTTAGCAGTTCAACTTTTGGTAGCAATTTTTAGGAATAAATTTGTTAATCTCCCAATGTTTGTGCCAGTTGGTTCGTTGTTTGAAAACAAGTTAGTCATCTGATCTAAAAAGACGAGAACAGTAATAAGGTCCCATAGCCAAGAGAGAGATAAACGAACCAAGAGGCGAGATCATCTCTGTTACAAATATCTCAAAGAAACAAAAAATCCTAACTAAAACATAAGGATAGAGGCTTAACGTTTTCTACATGGTCTAAAAAGGTGAGGACTGTGTGACCCTGAAGCGCTTCCATTCCTCGTATTGCAGCTCTTCTAATCGTTTGTTTCTCAATATTGAAGTAGAAGACATAGAAAGGCACAGTTTGATACCATGGCGAAAACATAAATTCTTTTGAACGAGTCACTCCAACAAAAGTATAACAACCAGTTCCAACTATATCCTGCCACCAAGTGGGCAATACGTACGTATGCTTAATACATTCCTGGTTTTCCACATCTTGTAGAACCCACAACTCGATGCTTTTACTTCTTCTATCAACAATGCGACTTCTTTTAGAAACAAGCGAAGCTAATTTACCATTGTAGTTGATCAGAACTCCATCATGCCCTGCTTGAATGAAACCTTGGATGGCTGTAATAAATCTAAACTTCTCGGAGCTGACATCAAAGCAAACGATTATGTCATCCGTTGAAGACATATCGGTAGCTGGATAATACAGAACACCGTTGATGCATATATTAGACAATCTATGAATACAATGAGGCTTGGAAGGTTCAATCACCCTCCAAGACAATTCTCCAGTTCCTAGAGTTAGAACTAGATGCTCATGAATTCCACAAGACAACAATAACTTGAATTGTTTCTCAATCGGTTCATACACGAAGAAGTTGTGTATACGAAGCCCACTCCACGTCGTCGTCGGTTTGGGCAAGTTCAAACACTGTCCCGTGCTAGGATTACATATCACTCTCACCGTTTCATTCGTTTTCTTAACGTCTCGCTCAAGACACACCAAGCCATTGATAGGACGAGAGACGCGACAGGAAGAGGAGAAACTCACAAGAGAATCGGCGGACGAGTTCTCATCCGGAGGTGACGAGAAGAAGAAGAGTTTACCATCTTTTCGGCAGGTGAACAATAGTTTCGGGCGATGCACAGATTTGGTGAAGAACAACTCCGTGAAGTCTTGACGGCTGATTAATGATCCCCAAAGCTTCGACACGCAACGACAAGCCGCAACAGATTTCGCCGGCAGTCTCAAGAGTATCTCGAAAACAAGATCAATTGGGATCTGGAATGAGTTTTCTTCTACTCCATTCGGCGAGATCTTCGTTCGCTTACTGCGTCGAGATATTATTGGAAGACGATCCTCCGTGACACTCATGGCGGATCATACACCGTTGGTAAAAAAAAACCCCTAGAGAGAGAGAGAGAACGGACGACGAACAATTTGGGGAGTAAGTGAGAAAATCGAAAACAACATTGCAATTTTCGTATTTTGTTTTAATGGACTTGTATTTTTGAATTGGGCCTTCAATATAAAGATGGGCTTATTACTAATCGGAATAATACTCGGTCCTTTCTTCGCCACGTGGGGTTCTAATTCTTATTCCTCTCGTCTCCTTCACTGTGCCATAAACCAAAACTTTAAAGTTTATAACTTTTTTGGTTTTTGACTCTCACCAATGGCGATGCTCTCTCTACGATCTCCAAGTTCTATGCCGCTCATTTCTTCCTCCTTTTCTCATATGTGCTCGAAACCCTTCTCCCTGTTACCATCATCTCCGATTGCTTCTGTTCCTTTTACCAGATTAAAATCCAATTACACCTCCGTTTCACCGATCTTTAGACCCCGCTTGGTTTCCGCGAGAGCTGCCACTGGAGCCACCGATTCAGTCATAGATTACAGAGAAGATATCGGTGAGATTCTTGGCGATGTCTCCATCTTCACTGCTTCTGGCCAGCGTGTGCAATTCAGTGATCTCTGGGATCAGAACGATGTATGTTAGAATCGAATCCATATAAAGAAGACTTTTTTTTTCAGATATTAGCGTTTGATGAATTGTGTGTTTTGTAATATTCAGGGAATTGCTGCTGTTGTACTTTTGAGGCATTTCGGATGCGTTTGCTGGTAAATTGATTTGATTTAGAAATTTTTCTGAAACTCGAGTATTGATTTGTTGCAAGAGTTTAGTAGAACCACTGAACTGATAAATGAAATTGGTTTCTTTTTTTTTTTAATATGGAAGTTGGGAACTTGCTGCTGCTTTGAAAGAAGCGAAACCGAGATTTGATGCAGCTGGTGTTAAATTGATAGCTGTTGGTGTTGGAACTCCTGATAAGGCTCGTATACTTGCTACTCGGGTATACTATAAATCTTTCTCCTTCTTCTTTAAATTATATAATCCGAACTTAGTAAGCTCATGGATATATGCTATCTTGGTGTCTAAGTTATGTTGGCTTTGCATATCTGCTGATATGTGCCTCCAAATTCATGAGTCGAGGATGCGACCAAACCAAGTCTTTAGTGCTACAATTCATTAAAAATAAATGTTTCTTGCTTGGTCTTTGTAAACCTTCAAATGTGAATGAGAAGTGGGTGAGTGATCAAGAGATACCGAACAGGGAAAAATTAGCTCTAGATGTCATCCTCCGTTCAAGTATTCTCATGGCTTTATTATATACTGTACTTTTGGAGGCTCATAGCATTAGATCAGAAATACCATAAACCAAAATAGCAAAGTTCCCAACTCCCTTAGAGAAGTAGGAGTTTCTCCTGTGGTTGAGTTCACAAAAAAATTAGAAAGATAAAAGGGAACGGATACTTCTCACATTTTGAAAAACTCAAGACACCGCATGCCAATACGTTATTGCTCAACCGAGATTGTGAGAGTCTAATAGTAATGTTTTTCATTGTTTTAGTTACCTTTTCCCGTGGAATCTCTTTATGCGGATCCTGAACGCAAGGTAAATTAAACGTACATACCTTGTTTTTCTAGATGTCTTTAATTTGATTGAAAATTTGAGATGGCTTTTCTTAAATATGCAGGCATACGATGTTCTTGGATTATACTACGGTTTAGGCCGCACTTTCTTCAACCCAGCTAGTGTATGAACCGCCTCTGACATTTTTTACCGTTTTAATTGTGTATATATTGTTTCACTATGAAACATAATAGAAACTTCGATTATTGCAGAAAAAGGTATTCTCAAGATTTAAAGAGATTCGAGAAGCTGCAAAGAATTACACCATAGAGGCCACTCCTGAAGACAGAAGCAGTGTGTTGCAACAGGTTCTTTTTTTTGTTTTGTTTTGTTTAGTTCTTCACTAGACAAGAAATTTAATAGATGAAGTTGTCTGTTTTTTTGGTTTGATCCTTAGTTATGTCTCTTCTTCTATCAGGGAGGTACGTTTGTATTCAGAGGCAAGAAACTGTTGTACGGTCGAAAAGACGAAGGCACTGGAGATCATCCATCTCTCGATGATGTCCTTAATGTCTGCTGCAAAACCGCTGTTGCTTGAAACATATTTCTCTCTAATTTGTTTGTCCTAAATACTTATAATCACTGTATAGCTATGAAATAGTGTCTGTCGATATTTTCTTAAATTTTGGATAAAGTATCAACTCAAAGAGCAATATATGTCCCCAACCCCAAGTTCAATCTTGTCCGCTCTTTTATTTTATGAAGATGTCGACAATTCATTGAAACCAAACCACACAAGTCTTTTCTAATGTAAGACAAGACAAATGTTTGGTTTTGCTATTGGCATAAAAATTTGTCTTTTTGGTTAGTGCATAGAAAATGCGTTTGTAAATTATTTGAAACTCTGGCACGTTGGATATATTAGCACATTTTTAAACAATATAAACAAACATATCTGTACGTACTTATTTGTGATTGTGATATGAATCTTCTTTCTTAGCTATTCTTTCTGATAATCTTATTTTGTCGGGGAAAAATAAAAAGAAAGAATAATATCTTGACGATACGAATCATACGAATATAATAATACTGGATTCAATACCTTAATGTCATATTATAGTCAAACAATTATAAGAAAAATCGCAAATGCGGTATGACATGAATAAGCATGAAACCTTGGTCTTACCATATAAAGTATTTTAAAGGCTGAAAACCGATTAAAACGCAAATTATGAAAGTGACTATTGTATCGTAAATAATATAAAGCACCTAATTTTGTTAAAATCAATTTTTAATCCCAAAAATAATGACACATACATACATACTAATCTAGTAATCTACCAAATCTCTATAATGCGCAGAGCCCAAGAACATAACTAACGTGCGCATTAATACCCGGCCGAAAGACGAAGAAGAAGATCACTCACAAAGTCACAAGGCAAGTTTATAAAGTTTATCGTCACGTGAAAGCTTCGCTCTTCTTCAGCCTTTTGAAACAAAAAAAAAATATCTCCGATGCCGGTTAATCACCGGTTTAGTTACCGGTTACTCTTCCTCCTCCTCCTTCTAAGTTTCGAAACGGCACGGCGTTTGGTCTCCGGAGACCCAAACGACGAGTTATGCTTAACGAATCTACGTCAGAGCTTAGAAGATCCGGCGAATAACCTCCGTAACTGGACAAAATCCTTCTTCTCAAACCCTTGCACCGGCTTCGCCTCGTCCCTCCACGGAGTCACTTGCAACAACGGCAGGGTTTACAAACTCTCACTAACGAACCTCTCTCTCCGTGGCTCAATCTCTCCGTACCTCTCTAATTGCACGAATCTCCAATCCCTAGATCTATCTTCAAACCAGATCTCCGGCGAGATCCCGCCGCAGTTACAGTACCTCGTTAACCTCGCTGTTCTTAACCTCTCCTCTCCGGTGAAATCTCGCCGCAGCTAGCTCTCTGCGCTTACTTAAACGTCATCGATCTTCACGGTAACAAACTCTCCGGCCAAATCCCGTCGCAGTTGGGGAGCCTCGCGAGGTTATCGGCGTTCGATGTCTCTGATAATAAATTATCCGGTCAGATTCCGGCGAATCTGGCGATGAGAAACGGGAACTTGCCGAGATTTAATGAGAGCTCGTTTACAGGGAACAAGAAACTGTTTGGGTATCCGTTGGAGGAGATGAAGAGCAAAGGATTGTCGATAATGGCGATCGTTGGGATTGGGCTTGGGAGTGGAATCGCGAGCTTAGTGATTAGCTTCACTGGAGTTTGTGTATGGTTGAAGATCACTGAGAAGAAGATGGAGGAAGAAGAAGGAAAGATTAGTCACTCTATGCCTGATTACTAATTTAATCACATTATTAGTCTTTTCTTTTTTCCATTTTTTCACTTTGAATAACAAAAGCTAAAGATACAAAAATAGGAGATTTAATTATTTTTAGATGATTTGATCATATGTAGTTTGGGTACATATATTATTAACAAAAACACAAGTTTTATTTGTTACAGTTTCTAAACTTGCGTTGTTTAGTTTTTTGTTAGGAGAATCGGAGTGTGTGATTTTGTAATGGGATTGGCTTGGAGCCTTGGACCTGTGCTGATTTGGATATGTTGGTGGATAGTAAACTACTTTAGTCATCATGACATCATTGGCTTAATTAAGGGCAATAGAGTAATTCACTAAATTGTCGCGCCGTAAGGCTAGTCAAACCTTGCTTCGAGAACTTAAAGCTTTTACTGTCAAGTACAATTATGACCCCACGTTATCATGGACCAATCCTTATCTTTCTCGTTTAATTATCACAAATCCATATTTATGGCCGGGTTTTGTTGGGGTAGCTTGGAGCCCGTGCTTCGGTGTTTGCATAGCATAAATTAATGACCATCCATAAAGTAGAAGTGATCTTTGACCCAAACAAAAAGAAGAAGAAGAAGAGATCTTTGGTTTAATAAAAAAAAAAAGATCTTTGGTTTAATAAGTTGTTCAATGATAAAAATAATGCATTAATTTGATTAATAATGATCGTTGGATTAATTTGATTAAAATATCTCAGCTTAGTGGCGCCAATTGCTTCAACAGGCCTAACAAGCGCTGAATAAAAGCCCATCAAAGATCTGGCCCAGGTCCGAATTCTTATTTTTTTTGTCTAAACGACGGTGTTTAAGTTGTGGGCGGACAAGAGAATGCGTGAAGCCGATGGACAAATTCATAAAATGCTTTCACCGTTTACGAGATGCATAGATTCTCTCCGATAGTCGAGTTTCTTCTCAGCAAACGCCAATTTTTCTTACCTTCTTCTCAATTAAAGTCTCGCTTTGACTTGATTCGAAGAAGTTTTCGCGTTTCTAAAGCTCTCGAAGATAATTTCCGGAGAAGCAACGGGATTGGTTTAGTCTGTCTCGATAAGAGCCGCAACGATCGTACGAAGAACTCCAAGTACGATGAATTCGCGAGTGATGTCGAGAAATCATACAGGATTCTTCGGAAATTTCATTCTAGGGTTCCGAAGTTGGAACTCGCGCTTAACGAATCCGGTATTCAACTCCGACCCGGGTTAATCGAACGGGTTTTGAGTCGTTGTGGTAATTCCGGGAATCTAGGTTACAGATTCTTCGTCTGGGCGGCTAAGCAGCCTGGTTACTCTCATACTATCGAATTTTACAAATCGATGGTGAGAGTTTTGAGCAAAATGCGTCAATTTGAAGCTGTTTGGGGTTTAATCGAAGAGATGAGGAAGGAGAATCCTCAACTGATTGGACCTGAATTGTTTGTGGTTTTGATTCAGAGGTTTCCTTCTGCGGTTATGGTTAAGAAAGCTATTGAGGTGCTCGACGAAATGCCTAAGTTCGGTTTAGAACATGATGAGTATGTATTCGGGTGTTTGCTTGATTCTTTGTGTAAGCACGGTAGTGTTAAAGATGCTGCGAAGCTTTTCGAGGATATGAGATTGCGGTTTCCTTCGAATTTGATATATTTTACTTCATTGTTGTGTGGTTGGTGTAGGGAAGGGAAGATGATGGAAGCTAAACATGTTTTGGTTCAGATGAAGGAAGCTGGGTTTGAGCCTGACGTTGTTGATTACACCAATTTGCTTAGTGGGTATGCTAATGCTGGTAAAGTAGCAGATGCTTATGATCTTTTGATAGATATGAGAAGAAGAGGGTTTGAACCGAATGTGAACTGTTACACTGTTTTGATCCAAGCATTGTGTAAGGTGGATAGAGTGGAAGAGGCGATGAAGGTGTTTGTTGAGATGGAGAGGTATGAATGTGAGGCTGATGCTGTGACTTACACTGCGTTAGTTAATGGGTTTTGCAAATGTGGAAGAATCGACAAGTGTTATATTGTGTTAGACGATATGATTAAGAAAGGGCTCATCCCGTCCCAACTCACCTATATGCATATCATGGCGATTCATGAGAAGAAAGAAAAATTTGAAGAGTGTTTGGAGCTGATGGATAAGATGAAGCAGGTAGGGTATTATGCTGATCTTGGCGTTTATAATATCGTCATCAGATTGGCTTGTAAACTAGGAGAAGTTAAGGAAGCTCTTCGATTATGGAACGAAATGAAAACGAACGGTTTGAGTCCTGGAGCAGATTCGTTTGTTATTATGATCGATGGTTTAACAAGCCAAGGTGTTTTACTCGAAGCCTCTGATCACTTCAAAGAAATGGTAACTCGAGGATTGTTCTCCGTTTCTCAATACGGAACTCTGAAGTCATTGCTAAATACCCTGTTAAGAGACGAGAAGCTGGAAACGGCGAAAGATGTTTGGAGTTGCATCACAAGTAAAGGGTCTTGCGAGCTGACTGTATCGTCTTGGACAATATGGATCCATGCCTTGTTCTCAAAAGGTTATGAAAAGGAGGCGTGTTCTTATTGTCTTGAAATGATGGAGATGGACTTCATGCCGCAACCAGACACATTTGGTAATCTTATGAAGGGGTTGAAGAAACTGTATAATAGAGAATTCGCTGCAGAGATTACAGAGAAGGTGAGGAATATGACAGTTGAGAGAGAGATGAGTTTTAAAATGTATAAGAGAAGGGGAGTGCGAGATTTGACCGAGAAAGCTAAATCTCAAAAAGAAGGGAAGAAGAAACAGAGGACTCAATAAAGAATACCGAATGACCATTTTTTCTTTTTTGGTTCAGTGTAACACTTCAATTTATGATTGAGAACGAAGCACTCTGGTGGTTGTTATCAAGTAGTCAGAAGAACAACAAAAGATTTGAAGAACAAAAAAAAAAACAAATACCTCGAAAGAGATGAAACTAGTGTGTCTTCTTCATCTTTTGTGTTGAAAGCTGAGACCTTTCCAATTGTCTCTGTGCGCAGACGGTAGAGTCTGAAAAGTTACTTAAACCAATACTGTCACCAGAAGAAGCTCCAGGTACTAGTAGGACACATACTTGTGATTTCTTCTATTATGTATGTATATGACTCGCATAGTTAGGTGCTCGTGTTAATTAGAAATTTCTGTAATGGCAGTGTGTGTACATGGAACTTATAGGAAGAATTTGGAATCCATCTTAGCATCAGGCTTAAAGCGCATGAATAGAATGCATGTTCACTTCTCTTGTGGCTTAAAGTGATTAGTGGTTAGATTTTTTTATCCTATTGTTGTTGTTGTTTCTGCTTTATGATTGCATATGCACATTTATCTGATTCCAAATTTACATGATTTCTGGCCAAGGCATGAGAAGGAATGTTGATGTTTTGATCTTCCTCGACATGAAGAAAGCTCTGGAAGGTATTACTCTAGCATGAGGCCTTGATTCTGTGTCTTAAATTTAGTGATGTTGTCCGTCAGAGATTCAACATTTCAGTAATACTTGTGAATATATATCCAGATGGGATTGCGTTCTACATGTCAGACAACAAAGTGATTTTGACTGAAGGCATTGATGGTGTAGTGCCTGTCGATTACTTCCAGAAGATTGAGTCTTGGCCTGGTCGGCAGTCCATACCTTTCTGATTCATATGATCATACACCCACCATGAGAAGATTCACAGGTTTATGTCTTGGCGTGCATACACATATGTCTTGGCGTGCATACACATATGTTTCTGACTCTTAGAAGATTTGCTCATCCGATTTGAATGATCTGATGTGGAACATGAATCTTAATTAATTTAATTAGTTCACCCATTTAGAGATACTTGTTTGAAAATATTGCAACTACATCTTCGTGAACTTTAAATTCCTAAGGTTTATGTATAAGTTGTGTAACTCGTAGTCAAATATTCGTAGCTGCTCTTCTTTGTTAACCTGAGTCCAAAAGTTTAATCTTCTTTTTGTTAGTACAACCATTAAAGTAAAAGTCCCTTGTTTAAGTTCTATGTTGACGACGTTCTTATATCCAATAGCAGACATTTTTTACTAATGAGCAAAAATGAACAAGTGTTCTATAGAAAACTTGTATCCGTCATCGTAGCTGGGCAAACCAGCCATTGTCCAAAAAAATACAAACCAAAAAAACACAACAAAACAACAATAAAGTCTTACGATCAAAAGTAAAGATAGACAGAAAGAGAGAGACATGTCAAGATCCAACAGATTAGTCGACCTCCTCGATCTTAGGGCCAGCACCGCCTGGAGCAGGAGGAGCAGCTTCGTCCATACCATGGGGACCTGGACCACCGGCTTCACCACCAGCTCCTTGGTACATCTTGGCGATGATCGGATTACAAACACCCTCCAGCTGCTTCATCTTGTCTTCAAACTCGTCAGCTTCAGCCAATTGGTTACCATCAAGCCATTGGATTGCTTCGTCAATCGAGTCCTCAATCTTCTTCTTGTCTGCAGCTGGAAGCTTCTCACTGATCTTCTCATCACGGATGGTGTTCCGCATGTTGTAAGCGTAGTTCTCAAGAGCATTCTTGGCTTCAACCTTCTTCTTGTGCTCCTCGTCCTCAGACTTGTACTTCTCTGCCTCTTGAACCATCTTCTCGATCTCATCCTTGGAGAGACGACCCTTGTCATTCGTGATGGTGATCTTGTTCTTCTGTCCGGTGGTCTTGTCCTCAGCAGATACGTTGAGGATACCATTAGCATCGATGTCAAAGCAGACAGTGATCTGAGGGACACCACGAGGAGCCGGAGGGATTCCGGAGAGCTCGAATTTACCGAGAAGGTTGTTGTCCTTGGTTCTGGCTCTCTCACCTTCGAACACCTGGATCAACACGCCGGGCTGATTGTCTGAGTAAGTGGAGAAGACCTGCTCCTTCTTGGTCGGGATGGTTGTGTTTCTCTGAATCAAAGTGGTCATGACACCACCAGCAGTTTCCAAACCAAGGGAGAGAGGAGTTACGTCAAGGAGGAGAAGGTCTTGAACTTTTTCGTTTCCTTCACCGCTTAGAATAGCTCCCTGGACGGCTGCACCGTATGCAACAGCCTCATCGGGGTTGATAGACTTGCAGAGCTCTTTACCATTGAAGAAATCTTGGAGAAGCTGTTGAACTTTGGGGATACGGGTGGAACCACCGACAAGAACGACTTCATGGACTGAGTTCTTGTCCATCTTAGCATCACGGAGACACTTCTCAACAGGCTCCATACACTTCCTGAAAAGATCCATGTTAAGCTCTTCGAATCTAGCACGGGTAATTGGAGCAAAGAGGTCAGCTCCTCCATGGAGAGAGTCAATTTCGATGGTCGTTTGCGCCGTGGAAGAAAGAGTTCTCTTTGCTCTCTCGCAAGCTGTTCTCAGCCTCCTGAGGGGTCTTGCGAGGCCAGTGATGTCCTGCTTGCTCTTCCTCTTAAACTCTTGAACAAAGTGGTTAACCATTCTGTTATCGAAATCTTCGCCACCAAGATGAGTGTCTCCAGCAGTAGCCTTGACCTCAAAGATACCTTCTTCAATTGTAAGAAGAGAGACATCAAAAGTACCACCACCAAGATCAAAGATAAGAACGTTCTTCTCTCCAATACTGGTGGCTTTCTTGTCAAGACCGTAGGCAATGGCAGCAGCAGTGGGCTCGTTGATGATACGCAGAACATTCAAACCAGCGATGACACCAGCATCCTTAGTAGCTTGACGCTGAGAGTCATTGAAGTAAGCTGGAACTGTGACCACAGCGTTCTTGATAGTAGTGCCAAGGTAAGCTTCACTAATCTCACGCATCTTAATGAGAACCATGGAAGAGATCTCCTCAGCGGCGAACTGTTTCTCTTCACCCTTGTAGTTGACTACGATCATTGGTTTCTCAGCAGTTCCAGAAGAGATGACAGTGAAAGGCCACAACTTCCTGTCGCTTTGGACAGATGCATCACTGAATCTACGACCAATCAACCTCTTTGCATCTGTCAAAATTAAACAAAACAAAATCAATAGACCGAACATAAAAATTAATCAAAATCATAGTGGACATTACAGACCAAATCATCAACTTAAACTAAAATTCTTTTGTCAGAGAAGATAAAAATCATAACTTCAACAAATCCACAGGAATAGTTAATAATCAGCGCATAGGGTATAACGCAAAGAAGTAATTCAACTCAAACCCTAAAAATCATCCTATACAAACCCTAAAAATTCGTGATTTAACTCAAACACGAAACACCGGGAGAAGAATTAAAAGCAGAGTATGTAATAAGATGAGAGAGTACACATACCGAAGACAGTGTTAACAGGGTTCATGGCGACCTGGTTCTTAGCAGCATCTCCGATCAACCTCTCGGTGTCGGTGAAAGCGACGTAAGACGGCGTGGTTCGGTTACCTTGATCATTAGCAATGATCTCAACACGGTCGTGTTGCCACACTCCAACACAAGAGTAGGTGGTACCAAGATCGATACCGATCGCAGGACCTTCTCCCTTACCAGCCATTGTTATTATCACAAAGCTTTTAGCTTATCAAGAAGAAAGAGACGAAAAGTTTTAGAGCTGCTTAGGTTTTTAGGTTTTTTTTGAGTTTGTGAAGAAAGCAACGAAGTCAGGGTTTTTTATAGAGGTTGAGAGTTATGTTTCCAGAATGTTCCTGTAATGTGTAATTCACCGTTAGATTAGGTTTGAGATTGATCGGACGGTTGTTAAGTGAGAGATACCTATTTCCAATTCCTAAGGCAGATTTTTGTTCCGAGGAAAAAAGTGATATTTCCAATTCCTAAGGCAGATTATTGTCCAAAAAACGAAAAGCGCGTCTGGGAGAATTGGAAAACTGCTCCAACGTTCATAATCGCCACGTCGTACGTTAACTATCATCAGTAGTGGGCCTATAAGAGATTTCTATACGCAGTCTGTGGGCCGTTGTGAGGCTTTTCTTTTACTGATTGGGCATTATAGTTAGAAAAGCTTATTTGCTTAATTTATTATTTTTTGGGGGATAAAACAGATTAGTCTAATTAAATTAGCTGAGAAGTGTCGGCAAAACGGCAAGAAGTCTAATAATATGTTAGTTAGATGCGCATAAGCAAAACGGCGGCGTTTTTGGGTAGTAACGCACTCGATAATAAACAGCACTAGGGGACGAAGCTCTTCTTTGGTAAAAATTTTAAGTGGAGCTACTTACACAGAACAGAAGAAGCAATTTTGCGGATCTGAGATCTTTAGATCCGAACATCGTTTATCTGAAATCGTTGATTCAAGGTATGTCATACTTTTATTTTATTTTTTGGGGGGGGGGGGGGGGGGGGGGTTCTAGTTAGCGTGTTTGATGGATCTATCAATTGGTATTGATTTGTTTTTTGCGGATTTCATGTTGAGCTTGGTGAGTTCTTGCTATTATGTTACTGTAATGATACAATGAACTTTGTTCGCCAAATCTGTTTTGTTCTATCTTTCGTGGATCTTATTTTTAAAAATTGATTCCATATCTGGTAAAAAAAAAAAATTGGAAGTAGCTAACGCGGAATCAAATTTCTGAAATCTGTGTGTCTTGAATTTGTGTCGGTAATGGTTAAATCCAGGAGTGGCGTGTATTAGAGAGCATAAAAGAACATAGAGTGTGGATGAATCAATTCTAATATGTCTATATATTGGTTTGAAGGTCTGAAAAAAAAAAAAAAAAAAGGATTTGAGGGATCTAAGCCATGTCAAGAAGGCAAGTAACGAGGCGTGTAGGGGATAGTGGAAGCTTTCCGTTTGTAGGAGCTTTGCATTCAAAATCTCGTTCGTCTCCTCTGTTATCTGTTTGCCTTGTTCTCGTGGTATGATGATGATGGTTTGTACTTCAGTGTAATCTCTAATAATAAAATTCGCTTCGTAGGATATAAAACTGATTGTTTTTTTTTTTTTTTCAAATGTTTTACAGGGAGCATGCCTTCTCATTGGTTATGTTTACAGTGGTCCAGGTGTGTATATCTATCTATCTTCAACTAAGTATATAATAAGATGCATGTCTTTTTTTTTTTGCTTGTGATTCTGATTTGAAAACCCTAATGGACATTTCCTGTGTTTACAGGTATGTTCAAAAGTATCAGAGAAGTTAGCAAGATCACAGGTAATTCTTGTTTCTCATCTTCGAGACATGTGCTTATGATAGGTGATATTAACTTTTGAACTTGTTTAACAACTCTCTACAGGTGACTATTCTTGCACATCAGAAGTTCAAAGAGCTATTCCTGTTCTTAAGAATGCGTACGGAGATAGCATGCGCAAAGTCCTGCATGTGGGTCCTGAAACATGCTCAGTGGTCTCGAGTCTATTAAACGAAGAAGAGACTGAAGCATGGGGTGTTGAGCCGTATGATGTAGAGGATGCAGACTCTAGCTGCAAAAGTCTTTTACACAAAGGCCTTGTACGTGTGGCTGACATCAAATTCCCTCTGCCTTACCGGTCAAAGTCGTTTTCGCTTGTGATTGTCTCAGATGCTTTGGATTACCTCTCACCTAGGTACCTGAACAAAACCGTTCCTGAACTTGCAAGGGTTGCTTCAGATGGTGTTGTTCTTTTTGCAGGTAACTAAACCTAACCATTTAGAAAGAAAAAAACCCTGAGATTAAGATATGTAAATCCAGTCTGATTGCACTTAATCTTCATCCATTATAGGTAACCCTGGTCAACAAAAGGCTAAAGGCGCGGAATTGTCCAAATTTGGGCGACCGGTAAGTTCACTTAAAACCATGTTCTTGTCATGAATGAACCAATACATTCACCAATTCAGAGATGTGGGTTTGGTCTATACTTCTCCGTTCTGCTAACTTGATGCAATCCCAATGTTTTTGCAGGCAAAAATGCGTAGCTCGTCATGGTGGATCCGTTTCTTCTCACAGACGAATTTAGAGGGAAATGAAGCAGCAAACAAGAAATTCGAACAAGCAGCTTCCAAGAGTTCATATAAACCAGCTTGTCAAGTTTTCCACCTCAAGCCATTACATTAGTACACTATATTATTACTGGTTCTTAAAACATCAAACCAGATATATCTCATCTCTGTTAAATGCCTTTTTCACTATAGAAAGAAACAAAAAGTGCCACAAATTGTAAACAATTCTCAACTATTTGATTCATAATTTAACTATTTAATAAATTAGCCTGCATCTTTATGATATAAAGGTATAACATTACCTGATAAAATCTGGTACTCTTGTTGCTAGTTCGCTAACTGTATGGTCGATGAGTCAATTTGAGATCATCCTAACTCATTTGGCTCATTCGATTATATCACTGTTTGTCATAGATATACCTGTCCCAAGGTTAGAGAAGGCTCGATGCAACTCTACAAGTCGAGAAGACTAAGAGGCCCCTTCTATTTGAATTGGTTGATAGAGGCCCAGGCCTAATAATAAAATTGTATGATTGGACAGTATAAAAGTGGCCCACGTTACACAAGAAATACTCGTGTAAGTTTATTTTCTTAATTCCTTGGTAAGTTGAGCCGAAACACAGAGAGTACATAGTTTTGTTGATTATGTATGTAAACCTATATAGCAGCTAAATGAGTCGTTTTCCAATCTATAATTGGTTTCAAAACTTGGGAACCATTTGCCAAAAAAGATAAAATGAAAAGACAATCAAACAAAATACAGCATATATAGATTTATGAATATGGAAAAGGATAGGGAGAGAGACAAATACAAACTGGTATAAAGACATAAACATAAGTCGACCATACTGTTTGTTAACTTGGTATCCAATGCAGGTGGGATTTTCTTGTTTTCACTTTTTTTTTTTGTTTGTTTGTCAAGTTTGCTTCGATATGAGTCATATGACCTACCCAATTGTCATATAACACCAACTTTTATATCTATATATACAACATCAATTTTGGATTAAGTCTCTTTCATGATTTTAATCGCTTTCAACTCTTTATTTTTATAAAACTTTGAAAATATATAACCGAAACATAAACTTCTTTTGGATGCTTCATTCTTGAAAATATATCAACGGAGTGAAATTTCAAATTTCAAACCCCTTGAGGAGAGAGTTATAGGCTAAAAAACTAACATTTTTTTTTATAAAAAAGGCTATTTAAATTTTGGGTTAGCTTGTTCAAAATATGGTGCAATTGAGAAAATTCTATGTATATATTTTGTAATAAAAAAATAAAAAAATGATGAAGGAGGAGGTAGAGACGTGAGGGGAGGCACATGGAGATGCAGTAGAAATAGGGTTGAAGAATATGCATGTGAAAAGTATAGGTTATAAGACCCTACCCACCCCAAGTCCCTACATCATCAACAACATTTTGTGACAACCATCGTGATCTTTCTCTTTTTCAATCTTTTTTGTTTTTCATAATTTCCACTATTCATGTTCCAAGAATTTAAAGCGTAGCCCCCAGTTAACACTCTCTCAAAACCTGATATGTATATATATATATTTTTTTCACTATTATTATTAGCGTGTTAAAACTTCCTTTTCTATTCTACATAATTTCTATTTTTTTGTTCTGTTTCTAATGTTGTAATATAAAAATGGGAATATATCTAACAACTCTGTGTTATATTCATAAAAATATTCATATGGTGTTCTAGCTTGATTCTTCAAAATATCGAATCTAAAGAAGCTGTATGATATAGTGGATGATTGCATTGTATGAGTTGATATGATATCTTTTTGGTTGTTTCAGAAAACAACAGAATCAAGAACAAGATGATGATGATGATGAAATGATCAATACCGAAATATATGGCTTCATCATCTTCTATATATCACATGTGATTTTCAATGAGTCGTATTGCATTCTATCAATTATTATGAGTTGTTATACGATGACCCATTTTTATCGCACCAATCAAATCAATTTGAGCTTTCTAAAATCTTATGAAATACGTCTCATTAATTATTAAGAAATTTCAAAAGTGGGTCTATTAAATAAACCATAATATTATAAAATTATATCTTTGAATTAATAACGATTTCCTGACGTCGAATATTTTTTTTCTTTCAGAGAAACAATACCTACCAAAGAATATTCCAGTTAAGTTAGTTAATAGTTGGAGTCAAACTTAAATCACACAAAATCGCCTAAAAATCTGGGGGCATAAGTTATAACCAACGGCTACCAACATTGGCTTTGATATCGTCCACTTGATTTTCTTATGTTAATATAACTCAATGTGATGGATTAAATATTAAGTTGATAAATTAATCATCATAAGTCCAAATCAATGAATCACTCATTTTAAATCATATTTTCATTAAACAATTTTTAGGAATTTTTTCTTATAGATAAAAAAAATCCCATGTTTAAAGAAATATTTACGCGTCCTACTGATATATGTATATCGATGGAAACAAGAAATTACAAGTTCGATCAATCTGTCGATTACAAAACGGAAACATCCTGATCAGTCAAAAACATATTTAGATGAATATGATCCCACCAAGCAAATAAGTTTCTGTCGATGAATATCGAGGAAGGAAATAAATAAATAATGACGGACCAAGACATTTGGGACTACTAGAATTTAGGGAGCATAAATGGCCCTATTTGACTTACCCTCTTTCGTATAAACTAATGTGTTTTACATGTATAAATGTATATATATATATACGTATATGCCTACGTATACATGATCTGGGCTCTTAAGGCGATTTGATGTCGGTATGGCATCACACCACCATTTGATCCCTACTCCACTTGTCTCTCTTCCCTTTTCGTGTATGTCATTTCCTTTTTCTTCAATTTTACGTTTACCACCCTATTTTATTTTCAATAATATTATTATATAAGTCAACGTTGACACTTAACTACAGAATCTGATGACAAAATCTCACACAATGCTCACAACTTTTATCAACAAAATTACTCACATTCTGCAGAAAGAGAGTTTTACCAAACTATGAAGCATTGAGTTAATCACTATCCAACTCCATAGAGTGAAATATAAAAATATTTATGATATTTGCGTTTTCTGTTTTTAATTGATATGTTTGGTCCCTAAAGGATGGTCATAATAAGGACGGTCCGGCGGTGACGGAAACGCGTAAAGACTAATCATTTTATTATTACTAAATATCGTTATTTTAATGACTGATCATAATTATATTTCCTTTCTCATCCCGATTAATTTGTAGAATTATTATTAAATATACTTAGTTATATCCTAGAAAACAAACAAAGAAATTAAAAAGTATATAGAAGCTCAAAATGTGATGTATATAGATCATTGGATTTGTAAATTATTATAAAGTATCCATGGTACTAAGATGTATGTGTGAATGCAATAACAAATAGAAAACTCAATAATGGGTCATTCTTATTTTCAAATAGAAACAAGAACTATTGTAATATATTACTCATTTATTTTTATCAAATAATAGCTGATTAATTATTAGCGATCGCATTAAATAAAACTGAAAAGAAGTTGTCTCACAGTCTTAGCGAATATTTACTAAAACTATGGTCATATGTCTGGACGGTAAAAAAAGTCTCTCTAGTTTCTGATTCTGTTGAGTCAAACTTTTTAATTTTTGGGATTAAATGTCGTAAGATTATTTATCTATATATACGTCCCAACAGACCCATTACTTCTCCAACCACATCTCACTCTTCACCAACTTTAAACCCTAATTCAGGATCTCTCTCTTTTTTTTCTCTCTATCTCTCTCTCTCTTCCCACATTAATCTTTTCTACGACCATAATCTCTTGACTTAAAATCAGAAAATGAAACAGCTTTCGACAAAAGTGACAAGCAATGGTCATGGACAAGACTCATCCTACTTCTTGGGATGGGAAGAGTACGAGAAGAATCCTTACGATGAGATCACGAACCCTAATGGGATGATCCAGATGGGTCTTGCCGAAAACCAGCTATGTTTCGATTTAATCGAGTCATGGTTAGCTAAGAACCCAGACGCAGCTAGTCTGAAGAGGAACGGTCAATCCATTTTCAAAGAGCTTGCTCTCTTTCAAGACTATCATGGCATGCCTGAATTCAAAAAAGTAAGCTTCTTTTGTGAGAACCTAACGTGTATCACAAGTAATAAATCCATTTATCAATACTGATGAACATCATTTTCTGTTATTTTATTTTAGGCTATGGCTGAGTTTATGGAGGAAATAAGAGGAAACCGAGTCACCTTCGACCCGAAAAAGATTGTTTTAGCTGCTGGTTCAACCTCTGCGAACGAGACTCTCATATTTTGTCTTGCAGAACCTGGCGATGCTTTCCTCTTGCCTACTCCTTACTATCCAGGGTAAATTACACTTCTAACCATATCCCACTTTAATTGGATACCAAGTAACCCATTAAATACCTATGCTTACGTTTAGGCTTTTTTATGATTACAGATTTGATAGAGATCTTAAATGGAGAACCGGAGCTGAGATTGTACCTATCCACTGCTCGAGCTCTAATGGCTTCCAAATCACGGAAGCGGCTCTGCAACAAGCTTACCAACAAGCCCAAAAACTTGATCTCAAAGTCAAAGGAGTTCTTGTCACGAATCCATCTAACCCACTTGGCACTGCGCTGACCAGACGCGAACTCAACCTTCTCGTTGACTTCATCACTTCCAAAAACATTCATCTCATCAGCGACGAAATCTACTCAGGCACCATGTTTGGGTTTGAACAGTTCATAAGTGTAATGGATGTCTTGAAAGACAAGAAACTCGAAAACACCGAGGTTTCAAAACGAGTCCACGTCGTCTATAGCCTTTCCAAGGATTTGGGACTCCCTGGTTTCCGTGTGGGAGCGATCTACTCCAACGACGAAATGATCGTTTCAGCAGCTACAAAAATGTCAAGTTTCGGTCTTGTTTCTTCTCAGACACAGTACCTTCTCTCTGCCTTGCTCTCTGACAAGAAGTTCACAAGCCAATACCTCGAAGAGAACCAGAAACGCCTCAAGTCGAGACAGAGACGCCTCGTGTCTGGTCTTGAGGCTGCGGGGATTACTTCCCTGAGAAGCAACGCAGGTTTGTTCTGTTGGGTCGACATGAGGCATCTCTTGGACACAAACACATTCGAAGCAGAGCTTGAGCTCTGGAAAAAGATTGTTTACAACGTGAAACTAAACATCTCGCCTGGTTCGTCGTGTCACTGCACCGAACCGGGTTGGTTTAGGGTTTGTTTCGCTAATATGAGCGAGGATACACTGGATTTGGCCTTGAAGAGGCTCAAAACTTTCGTAGAGTCCACAGACTGTGGACGAATGATATCAAGAAGCAGCCATGAAAGGCTCAAGAGTTTGAGGAAGAAGACAGTCTCTAACTGGGTTTTCCGGGTTTCATGGTCCGATCGTGTACCTGATGAACGATGAAAATATTCATCTCCCTAAGTTTGAGACGACGAACACGAAAAACTTCACGGTTTTTTCTTCTTCTTTATTTCCTTCATTTTTTTATATTTTGGGAAAGTATTTTTCATTTTCCAAGATATCTATAATCATATCATTATATATGTAATATTCATTTATGTTTGGGTGAGTTTTTATGCAATTTTTCGGTGTAAAGTTGTTATATGTTGTTATATGTTTTTAAAGTGCACTCAGTCCGAATGTGGATTTGCAGTGGTTATATATATAATATATATATCCCCTTGTAATTTAAGTGGAAGTTTGCATGTATTATTGTACACATAAATATGTAATTCACTCTTTTTAATATATATTATATTTTTGAATTCGTAAATATGGGACCTCTTTTGTTTAATTTCTTCAATATTTAGTTATCAATTGGTTTAGTGCTTGAGTTTCATGTGATAATTCTCCTTTGAGTAGTAGTCTATAATGATCGTTAGCGTTGGTTAAGGACGTTAGTTAAGGCATAAGACAAGGAGGCTTAATTTAGTGCCATGTAACTTAAGAAATTAATCATTATATGGTATTGGCGGGAGTTGGTCAACTGAAAATAAGCAAATGGGGAAAGTCAAAAGGTAATGTCACTTAGGTAAATCAAGAGAATGGCATGATCGATCTCACTGTCTAAAATGTTCGATGAAGCCTAATTATTTGAATTGGCTACTAAAACTTTGATGATTATGAAAGGGAGAAAGTATGTTATAAACTCCTATAGTAAGTTTTGAACTTAGCATTTGACTAGGTACGTTGCATTGTACAAGAATGTCCACGTCACATATTGTTTTCTTGAACTAAATTACAAGTTTTCTTTTAAAACAAGACTTACTCTACATGGTATCAGGATGAAAGTAATTAATGAGCAATTTTGAGCAACTTGTGAGAAAAAAAAGAAAAAAAATATGACAAGATTAATATTATGTCCCGATGATTCCAATCATCGAAATCAATAATTTTGGGAATTGAAAGGCTCCAATCATTTGAAGAGAAAAGGCGTTATAACCATTATATTTCATTTGTGTAATTATTTGCCGAGGGATAAAGTAGAGGATAAAGTGTCATATCATGGGCTAATCATTATTGTATAAGAAGATACCGGTCAAAGGTAAATTATGCTAAGCCTACTAGAAAAATAGAAAAAGTGCCATGAACCTTTGTTGGTACTACGAAATATATAATACAACTTTAGTAACCGATTTTATTTTTATTTTTTAGCATGATACGCGGCTATACCGGCCGTAACGGCAAATGATCCTTACATGTGAACAGCATTAATTTGGTGGTTGAGTCCCAAACAATCTGTCTGAATTAATTAATAAATCAATTTAAAAACTTTTTAGAGATATATAGTAGTATGTAGTAGAAGTACGTACTTTGACAAATAAGACTACAGTTAAGAGATTGAGAATTTGGTTGGATTTGAGAATCCGGGATGAGTAATACTGATTAAGTATTGTACTTGAAAGGTCTTAATTGCATATGACCGACCATAACTATACACACTGAGATTATGAAGTCGTTGTACCAGAAAAGTTTCGTCACTGTCTCAATGATCATGGTCATAGTCTAATCTTCGCAAATATTTTAAGTTAGTAAATTGGTACGTCAACAAAGCTACATACTGTACTAATCATATAAAATGGTTGTAGTGGTATATTGTTTATGATCTTTAAAATCGTGATTTGTTAAATTTGTGTGAATGTTAATTCCAAATTAATGTACTAATTAATAAATAATCATCTTAGGCTTCTACCAAAAAAATTGAAAATTTTGAAAAAATTGAATAAATCTGAAAGCGGTTACTTTTTTTTTGTTGTGTGTGTAAAAATAGATAAAATTTTGTTTCACCAAATTTTCCGAAATTGTAAAATTTGATAGATGTCAGTCCATGGTGTTTGGGATTATAGTAAACTTTAAAGTTAAAAATAAAATATGTTCGCATGTTGCGATGGTATTAATCATATATAGGGACAAGTAGGTTACGGCTTCTATAAATTAGATATAGATTGTGTACATTTATCTTTATAAACGTATGGTAAAGTAGATATGGATTATGTAACATGCATGTCAAGTTTGAACCAAGCTTTCAGTCACGTGGGCTTCGCGAGTAATGCCATATATAACAGCACATGCCATGACACCAAAACATATAACATCTCTTATACATACACATACATAGTGGTCAAATTTAAATGCATAACAAAATATGAACTGTAAAAAATTTGGTGTTTTCTCCATCTTTCACTTCGACCAGTACTGGACAAAATCATTTGGATTTTAAATTACATCAATTATATGCGAGGACCCATTTGATGTTCTTCATGTATGCATGAGGGGTCATCTACGCATGGCATTGCTACTTACATAGTTACATAATTACACATATACATTCTTGATGCATACATTATACATACGTATAGTGGGTAAAAAGAATAACCGGAGTTAAAATTTCATATATTATAAGCTCTAATATACCATGTGGGTCACGTCAGCTTTCTCGTACTTGATGCATATAGCTTAAGAGAATCGAGAAGTCACTTGGCTATTTTTTAATATACGAACATATTTTAAAATTTACTATAGAACTTAAATGAATAATGTGCTTCTTATATACACATCCAGTTAATATGTGCACGATTAAAAAGAATCATCGCACATTTGTTACGTAAGAAACAAGTATCAAATCACACAGAGATTCTTTTCTTTGGCTTCGATGCACCGTCATGAATTATATATAATACAAAGTCGATATTATTAATGCTCATGGAGTTTATCAATGTTCATCCTCTTCTTCCCATCTTTTCGAACATTGTTTACCCAAATTAATCTCTCTTTTTATTATTTTCTATTCTTTGACTTTTTGGCTAATTGTTTTATTGAAGGATATAATAAATTTAGTCGGCTCTTCTTCCCTTTCAACCTAAGTAATTTAGTGACGATGACAAGAGTAATTATCGTTCCAAGTCGTACCAAATGGGCTTTTGTGGGCCGTACGAGACCTATATTGTTGTTTACCTTATAAATGTGTCATTGCCATTTGTTTCACTTTTCCGTTACAAATGACCTTTAACGGGCCTTGCAAGTCTTTTGAACGCGAGTTGGACTCAATGTTGTTTTTTTTGGTTGGCTGGGAATTTTGTGGGGATATTTGATTTTGAATTTTTGATCTGGATATTTATATATAAAAATAAAATAATCAAAATGATACTTTATTTTTGAAAAATTAAAGTTGACAAATAAAAAATATTTTATTAATATTTAATTCAAAAGTAGCGGGACATTTTTCCGTATCAATCCCATAAGCAGATAACAAGAAATGGCCAAATCTCATATACGTAATGGAAACAATATTTTAAATCAATCAAATAAAAAAGTTAAAACATATACAAAACAAATCGGACAGACGCGACATTACTCCCATTTCCACAATCAAACATTTTCCATTATTTTATGTAAATAAAAAACAAATTTCCTAACTTTTAAACGGACAGAAAACAGAAACACAAAAGTTGAAAAGATAACTATTATTATAAAATAACAAAAATCAAGGTTAATAATATTAACGTGTTAGTGAGTGTCAGCATCAGCTGCATTATATATATATATATATATATATAACAAATTTTTTAATTATTAAGTACGTTGGTTCCTTTTTGACAATGGTCCAATTTTAATGGTTAAACAAAGAAATAAATATCATTAAATTATACAAAAATGTCGTCACGAGGCGAATTGTCGCGAGGCTAATCAAGGTTTTATATGGTGTTGTTTTACTTATCGTCTAGAGGTTTGACAGAATGTACCATTAATTAATCAGTGAATCCGTATACTATTATTCGCATAGTCTCTCCTTCATATATCGTTTTGTTTCTTGATTTCTTCTCAACGATAATTATTCCGTTTTCCTTCTTTTCATATATTGCTTTACGTCGACCCAATAAGAAGGACCTAAATATATAATTAGTTTCTGAAAAAAATATATATTTATTTTTCAGTTAAGCATAATTATATATCGGCCAATGTGGAAATGAAGATTTACTACTACGTAACGCTTTTCATGTTTCTATTTGGATTATCAAAATAAATCCGTATATTTGGCAAATGTTTATCAAATATTATCTATTTATAACGTTTTACGTGTATATATATTGATAGGGCATTTCGGTAGGTAGATGAGAAATGCTTTAATAGAAACTATAAAAGTTATACGGCTACGCTAAGTGTAGCATGCAAGTCCATGGTCAAGACACGTCCTGCCATCCACTGATGCAAGTGCTTACATACATAATCTTCATCACTATCTCTAGAATCTCCTATTTTTCCTCCCTAGATTACGATTTTTTGTATTTAATTAATTAGTATCTTTAATCCTAATTGTGGATTTGATTTATATATTAATTAGAAGAGGATAATTCCATAAGATTTGTCGTTTTTCTGTTTGTAGAGAATGTTTGGAACATACAGAATGACTTGTCTTTCAATTATTCATTTGAAAACACACTTTTATTTCATTGTCCGTAAGCGAATATTATCTATTTATCACATTAATGTGTATGTACAAAACTGAGATTAAAAAAGTTCATTCTTCTTCTTAATTATTATATATTTTACGTATAGTACCAATGAAGCACGGTTACATACAACGCATAATTATAATGTTATTTTCTAGAAATAAAAATGGAATAAAAATATAAAGCTATAAAATGTACTGGACTGTTAGATATTGTTTCGTTAACGGGTTGTCATATCAAAAACCTTTTTGATGTGTGCATCTGCATGAATATCTCCAATCTCATCATTTTTTTTTTGTAATTATAGTTTGTCAAACAAAACCTATATATGTTTATATAGATATATCTATTCCATTTATGTACAATATTTATTTTTAATAAAGAAATTTTGAAAACGATCATAAAAATATGACACAATTATTTACGTAATAGTATAATGTGAACACCAAGTTAGTCCCGCACGTATGTTAGATCATGTGAACTATTGAGATTTACATCTTGCAGATTTATAGTACTAATTGTCTTTCTCTGATGAGTGGGTTGATAAACCCTTATATATATATATATATATATATATAGCCTTTTTAAAGTCAATGTAGAATACGAATGTTTCGTCTCTAGACGTATAAAATATAAATAACTAATTCTTTTTACTGGTTAATATTTTTGACCCCTAATGTTGATTTACGTGAGAATATATATATTTACAAAAATCCCTAAAATAATAAAACAGCAAGAGGAATCGTCTCCAAAGTTCCTAAAACTAAATCGAAAATCTCAAAACTCCCCCATCTAATTAAAATTTATTTTTGATTTATTTAAAATCTGGAAAATTAGTGTTTTACTCTCCTACCCTACAAAAATAAGAAAAATTACAAAGAAAACTAGGGTTTTATCCACCCACCCATAACAAAATCGAATCTAACCCAATCTCCTCTCTCTCTCCTCTTTCTAACTCGATTAAATCCCTAAATTAAAAGAGAAAATACAAACCGCTCTTTTTCTTCATCGTTCTCCTTCATCGTTTGTCTTCATACTTGATAACGAGGATGGTAAGAACAAGGTGGGGAAAAAAACACTAAGATCACACAAGTAGAAAAAGGAGAGGAAGATTCGCAAGCGGTGGTAAAAGAAGGAGGAGAGAAAGATTCAAAATCGGTGGTAAAAGAAGGATTCGGAACCGTTGGTACAAGGAGGAGATAATCCGGTGGTAGAAAGAGGTTTTGAATCCGGTGGTTGAAGAAGAGGGAGAGAGGGATTCCAATGCGGTCGTAGAAGAAGGAGCTAACGAAGAATCCCTCTTTCCAGAATCAAGTAATCGAGATGAAGTTTAAGGAGATAACGAAGAATCCCTCTTTATGGAATCAAGTAGTTCGAGCTGGGAACAAACTCGAGAAGAAGTAGAAGCCGAAGTGAGAGCGAGACCATCGACTCAATGGTAAGTTTGGATTCGTATGAACATGTAAAATAAATAAAACTAGTTGGAATTGCTCTTGATGTCTCTCGGAATCAAATTTTTGTGGTATATAGAAGTATAACTACGAACTAGTATTTTGTTATACTGGAATAACTAGGTAGAACTAGTGTGTAAAACTAGAATAACTAGGTAGAACGAAGAGTCTTAATATGAATTTCTGAAACAATATAACTTGATAATACTTGGTATAACTATTTGTTGCAGGAATCCTCCTCCTCGACACCACTATAGCCTCTTAGAATTTACTTCCCCTCGAGTGAGTACAACAAGAAAATCAAGTATCGACGAGGTGTAATATCCATGAGATGATGTTGGTACAAGACATTGGTAAGAAGAAAAAGAAGGGTGTTAAACCGACTGCCGTGGAGGAAGACACCAATAACCGTAGTAAAAGAGTCTTTACAAGGTCATGGACATGTAGAACTAATTTTGTGGGTGTTTGGATGTTTTTCTTATTTCTATTTGTAGAACTACTTGTAAAACTTTGTTGGATTCATATTACTTTTTGGAATTTAGTTGTGTGCAACTGCAATTACTATGTAAAACTAATCTGTTTTTTTTTTGTTTTGGATTTTGTCCTGTACAACTGGAAATATTAGGTAAAACTAATCTGGAATTTTGGGATTTTAGAAAATATGAGATTTTCAACATTTTTGATATTTGTGGGGAAAAAAATAAAAATAAAAATCCGAAATATATTTCCACGTGTGTAGTATGTGTGTTCACACCTAGTATTCACACATAGTTTTACCCAGTATAGTAGTTGTACCATACTTGTAAATAGTTTTACTTTTAGGTTTTTTCCATTTAATTAGTTTTACACACTCTTAAAATTATATTTTTTAGTTTTACAGTTGATTAAATTCTATTAACATATAATTATGAATGTTTTATGCATTCAAATGTTTAAAACAAATATTTATGCAACTTTTTCATCTTTAGTTGGTTATTATTTACAAACTGACCTTAAAAGTATAAGGAATATATTGTGTTGAGTCTTTCATAACAACATAATTTTGCAACTTCTTTCTTATTACACATTGTAACATTTTTTCTAAAGTTTATGAAGACAGTAAGTATATTAAGTACTTTTCGTTTAGGTTTTGTTAAAAAAAACATAATTGTTATACATGTTTTTCCTTAGTTATTCCAGTATTACCATGTTGCCAAAAAAACTAGTATATAAATATTACATTATTGAAATCAGTTTGTAATTGAGAAATATGTGTTTTTGCAATCCTTCGAACTTGTAAACCACATTTACAGATTTTTATTGAACAAAAAATGGCATTAGGCCCGATTTTATCATCTTTTGAGTGGAACTTGTCATAATTCTTGTGTCTGCTCTCCGCACTTGCTTAAACAGCTCCGAAATAGTGATGACCTCCACAAACAAAATACACCTACGGTTCTCATTATCAATGGATGTTAGATTAGATAAACACATAGCTCCTTATCATCATAAATAGTAAATTGTTCATTATATCCCACATATGTCTTCAACATTAAACTATCCATGTGACCTTAACAATCTAAATGTATTTTGACATTGTTGCTCATTGTATCCTACAAATACAATACCAAAAAAAAAAAAAACTCAGTCTGTAATACTAGTTATACTACATTTATCAGTAGTACCAGTTTTACTACATTTACCATTAATACTACAAAAGCTCAAATTGGATGATTTCGGGTTCTATTCTACAATCTACTACAACTCAACCACTGAAATTCATTTGTTATCAATTTAAAGGCTTAATCGACCCATAAGCTATGGTAAACAGCCAATGTGAATTGCATAATTGCATAATTGCATAATCAAATCTATAAAACACCCAAGAGAAAAACCAATTCAATCAACTATTGTTAGATTATTTTGTTGAAGAAGGTATCTGGATTTTGAAGAAGAGCTCGATGCAGCTCCATAGTCGCGAAGAAACGGCGGCGATGGAGAGCTCTGGCGATGAAACAGCAGCGGTGGAGAGTTCTGGCGAAGAACGGCGGCAAGAAAAGAAGAGAGGATCGAGATCTATATTTTTTTCTTGTTTTTTGTTTTTAATTAAAAAATGAAAGAATAGAAGGAAGAGTATTTTAGTCAGAACATATTTCATTAAATAAAAAAGGGGTATAGAGAATAAAGAGGGAGATAAGAGATTTGTTTTACTCTAAGAGGGAGTTTTGAGATGTTTACTCGATCAAATCCGTACATATCCTTTGGAGAAAATGCAACCGTCTTAGGCCAATTTCATTTAAAATTTTACACAATTTCAAGAATATGTTAGTTCAAAATGGTCAAAGTTTGTGTAGATGAACATAGATTTTTGGTTTCGAACCCTATACCCACTCAATTATAATCCTTTTTTTTTTTTTTGGTTGAATGTTGTCATTATAAACTTTGGTTGGAAAAGTTACGGTTCTCTATCTTTGTTTCTTTCGTGCGCATGCTTGCTGTGATCGGAACGGATAGGAACCGGAACCCAATCTTTGGATTGTAGGTCGTCGTCACTAAACTTCTAACGCTTAGTTTATACTTTATACTATCGGTGAAAATCTAGTTGAAATTTTAATCAAACAAGAATGATATTTTTCCAGAGAAATTATAGCTTAGATATTTTTGCTGTTAAGTTTGGTAAATGAAAACAAATGATACATGTTCTTTTTTCCCACACCAAACTAAATTGGTATAAATGAAATGATTTTATTTGGAGGTTTGAATGGGCAAAGATATGTGCCAAACTCAAACAGGAAAAAGAGAATTTTGGGTGACATCATTTGATTCTGTGATATTCAAATTCCCAAACTGACTAGGGAGAGTTTTGAAGCTGTACGTACACCTTCGTTGAATGGGTAAGACAACTCTTCCTTTTTTTGTTTCATTTATTTATCATCATTGATTAACGATCTATGATAACAAGAGGAACCATTTCATTATAAAAGACTTTAATTATTTAAAAAATATTAATGGTTTCCAGCGACATTGTGTATGCATTGCAAACCGAAGAGATCCAAGTCGTAGTATAGTAGTCTTATTGAACCGAGGAAAAAGATATCTTTAAATTAATTAAATACTACTAATTATGTAAGAAATATAAATGACAAGTAACATTAATATATAGTTGTGCATACACACATATGTGTATTCGAGTGTTTGTCAGAGTATCTCTGATCAGACGAAGCCATATAGATCCGACCATAGACGTGTCCATATTACACCATTCTTTTAAATTATAGTTTAATAATTCTTTTTGTTGGTCGACAATTTATACTTATTTATATGATAATTCAACTACAAATATCACTTTATATGATAAAGATAAACTACAAATTTATCTTACGCTTACGTACGTATGCATTTACAGACTTATCTATGTACATTTACAAAATTATTGAATAACTGTTAGCCAAGTAATCACAGTGGTGGATTTTTTCATAAGTCAGTCAAGAAGAGTTGATATATGTGTATATAAAAGAAAAAGACAAAAAAAAAGAGTTGAATACGAAACAGGGCAGAAAATCATCCTTGGATTCTCCATTACTATAAGCACCTAACAATTACTGTTCAATATTTTTCGAGAACTATGTCTTATAACATAAATTAATATTTTAAAAAAATATTTAGTCTTTACATTAAAATAGAAAAACTTTATATTAAGAAATAGAAGAATTGTTTATATAATAATTGGTGTGATCGATGTTTGTGCGTTTAAAAGACGATCCTCTTTTAGGCTCTCAAATTTAGATTCATAGTTGTTTCCTTCTTTTTATGTGTCAGATGTAATTCGCAAAGATTATTAAATGGAAAGACCTAATTAATTAGGGGAAAAACAAAAGAAGCTAAAAGGTAGAATCACTTTCACATTTCTAAAAGCAATAACAATGAAGGAAAACTCAAAAAAGATCATAATATAGTGTTCCAATAAAGCTACGTGAAACTAAAATAAACAAATTTCTGCATGAATATTAATCTCTCAATCCATATAACTTTTCGACCATTCCCCTAAAGACACAAATTTATACAAAAATAAAAAAAAACCCTCATTATATATAAGTAAAAATAAAGTTTTGAATAAAATGTTACACATGATTTGGCCCATTGAAGTAACTTGCATCTTCGGAATTAACAAGAGAGGTTATATCCTCCCAACTTATTGTACTTTGATCCGCCGATGTACTTGTCGTTCCTCCGGCCAAAGCTGCTCCGACTCCGGCTACTGAGGAGTCTCCATAGACTTTTGTGTTCTCATTGGTCTCATGATTCACCATGTTGTTGTTGTTGCTTAAGAACATATCGTTGATTGCTTCTGTCTGAAAGTTACTGCTCCCAAACCACTGAAGCATCTCTTGCTGTTGATTTTGATGGTGATCACCACTTGTGTTTGGTAATGGTGAGTTTGTGCTGCTGCTCATGATAGAAAAGTCTCCTTCTCCTGCCCCTCCTGATCCCAAGTAGTAATTAGGATCTAGCAAAAGCTGAGAGAAGGAGAAATCAAAAGGGGTCGTCATAGAATCTTGATGTTGATGATGATGATCAGGGTTTGTCATTTCTGGTTCTTCTTCAATCTTGACCATGTTCTTGAGTGTGATCAATGGTTTTTGTTCTAGGTTACAAGACGGTTGTGTTTGGTAGTAGTTGCAGCTTGTAGGTTCCATCATCACAAGAGGTATTTGATGATGATGAGGAGGAAGCTGATGTGGTAGTAACGGCCATGGTGATGATCCAAACATGTTGTTAAGATAGAGATCGGTGCTACCATTACTTTGACCTTGTCCTTGTTGTTGTCTTTTCATCATCACCATCTCTTGCTTCATTCGCGCTTCTTGAAACTCTTTCCTTTGTTTGTTAAGAAGCTTCTTCTTCAGCCTCGTGTTCCAGTAGTTCTTGATATCGTTGTCCGTTCTTCCCGGCAATTGTGCAGCAATTATAGACCACCTGATATCAAAAAAGAGACATAGTGAGTACTCTAAGTCAAGACTAACTGACTAAGTGTGTCAATTATAATTCATATCCATGCATATGATATTATATAAGAAGTATATACAGTACCTGCTACCAATAGTAACATAGAGATTACAAATGATGTTGTCTTCTTCCTCGGAGAAGCCACCATGTTTGATGTTTGGTCTCAAATAGTTGAGCCACCTTAGCCTGCAACTCTTCCCACATCTCCTTAAACCTATACCATGTACGTATATAAATATCAACACACACACACACACACAGACATAGCCGACTGTCTCCAATATTTGGAAACTCAGTGCGAAATTTAAATCAAAAGTGAGTTTTAAGTATATACCAATCTTCTGAGGCAAAGCGATCCAGTTGCCTCCTGTTCCACTATTCTCGATGTAATCTTTGAGTTTGGCGTCTTCCTCAGGAGACCAAGGCCCTTTCTTCACGTTCGCCTTATCACAACACGGTGCTCTTCCCATCTTCTTAACTCTTGATTTTGTTTGTATTTGATCTCTCTTTCTCTTTTGGATCTCTCTCTCTTTCTCTGTCTCTCTCTCTCTCTCTCAATTATGTTGATGATAAAGAGAAGGAAGAGGATGGTGTATGATGGTGCGTGTGTGTGAGGTTTATATATACATACACGGAAATGTGTGTAAAGCTGAAAAATTATATGTGAATTGGAGAAAAATATAAAAGGAGAGAGGGAGTATATAATAGCTGGAGGAGATAGTCCTTCATGTGATGGAAGATGTCAAAAAGTAGGGCAATAAAATAAAAATGTTATACAAAAAGTGACTTTATGGAATTGGAAAATTAGATGATAAATTATGTGATAAAATATTAGTAGAGTTAAGAAATGACAGAGAAGGGGGGAGACTAATGTTTTTCTCCTTTGTCTTTGCTCATAATTTAGAATCTAGGGATTCAATTACATAAAACCTATTTTATAAATTCTCTTATACAGCAATTGGTTTTTGACAACAAGTTTCATTATGCGTAGTGCTTCTTAGCCGCCCGCCACCCTTTGACTCTTTCTCTCTTCCACACTCTTCTCCGTTTTTTTTTTTTTTGGTAATTAATTTTTTTTCCTTCTAATTTTAATATGCTTGTTTAACTTTACATCCTATTATGGTTATGGATGATATATATTAAAATTATTAATTTATTGAATGTAAACAAGTTTTAACTTCAAAGAACTACAAGATGGACATATCTAAATATAATATTGTATAATAGACATATTAGACTCGGAAATGTCTAATATATATAGGTTATATAGTCTTTTTCTTTTTGGGGACAAATATAGGTTATATAGCCTATATGTTGGAATTGATCGTTGTGTAGTCACATTTTATTTTTAGCCAATTTTTTGTTTTTAATTTCCTCCTTCATATGGTTCTATAGTAAATGTATACGCATACATATGACTTATTGTAGGATATTACACGCTATTATAGAAGTTTCCTCATGATTCATGTCCTGTCAAGTAGTGGATTATATTTTTATATTATTAAATCTTAGTGATTATATCTGATCCGCAGTTTAGGAGTGTGATTACGAAAACGACATTTCTTATATATATATAATCTAAATAGCATGCAATATACTTTAAGTTCGATAATAAAGGAAACGACATATGGTTTAGTTAATATTCATATGTGTATGTGTACAATATACATATATTTATGACATGAGATTTTGCGAAAGCTTGAAGCCCCACTTGCATGGCACATTACGCGAATAAGAAAGAAAGACCGATTATCGGATTATGTGTACTTTTATTACATGCATGTGGTAGACTTGGTCATCGAGAATGTTAGAAGAATTCAATGTATTCCAATTTGAACCAATAAGTGATTGAATTAGACTTGCATGTAGATATGTATACAAAATACCACACGCTTTTTAGTGACTCTACAACTTATATGTATTGTAGAGTCAATATTTTTTAGTGATAATTTCGTAGTATAGTACAAAGATGTGTATTATATATGTTGTCGAGATAGAGACAAATACTTCGAATGTTTGGTGATGGAAATGTGTGAATTAACTAAGAAAATTTCTAAGTCATGTATTTTATACACACAAATTCCTATTGAGTATAATCAATATAATATAGGGACCCTATAATATACTAGTTGATACCAAAAAAGTATGTAATATACTAGTTAATCAACTTATTCATAGTATATCAATATAAATAAGATAATTTATCAAATCCATCAATTTAATTCTAAAGAAATGCAACCAATTAGAATATGAAATTTGGTGGATGGTGAATCACTTGCTATTTAATATAGATTTGTCTTTTGAAAAGGAAAGGAGTTAATGATATGTGTATACCAAAAGAGATGAAAAGAAAGGCAGAGATATTGAAATTTGTGAGAGTAAATTCCGTTATGGTTGGTGAACAAAATTTTGCCAACCCTCTGAGAAAATTTACCACTAACTTTTCTAGATCAGGTACGTACGATTTAATCTATTATTAATCTCCTTCAGAAAATTTTGTAGTAAAATATATAACAAGTTATAACATTAAAAATGACAAAGTTTCAAACTCACGGTGACAATACTGATCTGATAGATGGGTTTGTTTAATGCATCGATAAATAAAGCCACTTAATAATCATGCACTACTAAAATTTGTACCTAATGACGCCTGTCCCATGGACCCAAAATCAAATTTTAATCAAAGATTTGATAGGGATGTTATATATCTATCAATGATAATTTAATTCAATAAATTTGATACTTAGACTTATTTTCCACGGCAGCTGAGATTAAGGAACAAGAAAACCTACTATACCTCTTATTAGAATGGCGTCACAATTTTTGGATCTTCTTGTATAAACGTATTCTCTTAATCTTTTATGTAAGATAAGTTGGTCAATTTTGGGTGTATTGTTTACTATAATTTAGTTCCTTGCAAAACAAGTGAAATATATACGACTGAATGAATGGTATACACTGAATAATATGTAAATCATAAAACAAATAAACGTGAACTGTAACTATTAATCGATTAATTTTCGTGTTAAACAAAACGAGCCAAAAGGCTTCTAGAGGGAAATTAATGAAGGTTGACTTGTCTTGTGATGGTTAATAAAGGGTTAAAAGTCAAAGCACTTGTAAAGTAATAAAAAGTCTTCAAATTATTGAGGTATTAGTCACTGTTTATATGTTTTTGTGGAATAAAATATGTATCGTCATGGATAAAATATCTTTGTTTATGGAAAAGTTAAAATTAAAGTAAATTTGAACTTTGAAGCTAAGGGTAATCAACAGGGGAAAAAAGTGTATTCAGATTTCAACAACACTAGTATGAAACAGGAATTGGTCTTGCATCATATAGGCCAACCCTTCTTTTTCAAAATTCTCATATAAATAGTTTGTATTATTGAGCTATTATAATGTTACTTCCAGTTTACCATGCTATATATACATGACATTTAATTTATCACGCTAAAATGTCAAAAACAAAATTCTTCCTTGTCTTAATTTCTCCGTAGTAACCAAAAATTGTGTTTACAAATATCAAGTAATGTGTTACGTACAGGTTTTGATATCATTAAGATCATGTTTTATTTTCTTAAAAATCAGTTATTAAACCAAAGGCGTTGGAAATCTGTATCCGAGATCAAAACATATGGTTTCGAATTTGAATCAAATGTTTTTTGTTTGTATAAATGGAATCAGTTTGTAAAAAAGAAAGAAAGGTGATAAGACACATACGATTGACTAGAAATCAATTATTCATAAACAAACAACTTGGAAAACAAAAATTAGTGTAAAAAGGAAGAAAAAGAATAGTAAGTCAAAAGGTAAAGGGGAAAAAATAAGGTCACAATGCAATGTACAGTATATCTCAAGGCATCTATCTCTCTTCTATGATTCTATTTCTTCTTTCTCATACTTTTTGTAGGATCCATTTACTTTTTGGAAGCATTTTAAAGAGATGAAAAAAAAAATGTGAGTTCATGATATGACTCTCGTGACAAATGTACGCTCTCTTTTAGTTACATGCACTAATCTTTAGAATAGTTTTTATATAAAACATGTTATAATTATATCGTAATCATGAGATAATCATGACATCCTTTTACATAAAGCTTTACGTCTCCTCTTGTCGCTAGAGGCTTAATGAGTTTCATATGATCCTTTCAAATATATAGTAGTAGCATATAACTTTTTTCTAATAATAATTGGAAAAAGAGTTATAAGGATTTTGCTTGGAGAATGTTTATAGAAATTATTTGGTAATTATAAGGATTTAAATCAGGATAGGAGGGAAATGTGTCGGTCATAAAAACACAGATAGTGGGGTTTAGATTTAGATTTTTGGGTGACCAAGTACGTAACTATTTTTATAAATAAAAGAAAACACACGTCAAGTTGCATGGAGAAGCTGTCACTCATTAAGCAAATAAAAAGCCACAAATCAGCGCCGAGCTCTTCTCTCATTTTTACACGCAAAATGTGTTTTTAATTCTTCGCCATGAGCTTTGTGATACATAGACAGCTACATCATCCTTCATACATGCACTTTTAAATTCGAAAACAATTCCAAAGATGTGATAAGATTACTTACACTCTATAGCCAGTCTGACCAGATTCTGAACTCAACCATGAAGTTTGGGAAATGATACAACGAGTGTATTTATGTGACTGGTACCGTAATTTGCATAGCATGTTAATTCGTGCTAGAACATGGCCTTTTTCCTGTTTTATCTATGTTAAAGACAAAGATTATTGTTTATCGTTTCAAGAATCAGAAACTAGAAGCCTCAGAAGCATGAAATTCTAGTATCTACATACAAATCCACATATATCGTTCTTCACTGGTTTAACTCAACTGAACAGTCCAGTTCATGTTATCTTCGGTTAGACCCATTTGGAGGCTCGTCAAGGAAGTGTACAGCTGTTTCGAGACAGTTCCAAAGCCATCTTCTCCATAAGAAAACCTAACAGATATCGGAAAATTTGTTTTCATTTAAACTCTGCGGCTTCATTAGCTTTTTAATTAAATGGGGAGATAAAAGGTTTGGTACCTTTGGCTTTTGTAAGTAATGCTTCCGACCGGAGATAAAACGACAGCCGTTCCTGTGCAGAAAACCTCATCCGCTTCTACCAATTCATCAACTGTCACATTTCGTTCCTCCACCTGAAATACCAGAATTAGGACCCTAAACCGAACCAAAAGTGAACCGTTGTTAAACCACCGACAAAACCATGAGGTATTTGCAGTGCATAGCATTCCTATGTTTTCTGACCTACTTGATCCTGAATGTTACCAAGAGCTTTGAAGAAGGGAAATTTGATTTTACCTTGAAACCTTGGCTACGAGCCACTTCGATAATACTCTTCCGGGTAATTCCAGGCAAGATGGTTCCTTTGATTTCAGGAGTAGAGATCACATTATCCTGTACAAAAGAAGAGCCCAACAAGTAAACAACGAGTTCTCATTTCCGGTAAGAAGCTTCTGAGATGTTCCAACAAAAAATGATATATAATCATCACCTTCACAATGAAAATATTGCAAGATGAAACCTCCTCGAGATATCTGTTGTGAACGCAATCAAGATATAAAACATCAGAATACCCTTTAGCTTTCGCAATCGACTGTGCCTTCAAGACCTAAAAAATTGTAAGTCTTATTTATTAGGCTTTTTGATAACAGAGGAAAATGAATATTGAAAAAGAGCTTTCAGCTATGTACTTACTGCAGCATAATTACCAATGGTTTTAACACCTCCAGTACCGCCAGGAGTTGCACGATGGAATTCACTTTCAACAATCAAGTTGATCGGCGCCACACCTTCCTGCAAAAGATTACGTAAGGCTCAGGAAAACAAAATGATGAATATAGAAAATTGGATCAGACCAAAAGGCAAAAAAAAAAAAAAAAAAAAAACCTTGAAGTAGTTCCCAACAGGTGAAACAAAGATAAGGAAAGTGTATTCAGGAGCAGGAGCAAGGCCAAGAACAGCTCCAGTTCCCATTAGCAATGGCCTTATGTATAATGATCCTTTACCTGGAGGTGGAATCTATATATAGTAATAAAGTAAATCAATAGCTGAGTGATGCAACACAACAACACCTGAATAGCCTTTTTCTCAAAAGAAGAGGGAGAGTGATCCAATTAATTACCCAGCGTTTGTTAGCTAATACAGTTGTTTTCACAGCCTCAACAAACTGTTGGACGGTTGGAGAAGGCATGCACATTCTGTCAGCACCGTTCCTCATTCGGATGGCGTTCTCCTCGGGACGGAAGAGGAGTATATTACCGTCTTGTTTTCTGTAAGCCTTAAGACCTTCAAACAAACCCTAAGAAAAAAACAAGGTATCACTATATATACAACCAAGCCGGTGATGTAGAAATAACAAAACAAGGTATCAGAACTTGAACATTTCAACTACCGAACCACATGGCCTGCTAAATAATTCTCAAACATCAAGTCCAAAAAGTAGAGAAACTAAGCTACTTAACGTAACAGAGAATCTTCATAGAAACTTAAACTAAACAGAGCAATTCAAGTGGATCACAATTACAATTCCATGTCAAAGAATCTGACATACTCGAGTTCCACAGAACAAAGTTAGGTACAAAGAAATCATTGACAATGAGAGAAACATACTTGTCCGTAGTTGAGGACAGCAGCTGAAGGGTTAACCTCAATGTTGCCAAATGGTTCCAATTGACCATTAGAGAAATCACCACCACGGCTACATCTCATGGAGTACATGTAATCCGTAGGCTTAAGACCAAAATCGATCTTGTCCCAATCAATTTCAATTTCGGCTAATTCAGTCACATCGGTGCTGTAAGAATTAGAGGACACGGCGTCGCATCGATTACGGGAAACTTCATGAATGATGATGAAACTGGAAGAGATGGAACAAGGACGAATCTACCAAGAATTTAAAAAAAAAAAAAATGTTAAGAGATTTCTAGTTAAAATAAACTGAGTGATTTTATTTTATATAAATTAATTTACCCTGAGAGAGGAAGACGGCGAGTTTCTGATGGAGGAGAAAGGGTAGTGGAGGCGCGTGGTGGAAGCGGCGGCGCGTGAAGGATATGGGATGTAATTTTGATGAAAACCTCCTGAGATTACGCCGCCTCTCTCCATTGCTCGTAACTGTGATGATGTTGATCTTTTTGAGTTTTGACTGTCTCAACTGTGTTATTTTGACTCGCGCCGCTGATGCGGACTCACTATATTATCACGACACCCTCTCTTTTTTACCTTTTTACCCTTTGTTAAATTAGTACTATTTACTCATTTTCTGTCAATTTTTCCCGACATTATTATCAGCCATAAAAGGGATTTTTGATCATCCAACTTATTCCCCCTTACAAAGTCAAATTGACAATTAAATTATCATAAACATTATTACTTGCAACATTTTTTAATTCTAGCCATTGAAACTGTGTGCTGGGCTATGAACAAACCTAAAGACTGGACCAGCCCAGCCCAATTTCGTTGATGGAGGAAATAAGCTTATGTAACAGACAGACGACAAGAGAAGAGAATAGTTTTCTTATGGGGGGGGGGGGGGTGGGGGATGATGATGATGAGAGCTATCAAAGACATCACATCGACACAAGAAACAATAATAAAACCCGCAACTCTCATTTCAACTTTTTAGTGTTTTGAAACCCACAAATCATCATATTCTCTCAAAATACATACACACGCTGCATGCAACACACAAGAAACCAAACGCTTCTTTCCTACCCTACCCCTTCCCTAACCAAACACACTACTCACTTCAAATCTGAAAAACAACAACGACAATGATTATCACATTCAGATTTCGAGTTTTAAAATTCAATCAAATCCATTTACATACCCCTTATCTTCTCTAAAAGCAAGCAACTCCCAAAAGGATTCATAGAGCTTCTGCATTAACAGACAACAAACAACAACTCCAGTTAGTGACTTTAAACTTTATGAGACCACATGTGGGGGGGGGGGGGGGGGGGGGTACAGACTGTGTAGCAGTACCTTATATGCATATATCTCCTTTTCCTACATAGCTTTAGTCATTATTCTTCTTCGTCAAGTGCACTCATGTTTCAATACCACCATCATCGGAAGCGTTTATCCCGGTCTACAACAAAAGCCAAGGGGTATTATTATTCATTCCTTATCAAGTGTGTTGAAAAAACTATGAGAAACTTTCAAGAAATACTACCTGATCGCAACTTTCAAGAAATACTACCTGATCGCAATCACTATCTGGTTTCTCCTCTCCCATTCCTGCTTCAGTAGGATTTTCTGAGTAGTCAAGGGTTGTGACTTTGTTGGTCACCTCTGTCTCACAGGTTACTGTCGTCACCTTAACGGTCTCACTGATGACTACCATACCACTTGGCATCTGGGTTTGGCTTGATGGCAGTTCATGTTTGTCTTCAGGCACGTTTTGTGGGCTTGAAATGACACTGAAAATTACAAGATGCAAGACCCCAAATCGTTGGTAACAGAAAAACAAGAACGAAACAATTCTATAAATTTGCTATTTAAGTATCAGATTTTACCTCTGGGTATCAGCTTCATCAGAAGATTTTTGGGTAACATCATGTTTCCTCTTCTTGTTATTGCTTGGTTCGCTAGTGTCAGTTCCAGCTGCATTACCTCTTCTTTTCCTTCCTGCTTCAAGTCTTTCTACTGCAATAGACATCCCCTCAGTGTAAGCCTTTTCTTCTCTTTTCGATGAATCTAGCTTCAACATTTCTGAAGGCAATCCTCCTTCTTCTTCTTCATGTTGATGCATTCGGGAAGATTTTTCTGGAGAAGACTTGAATATCAGATTAGTGTATCGTTTTATCCATGAATATGGAGTGGCAGATGAAGGTGCTGAGCCGTTCTGTCTTTCCAAAGAAGAGTTGTAGCCATCTTCGCTATTACTCACAGTGCTGACTCCATTTTGCAACTCTAGTTCATCATCCCTAGAAACAACCTTCTGCTTCAAAGCAGAAACCTTTTCCCAGCTACGCTCTAAATTGGACAGCTGCATTTTAGCCATTGACATATCATCTAAAGCGACTTTCAGATTCTCTAATTTCTTCAGTTCTTCAATCTCATGTCGGATTTCCTCTCTTTCAGCTTGAAGCATATGCCTTTGCTTCTCTAGTTTTTCTCTTTGCACCTTTAGCTCCTCAATCGAATCCTTTAACTCAGCCCACTCCCTCTCTCTTCTTTCACGATCCAGTTTAATTTCCAACCTCTCAGCATCCAACCTCTTCAGTTCTACTTGGAGATGCTCTAACTCGATTTCGGCGGTTTCCTTCAGAGACTTTATGCGCTCCTCCTCCAACTTCTTCTCTTGCTCAAAAGCCTTCTCTCTCTCCCTGGAAGCATTTTCCAATTCTTCTCGTTTACTTCCGATGCAATACTCCAACTCCCTTTTCTGCATCTCAATTCCCAACAAGAAATCAGCTCTCTCACCTTGTATTTTGCTAAGCCAGTCAGAATGCTCCTCCACCATCTTATTCATGAATTCTTCTCGCTCTTGGTTTAGTGCATCCACATCGTGTTTGTGCTGATTTCTCAATGCATCTCTTTCCTCTTTGATGTTATCACGCTCGTCCTTGAGATACAGTGAAAAAGCCTCCCTTTGACGAGTTATATACTCTGCTTCTTTTCTTAACTCTTCCCTTTTCACATCAATGTGTTCCCACTCAGCTTCAAATTCAGCTTTCTCCACCTTCAATCTATCTGCTTCAGCAAACATTTCAAGCTTTTGAGCCCTCAAATCATCTAACTCCTCCTTGAGTCTCATCTCTAAAGTAGATAATTCGCTTGTCTCACTCTTCAAGGCTTCAAGTTTTTCTGTTGCAGAATCAACACGTTTTCTCTTGTCTTCTAATGACACCAACGACTGCTGCAGATCTAGGTCCAATTTTCTAAGCCGTTCCTTCTCATTCTCCAGTAGAGTTTTCTTACGGTTGTTTTCTTCCTCTGTAGCAATCAAGTTCTTCTCTTTCTCATCAAGAGCATAAGACCTCTCTGTTATATCCTTTTCTTTCTCTGCCAATGCTCTTAATTGAACTTCCAAGTCATGCTCCCTTTCACCAACTAGGTCTTCCCTCTGCTTGATATCAACCTCCCTTAATTCAGAAGCCCGTCTCTTGCTCTCCATTTCATCATCCACCAATTTGCTCTTACGTCCCAATTCTGCTTCCACATCGGATTTTCTTTTCCTCAGGATAACTTCTTGATTCGCTAAGACATTCTGAATTAGTTCCTGTATTGATTGTTTAAAGGAGTTTTCATTAAATCTAGAAAACAAATGAGCACAAAACTAAAAAAGTATGACTGATAACTACAAGGTTGGTTGGATTGAACAAGTAAACTCACAGATTCCTTGCTGGCAATTTTTGCTTCAGCAACAAGCAGCTCTTGCTCCTTCTTAAGTAGTGAAGATTCCCTTTCAGAGAAGGCCTGTTTTCGCAAGGAAAAAAAATGAAACAGTACTATCTTGTCTGAATTTTTATTAAAGATGTATCATGCAAAACCAGAAATAAAAGATACTTGTGTGTATACAAACCTCTTCTCTTTTAGCAAGCAACGCTAGAGCGATCTCCAAATTGGACTTTTTGTCTAAGAAGTCTTTACGTTCCTCCTCAAATGTGGTCTTTGCAGACTCTAACCCCTTTTGAAGTTCAGCTAATTCTTGGGATTTCGCAAATATGTGCTCTTCTCTTTGGTTTAGTGAAACTTGTGCATCCAATAACATTTCATGCTCTTGCTGCAAGCTCGTCCGCCTCTCATTTAAAGTCCGTCGCTCAATAATCATCTCGTTCTCTTTCGTTTCAGATCTAAACCAAGTAAAGAAAGAACCAACTCAACACCTAAATACCACAACTTAATAGTCCAAGTTTTAAAGTCCAGTTCACTGAGACGAAAGACATACTCAGACTTGAAAGATGCAAGACGCCGAGCAAGATCATCTTCACGACTTTCGACTTCCTTCAGTTTCCTCTCTGCAACTCGGTGGTAACGGTTAGCTTCAGCTTGTAAAGCTTCTGCTGAGCGCATTTTTGCTTCAGCATCTGCAAATTTCTTCAGGGCATCCTCAATCATAATATGAGCTTCAGACATTCTACTCTCAGCAGAAACTTTCGTCTCGGCACATTCTGCACGCATCTCATGCAAAGTCTTCTCCAACTGAGAAAAAAAAAAAAAAGAACAATACAAAATCAATAGAACAGACTGAAAATAACCTAGTTCTGCTGGCTCTCAAAGTCAAGAGGTCTTACACTAGAGATACACTCTTTCGCAACCCCTACATCCTTCTTCAAACTCTCTTCTCGTTTCTTCGCTTCAGCTAAGGCAGAGACATATGCAGATTGACCTCGCCTATGTGCTAGGTCGGCCTCATCCACAGAGGCCTTAACCTCCTCATACTTTGACAGCAATTCGTTTTTCTCCAAAAGGAGAAGACCCATGTTGTGTTGGTAATCATAAACCTACATGAAAAACGCGATCAATATAGCAATGCCAATAGGGGTTTCTGATCAAACACCCAACATAAAATAAAAACTGGCCAATATCACAATCTCAAAAGAGGAAACAAAATCGAAACTTTAAAACTCCACACAAGCAAAGCAATAACTGCAGACCCATGAGTGTAACGTATATGACTGACGAATCAAACTTAAAAGGGCACAAAGCAATCCCAGTAATTATAACCCTCTCCTTAGTCAGTTTCATTGAGTTCCCGCCTAGACTACTACTCTAGTGCTACAACCAAACTAAAGAATGAAATTTTTTTCAAGAAGAATCGAAAAGCAAACCTCAGATTCCAGCTTGGCGATGTAAGCAATTAGGGCAGCTTTATCTCTCTCCTTGATTGATTGTTCATCAAACCCAGCTTCCTTGAGACGCTTCCACATGACTTCTTCAGATAAAGGGCTTTTCAAAACCCTAGAATTAGGAGTAATCGCCAATCTGTTAGTAGCCGCCGTACTCGGCGTTATCGGAAATCGTTCCGAACTAGAAGTTGTCATCGTTTATCTTAACCGCACAATGAATTAAACTGAACCAAGATTTCTCCGATCTCCGACACGGTGATGATTGTCTCTTTCACTTTTTTTTTTTTTTTTTTTTTTTTATCTCTCTCCCTCACAACAACAAAGAAAGGTTCTGTGACAGTGCGTCGTAGAGAAGTCTAGTCTCTCTCTTTTTTTTAGGTCGACGATTTAGTCAAAAGGGGTTTTTTATTCGAGCAGTCAAACTATCAAAACGTCGGCGTTTTAAAGCCTTTTTGATAGTTTGACTGCTCGTTTTTAGCGGCCAATACCAAAATTTTCCATTTAGTTTAAAAGAAAGTGATTAATATGGTAATTAAATTTTCCAAAGAGTCGTGACTGTTGGTAATTAAATTTTAGATTTTTCTAGCGTAACCACTAATTGTCTCATACTCTGTCCTTCACTTAAAAGTTTTAAACCAGATGTCACTGAAAATTTAATATTTAAAAGATATGATTCTTTAAGAACTTCTTTACTCACTTGACAGATGTGTTGTGTGTATAGCCAGCCTACTCATAACTACTACTATTAATTTTGTCTTTCTTTTGTATCTTTTTTATTAAACCCGATGGATCGGTTAGAGAGTTTCCAGCTTCCGAATTTCGTTGGACGATGATTCTTTACATTCTTCTCCTACCAAGAACGTTTTAACAAAGAAACCTTTGCTTCTTTTTCAAGTCGATAAGTTTCAATCCATCCTTCAATCAACCCTATCTCCGCTTCTCGCTGGTCCACAAGCCATTTTGGGTCATTTGGTGTCGATGGTCGTAGATCCAAATGATGTGCACCTGAGAAAAAAAAGAAGCCATCATCAACCTTGTTTCTGATTTTGAAAGAGAACGGATGATTTGAGATAGATAGATATACCAAACTAATTCATAGCATTGATTTGAATTGTGGGTTTATGGGATTTAATGACAAGTAGACTGCTGCTATCATGATTAAACGGTCAAGCCAATGCAAATGAACGAACATACGAGTTACATGAGAGATTGTTGAGGCTTTGAGTTATACCTTCTTTCGTGACAAGAGCAACAATGGTATCCGATAAGTTCTTGAGAACACTGCATTTTTAGGAGTCAAATCAACCATTCATCCTATTACGAGATCTGTTTTGTAAAATAGGTCTCGGGTCTGAGGTAAAGGGAGTAATGTACTTACCTACCACCACTCCAAGGATCTAACAGACCATTTGAGAAAATGATGTTACTTCCAAACGACTTCAGTGTGGTCTCTATGTCCTTTTACATTAGAGAGAGAGAGAGGGTAAAGATTCAGATTATGACATAGAATGAATCTTTGAGTTTATCAAAAGAATGTCTTACATGTCCACCGAACTCTGTTGTGGCCCATTTGGGTCTTGGATTGACTCGGAATGTATCCCAGCATTCCTCTTTGTACGAAGAGTAATTGAAATCATCAGCTGGAAACATGCTGTTTTCCTGGCTGCTAGACATCGGCATTACCATCTCCGTGCACGCCTATTGTAAACAGATATTGAAAGTGCTTAACTGGTAGATTCACTGACAATTATCGGAAAAAGGAAGACAAAGAAAGGCAGTTGTTCTTCGTACCTGCCAGTTCCATCCGTCCAAACCATGAGGGTCGTCATCCAACTCGAAGCAGTCAACATTCCCAGTGTAATTGTAGTACACACTTACTCCTGCATATATACGATCTAGGATGCTAGCATCACTATTTGCACCGTCAATTTTTCTGCAGACCTATAGAAAGATAATCAAATGATGACAATCCAAATGAGTATTCTTGGATTTTCTCCTATCATATGGTTTTGGGAAAATAATATTGGAAAATCATAAAGTGTTACTTTCCGAAAATATACCTCTCTAATGGGATGTCCAGGCAAAGGCATCATGAAGTCAGCAGGATATGGATAGTCCACCATTGCCAAATAACTATAAGCAGAGTCCAGCCAGTCGGAAAGGTCATCAGTACTGTTCAACACCCTGAAGATAGAGCAACAAACCATTACAGTATTACTATTTAGTACGCTTTACAAGCGCACACTAACTCCGATTTATTTGTTTACCTACAAAAGTGGAAAGTTTTCGTCAACTGCTGAAGGCCATTCTCCTTCTGACCCTCAGCTATTATTGCATCCCATGAGTTCTTAATAGTGTTGAAGCAGCTAATACTCTCACGCTACAACAACCACAACCAATAACACAATCACGATATGAAACGAGAAAGACATAATAAAGTCAATTGACTAACCTTGAAATCATTTGATGCAATGTCATAAAATGTCTCAGGAGGAACAATATCTTCAAACTGAAGAATTGGAGCGGAGGAAGCTAAAGCTCCTATTGCAATGTGAGGATACTTAAGCCTCATCCATGCTGCTAACACTGTTGTATATCAGTAAACAACAAAAACAAAATAAATAATCTCATCCAAAAGCATTCTCATTCCACCAACACAAAAAAAAAAAAAAAAAAACAGTATATATGATTCCTTACTTACTTCCACCATATGATCCACCAAACAACACAACTGGGCATGCTTCAGCAGACAAGTTGCGTTTCAAATCAGTCACAAAAACAGCAAAATCAGCAAGGGCTTGCTCAGTTGTGAGATATGATAAAGTGGTAGCGTTCTTGTAAGCTTCATCCCTGCTTCCATAAGGCATCGACTCTCCATAATACCTATGCTATACCAAAATCCCTAAAATCAGTAACGAATTGCTAATTTTGGGGAAATCAAAGAGGAGAGAAAACACAAAAACGAACCTCCGGGAAAACAAGCAAGGCACCAAACTTAGGAGCGATGTCCCAAATGAATCCAGAATTTGTAGCAAACCATTCAATATCACCTTCGTTGCCGCAGTAGAGGAAGATAGGCGCGAGCGAAGAGGCACCAAGCCAGTGATCGGAATTGATAAGATATCGTTGCTGGAATTTGGGAAGATCGGCGAAGCTGAAGTGGTCAAGCTGCTGAGAGAAGAACTTGGTCTCGTATCGGTACTCGTTTCGATCTCCCCGGAACGGCTTGATTCTGGCTCGGTTCTGGTTATTGTAGCGAGGGAAACGAGGTAAAAGCTTGAAAGAAGACGAGATAGTGATGACGTAAACGAAAGTGATGATCAGAAGCACGCAAAACTGGTTCGCCATGACTCTCTCTCTCTCTCTCTCTCTCTCTCTCTCTCTCTCTCAAGCCCCCCAAGCTTTACTGATACTTTTACACAGTAACAGTCACTAAAGGGTGGACATTAAACCGAACCAAAAAATCCCATCAAACCGACATTGAACCAAATTATCATATTAATTCAAAACGGTCTACCGAATAAACCAAACTCAATCCTACTAATTTAGTTAATCTTCTGATACCAAACCCAAACGCAAACCTAAATTTTTCAAACCGAACCAAACTGAATTTATATTCTCTTAATCTTTTGTGTTAAGATAAAGTTGGTCAATTTGGGTGTATTGTATACTAGAATCTTAACCATGGATTAGATTAGTTAAGCAGACACGAGACAGAGAGGTAGATTATTTTTCTAAAACTCTACAGTACAGAAGAAGTGAAGAACAATAATCTAAAGAAGAAGAAAAAACAAGCTCTTGCGTTTTAAACGAAACAAGTATAAACAAACTCCTTTAATGAGATCAATATCTAAATGGTTGCATTAGGGCATCAATTCTCTTGTAGCAACCATCTGTTTATTTCCAGTGGCACTTTTTGGTAACCAAAGATTCTCTCCTGTATCTTTATTTTGTTGTCTTTCTTTATACAGTCTCAAGCTGTCTTTTCTAAGGGACGACGGGGGTGATGGGTTCAGGTTGAAGGGCTTTCTTCACAAGATCAGTCTGCTCCTTAACATGAAGCTGGTAAAATCCTGTCGCTGTAGCAGCTGAAGGAAGACGACCTACATATTTTATGTCGTTGAAGTTTCCTCTTTGCAGCGCTTTCATCGCAGTGCAAAGCCTTGGTGCTATGTATTGGTATCCTCCCATGTTCATCGGCTCTTCTTGACACCACACAATCTCTGCATCTGTTAAACACAAGAACAAGTTATTCAGAGAATTCGACATTCAACCAAAACCATTAAACACAATCCTGAGTTTCAACACCTACTTGGATATCGCTTTAGTTCTCTTTGAATGAGATCATAAGGGAATGGGCAAAGCTGCTCTACCCTGCAAATGGCTACATCCTTTGTTTCAGACTTCTTTCGCTCTTCGTCAAGCTCATAGTAGACCTGATTCATCAACATTTACAAGTTTTAAATTTCAGAATGTCAAAACCTTGTTAGCAAATGAAGGAAAAACTGGGACGTTTTGTTTACCTTCCCAGAGCAGAGGACTAGACGTCTTATACCTTCTTCAAGATCAGAGTGATCACTTTGATCTTTGATCAACCGCTTAAATCGAGTTCCTTGCTTGTCGAAACCAGGATGTCCTTTTACATCATCAAATTCCGAGAGATTAGATACACACTGTTTGTGACGAAGCAAATTTTTGGGAGCCATCACTATAAGAGGCTTGCGGAAGTCCCTGTGTATCTGCAAATGGATGATATCAAGTGCGTATGTGTGTGAAGTTTAAAATACACTTCGTATTAGTTTTACCTGTCGACGCAGAACATGGAAATAGTTGGCAGGTGTCGTAACATTAACAACTTGCCAATTACATTCTTGAATCTGCTTACGAAGAGTTGGATCCATCTCAGGGATAACATAGGGATTGTCATCACTCATCTGCAGATGAAAATTAACAGATGAACACAAAAAGTAGAGACAAACTTAATGGTGAGCATTGGTTATATAATATACCTGAAGGAAACGTTCCAATCTTCCACTGGAATGCTCAGGACCCTGACCATCATAGCCATGAGGAAGTAGAACAACTAGACCGGTTTGACGGAGCCATTTGGCTTCCCCACTGCTAATGAACTGATCAAACATAACCTGTGCGCCATTAGCAAAGTCTCCAAACTGAGCTTCCCATATTACCAGAGAATTGGGATTCTCCATCGAGTAACCTAGTTCGAATCCAAGAACACCAAATTCTGAAAGAGAACTGTATACACAAGAACGTAACTGTGAGGATCATGCAATAAAAATTGAAAATTGGTGACCATATATAGAGATTCACAAAACATGCCTGTTGCTGACAGTGAACATTTCAGGGTCTTGGTTCATAGTCAGGTGATCTAAGGGGCAATATTGCTTGCCGGTTTCTTGATCATGAAGTACTGAGTGTCTATGACTGAACGTTCCTCTTTCAACATCTTGACCACTTAGCCGGACGTGGTTGCCTTCCACAACCAGTGTAGCAAAAGCAAGAGCTTCTCCTAGTCCCCAGTCAATGCCTTCTCCCGATTCAATCATTTGAGCACGTTGCTCATAAACTCTTTTCACCCCTCTGTGTGGCTTGAAGTTCTCTGGGAAAGTTGAGATTGCCTTTCCCACATTCTTCAAAATCTCTGGCTTCACTCTGCAAGAAAACAAGGAATAAAATAGACAAAAAAGTAATGACAAACTTAAATAAAATGAAAATGTTCATACCCAGTGTTTCGGACCCTAGAAATCTGCTCCGGTGACTTGAATCCAGTCCAATGACTTGCCAGCCAGTCACGTTTTTGGGGAATATAATCTTTACTTGCCCCAAATTCTTCATTTAGGATAGAACTTACTTTCTTTTGAATCTTATCAATATCTTCTTGGGTTACCTTTCCAGATTCCAAAAGCTTTTCCTGGTAGATTTGAAGCGAGGAGGGATGACTGCGTATCACCTATAAACAACAAGTAACATCCTTCAAGAAAGAGAAGAAATCCTGAAAAGACTAAAATGGAAACTGGAATTGGGAAAAAGTTATTTCCAAGAGACTGATAGATAATAAAATAGGCAGACCTTGTACATTTTTGGTTGGGTGAAGGATGGTTCGTCTATCTCGTTATGTCCAAAGCGACGGTAGCAAACTAAATCAACAACAACATCAGAATGGAATGTCTGGCGCCACTCGGCAGCAAGCTCACATGCATGCACTACTGCTTCAATGTCATCCGCATTAACATGGAAAATTGGGGCACTTAAAGCCTTTGCAACATCAGTGCAATACTGTGAAGACCTTCCTGCCCTGGGATCGGTTGTGAAAGCCACCTGATTATTCACCACAATGTGCACTGTTCCACCAGTACAGTAGTTAGGAAGTGCACTAAGATGCAGAGTTTCATATACCACACCTTGTCCGGCAAAGCTACCATCCCCATGGATCAAAATACCCATGTTCTTTGTTCTGTTCTCGTCTTTTGTGTAATATTGTTTCGCTCTGGTTTTACCCATCACAACAGGATCCACTGCTTCCAAGTGACTGGGATTTGCTACCAAAGACAAGTGGAGATGTTTGCCTCCTCTAGTTGGGCGATCATAAGATGTACCCAAGTGGTACTTCACATCACCTGTTCCAGTGTAGAGCCCAACTTCATCTACTGGCCTAGTACCCCCGCTAAACTCACTGAATATCTGACGCAGAGGTTTTCTAACAACATTACCCAAAACATTAAGTCGACCCCTGTGAGGCATACCGATAACGATGCTCTCTACCCCAAGATCTGCAGCCCTATCAAACATCTCCTTCATGCCAGGAATCAAAGACTCGGCACCTTCAAGTCCAAATCGTTTAGCCGTGGTCCACTTAGAAGCCAAGAAATTCTCAAACTGTGTGCTCCAGGCAAGCCTATCATAAATAACCATCCGACGCTCACTATGGTACTGACGAGGTGTTGGGGTCTCGATCTTGTCTCTCAACCAGTTACATTTTTCTCTATCAGCAATGTGCATGTACTCATACCCTATAGTCCCACAGTAAGCCTGCTCAAGCCTCGAGAGTATAGCCCTTAGTGTTTGAACGGGACGGTTCTCAGAGAGAAACCCTGACATCCTCCATACACCAAGAAAAAACTCCCGATCAAGATCAGCCTCAGTAAACCCATAAAGACCTGGCGTAAGATCCTCAGGAATATCTCTCTCCTCCAGACCCAAAGGGTCAAGCTTGGCCTTCATGTGGCCATTAACCTGGTAAGCTCTAACTAGCAACAACAAACGCATGCTTTCTTGAATGGTTTGCCCCGAGATACCAGGCGACGTAGAAGCCTGACCCACGAAATTCCTAAAGAAGTTATCCCAAGACTCATCAACACTGTCGGGATCAGCTTCCCAAGCTCTTTGTAGCTCCTCCAGATACACACTGCTAGTCCCATCTAAGAAACTATCAGTTAGCTTAGAAAGTGGGACAGGACGTGGAACAGGTGCAGCAGACTCTGCCTTTGATTTGAGTATAGTAGAGTGAAAACATCTGGTTTGAGAAGGCAAAACCCTTGTTCTAGTAGCATAAGAACACCACTGAGACTGAGACTGAGACAGTGTCCTTCTTATGGCAAGCTTAGCCACAGAGGAACCAGTTCTAAACCAAACCATAACTTTTTAAGTAATCTATGTAAAACAACAAATCATACAGCCAGCCCCAGACTCTCGAATTCTCTCAATCGTTTTTGTTTTTTTCCTCTGAACCTGTAAATAATCCATTAAACAACAAGACAATAAAATACTCAAAACAAAGAAATAAACAAGTAATTAATGGCTAAACGAGTAATATATCTCATGCAAACACCAAAGAAATTAGAAAATCTGAAATGAAAATAACATATCAATTCCACAGTCTCTCAGCGATCTGATTTGTTCAGATGATCGGGAAAAAAAAACTCCCAAATATGATCAACAAACCTTCGTTTTCAGAAATTTTTCCTCCGGGTTAAAAAAAAACTAACATGATCAACAAACAAAAATTAAGTAGGAAGATTCACGAGGAAGGAGAAGAAGACGAACCTGGATCAAAGATGAGGGCGAGACTCAGTGAAGTGGCTTCTTCTACATGACAGAGAAAGAAAGAAAGAAAGAAAGAAAGAAAGAAAAGAAAAAGAAAAAGAAAAAGAAAAAGTAGGTGCACCACCGCCTTGTTAAAAAAAATCCATGTTTGGCTACAAGGACAAGTCTATACCTAATCCGAATAAGAAAGATATTATTAATAGAGAAGAAGAGAAGTGAATGGGCCCTTAATAAGATTCATTCTATCTATTGGGCCTATTGGCCCATATCGCAGCACTCGAATTCATCACAGAAAACACCCACTAACTCCAAAAGTTTCCAGAGGTTGAAGATGTGATCTGAGTGGAGTAGATAATGAAGATGAATGCTTCTTCTTCTGGTAACAATTTATCTGAGGAATGTATAGGAGGAGGACGTGCAAGATGTGAGGAATTAGCCAAATCGTCGTCGTTTTACCGCATTGTTTACACGGAGGTTAGTTTAATGATCTCTATCCATCTTTATTCTTTCTTCTTCTTCAACAATATTCAATTTTGGTTGATGGAACGAATCGGGTTTTTGTGTTAGATTGAGGAAATTGGATGGGAACCGCTAAGAAGATTAGGTGGAGATTTAACGTTTTTCAGCTTTCACATTCTGTAAGCTCCAGAACATTTCTTTTTTAGGGTTTTAATGGCTACTGTCTAGAATTGTTCAATCTTCGTGTGACTTGTTTAAGCTTTGTGTTCTGAGCATTATCATCTTGTATTGTTATGTAAGTACAGAGATAACAAGGGAAGGGCACACATTTTAGAAATCCAACTGGGTAGAGACTATCCTAAATCTCCACCTTCTGTTTCCGCGGTTCGTTTTGTGTGTTTTTTTCTTATGTTTTTTACACTCTCCCTAGTAGTTTACGGAATTGCTCGGTTAACTTTTGCTTGACGCCAGGATGTGCCTTATATGTTTACTTTAGAATGGTCAACAAGGTCAAGATTGAAGGATGTGATGCACCAATTCCAAAAGGTAGCTAGCTTTTTAAGACTTCGCTACATTTCTCTCTCTTTTTTTTTTAACCCATTTAACCGAGCAAAATGCATAAATCAGAATTTTCTGCTAACAGCATTTGGACAATCTTCAAGAATTTTGGTCTGTCTTGGATGATATTGACAAGTCTTTCTGTGTTGTTGATGCTAAGCAACCATCTCGTGCTTCTTCTGTCCGTCGGATTCATGCTGGTATTACACCTTCAACACTCTTTTTTTTTTTCTCTAATCACTTTTAGTTCTGTGTTATAACATTTCAAATTTTATCTATTTTTTACTTGGTTCATTCTTCTCAGGGAATGACTGCATCATCCTTGTTCATATCGACTTCAACGACCCTAAATCCCTACCAGAGTATGTTTCTAAACACACACTGACAGTAACCTACTTGTCGACATTTTCTAACAGTGAATTGCTTAGACAGGTGCCGGTTTATTGGCCCTTTGCCTCCAGCTATGCATATGAACAACTTACATAAGTTATGGAGAAGAAATAGCAAAAAATGGTAAACATCTTTTGTCTCTTCTCTCCCAGTTTAAAATCTCTTTCGAGTATTGGCTGAATTAGAAAAGTAAGCTTTATTGATTGTGTGAAAGCAGGAATCACGATTAATTGTAATCACACAGGTCAAAGGAAATATCATTTCGTGAGAACCTCGAATGTATTCTAGGTACTGAGCTTCCAAAGCCCCCAGGTCTCCGAGAGGAGGATGATCATCAGCCAATTGAATGTGGAATCTGCTATGCGCAGTTTCTACCCACAGGTGATTTGTCAAACCGAATAAATATTTGATTCTTCATAGTTCAGATTAAAAATTTGCTCTGATGGTTCACTAACTTCTCATTTACTTTAAACTAAGATGAGGAGCTCGGAGCTAGAAGTGGGACGCCAACAGACTACACATGCGAAAACATCAGTTGTAATAAGTCTTTCCATAGCCTTTGCCTCACAGACTGGTTAAGATCTATCACAACAACAAGACAGTAAGTAGAAACTCTAATCACTTTCTTTATCTCACATAGCAAAACACACACACAAGCCTTATACTCAAGCTCAAGTGTGATCTAATTTCTTGCAGGTCTTTTGATGTTCTGTTTGGGAACTGCCCTTACTGTTCAGACCCAGTCGCAGTCAAGATCAACAACAAATAGAGTAGAGAAACCATCAAAATTAGGCAGCTGATTCTGAATGTTCTAGTGAAACGTGACACAAAGAGGAAGAGTTAGTACAGTAGTGATGAGTAGTAGTAGTGGACTAGTGAGGACAAAACTCCCTTTTTTACTATTTTTCTTCTGTACGTTTAAGATAGAACTCAAGTAGCTTTCAAATAAGAAATGTGAATGTACCTTCTTTTTTCCTTCTGGCCACTCAATTCCAAAGGCTGTTCTATCAATCACCATCAATGTGGAGTTCCAAGCAATAACTCTTTTACTTAAAGTAATTTCGAAGAAAAAAGAGGACTTGAATGCTATTATTTGCCTTTTTCTCCACGGCTGCATCCTTATTCTCCAGCTGTACTAGTACTGTCGGTGGCTTAATCAATCTATGTTTAAGAACTAATATAATCTAAACAAATTAAATTACTCTATGTACTAAACCAATCAAACAAACCAAGATTAAGTGGTTCAGTCTTAGAGAAGTTTCATATAGAGATGAAAGTATGAAGGTGAATTTTTGATTACTTACTGGGTACATGTAGTAAAGAGATAAAGCTCACACCACTCTCGACAGTATGCTAGTAATGCTACTCTTTCCTTCACGGTTTATATAATTCTTTGCTTTTTTTTTCTTCTTATAAATAAGTAATGTCAGTCTTATACTACTAGCTATATAGAATTGTAAATCTTATCAATCATCTTAGAAATATCTCTGATTAGTGTGCATTCAACAAGAACTTTTGGAAGATGAAGGGCCAGAAAAATTTAGATATTACATCCAATCCCAATAAATTTAAATTGGTTTTCTTGGCAACATATCTTAATGAGTTTTACATTATTTCAACAAGTTCTGAACTTGATAAGACATTTTCTTACTACTGTTAAATGCAAATCTGACGCCTTTGCTGGAAATGGGACCATATAGCCTAAACCAATAATATATCTGACTTCCTGCAACAAATCCTTGTAAAACACATCTATATAGCTTTTGAATTCTTTCATTATATAAAAAGTGTCAGCTTATTAAATATGTTTGTAATTTGTAACGCTAAAGAACAAACATTATGCAATACATTTATATTATCATTTTAACATTTTGTTCGCAAAAATCCATGTTTATTATAAATTTTCAACCACAAAATAACCATTATACATCTATACACATGGCGCACTAATTAAGTACGTCTGCACAATTGCATAAAAGGACAATACAATCCACATTTTTCCCACAGTTTTTATAGAAAAATTATCGTACAAGACGAAACATGATCATTGTAAAGCGTACGTATGGTATTATTTTCAAGCACGACACTCGGGTGGTGGGACTGGAAACCTAGACCGGTCGGTACAATAATCATAAACCATATGGTTTACTCTAACCCATCGGTAACGGCGAGCTTCGACGGCGTTAAGCGACTGATAAGCATAACCTTCCCACCAATTGTGAGGGTTCGATGGACAAGAGGTTGGTCCAGGAACAGGACAACCTTCGATGTCAAAATCTTTGTAATAAGCGTAGAAGGGAGCTTTTTTCCAATCAATCTTCTCTAATCCACCACGTGTCGCCCAATCATCGGCTTCCCATAATGTTGAGTAAACTCCCATAGGTTGTGATGTTGGGTAAGCTATGTTCTTGGCTTCGTTGTTTTTGTATTCTCTTATTGGCACATCGTCTACGTAAAAACTGATTAACCAAAATACATAAACCGAACGTTAAATTAAGTTTTTCTCCAAAAAGTAAAATGGTAAAAAATTTGGAAACAGTAAATGTTGATTCTATTCGAAAGTTGTACGTATAAGAGAGAAACTTACACAATGTGTTTGTGTGACCATAAGATAGTGTAAGTGTGGAAATCCAAAGCCGGGTCGAACCAAAGATTAACTCTTTGTTCTCTATCTCCTTTACCATGAGCAAATATGTTTGTTTGCACTGAGTAAGGTTGACCACTTCGGTTTCCCAAGAACTCGAAATCTAGCTCATCTCTCACCGTGTTCGTATCGGAGTTCATCTATAGATATACATATGAATGAATAGTAACCGTTAATGTTTCAAGAAACAACCATTTGGTAGTGAATGTGTAAACTTTTTCAAAACTAGTGGAGTAAAATGATAGACTCACGTAGAAGGCGGTGACCGTACCGGCAGAGTCTCCGGGAATAAGTTTGATCTTCATGCTCACTCGTCCGAATAGATACTTTCTTTTGGAAGCAAATCCACATCCTTTAAAAGACAAATACGAACATTTGAGGGTATGTTATAACTTACAACATAAAGCCTACTGTTATGTGATATTTATGTGTGTGTACCTGTGCTCTGGTCAAGGACAAGCTGGATAGCTTTTCCACCGTCCATTTGGCGGATGTGAGATTCCGACCATGCGGCTTTGAAATCCTCGGCGAATGTCGTGGGCCGAGCAGAACTACGGATGAACATCACCGCAAAGAGAGTAAGAATGCAAAGAACATAAGTATCGAGAAAAGAAGGGAAATATATCTTAGCCATGGGACTTGTATTTAAAAACAATGTCTATATTTTTTTTACTTGTGAGTTTGTTTTTAAAGTGAGTAGAGAGTGATAAGTGTGCATGTATGTATTTATACACACAAATTCATTTTTGTTGCCAAACCTTATCATTGCCAACGGGCTTTGGGGTTTTAAGACGCTGACGTGGACGGTGTCATCTTAACACAAAGAGACATGGTTTAGCTTTTCCACACAGCTAACTGCAAGCCCTCTCTTGGCCTACTCATTTATAATCATCTAGTATTAACTTTAATTCTAAAATTGACCTAAAATTTGATGCCATTGAAAATGCAAGGATGAGAATGGTTATCGTCTTATATTCATATGGCAAACTAAAATAATTAATCAGCCTTAAATTGTGGTTCCTTTTGATAAACCTTATGAGGTTTCTACTCGTTTAACTATACTACAGCTACTATACTATACACCATTTGACACGCCTAATTTATAAGGGTATGAATCATCATTTGATCACCTTCTTTACAAATTAGCTAAAATATTGAATATAAAGCTTGCAATTACCAAACATTAGTTAAATGTTTCTCTTCTTTCTTTCTTTTTTACATATAAATATTTAATTAGAAGAAGAAAAAACAACACGGAGAAATGTTAAGGAAGAGAAGGTATATAAACGTGTGGTTTATAAACGTGAAGGGATGTAACGTCTCAATCGAAGGATGGTTGTAGTATATAACATAACCTATGGTTCTAATTATTTTGGCATAGAGAATTTATAAGTTGAGGTTTTGTATCCATTGGATGCTTCCCATGGGCCACCTACGACCTACTATAATACTTGTTTGTTTCTATCCAAATTTCAGAAAAGAAATAAGAATATAAAAATTTATTACATAATTCGGATCATTACATATTTTGAGTTTGTAGCAAAGGTCGACTCGAGCGTACGTGGATCCGGAAAATTTTAAAAAACTTTTGTGTACCAAATCACATGGGATAATTATGGTCTACTTCGACTTTACATCAAGGTAAGAACATTAATAGTACAGGTCCTTATAGACGTGATGCTTTAAACCTAAAAAAATTCAACAATACATTTGCTGTCCTCTTAATGTCAATTTTAATTTCATGTTTTGTTTTTCAATCATCATAAACTCAGTGACTCGCCGACATTGAAGAGGTGAAAACATTCATCATTTTGAGTGAAAGAAAAAAAACAGAAAATAGTAATTTTGAACGAAAATTACAGCAACGAGAGAAAAAAACAAACAAAAAACCTTGTGTATTACCTTAGTACGGGTAATAAGCTATTAAGGTTCAGAACACCTACAATTTAATCGTCCACAAAGGATCACAAACCAGAAAATAAGTTGTGTTCCTGCTCTGCTTTATTACAAAACCACACAAGAAACTATCACTTCGAATCTCTCTAGAAAACATTACAGATAACTTACCAACATAGCATAGTAAGAACTCAGGATCAGATCATCGTCCATACTCGCATCTCAGCATGGCTCATCCCCGGTTGCGCACAGACCGGCGTTTCCCCCCACGGTTTGAGTGGAAACTGTGGAATCAGTGTTGAGACCATTGAATGTTCTTGATATCGATACCTTCTTTAACCATTTCATAAAGCGGGCTCATTTCCCTCAACTTCACAACTTGTTTAACCGTAAGTTCGACAGCTTTATCGATCTCTTCCTTGGTGGTAAACCTACCAATCCCAAACCTAATCGAAGTGTGAGCCATGTCCTCATCCACACCCAGAGCTCTCAACACATACGAAGGCTCCAAACTCGCACTAGTACAAGCACTTCCACTAGACACTGCAACTTCCTTCAACCCCATCAACAGACTCTCTCCTTCAACGTAAGCAAAAGACAAATTCAGATTCCCTGAATATCGACTCTCCATTGAACCATTCACCACAACACCATCAAGCTTCTCTCTAATCCCATTGAGCAACCTCTCCTGCAACCCTTTAATCCACTTCTCATCATACTCCATCTCCTTCATGGCCAAATCACAAGCAGCCCCAAACCCAAGGATTTGCTGCGTAGCCGCAGTACCACTACGCAAACCCCTCTCCTGACCTCCACCATTCATCAGTGGCTCAAGCCTGATTCTCGGCCTCCTTCTCACAAACAAAGCACCAACACCTTTTGGTCCATAGATCTTGTGAGCACTCATCGACATCAACCCAATATTCCACTTCTTAACATCAACAGGTATCTTCCCAATAGCTTGAGCAGCATCAGTATGAAACGGAACATTGTGCTCTTTGCAAATTTGACCAATCTCCTCCATAGGCTGAACCACACCAATCTCATTGTTCACAGCCATAATAGAAACTAGCCCTGTGTCTGGCCTAATAGCTTCTCTCAACATCTCTAAATCGACTAATCCATCAGTTTTCACAGGTAAGTAAGTTACCTCAAAACCTTCTTGCTGCAAATGCCTACAAGAATCAAGGACACACTTGTGCTCAGTCTGAGTAGTTATAACGTGCTTCTTCGTGTCCTTGTAAAAGTGCATCACTCCTTTAACGGCGGTGTTGTTCGCCTCCGTTGCGCCGGACATGAAAATGATCTCCTTGGGTGAAGCTCCGATCAGTTTCGCGACCTGGATTCGTGCGACTTCGACGGCGTTCTCAGCTTCCCAACCGTAGAGATGCGTACGCGAGTGAGGATTCCCGTACTCATTGATACCAGAATCATTCATCGCATCGAACACCCTAGGATCAATCGGAGTCGTCGCTTGCATATCTAGATAAAGAGGCCTACCTGAAATTCGAACTCCTTTCATCATAATCGATTCATCCTCGTAATCGGTAGCAGCAGCTGCGGCGGCGGTCGATAGGTTGTGACGCCGGAAAACAACGCCGTGCGGTTTGGTTAGAGTTCGGCGGATTGTGGAAGAAATAACCTTAGACGCCATAGATTCTTAACCTCGGCTCGCGTTCTTACGATTTTTCTATGGTTGAGTGGATTGATTCTCTTCGATTGCTTCGTGGAGAAGAAGAAGAAGCGAAAGGTGAAGACGATAGCGTCACTGGCGGTTTCGTGACGGAGGAAACGTGGTCGTCTCTCAAACCCTAAACTGGAGACGGTGAAAGTAACAAAGTCTATGAGAAACAGGCCTGCTAATATATAATGGGCCTTTAGTTTGGCCCAATACTTTTTTCTTTTATCGACGAGGCTCTTTGTATATCAGCATCATTCACATAACACAAACACATTAATTGGAAGACAAAAAGAGCTAATGTCAAGAGAAAAAATAGAACCCCACTTATATAGTGTGTCACTACATCTTTTTCAGTCAAGACTTGAGCATCTAACCATTCCTGCACATTATCTCTGATTTTGATAACTGTTGCAGGAGCACTAAATCTTTTTCCTTCAATGCTACCAAGATTTCGGTTTTTCCATAGTTGCCACAGGATCCACGGATAAGCTTTCCTAATCTCCAGAGGCACTTTGATGTTCTTACTCACAAGCACCAAGTAATTCAGGTTCTGGAAAATAGATTGTGAGTCGAAACCATTTTCTGGGATAGGAAAATTGTAAAGGCGGCTTTGAAGTATCCTTGTAATATATAAAGCTCTCTGTCATTAAATTCTTTTGAGGCACGAAACATACAAATATTTCATTAGTTTTCTAAAAGCCCAAACGTAAGTAACATTAGACAAGCCTATTAATAAAAAGCCTATGACTAAAATTAGACAGTAAAAAACGACACCGTATCATCACTCGAGTGATTTCTTCTCTTTAAGCAACTCTACTACTTTCCTCATGGTCGGCCTGTTCATCGGAAACGACGATGTACAAAGCAATGCAACGTCGAGAACTTTCTCTATCTCTTCATATTCTCTCATCGAAAGTTTCATCTTTGGATCCACAAGCTTGCCAAGATTTCGATAATTTCTAGTTGGTGAATCTTGATTCATGGCTCCATCTTCCGGTGACGGAAAAGAACACAAAGCTGCTTCCATTGCAAATTTAACAATGTCCTTATTCTCACCAAAACACGAATCGTTCGGTCTTTTTCCTGTAATCAATTCGAGCAAAACCACCCCGAAGCTATAAACATCACTCTTTTCGTCCACTTTTGACGTATAACCATATTCTGTAAACAGAACAACAACACAAGTTTCAAATAATGTTACTAAAAAAAGTGCTTCAGAGTTTTGGGTACTTTGGTATATCTAATTCATGAATAGTAATAGAGTCTATAGAAATAGAATTGTTACCAGGAGCAATGTAGCCGTAGGTTCCAGCAACACAAGACATGGTAGAAACATCGGAGACACCATCATTGTCTTTTCTCTTTAACGGTTTAGCTAAACCGAAATCAGCAACACGTGGCTTCATCTCATGGTCCAACAATATGTTATTGCTTTTAACGTCACGGTGAACAATCGGTGGAACAGAGTCATGATGTAGATAAGCAAGTCCTTGAGCAGCACCTACCGCTATCGAAAATCGTGTCGTCCAGTCGAGTGAAGAAACGGCACGATGTTCTTTCTCCGAATGCAATTCTTTCTCCGAATGCAAAACGTCACCCAAGCTTCCGTTTTCCATGAACTCGTACACCAAAAACCGAAACTCATCGCCGTTACAGCACATAAGAAGCTTCACGATGTTTCCGTGTCTGACCCGACCCAGTGTCTCTACTTCGGATCTGAATACGGATTCAGATTCCGGTTTCTGGCCCGGTCCTCCCCAGAGTTTCTTCACCGCGAGCGTTTGCCCTGTCTTGAGTTTCACTTTGTAAACCAAACCCGAACCGCCCGACCCGATTATGTTCTCTTCCGTTAATTGCGGGTATATGTCTTCCTCCGTGAACCCGACCCGCTGGAAAATGATTACCTTATTAATCGGTTTCGGTTTTCTCTTGAATAACGGTTTGGTTTTGATGAATAGCCAAACCAAAGCTCCGGTTAGTACAAGGATGCAGAGGATTGAGATCGCGAGGATGTACCGAGTTTCCGGTTTAGATCGGCAAGGTCGAATCGGATCTAAATTCGGGCCACATAGATTCGGGTTACCCAATAAACCGGATCGAAAAACGTCTTGCTGAAACCCAAAAGGGATCTTACCGTAGAGTTTGTTATCGGAGACGTTGAATTGATTAAGCTTCAGTTTCAACAGCTCCGACGGAATCTCACCGGTGAGTTGGTTATTAGAGAGATCCAGGTAATTCAAAACCGGTAAATCACCGAGTTCCGGTGGTATTCCGCCGCGTAAACGGTTGTTCGAGAGATTCAACTCGGTTAACTGGGTGCACGAACTCACCGAACTCGGAATCTCACCGTCGAGCATGTTCTCCTGCATCTCCAGTCTCTCTAGCTTCTTCAATTTGTTGATGCATTTCGGAAGAGATCCTGAGAAACGGTTGCGGCTAAGATCGACGACTCTGAGATCTCCGAGATCACAGATACTGGAAGGAATCGCACCGGAGAAATCGTTACCGGAGATCGCAAGCTGAGATAGATGACGAGCATTGGATATCGAAGGAGGAATCGAGCCTTGTAACCGATTGTTGTTGGCTAGCTCGAGACGAGTAAGAGGAAGCTCCCAAAACCTAACCGGAACTTCGCCGGAGAGTTTGTTATCCGCCATACGGATGTAATTAAGCGAACCACAACCGCCGTAAGATTCCGGAATTTCGCCGCTCAATTGATTGTTGAAAGTGATGATACTTTGAAGTTTTCTTTTGTGGCAGAGATACTGCGGCAATTCGCCGGAGAATCTGTTCGTGGAGACATCGAATTCAGATATACCAGAGAATTTTCCGAGATTCCTAGGTAACGTCCCCGTGAAGCTGTTGTTGAAGATCTTAAACTCGACGAGATTAGGATTCAGAGCCACGAGATCTGGCAATTCTCCGGTGAAGAAGTTATCGTTGAGATTGAACGAGATAAGTTGCAGAGCAGCGATTTTTTCCGACAATTCACCGGTGAGATTGTTCTGAGAGACATCCAAATTCCTCAATTCGGTTAAATTCTCGATACTCTCCGGTAATTTTCCAGATAATCGGTTATCAAATAGCTCAATTTGATAAACCGATTTGAGTCTACCGATACTCTCAGGTATTTCTCCGGTGAGAGCATTCATAGCTAAATCGAGATTCTCTAGCAACGCCAGGTTCATGATCGAACGAGGGATTTCTCCTACGAGGTTCGATTTAGTTAACAGTAGCTCACTCAGCTTCGTCAAGTTCCCGAAGATGGATGGGATCGGACTAGGCTCGAAACTGATGTAAGCGAGATCAAGACGAGTCAACCCAGTCAGATTAGCCAAAAACGCCGGAACGATTCCGCCGAGCGGGTTGCCGTTAAGGTTCAGAACTTGGAGAGAAGTTAATCTCCCGTAGCTCTGAGGAATCTCGCCGGTGAAGAGATTCGATTCCAATTCGAGAACGCGTAGATTACGAAACTCCGGCGAGAATTCAGGTAATTTACCGGAGAAGTTGTTAAGGTTGAGGATCAAAACCTGAACTTTAGAACAGAGCGAGAGAGGAGCTGAATCGATCGTGCCGTTGAGATTGTTTTGAGAAAGATTGATGTTGATGAGTGTACGTATACGACAGAACCCGTAAGGAAACCATCCGAAGATATTATAGCCGGAGAGATCGATGGCAGTGACGGTGCTACCGTTTCTGATGTTGTCGTCGCATGTGATTCCCGTCCAGTTACACGGACTACGGTTATCTCCGGTTATGATCCAATCTTGTAAATTTCCATCCGGGTCAAGAAGTCGGGTCTTTTTAACCCGGCTCAGAATCTCAGCATCTCCGTTGGAAGAAACTTGGAGGAAACAAGAAAGAATAAGAAGTAGAGAGAGGAACAAGGAGAGAGAAGTAGTAGTAGTAGTAGTAGTAGTGGTCATCATCGTGTTGGGAAGATGATGATGAAACACGATGAAGGTGAATAAGGAATGTTGTTTGTTCATAGGAATCGTGATTAAAGAAGAAGAAGAAGAAAAAAAAGGTAAGTGACGTTTAAAAGAGATGGTTATATAAAGATGAACGGATTTGCAGGTTTTTTCCAATGAGACTTTCGCTCGTTTTGGTTGCTTTTCTTGATTCACATGGGAAGTACCAAAGTAGGTTTAGTGTGAGTGACAGTTTTTTCTTGAAGTGTTTGTGGAGTCTTAAAAGATATAATTAGTTGAAAAGGAATCTAGAAAACTTTTGTTAGTGACTTGGTGTTCACTCTTTGAAAACCCCAACATTATCTACATTTTTTTTTTCTTCTAGTTGGATGGAATTGGATGAACCTAATAATTAATGTATGGTGTAAAATAGACTAGTTTTAGAAAGAACATCTCAGCATACGTCTAATACAAAAATGGTTATTACTTGCTTAATGGGAATTGAAAAGTTTTGTCATTGTTTTTAAGACATTTTTGGTTATTAGAAATATAAAACGGTCCGAGTGTGAAGAAAGTAAAATGCGAGCAAAGCGTGGGTTAAAATGTCCAAATCTCTTGAGGTTTACAATTACAGACAATCCATGAATTTTGAATGGGAAGCGAGTTTGAAACAAATACAATTAGTGAAATGCGGAGTAAAACCCGAAAACATGAATATGGAGTGGTAAGTTATAATAACAAGAAAACGTATTAGCGTAAACGTATTATATAACGTTTCATCCTTTTTCCCACTAATGATGTGTGCGTGTGTGAGCTTTCATAATCATAGTTGCATTCTACTAGATTATGTACATTTGTAGGCTTTCTATTGGTTGTTTAAGCTTAGAAATGCGTTTACATAACAAAATTATTATGTTTGACTTCAATGTCTTTTGATGTGTTTGATGAATCCAAGGTCAGAGTTTTTTTTATGTTTCACCCTTAATTTTTTATTTTGGAAAGCAATTTTTTTTATTTAAAAAAAGGTATATACTTTGAAAATGCGAATTTGTTTGTAAAAATATATGTGGGAACAAATGTAAAATATTACTAATTCTTTTCGAATTCGATCGATATGCTACAAGATTGTACAAAGTTACTAAATAAACAGGTTATAACTAGCATTTCAGTAAATAAATCATACCAAAAATAGGTTCTTCTACGACCAAAACATATTTATTATCAAGAAATTTTTTTTTATTAAGCCTGAAGTTATGTTGTTGATGGTTAATCGAACAACAGTTAGTCAGTAACAGTAGCTTTGACTAGGAAGGAGGATGGTAACTGGTAAAGTGTCTGTGTCTCTCAAGTGGATGCATTTACAAACAGAGAATGTTAGGTAATGCCGCCTTTTTCAGTCTTCAGTTAGGCGCAGTTAATGTCTAATCTTAAACTTTAGAAATAATTTAACAGTGCAATGAGACTTTTTTACCCTCTCGCAAATTTAGTTTTATGTTCAATGTTTTTTGTTCTTGTTTTAGCCATCTTCTAGAAGGCAATGACAAATTTGTCATAAAACGCTAACTTCGAAACACTATAACCACATTCACGTACGGCTCATCAGAATTTGAGGCTTCTCTACTTAATTAGCATAATAGCATTCAATTGTTTTGTTTTGCTTTGGAATATGCAATCGCCGGAAGACACTCTACGTCGCCGTGAAGACTCTTCTGTCTGAGTAAATTGTACTTTTAGTCAACATTTAGCTTTCCCAAAACATCTCCTAATTTTGCTTACTTCAAAAGAAATTCATTTTTTAGTCACTATTAGAGTAGTACATTATCCACGCTAAATTTTTTTATATATATAAACACTGGTACGTTCCTTAACAATAAAAGTAATTAACAAAGACTAAATACATTGAATTTATCGAAAAAAATGGATGAGAAAATATAATAATGTATGTTTGTGGTTTTTCAATTAAAAGCACATAACTTTAGAAGGTTGTTGAACAGCTCTTCTGTTTTTTTTTTTTTTTTTTTTTTTTCTCACTTTGTTTTTTATACACGACACCACTCTCACTCCACTTATGTGTAGTGTCTCGCTTCTTAAGCATGTTAAATCATTTTTATGTACATTGTACGAACCGAACGGAGTGGAACAGAACAGAACAAATCTTCAGTACTGCCTGACGACTACTTTAACTAACACTGCAACTCCCGCGGGACATTGAGGGTGTAATTATCTCGTCTCTAGATATTGGGCTTTAGTCTTCAAAAATAAAGCCCATTCTACTATTTTAGTATCCGAAAATAACATGTGGGTCGGGCTAAGGACCGTATATTCCTGGCCTAATTAATATGTATTTATTCAGATGGTGTGGTGTCACGATTTTTCCCCCAAAACGGATCATTTACTTACTCACATCCGCATATAAATAAGAACCTTCTCTCACGGACACATAATTTACGGTTGCAATCATATAAAACCAGATACTAGTGTTTTGGTGTGTGGGACGTTCTCGTGTTTCTGTGTGTCGTGTCTCGTGTGATCTCTCATTTTGAAAAGAGTATCAATTAAAGTACAAACAAACCACTAAAATTGCAGCAAAAGGAGAAAAATGCGAAGAAAGAAAAAAAGTAAAGAAAGGCAAAATCTCAATAATGAGTTCTCTCGTGATGCTTTTAAGTTTTAACAATCTATCGTGCGTTTTATAGAATGTTTACGAGACACGTGTGGGCAACTCACGTGTCAAAGTTGACTGGGTCTTCCTTATTTGGAGGATACTAGTAATTGGTGGGATTTGGATTCGAAATGAGAATGAAAAAAAACAAAGCTAAAGTTTTTGATTCGTAATTATAACTTTGCTTTAAAATTGTCTTAACTTGATCAATTTCAATTTATCGAATATGTGATCATTACTATATACTGCTAAGTGCTAACCTTGACAGAGAGTCTCAACGGATATGAGTTTAGTTTTGTTTAATTTTATTACTTTAGTATAGACAATTTTATACGAAAATGCAAGAATATAAACCAGTGGTAAAAATTTAGCTGTGTCATCTCATTTTATTACCAGCCGACATTGTTGTTAACAATGTTAAGGCGTGGTTTGCGATAACGCATGACTAAAATTTTCAACGTAACATTGATTTCAACCTGTATAATTTGTTTTTAAAAAGCTGATAGATATTGTTTGTGTTTATGCATGTGCATAACTTACAATAATGGCAGTAATAATTACATATTAGACAATATTCATTATTAGGAGTTAGATCATGCCTTGTATACAAAATAAAGGAAGATAGATTATTCAAAACTTATATTTTATGTTATCTCATGAATAGTGTGGCGAGTGAGCTTTACAGCTAATTTTAAATTAATTATTTTCGTAAGAGGTAGATATATACACTGTATATATGCGTGTAAATTCAAAAGGATCAGAAGAAGCATATGGAAACATTTGTCACGTTTGATTTTTCAAAACTGTCTGTATACAAACGAAAAGGGAGCATTAACCAATGTCTCTTCTGCTTTTTGTCATCTCAACGTCACCTCAATATAACACTTTATAAATTTAACCATATAATTAATATGTTATGATAGTTCTTCTCTGGTTACAAGAACATATATTACAATCATGAATTATATATCCTGCATTTTCTTTTGAAAAATAACAAAAAGTACTCCAATGAATCATAATTATATAAGTACACATTATTACTCGTGAAACTATGAAAGTTCAAAGTGAATCTTTTTATTTTCATATATGGATGACTGACTGGATGATGTATTACGAATCTCTACCTAACATCACGTTGCGATATGACATATAATAATTTTCACACACACATAACACATTACATAGAGAGATGTATTGACGCACACGTACTACGTACCATGAATCAACTTCATCTACTAACTATTTACGTCCTTTATTTTACTTAAGTTCAGTCACACATGTCAGGGAAAACAATCGGTTGACGTACGAAGTCATTGCATTTCAACTCCACTAATCATACATTGTAAGAAGTAAGAACACATAATTAATCCGATCTTTTATGGAATTTATTTTGGGCACATATTAACATAATTTATATACCACACAACTTATATAGGGATTCACTACATAATTCAAACGAAATGGGGAATATTTGGGCCAACACAACAACCACTAGTACATAAATCAGGTTAATAATAGGTAAGAGTATCTTACATAATTAATTAGGCACTTTCGTATATTATATAGGGACTAGGGAGTGATAGCAGGTAAGAGCCGATTAGATTGTTTTTTTTCTTGTGTAAGAATTTCGAAATTGTACAAGTGGCTGATACCAAATATATACATAACTCTATTAACGGCATATTTTTTCACATATCAAATCAACAAATAAATATCTAAATTATGTAATTGTAATTTACCTTTGGTGTAAGGATTCTCTTAGCAACTACGAGGGGATGGGACATAACTATGTCGGGGAAAACAATGAAACCAAGAAGATGACAAAAAGGACCCATTCAAAACCACAGTGCACTCCTTTCTTTCTTTCTCTTATACGTGTCTCTGTCACATCACAATCATATATTCCACGTGGCATTTTTACCTCTAAATCTAACCAATAAGAAATGTTTGAATTTGATTTTTATACTTATGTGCTACTATGTGGAAGGCCTATAGCGTAGACACAGAGTAAACTGAGTTAGAAAATTGGGGAGTCTAATTTTCAGTGCTTATGAGTTGTCACAGATGAAAATTCTTTGAGATAAGAAAGTTTGTAATTTTTTTTTCTTGTCCGGGAATTACGCATAATGTGAGAATATAAAGCTGATAAGAAAAGACATTGTTAACTATTTTTCCACCTTTTATTTTCACCTTTGTCATCCATCGAACATGAAGTATCCCATGGCCGTATAGTTGTTATGTGAATGATGAAATCGTGATCACACACACGCAATGGACGTGTGAATGTATCAAAGCATACAAAAAACTCTTTTTGTTCGTTTGTGAAATAATCAAATAAACGTTATATTTATTTTTTAATTATAAATTTGCAATAACCTCTTCAAATAGTTATTATATAAAAATTTTAAAAAACGCTCTTCAAATAGTTACCTGTTTGGAGTATAGTAAAAAAAAAGAATCATAAACATATAGCAATAGATCTTACTAAATGGATGACAGTGTTTGGATTTTATCTTTCAACGGAGGACTGTTGCATTATAGAAAATGCTTAATTTCGTGTAAACATTTATCATTGAGTTCCTTGAGAATCTCCTATCAAAGCCACAACTTGCCGATTACTTTATGCCATACAAAAATTGAACAAACATTACATAGCTTCAATTTTGTTTGTTTAGTCCAAAATTCCTTGTAAAAACCTAGACTTACTCTAAGATCTACAATCATCATTGTAAACTACGTACAACCAAATGAAACCATATAAATGTAAGTTGGGTGCGGCATATATTTATGAGCACGAGCTAGTTCATAAATGCTTAACGAAGACTAGAAATTGCTTCATGAGAAGGGAATAGAGTTAGACAGAGAGATCTCATTAAAACCATTAAAGGACTTACGACTTGGTATATAATTTTGCATGTGGGAGAAAATATTTGTGAGCGAGAGAGCTTTTTTACTTTCTTACCTTCTCTCATATTAACTCAAAACCAATCATTTATCTCCCCACCACATTTATACCTTTGATCTCTCTCTCTGACTTTTTTTTTACCCACATGCGTTGTTCTCTTTAATTATTCTTCCAAGTTAAAAAACTTTCACCTAAATTCAATCTTGTTGATGGAGATCAAAAGTTCAAATATGTATTTTCTTCTTGGGGTGTATTTAAAGCTATAAGGAGGATTAATCTGAATCAGTTTTTTTTTTAAACAATTCCAGTAACAGTAAAAAATCGTAGATTTTTACGACGGTTCTTAACAATGTCAAAATACCAAAAACCAATTAATATAAGAGGATGTTCATATCAGTGGCAAATACGTGACGCTACAGCTAAGACATGCACTGATGCAAGAGTCTTCACACTACACAATACATGTAACGTAAAATTAGTTTTCCTCAAAACCCCAACTGTACATATTTCATTCATACAAATTACAAACTAAAATAGAGCTGAATTTGATAATTAAAAAACAAAAAAGAAAAGAAGAAGATAAAAAGTAAAGCCGAGGAAAATTTAAACACACTTAAGAAAAGAGTTAAACCAATAAATACTAAACCGAACCAAATCACAAAACCAGTCTAAAAAGTAGATTAACAAACCAAATCTCTCATCGCTAAAACCATTGAAAGGACGAATTTACCCCTATACCCCTAAATTTACCTCCGGGAATCGTAAAACTTTCAGAGATTAAGTAGATCCGGTGGACCTCCTCCTTGACCACCGGCTTTAGGCGAAAGCTCATTCTCCGGCGTTGATTCCGTCGTCGGCTGATCCTTAGACGGTGGCAACTTGGGGATTTCGGTGAGAATCTGAACAACTTCTCTCATCGTCGGCCTCTCAACAGCTTGTTCTTCAACACAGAGCATCGCGACGTAGAAGACGTGTGTAACTTCATGAATCGGAATCGAAGAAAGCCTCGGATCGAGCACTTTCAGAACCGACTCTTTGTTCGAATCAGTCATCTTACGAACCCATTGCACGATATCGACACCGTCTCCGAATTCTCCGACGGGCTTTCTTCCGGTGACGAGTTCTAAAAGAACCACTCCGAAACTATACACATCGCTCTTCTCATCCACCTTCAACGTATACGCATACTCTATACAAACAACAAAACAGAGCAAAAGATCCTCAAGTCAGAACCTTTAAATAGAACAGAGCAAAAGAGATTAATGTAAAGTTTGAATCTTTTTTTTTTTGTGTGAAACAGAGCAAAAGAGATTGTAAAGTTTGAATCTTTTTGTTAGTACCTGGAGCTATGTAGCCGTATGATCCAGCGATTGCAGACATACATTCAGAAGTACCAGAATCTTGAAGGAACTTAGCGAGACCAAAGTCAGCAACATGGGCTTCAAAGTTTGAATCAAGGAGGATGTTGTTTGATTTGACGTCTCTGTGAACAATCAATGGTGAACAATCGTGATGAAGATAACAGAGTCCTTTAGCAGCTTCAAGAGCAATCTTGTAACGTGTGTCCCAATGCAAGTGTCCTCCTTTCTTACCGTGAAGCACCTCACCGAGACTACCATTAGGCATGTACTCATAGACAAGTAGATTCGTCTCGTGGTTAGAGCAAAAACCAAGAAGCCTCACGATGTGTCTGTGCCTTATCCTTCCTAAGGTTTGAATCTCTGCGTTGAATCCGTGGTCATGGGAAGATCCACGGGACATTACAGCGAGTCTTTTGACCGCAACTAGATCACCATTAGGCATTACACCTTTGTAGACAATACCAGCTCCTCCTTTGCCTATAATGTTGTCTTCTTTGAGAGAATCCAATACATCATCACATGTGAAGTCTAGTCTCTGGAAAGCTGTTAGTCTCCAAGCCCGTGACTCGCTAGCCTTTTTCAATGATCTAGCTTTGATTATAGCTGCAACCGCGAAAGCAATCGAACATACGAGTAGTCCAAGGACGAGCAATAGCTTCATAGAAGCTGATAGAGGTCCTTTGCTATGACTCTGGTGACCTCCTTTAGCAACACCATCTTTACAAGGACCAAGATAAGGACCACAGAGATCAGGATTACCCAAGAACGATGTGTAGTTGAAGTAACTGAACTGTCCGGTTCCCGGAACTAAACCGGAGAGATTGTTATAAGAGAAGTCAAGTGATGTTAAGCTCTGCATTGACGAGATCGAACCAGGGATTGATCCAAGCAGATGGTTTCTCGACAGATTCAAGTAATTCAAAATCCTCATACCAGTGATCTCGTTTGGTATTTCACCAGAGAGCTCGTTTCGGCTCAGATCGACAAAAGTTAAGAGCTTGCAACGGCTGATCTCCGGAGCGATTCTACCGGAGAACAAGTTGTGGCTGAAATCAATCTTGGAGAGCTGCTGGAGCTTCCCAACCTCTGAAGGAATCTGACCTTCGAACTTGTTACCGTCAAGGAGAAGCTTCTGAACGCCGGTGAAGTTTCCGATCGCCGGAGGTAATGGACCTGAAAGCTGGTTGTTTGATAAGCTGATCTGGCCAAGATTGACGGAGACACCTCCAGCCACCGGTAACTCTCCGGAGAGATAGTTATCTTGGAGCTCCACTTGAGTTAATTTGGGTAATCCGAATAGTCCTTTAGGGATTGACGCGTTTAAGAAATTCTGACCCATTCGGATCCGGGTCAAAGACTCACACTTACCAAGAGAGTCAGGGATTGAACCAAAGAGGAAGTTTCCGAGAGTGATTAAAGTCTCCAACTTGTTACCGGAGCACATGTTCGGCGGTAAAGTTCCGGTGAGTTTATTTGAAGAGAGATCAACGAGATTGAGTTTACCGTTTTCCCCAAGTTTCTGCGGTATGCTTCCGGTGAAATTGTTCTCCCAAAGCTGCAACACTTCAAGCTCCGGCAAGTCTCCGATGAACTCCGGTATCTCGCCGTGAAGCTTGTTTCTGAAGAGATTCAAAAGCGTGAGGTTCTTAAGCTCCGCGAAACTCGCGGGAATCTCTCCGGTGAACATGTTGTTAGACAAATCCATCGATTTGAGACTCGAGAGCGTTCCTAGCTCCCAAGTTAACGGACCGGAGAACACATTCACTTGCAAGAAAAGCGTGTCGAGCTTCTGAAGCTTCCCGATCTCCGGTGGAATCTCTCCGGTTAATCCGCAGTTAGCACCGTCGAGTCGTACTAGCTCCGATAAGTTTCCGATCTCTGGAGGTAAACCATCTTCAAAAGCGTTGTAGTAGCCGATGTAAAGCTCCCGGAGAGTCGTTAAGTTTCCGATCTCTGGAGGGATTTTACCGACGAGCTCGTTTCCGGAAACTGCTAGATACTCAATAACCGGCCAGCTTCCGTACGAAGGCGGGATCTTTCCGGCGAAGTAGTTCCCGCCGAGGTGAAGATGACGGAGCTGAGTTAGGTTGGTGACGGAAAGAGGTAAATCTCCGGTCAAGTTGTTGTTGTAGACATCGAGAACTCTGAGATTCACTAATCCAGAAGAAAGCTCATCGGGAAACGAACCGTTGAAGACATTGTTGGAGAGATTCAGGTGACGAAGACCGGAGAGAATCGAGATCTCAGGCGGAATCGGACCGGAGATCTGATTCTCAGCGAGTGAGAGGTTCTGAAGAAGACGTAGATGGGAGACGTCAGGGGAGAGAGTACCTGAGAGGTTGAGACCAGAGAGATCAAGAGAGGTCACGTGACGGCGAGAGACGTCGCACGTGACACCAACCCATGTACAGAAGCTAGTGGAGACTTTCCAGGAGGAGAGAGGGGAGTTTTGGTCATCGCTTCCGGCGCCGGTGAGAGATGATTTGAGTGAGAGAAGGGCACGGAACTCGGAGATTGGTCGGCTTGTGGTGAAGGTATGAGAAATGTGGAGAAGAAAGAGAAGTAGAAGAAAAAGTTTCATGTTTTTTTTTAGCGCTCTCTCTCTCTCAGTCTCTCTCTTGTGTGTGAGAGATTAGGGTTGTGAGATTGGTGTGAGGAGGGAGTGTGAATGAAGATGGTAAGTGAAGAAGACGAAGTTGAGGAAGAAGGTGTGAATTTGTTTTATATTCGTTTTATTTTGCTTTATTTTTTGGAATTGAAGATATTTGCCACGTCAGATTTTGATTTTAAAACTAAAAAGTAATTGGAGGTAGATAAGTAAAAACAAATTACTAGTTCTGATTAGATAAAAAAGTGAAAGTGATAGACTGCCAAAAAAAAAAAACCTATACATTTTAATTCAATAGTGAAATATTCACAAATATTGATATACGTTTCTGAAATTGGAGTTTTAATTTAATACAAACGGAGTAAAACAAACTATATACATTTTTACAAATAATTCAGATTCCAAAACCATTATGCTTTGACGAAATGAATATTGTGCTATGATTATTTATTCATAAGGTTCGTACGATGGAGAATATACTATTATTAGCGAAGGTTCATTTATTTTGTTTTGGAGCCATGTTGTTCTTGAAACATTTGAAATGTGGTGGTGATATATATTTTCAAGTGTTGACAAAATCCCCTATAATACGACTACGTATTTTTCTACCTTTTTTTGTTTCTTTCTTTTATCTAATAATCAATTGTTGTTTACTTGTTTTCTCCATTAAACTTGAACATGTTTAACTGTAATTGGATGTAGAAAGAATAACTAAAACCACTCAGAAATACCAAAAAAAAAAAAAAAGGGACAGGTGATATATATTCTTAAAACTATGGTTTTTTGGGAAAACGACAAAAGCTAAAAAAAGATCGTTATTGGTAATCTAATCCCATACGTAAATAAGTTAATGATGCTTTAAAGCGAAAGAAAACCCAATAATGAAATTTAGATGAACGGTCAAGATGCAATCATCTCCAAAGGGAAGGGGGGCATCCAATGGATTAGTCAAAAAGTTTACCACCGAGGGACCCGCTGTCTAAAACAGAGGTTTATACTTATTGGGCCGTAAATTTTTGGCCCATGTGTCCGAATATACAATAGTGAATTAATTATTATGTTTTGTTTTGTACTTGTTGTGCCTTTTTTTGCGTTAACAATGGGTCGTATTTATTTGATTTTGGTCGTATAAAAAAATGTGAAGTACATTTCAGTAAATAGTGTTTTTTTTTGTTGTTGTTGTAGTAGGAGCCTATAAATATATATCTACACCAATTCATACCATATACTCTCTCTGTCTAGTAAAGATTGATGTTTTGAAATATTTTTTTGTCCCACAAAAATTGATGTTTTGTAAACTTCAAGAAGTAATCATTGAAAATATTTAAAATTTTGAATTATTATTGATTTAAAATTAAATAATATCTCTTTAGTCAAAGGAAAAAATATATTTAAACTCAGTAATCATTATTTTCTTAAAATATGTAAAAAAATTCAAACATCAATCTTCATCAGGAGAAAGAGGGAGTAATAAAATTCTTTCTCAAACGATATGTATAGAAAAACGAGCAAAAGATAAAAATTTAGAAAAGCTATGTGAAAGTGTAAAAAGACTCTGATGAAAGAAAAGAAAAATAAAAGTTGTAAAAAAGAAAAATAAAAGAGCTTGAAAATGATTGATAACTATTAAAAAGTAATAATTCTGCTGGTGGTATGAAAAATTAACAGAAAGGTATTGGTCAATTATTTGTTTGACTGAATACATTCTTGACCATGGAACATCTACGTAATTACTTCTGTGCCATTGGGGGGAACATGAATAACCCAGGCCAAACAGCTCGTTGGACTTGAATGGACTGCTCGTTCCACTGCAGTTGAAATGACCAAACCACCCCAAACCACAAATTGTTATTGTCGGTTTTGGTATAACTATTGGAAACGACTAGAACACCCTCTGATTTGTTGTCATTAACTATTTATGAAGAGAAGGAAACTAGGGGCGTGATCGTAATTGTAAAGTGTGAAGGGTGGAAGTAGCTACTTCCACAGCTAACGAGGTTTCTTTGCCAGTTGCTACAGTTCACTGTCACTGACCTTTCTATAATCATTCTGCATTCTCGTTTCCACAGTGTAATAATATTTAAATGCTAGTCTCAAATTTATATGCAAATCTTTTTCTGGCTTTGGTGTAGGGAGAGTAATTAACTTATATTGTTTGAAAAATCACACCATAAATGTCAACAGATTTCTTAAGTAAACCTAAAACCATCTTCGAAACATTATTGAGCCAGATTCATACTATTATTTAGATTCTCATTTCGTAAGCACGTGTGAAGGGAGCTTTATGTAAGAAACTTTATGAAAGTTGTGGGAAGTAGGTGCTTAATGAGATTCGTTTATTGATTTATACACTCTCTTTTTTTCCTACCCTCTTCCCTATTTCCAACCTCTTTTAGAAATTTAAAATTTCTTGAAAATTGAAGTTGTAAGAGTTATATACTACTACAATAGAAGAATAGATTGGGATGAAGCATAATGAGATAACATTGGTTTAAGTGTTTATTATAGAGAAGAATCCAAAGCCAAAACCAAAGCTATTTTAACCATGGATGGAATCATGTTGTATCCATTACCACACTTTTTTTTTGTATATTCTTTACCGCATCGTCTCGTGTTGTGTTCCTTTTTGTCTCCTTAAATACACATCTTTATAAGGATTCTTGTTTGTACCGAGGATTGCACAATTTAAACAAATAAAGATTCTGTGGAAATTAACGGGGGAAAACGTGAGATCGTCACTTAAAACAAATCGGGATCGAGCTCGTTAGTTCACAAGCGAACTAGCAAGCTAAAAGTGACGAACTGAAAATAGGAATGAATTATACGAAAGACAATAACAGTTTCCGATGCAAAGTATTGCTCTTTAGGTATTGTCCGCCGGTCTGGATCTTGATCCCAATAAATGCTTTCTCCCTTTATAGGAGACTGTTGACCTAGAGTTCCCTAGGGTTTCCGATGCGAATTGTCGAGATTGCCCTCTGCGGAAAGTGAATGACTTTCTCACAATCTTGTTGGGCTGAAATTAGAATTAACTTGTTTTATTGGGCCGAGTGGCATATTGAGCACAACCCATATAATAAGTGTTTATTATAGAGAAGAATCCAAAGCCAAAACCAAAACTATTTTAACCATGGATGGAATCACGTTGTATCCATTACCACACTTTTTTTTTGTATATTCTTTACCGCATCGTCTCGTGTTGTGTTCCTTTTTGTCTCCTTAAATACACATCTCTATAAGGATTCTTATTACCAACACAAATCTTGATTCAAATCTTTTCTCACCAAAAAGATAACTATGATTAGTAGTAATACGTATATGAATGGAATGATTATACCATATTCATAGTTTTTCTAAAGCTAACAATACCATGTGAAATCTTTTTTCTTTTTCAGTCGTTGGAACCGAGATCAAACGGAAGAATAAAACAACCATAGTTGATTTTAGTACAATAAGGAATTTGAAAGTTTATTATATTAGGAAAAACTGAAGCATAAAGTTAAGGTTTAGGCAGTGATATGTTTTGCTTCTTTTTGAAATCGTGTAATAATAGAGAGAACATGGTGTGAAAGTGACGCATGATGAAGCAAAATAAACCAAGACAAAGGTCTCAACACAAAGTCATCTTTTTTTTTCTTTTGGTTTGATATTGATATTAGAAAAAAGAATGGTTTTATTTTTTTCTCTCTTCAGTTTCTATTTCTAGTGGTCCATTTGAAAGGTTGAAATACGATCCAATAAAAGTGAAAATGGGACCATAAACTTGTCATCTTCACATCATCCACTCTGTTTCTGAGTCCGACCATCACGGACATAAAACATGGTCCAACTAATTTGATACAGTCCCCATAACTTATCTCTACGAGCTGTTCAGTTCGTATGATCACTTTTTTAAAACACTCCATTACTTGAATAAACTGTATTATTTGTACTGGGAAAGAAGAGAGGAAACAATCATGTTCTGAACATTTACTGTATTACCTCTCGCAAATCAATTTCCTTTTGCAGGATTTACTTTGAGTGGCGTGAGACTGACTTTTCTGTTGTCTGAAATGCCAGGCTCGTGACAGTTTCAGTGTGAATGATTATAAAGATTCAATGAATACAAGGAAACCAATAACACAATATCTAACAATCTAAAGCTCGAGCCTTTAAGATTCATTCACCAGCTTATGGTCAAGTGTTGATGCTTATTGCGCCAAGCCCGTGGATTTGTGGCCCGGTTGACAGCTCTATCTAAAAACATAGTCCAATTAATTTGATACACAGTCCCCAAGAACTTATCTGATCTCTACGAGCTACTCAATCAGTATACTATACACAATTAATAAATACTTGAAAAATGTATATTTGCATTGGTAAAAAAACAGAGAACAGAGAGAAAACATGTTCTGAACATATTCTGTAGTTACTCTCGCAAGTCATTCTCCATTTGCAGGATTTTAAACCTAATGGTGTCAGATCGAGTTTATGTCTCTTTTACAATTGTATCGCACTTTCTAGTTTCTACATCACTAGACAACTGATGAAAACTAGCATCAATCAAAGTAGAACTACATTAGCAAGAACATGATGATACTGCATTGGATCACTGGTGAATGTGTACCTCTCTCGACAGGATGGGTTCTAAAAGATTTTGTTGTTCTTCTTCATTCTTTCTTCTGTGTCCAAATCCTTATTGATTGGTCGAGTGAGCCTGATGCAATCATGTTCTCGGTTGGGTGGGATGTCACGGTCGTAACGGTTTCGGTGTGACCTTCTAGTTTCTGAAGCATTTCCTTGGAATTCATCTCCCACATGTAAACACAATTGTCCTCAGATCCGCTAATGATCCGCTTCCCGTTTGTGACAGAGAATGCAGAAGAAATGCAGTACTGAGAGTTTGAGTGTCCGGTGTATGTCTTGATGAACTTAGATGTTGAAATGTTCCACAACCTCTGTACATTCAAAATACCGCAGAGAGAGTGAGAGAGATTGATTGAGAGGAAACCAAAGAAGGCAAAAACACAATTTCTAACAATCTGAGCTTCAAATCCATGTCTTATAACCTCTCTAAGTTAAAACTAATCTCTAACACAACACTATCGACCCAAATGAACCTAGAGAGACCACTGATGGTTCTATTATTCATAAACAAGTCTTCATTTACTCAATCTACTACTATAACACAAAGCCTTCCTAATATCGTTTTGATTCGATTCTCCTACATATGAATTCGACAACAAGCAACCTCGAATTGAAATTAACTAAACATTGTAAAGGTCAAGTCTTTGAGACTCACTCACCAGCTTATTGTCGAGAGTACCAATGAGGATGAATTTGCCATTGGGAGAGAACTTAACAAAGGAAACAGGAGGATTCTCATCGTCAATCAAGGTCTTCACACAATGCCCAGTCCCAGAATCCCAAACCCGACACAACCCATCGTAGCTACTGGACACAATGAGAGACCCATCACGATTGTAATCAACACAAGTCACGGGATCAGAATGCGCAGGAAGAGTTTTCAAGCATTTGCCAGATTTAACATCCCAGATCCGAACAGTCTCATCATAAGAACCAGAGACGATCATGTTGGATTGAGGATTGAACTTAACACAGAAGACGTAGTTAGAGTGTCCCCTAAGCGTTTTGATGAGAGAACCAGTTTCAACGTCCCATAGCTTAAGGGTTTTGTCATCTGAACCTGAGACGATGAACCTCGCGTCGGAAGAGAAGGCTATGTCCGATACGCCGTTGTCGTGGCCGGAAAACTCGCGAACGGGACTGTAGATGGAATCCGATTGAGCAGTGTCGATTGCGTAAGTGCGGATTGTCTTATCGGCGGATGCGGAGGCTAAGAGGCGACCGTCGGAGGAGAATTTCACGGAGGAGACGGCTCGATCGTGGCAATTTAGGGTTTGGGAGTGAATGTAAGGTGTAAAGCATCCTCCTTTAACTTCCTCCGCCATGAGTATCACAAAAAGGATTGATCTTTTTTGCTCTGACAAAATCAAAATCTTAAGAAGGGGTTCTGGTATAGTACCCACACACTACAAAATTGTGGGGTGAGTTTCGAGAGTAACAACAATTATTGGGGTATTTTCGAAAGAGTTCTTTTAGAAAGTGTGGGCTTAATTCGCAAAATAAAAGTAAATACAGGGGGGTAACTCCCGAGTTTCCATACTATAATTTATGTTTGATATCTCTATTTGTCCTTTTAGAAGTTATAGGGCGAAATTTGAAACAAACGATAATATTTGGGTTGAATGTTGAAACGTTTGAGAATACTGGGGTATTTCGAGTTTCCATATATTTGTGATTATTATTTTTATTAATTTATTTCCGGCTGTTTTCTATTTTGTCGTTCCCGGCAAATTTGGCTGAAGTCACTAAATTTAGCCGGCGACGAATTCGAACTTTTACCAAATGATGCAAGCAGCGGCGGCGGTGAATCTTTCGGTGATATGGAATCTGTCGCTGCGTGGTTCATCCTCCAAAGTCCATATACTGAGCCCCAAGTATCAAAAGTCTCACGCTCTTCATTGTCTGAGGTTGATTTCTCTTACTGATCTTACTTGACACGGATTCTTCAAGTTAATAGTATCATAGCTTATTGTTTGGTGAATTTACAATTGATTTTACAAATGTGGATTATAATTTCATGAAATCGTTGCTTATCTAAAGTGAACTTTTGGGTTGTGTTAAAAAATGGATTTTTTTTTTTTTTTTCTTCCTTTCTCTTCGACTGAACTAGATTTTGTTCATTCCAGATCAGAAGGGCACGAAGAGTTGGAGAATTCTCAGGTACTTTTATTTGGTTTGAAGTATGTGAATCTCCTATGATTTGCTTAATGTGATTGGTAACTTTACAGGAAAATATTGGACTACCTTATGTTGCAAAACAAAAAGATATATGGAACCTCTTTAGAGAAGCTCAACAAAGTAAACAAATTTTGGATGCCATTAGTTTCGGTTTTCATGTTCTGAAAGGTTAATAACTTACTGGTTGTATTGTATTGTTTTTGTTATGTGTTTAGATATCTTGCTCTTAAACAAGCAACGCGTAGCTGCAGTTGAGGAGCTGAAGAATCTGAAGAAGGAGAAAGATGAATTATTAGAAAGGATAAACCAGTTGGAGGAAGAAAGTCAGATTGTAATCAAGAAAGGTTCTGTTTTTTCTGCAAGTCATGCTTTGATTTGATGATTCATAGATATGTTTCTGAAGTTGTATTTTTCCATATATAAGTAGATAAGTCGTCTCTATTCTGGGAGCTGCTTCTCCGTATTGATGCTATGGTGATCAATGGATTAGTGAACATTGAAGAGGCTTCATCCATGAGAAAATTGGTTAAGGAGCATGAAGTGAACATCTCCGAGTTTCCCTTTGATGTCCTGCAACAAGGAGATGCCGAAGTTCTAGCAGAACTCAGACGGTTCCCACATAAAGTCCAAAGGTAAAAATTTGAGTGTGCTTTATTTTCAAACTCTAAGTTGGATTTTTGATTTATGTTTTGACTTCTATGTGTCATTTGATTCCAGGAATGGTTTCCACGTGATTCATATTTGCACCGAAATGGCTCCTTTAGTTTCTGCTGGACCTTTGGCCTCATATATTACAGGACTGTCTTGTGCACTCCAAGGAAAGGGCTACTTGGTTGAAGTTATATTGCCAAAGTATGAGTCAAATTCTTTGGACAAATATATACTTTCACCAACTTTAATGTGTGAAGCAGAATCCTATTAATGAATACTGTATTCATTAATAGATATTCTACACTTGATTTGGACGAAATTGAAGGGCTCCGGGAAATCGAAGCTGATGCATATTCTTATTTTAATGGCCAACTGCATGCTAACCGAATATGGAATGGGTAAGTGAGTCGGTGGAAGTTACTCTTCTTATAATGCTAACCTTTTTCAGTGTTGGTAAGAGAAGAATCAGCAAAATATTGTCAAGCATTCCATTTTCTTCCTCAATATACGGTAAGCAGAACCTTGTTTATGCAGAGTTGTCTGTGGGATAGGAGTGACGCTTATTCAACCAGTGTATTACTCGTCAATGTTTAGTCGTGATAAAGTATATGGCTATACAGATGATTTTGATAGGTCAGTACTTCAATTTGATATAATTGAGCTTGAATCTCCATTTGTTCTTAGAAGGGTTTGGTTTATATGTGAGGTTGTTTTAATCGGTTAAAAAAGTCAGGTTTTCCTACTTCTCTCGAGCTTCATTGGATTACATTGCAAAATCTGGAAAGCAGCCTGATGTGTTACACATTCACAACTGGCAAACTGCAATAGTTGGACCGCTATTTTGGGATGTTTTTGTTAATCAGGTAAAGAACGCTTCAAACTTCAGCATTCGGTTAATGACCATCATGCCGTAGTTATCTTATAGACAACTCTCTGCAAACTTTGTAGGGACTTGAAGGTACTAGAATACTCTTGACATGCCAAGACTTTGACAAGGCAAGCCACTCTGCTTTTTTCCCTTAATTCTTACTCATTCTACATTGGCAAAATTGATTAAGAACTGGCTGTGCTTTTTAGGGTCTTGTGCCTCCTGAAAAATTGGAGCTATGTGGGCTAGATCCAGCTGAGCTACGCCGTCTTGATCGCTTACAAGATAACAAAAATCCACATTTTGTTAATATTTTGAAGGTAAGTGGAAGGTAAATACAAAAAAGAATAGTATATCCAAGTTTCATTATTTTTCTCACAGTTCTTTACTATGCCCCTTACTAAAACCAGGGTGGTGTAGTCTACTCCAACAAAGTTGTAATAATGTCATCATCACATAGCTCAATCCCTGGTCTCGAACCAACATTAGCTATTCACAAGTAAGGGATCTCAATACATCGATCACGGTGTATCGTGTATGTATAATAACTGCATTTCTCTTCTCCTCTTAAAAATATAGGGACAAGTTGTTGTTTGCTCCCTTTGAACTGGAAAACCCAATGGAGAAAGACTTGTGCTGTGACCTTCACGTCTCTGCATATACTTCCATTAAGAACCTCTGAAACTACAAACAAGTAGTAAACAAGAAGGTGGTGAACATATTATTATTGATACGATTGTGTCCATGTCATATAAAGAGGCCAAAGTAAGGAATTTTTTTTTTTTTTAAACTACTATGGTTGTGTCCGTGTGTTTAGTCAAATTGGTTGTATGTTTGATTTCTTGTTTCCAACTAACATTTGGACTCCTAATAAGTGTATTAAAAATAGCTTTTATTTATTTTAAGATAATTAAAAAAAATATATAAAGGAGAGATTACACCTTTTTTTGTTTTTTTTTGGGTCAAAAGGAAAATTACAACCTTTTTTCAATAATTCTGTTGATTAAAAGAAGGAAATTTAGAAACCGTAAGTAGAAGATATTGTTTTGATTTTTATTTGTAAAGTGATAAAATAGAATAAAATTTGGATAAATTAGAGTTTTTAAAAAAAATCACAGTTTGTTGCATAAGTAAAAAAAAAAAAAGAATATACCCAAATCAATATAGGAATCGGATTCATAACAGAGATAGGAAGAGAACTCTCTCTCTCTCTCTCTCTCTCTCTCTCTCTCTCTGTATCAAAAATCAAAATTTGTTCCTTTAGTAAAGAAAGAAAGACAGAGTGTGTGAAATTGAATCTGACAGCGATAGAGAGAGAGAGAGATAATGACGAAAGTTGGCCTGAGAGATTCTCCGGCTAACGAAGAAGTTTCGACGAAGACGACGACGACACCACCGCCGCCGACTAAAAAACGGTTTTTGACTCCGGGAAGGTAAAAAAAAAAAGATGAGCAATTTTTTGTTTATTTCTTTTGGTGGGTTTTTGAAGTTGATTACGATGATGATGACGAATTATGAATTTTATGATCTCTCTCTGTCTCTCTCTGGTTTTGTGATTTAAGCATGATTGTGTGTGAAGGCAAAATCTAGTGGATTGGGGTGAGTTTAGATTTCCAAAAAGTAAGGCAAGAGTTTCGTGATATGATAAAACTTTTTTAAGGTTGTGTCATGTTTTTTTGGGAAGTAAGCTCTCAAACAAAGATTGAATTTTTGACCTAAGCACTTTGTGGGGTTTTGATTTTAGTTTTTTTGTTTGTTTGTTTACTATTTGATTCTGTAACTCTTCACGGTTTTTTTTATTTCTTTGTTCTAGATTCGTTACAATCTTATGTCTCATTAACTTGATCAATTACGTGGATCGAGGAGTGATCGCTAGTAATGGTGTTAACGGAAGCGCAAAAACATGCGATGCTAAAGGGGTTTGCTCTGCCGGAACTGGAATCCAGTTAGTTTTTTTTATTTTATTTTAATCTTTCTATCTGTTTCTGATTTTGATTTGATTGTGTTTTTTTGGGAATGACTTATATAACTTTTTCTTTTTGTGTTGTTGATACAGGGGAGAGTTTAGCTTAACCAACTTTGAAGATGGTCTTTTGTCATCTGCGTTTATGGTTGGACTTCTTGTTGCTTCTCCAATATTCGCTGGATTGTCCAAAAGGTTGAATTTTTATAAACATAAAGAGTCATTGTTTTTAGGTGTATGTGTATATTATTACCTTAAGAGTCATTGTTTTGATTATTACTGTCACTTTTTATGATTTGCTTGCAGAGTCAATCCTTTTAAACTGATCGGTGTTGGATTAACTGTTTGGACTATTGCTGCTCTTGGTTGCGGGTTTTCCTACAACTTCTGGATGATTGCTGTTTTTCGAATGTGAGTTTTTATTTCTTAGCATTACCCGCCTTCTCATTCCGGTTACTGTACATTATTAAGTTATTAACTAACAGTCTTTTTTTTTTCTTAACTTTCCTATAGGTTTGTTGGGGTTGGTGAGGCTTCTTTTATTAGTCTTGCAGCACCGTATATCGATGATAGTGCACCTGTTGAAAGGGTTAGTTTTCAATCCATCTGCTGGAACTGTTACTGTTTTTTTTGCTAGTTGTTTACTCACTTAACTTTAATGGATTTTTTTTTGTCTTTCTCTCCAGAAAAATTTCTGGCTTGGACTGTTCTACATGTGTATACCAGCAGGAGTTGCTCTAGGCTACGTGTTTGGTGGATACGTAAGTTTATGCTAAACTCTTTTTCCCGGTAAAAGTTTTCTGTGTCTGAGGAACTATATGTTTATATTCTATTTGATTTCGTTGTTTAGATTGGTGACCATTTGGGATGGCGTTGGGCGTTTTACATTGAGGCAATTGCAATGGCTATCTTTGTTGTTTTGTCCTTCTGTATCAAACCACCGCAGCAGCTAAAAGGTGAGATACTAGATACGTAATAATCTTCTTTTGCGTAATTTCTTCCAGAAGCTGTGCCAATCTTTATTGAAAGTTTCCTCTTTTCGTTGTGTATAGGTTTTGCTGATAAAGATTTGAAGAAACCCTCTACATCTATTGAAACAGCGTCTCCTACAGATGCAGAAGCTTCAAAAATTAAAACCAAAACTCCCAAGTGAGTTTCTCTATCCTCGCTTCATTGTTCCGATCAATGCAAAAGACAACTTTGTATACTGACATCTTCCTTGTTTTGGGCAGATCCAAGAACCTGTTTGTCGTATTTGGAAAAGACATGAAGGCTCTTTTCAGCGAGAAAGTGTTTATCGTAAATGTTCTAGGTTACATCACCTACAACTTTGTGATTGGAGCTTACTCATATTGGGGACCAAAAGCTGGTTTTGGTATCTACCAAATGAAAAACGCAGACATGATTTTTGGAGGACTTACAATCATCTGCGGGATTATTGGAACATTAGGAGGAAGCTATGTGCTTGATCGCATAACTGCTACACTTCCAAACACCTTCAAGGTAAAACCAAATTCATGAAACACCTTTTTTAATTACAATGAATGATCATCTTTTTCTGATTACCTCTTAACACTAATCTTTTATACAGTTACTAGCTGCATCAACTCTACTCGGCGCAGGGTTTTGTTTTGTTGCTTTCTTGATGAAGAATATGTATGCCTTCATTGGTTTATTCGCATTGGGAGAAATTCTAATCTTTGCACCACAGGTAATTTATCTTCTTATTGGTTCATTGCTAATCTCTGTTTCTTTTCTCGACTTGTTTGACCAAACAACATTTGCTTATTTTTTCTGCAGGCTCCAGTGAACTATGTGTGTCTCCATTGCGTTAGACCAAACTTGAGACCACTATCAATGGCTACTTCAACTGTTTTGATCCATATCTTAGGCGATGTCCCTTCTTCTCCACTCTATGGAAAGATGCAGGTTTGCATTTATCATTAGTGATTACTAACTACACAAAGATTATAATTTACTTTTCTAGAACTAGATTTGTTATTAAACTCTCTCAATGCTTTTTGCAGGATCGTCTCAAAAATTGGAGAAAATCAACTCTTATCATTACTTCAATCCTCTTCCTCGCAGCTATTATATGGGGAATTGGTAATTAAGGACTCAAATTTTTGTTCTTTTCAACTCAGCTCATAATCTCTTTCTCTATATATATATTTATCTTTACGTAATTTTTATTTGTTTGTAGGGATATTTATGAATAGTGTGGACCGGTCCAATGAAGTAAGTGAAGATGATGAGGTCGTAGAAGAAGAGAAATTGGAAAGCAAAGCAGACAACAACTCTCCTCACGTCTGATTTTTTGAAGACATTTTATAATTTTTCTTCTGATACAGGACCATAATAATTCTTATCTCTCTCCATTGTTTACAATTCTTTTGATTCAATTATTCCTTAGAATTTTCAGTTTCTGTTGTGTACATAATAAACCTAATTTTTTAGAATAAAATTTGTTCTTTATTCCTTAAGTTTTTTAAGATTTAATGAAGGTCTTTAAGCTTACATTAGTTATACATAAATTTGGCTTCTATGTTTTTTTTTTTTTTCAGTTAAAATATGATTAACTAAAACAAAATATTTCCAAACTTTTACAATCATGTGTGTAAACTTATTTCATGGAAGAGAAGAAAGAATTGGTCTCATTTCAATTGGAACAATATAAACAAATAAATCAATGAGCCACCAAACAAATGGGGTGTCAATGACATTTGTCTACTAACATTATTTGATTTATTATAAAATCTACTATTTTTACTGAAATATCTCATTTAAAAAATGGGGGAATTTGAAAGAAAAAAAAAAAAGAATTGAAGTTGTCTTATTGTGAAACCAAGGGCTGTATTCATCATCATCATCATCATCACTTAGAAGTTAGGACCAGCTGCAAGAATCTCTTCAGTCAAGTTTCCATCATCACCAATCTTATGATTTGTGAATGTCTCAAAATTGTTTCTAAACAAGCGAGCCAATTTCAACAATGTGTCCTGATAAGCATCTTTGTCTGCCCACTGCGCCAAACACAAACACACATAAACCATTAGTGTCAAGTTTTTAGAAATGAGTTACTCTGATTCATAAAGAAGTAAATTGTTTTATTTATCTAGCCTATCTGACTTACTGCATTGATAGGTTCGAGAATATCAGAAGGAACTCCCTCAACTTCATCTGGAATCTCCAATCCAAATATATCTGTTTTACGGTACGTTGCATTCAAGAGACTACCCGAGTGTATAGCATCAATGATCTTTCGTGTATACCCCAACTTGATTCGGCTTCCAGATCCATAGCTGCAAGTTTGATCACCAATTTTGTATCAAAATTTCAAACACTTTTTGTTCTGTTTTTGCGGTTGTAGTTGAGAGTTCAAAGATGGTTTACCTTCCACCGGACCAGCCGGTGTTAACAAGCCAACCGGTGGCTCCTTGAGCCTGCATTTTCTCGGCTAACATAGCAGCGTACTTGGTTGGGTGAAGCATAATGAAAGCAGCACCAAAACAAGCTGAGAATGTAGCTCGAGGCTCTTTAACTCCTTCCTCTGTTCCCGCAACCTTAAAAAAACACACTTTCATCAGGCATCGGTTACAAGACAATCAAACCGAACCAAACCAAACCAAATAAACCGAGACGTACAAGAGCAGTGTAGCCACTGATGAAATGATACATAGTCTGAGCCAGATTGAGCTTGCTAATTGGCGGCAACACACCGAAGGCGTCACAAGCCAATAGGATCACGTTCTTCGGGTGTGGCCCTACGCACGGTATCTTCGAGTTGGGAATGTACTCTATTGGATAAGCCGCACGTGTGTTCTCTGTCACTGATTTGTCACTGTAGTCCACTTCTCGTGTATGCTCATCAAACACAACATTCTCCAAAACTGTCCCCAAAACGTCAAGATTTTATATTTAGCATGTAAAAACGTAACGCAAAATTTTCGTAATAGAAAAGAAAAGAGTTATTTACCGGTTCCAAACTTGATAGCGTTCCAGATATCAGGCTCTTTCTCCCTAGCCAAATCAATGCATTTCGCGTAACAACCACCTTCGATATTGGAAACTCCGGTCTCACTCCAACAATGTTCATCATCTCCGATTAATAACCGGTTATGATCAGTGGACAATGTAGTCTTTCCGGTTCCGGAGAGTCCGAAAAAGAGAGCAACATCTCCACTTTTGCCCATGTTACAACCAGAGTGAAGTGACAAAATCTTTCTCTTAGGCATCAAGTAATGCATCACACCAAAGAGTCCTTTCTTCATCTCTCCAGCATATTGTGTGCCTAGAATTACCATCTCTCTTCTTCCTAGGTTTATGTCCACACTCGTCGACGATGTCATGTAATGAGTGAAACGGTTACACGGGAATTTCCCCGCGTTATAGATCGTGAAATCGGGTGTTCCGAAATTTTCCAACTCCTCAGGTGTTGGACGGATACACATGTTGTGCATGAAAAGTGAGTGGTAAGCTCTTGCTGAAACAATTCTCACTTTGAGTCTGTTCTCAGGATCCCAGTTTAGGTATTGGTCATTCACAAACACCTGACGACAGTAAATATATAAACAGGCTTTAATTATTAATATATATAGTCTATAGAATTCAACTACACAATATCATTTAAAATATCTATCTTAAGTTACCTTGTCCAAAGAGTTTAAGTAGTCAACAGCTCTCTCTCGGTTCACCAAAAAAGTTTGTTCATCCATTTCGATGTTCGGTGATCCTCTGTAAGAAACGTTACGTGACGTAATAATAAATTAACCAATATGTCCGTGAAGGAAAAAAAAAACCATGTGGATATGATCACATTAATAACACTAAATCAGTGATTAAGATTTTATAATATGGTGTTCTTCATTTGCTGACATGTGATATAAAAGGACTCACTTTCCCCACCAGAGCTCAGCCGCAGTGGTCTCATCCTTAACCACACGCTTGTCTTTAGGAGACCGACCGGTTTTGGCTCCAGATAACGTAGCCAACGCACCAGTCGATGTCACAAACGATCCTTTTTCAAATTTAATCGCCTGCTCGTACAGCTCTGCAATCATAATTTGATATGTTTTTACTATAGAAACATGCATGTAATAAAATCACTTCGCATTGGTCCTTGAATAAAAACGGTGGCGTTTTAGAGGGTGTTACCGGCGGGAGAGAGGTTGTGAAGGACGTGAGTGAACTTCAAGCCACTGTCGCTGACGTCAGCAGCCGGAAGTGACGTAGGAGTGTGTGGCACGTGTGCCACTTTCGCCAAGGACGTCGGGTCTCCTCTTATCAACTTCGGTCCTGTCTCTCTCGTCAACGAAGCCAACGATGCACTGTCCATTTCACCCAAATTATACGTTCTTATCATTGTTAAATATACATGCATGCAAAACTTATGTAAAAAAAAAAAAAAAAAAAATCGAAAATCAATAACAAGATTTTGGAAACCTTTCTAATCATTAAAATAAAGAAAATCACCATTATAAATCACGAATTCCTTGTAATTTTCGAATTTGTGATTGGTTAGAAAAATTAGCCAAATTGGTACGCATATTTATAGGCATAAGAATTAGTATATTTTCTTCCATTCACATATTCTAAAAAAAAAATATGTCACTGGACCTTCAGCCATATTAATAACAAATGTATAGGATTATAATATACCTGACGGATTGAAGCATGTTCTCGGCGGAGACAGGAGTGGTGGGGCCACTGGTTCCGGTGACACCAGCGACACCGCCATCTCTAAGAGGAGTGGTCGGGGCAGATCGTTTCTTCTGGAGACTGTGAAGCTCGTCGATGGTCTGAAAGTTGACCGGCGGTGCGGTGTCGTCCTGGCACACACTCGGCGACGGAGATTTGGCTCCCTTCTCCGTGGTGATCCTCGGAAGCGCATCACGCGCCGCCGCAGCCGAGAAACTGAAGTCTCCACCCGTATTCTCATTTCCGTTTCCCGCCATTTTGCTAACTTCGCATTAAGATCAAAACACACGATTATAACTATTAACACTCACACAACATATATTACAAACGTAGATGAATGAATTTAAAGAGATGTATGAAGAACAATGTAATGTAATATTAGTACCGCAATGTCTTCCTTTCTTCTTCTTTAGTTTTCTTGTGGAAAGAATAAGAAATATATAAATACGAAAATAAAACAAAATTTGTGTCAAGGAGAGATCAACGGCTGTGCTGGGGAAGAGGCAGAAGAGGCCACTTTTATAGGCTTCCTTTTGACTCAGTTTCTTCTCTTTTGATCAAATTACGCGTTTTAGATTTAACCCTGACCGATAGTAATTTTGTCTATAATTGAATGATGATTATCACGTTTGCTCATATATATAGAAATGTTTTCATATTTGGGAGGATTTTGTATATAGATAATACTTTTTAATGTTATGTGGATAATGCTACCATTAGTCCACTGTATATGATAATTAGATGACTAGGCATTACGTTGATTTAGACTCATTTGTAAATCTTAATTAATTAGGATACTAATTATAATTTACTTGTGCACATGGGTGGATCCGATGGACGAGAATGTGTATTCATGTCTTCACGTTTGGAATTAGTTAAGAAACAATTCCAATAACATTCAATATAATTTCGATAAGATTTTCTAAATGTGTTTCGATTTAAATATGTATGCTTCCGTTTTCAAATTATACAGTAAAACCTTTATAAATTAATAATGTTATGACCAAAACATTTTATTAATTTATAGTGATATTAATTTATCTATAAATTAATAATTATTATTTTATAATGTAAATTAATAATTATTAATTTATAGATATATTTTTAATAGTTTAATTTTAAAAAATTATGAATTGAAACAACTTTAACAAAATAAAATTAGACTTTCAGATGTTCTAAATTTTATGATATTGGAATTAAATTTGTAATATTTAGAAAACATTATTAACAATAAATTACAAATACAATACACAAATTCACTTATACACATGACATACATAAATTCAAAATTATGAATAATAATATCAATTGTTGTATTTTAATAGTAAATTAAACTATCAAAATGTAAATGATGTATATCTAGAAATTGAAAACTTAAAAAAATGTAGTTATCTTTATGACATGTTACAAAATATTTTATATCATTATAGTTTGAAAATACAACATAACAATTATTTTATAGATATGAGCTTTAGGAGAAACATACATTATTATATCAGTATATATATATATATATGTAATTTACATGATTATTAATTTATGATATTATTAGGACTATATTTTATATGGAGATTTCAAAAAAATTATTATCTTATTATCTTATCGAATTTTGTTATTTTTTACACTAATCTGACTTAAGTTTAACAAAATTTATTAATTTATAGTTTTTATTAATTTAAAGAGTATTAATTTATAGAAGTTTTACTGTAAATCGCTTTCCTCAATCTTATCCGTACATTTACAAAAAGTATTTTTGTAAAGGATTTTATTATTCTAATCAAATGTGCGTACAGTTGTTTGACTTAGATTACATAATAATTTTCCAATTCGCTTCGACAATTTTTTTCCTGGGTATATTAACATGTTGTGATATATATTTTTTTGACTTATTATATAAAAATAATTAGCTAAAAAACACAAATATTAAGATATCAAAATTCAACCAAGAGAAACATATTGTAGAATACAAATAATTAGAAATTATCAAGTTAATATAAATTATGTATAGAAATTTGATAAAATCTAATAAAATGGAAGCTTTAAAACTCGTATATAATGGGACAAACAGAGTATAGAATATATATTTTGTAATAAAAATATGAATTTAGCCTATTAATATTATATGTTTTTTTATCTTGCATTTGTATTGTTCATTCATTGATTCTGTAAATCAAATCTATCAATAAAAAAAATCAATACCATTATATAGCTGTCTTTTAAAAAAATAAAAACCAAAATTATAATTTGAAATATATACTATTTTCTTTTAAAAGTCCACCGCCAAAGAAAAAACATATTGGTTGCTTTCAGAAGCTAATTTACAACATTTCGGGAAAGGTCAAATACGAGTTCAACTGGTTTTTTACGATCTCTTGTAATCTAATGCACAATGTAATAACATATATACTTTATTTATGTGATGTTAGTATGTTACTAGTTGCATCGCACAAGTCATCAATTAACAAATGTTAGAAATAAAATCCTTGAATTAATTTAAACAAAGGTGGACAGTCCAACGTGTGCTGTGTAGTAAAGGAGGAGGCTTAACTTGAAAATTAGATAAATTTAATTATAATCAACCTTTTTACAAAGCCAAGTGTCAGTATACTAATCTGGACCGTTGATTTTCAAGGGACGGCGATCGGAAGGTCAATGGTTGACAGCTTTTTTTTTTTTGCTCCATCAGTCACAACCACGTCAGCTGCCTTATCTCTGTGACGCATTACGAGGAATTAATATTATCGACACGTATACCTTTTGAGACTTGAGAGAGTTGACCAAACTTTTTTTTTTTTAAACTTGTCAAAATCTCATCAATTTACCATTAAATAGACTAATAGAGAATTCGGTGATTTACGTTTTCGAATGCAAGCCCATATTTATTTGGGCTTCAGCCCGTAATCCTATTTTATGATGGACTTTGCTTTACAGAGAGATTAAGGTAATTTTCGACATCTTTATTTGTGGGTCGTTCCACACCAGGCAGTGACCGGCACGGACGGTGAAGGCTTTTAATTTGGGAAAAGCCATATACAGTAAAACCTCTATAAATTAATAATGTTGGACCAAGACTTTTTATTAATTTATAGTAATATTAATTTATCTATAAATTAATAATAATTATTTTATAGTGTAAATTAATAATTATTAATTTATAGATATATTTTTAATTGTTTAATTTTTAAAAAATTATGAATTGAGACAATTTTTGTAAAATAAGATTATAATTTTGGATGTTGTAAATTTTATGGTATTGGAATTGAATTTGAAATAATTAAAAAATATTATTGGCAATGAATTTTTAATATTATAGATAAATTCACTTATACACATGACATAAATATTCAAATTTATGAATAAGAATATCAATTATCGTATTTTAATAGTCTATCAAACTATCAAATGTAAATTATGCATATTTAGAAATTGAAAACTTTAAAAAGTTTTAGCTATTTTATGAAATGTTATAGAATATCATTATAGTTTGAAGATACAACATAACAACTGTTTTATAGATATGAGGTTTAAGAGAAACATATTTTACTATATCAGCATATATATATATATATATATAAATTTACATGATTATTAATTTATGATATTATTGGGATCATATTTTACATGGAGATTTCAAAAAGATTATTATTTTATTATCTTATCGAATTTTGTTATTTTTTATACTGTCCCGACTTAGGACTAGCAAAATTTATTAATTCATAGTATTTATTAATTTATAGAGTATTAATTTATATAGGTTTTACTGTATAATGGGCTTACTTACACGTACATGGTAACGAACTTTAAAAGCTAAAAAGCCATATAGAATACATGGTTATCAAAAATCAAAACTCGAAAATACAGTACTAATATGCTCTTATACATTGTTTTAAAACAAATCGGATGATAATCATGATATGGATAATGTGATGGGATAACATGATTTTAGGACGGATCAGATACCAAATATGTCCATGTCCTGAAATTTCAAGATGAAAATCTGATCATATCCACTTTTTACCTAAACACTCAACAAAGGTAATCTGTCTCCCCTTTTATAAGTTGTAATCAACCCATGTGTGATTGATGGAGGTTAGATTAGTACTCTCCTCTTTCAGTCTTGATTTGACCATTAGTTTGAGATTCTTCGGCCACTGATCATTATAGAATCATATCGAGAAGTGGACCTTTGACAATAGTTTGATCAATTAATCCATTTAATTAACACATATAAATCATTGCCTTAAAAAAACAAATGTAACTTGGCCGCTGGCTACATTAATAGTTAAATGAAAAGAAAGCATTGCAACATTCCCAACCGGCGCAATCCCACCACGGTCCATCCCACTCAACGATTCACCAACAACCCCAATCCACATGCCCGTGCCCCACGCACTATTTATATCCTTCAAACCCGGTGCAACCAACACCGTGGAAATAGGCTTATTAGCCCTGTAACCCCAATCAAAATCCTTTAATACTACTATTATTATTATAAAACAACCTTGGAATACACTTTTTATGGTATCCTACTAAGTTTTCTATCACAAAAAAATAGGCTATAATGATGATCACATGACTAATCATGATCATTCATATGAAAATGTGTAAAATATAATAAATCCCCTAAGCTTAAACGACAAGATAATATTAACCAAGTAGAAGTTAACTTTTGATTTTGAAGTCCAGCATTACAAAGCACACTCTAATCCACTATAGACTTTCATTTTATTTTATCTACAAATTCTTTTTCAGCTTTTCAGTCATATGAATTTGGATTTTCTGAAGATTACAGAAAGGAAGAAGATAAAAAAGACCAATTAATTTCTCAAGTAGGGTCTCAATCTCTCTGCATACAAAAGGCCACACCCGTCGGCTACTGCTTGTCACTATCATCCACCTTAGTAGTACTAGACTACTAGTAGAGTAGTAGGGGTCCTTTTCTAAATCATACTTCTATTATTAATTTATACCTTACTAAATTATTGGCTATTATATTGTCTATTAATATATAACAAATATATTCAAAAATCATTGAAATGGAATTTATGGAAGAAAAAAAAAATTAAAATCTGGCATTTTCCAAGCCGTGCATATCGCTGACTCGATTTAAATGCTTCCTCATAATAGCCACTTTAGCTAACTTCTCGGCTGCTCTCCAAGCCGAAGTTGGCGTAAGCTGCTCCGGTTTCTCTTCAGCTCGGTTTACTAAACCATTTCTCGGTTTAATCCGGCTCAGCTCAGCTAACTCACCCTCTAAGCTCCTTATTAAACAATCATCATCCGTAGCATTGGACCTAGCCGTCGTTAGGACCTGATAAGCTCCAGCTAAGTCTTCACGCTCGATAAGCCGACGTGAATCAGCTACGGCGCGGCACACCGAGTGTAGATTCCTGAGCCGTTCGATGCTCGAGGATACGAATCTGACTGACTGTGGCCGTGGGATCAAAAACCGTTTCTCTTTAGGACACGTCATCGGCTGATGTGTCATAGGGTCAACGATCGAAGACTGTACGGACATTACATGGTGGGAACCACTCGACGAAGTCGGCACTTTGAGCTCAACGAGAAACTCTCTCTCCTCCCCGGCGAACAAATCTCCGACCACGACGACCGAACCGGATCCGAAACTCTCGGATCGACCGGTTAAAGAGTAAACCGATGAAATCTCGGTCAAATTAGATCCACTGACCAAACCTAGGTTAAGCTTCACGTCATGGAGAGCCACGTTGAGCAACGAAGCGATTCGCTCGGTGAACGCGTCTCGAAGCGGCGCGTGATGCAACGCTCCCGGAGACGCGATGTAGACGTAGTGAACCGGGATCTCCGAACGGGATAAGCGCGTGGTCGAAACGACGAACGGCGCGCGCGTTGAGTTTAGTTTAGCTTTCAAAACCGCCTCCGGTTGATCCTGACCGTCCGATAAAACAAAAATGCTCGCCGACGGGTTCTTCTCCCGGCGATCTTCAACGACTTTAACCGCTTTCTTCAACGCGTCGTTAACTGTCATTCCTACACCGGCGGTGGTTTCAATTCCGACGAGTGCGTCGACCATCCGCCGCGCCGATCGTCTTCCTTTCGCCGTCATCCGTCGTAACGGTATTAACCGTTTCGATCCCCTCGAGAAAACGACGATTGATAACCGATCCATATCTCGGAGCAAAGAGATCACCGATCTCATCGCGTGCTTCACCGTCTGCAGATTAGCTCCGCCGTTGCTCAAATCGAGAACCGTCACCACATCTATCGACGGCCTTCGCGCTTTAATCGCGTCTGTGAACGAAGACGACGACGACGCTTTCAATTTCATGACGACGACGTGTGTCTCCTTCCTTTTCCCGGTTTCCACAACGGCGGATTCCGGTTGCAACCTAACTTCCAGGTTGCCGGAGATTGAAGGAGTCGGATCAGTCGAAGAAGGCGCAATCGAAGAATCGGCGAAGAATCCGGGGAACTCATCGTCATCTTCAACGTCGTCGTTTTCGTCGGATTCATGAATAGTGTTGATCTGAGCAAGAGAAACCGGCGAGTAAGCTAACGGCTCGTCGTCGTTGTAAACTCTAAGAGATTTCCCAGTCTTGATTTCTCGGATCTCGGGTTTTCCATTCGGGTCGGATCCGAAGTTGTTAGTGACAGCCGTAGAATTAGACTTGGGGGTGTGGTTCCACGCGGCGGAGCAAAACGGACAACGCTTGTCTTCTAACCTAACGGCGCAAGAGAGGTGAAAAGAATGTGAACACTCCGCCGTGAAAATCGCCGCCGTGGAATTGGTTTGGTTTGGGTTCACTCTTTGCAAACAAATCCCACATCTGCTACTATTACTCTGTATCCACACCAGAAAAAAAAAACAGAGCTTTAGAGATTAATTGAACTTAGTAATTAGTATAACCAAGTTAAGAGGTAAAGTAAGTACCTTGTTGAGAAGAAGCGTGGCACGGAGGAGAGAGACGCCGCCGTGAGAGGAAGAAGAAGATGATTTAGGAGAAGAAGGGTTAGAGAAAAACTTGGGACTTGAGCTGTTACTTGTCCTTGGAGTAGCATTGCTTGTGGTCCTGCACTGGAGTTTTGGACTAGTTGGAAGAGATGGGAGAGTGACTGCGGTTGATGAGGCGGAGCGGCATCCAGTGCCACCACCACCACCACCACGAGATCGGAGACGAGGAGTTGAAGGGTTGGATAAAAATCCAAACTTTGAACGGAACCTTGGAGTGGGAATTGGAGGATCAGCGTTATGAATGTGTTGAGGTTGTTGTTTATCTTCTTGATTACTTGGAACGGAAGTGCAAAACGCTTTTCTCCAACCAAACACCATTTTCCAAGCTTTGTTTCCTTCTTCTTCGTCTTCGTCTTCTTCTTGTTCTATTTCTCAAAGTAGTTATAGAGAATAAGGGAGAGGACTTTGGGCATGGATCATAAGGAAGATGGAGAAATTAAATACTAAAGATAACGACTAAAGAGAGAGACGTTTTTTTCTTTAGTGATGTTAATGTTTATTTTAATTCTTAGGACATATGAAAAGGTTAAAAAATGTAACTTTATGCGTCTGAAATGGCTTTTGTTTCCATTTGCATGTAAGTATTTTGTTTGCCTCGAAGAAAATCATATCACTGAATCACTGATCTTTTACGTCCCGCTTTTTTATTTTTTTTTGGGTCAAAATTGTTATTTTTTTTATTTGAAAATGATATCATTGGGATGGACGATAAAGTAAGATAAAAGTCAACGGTATAACCGACCATATGCAAGCAAAAGAGATTTCAATTAACTTAAGACGCGGAGATCTTTGTTTCCCAATTTGCATGTAAAACCATTACTAAACATTTAACAATTAGTATATTGATTGTTCAATGTGTGTTCCTCTTGAATGTTCTACATTGTGGTTTGATTATAATATTTAAACTCGTCGGATTATTCGAAATGCAAATTATATGATAGAGTGAAGGTCAAACATGTGGCACGTGACACTAGAATCTGAGCAATAAACGGTAAGCTTGTTTTTAGAACCAAAATAATATATATCAAAATGGAAAATTTACATAGATAAGATAATACAAAAATACGTCGTAGTAAGAGGTGTATTGTGTTGATTGAGATATATAAGTTGAATCTGATAGTTATGTTCTTTTCGATAATCTATGCATTACATGCTGACTGGATATAATTTACCTATAAGTTTTGGATTCGGGATTACAAAATGAAAGAAAAGTTTAGATGTTGTTTGATGGAGAAAGATCGAAGTGCATACTTTTTTTTTTTTTTTTTCATTTATCTACCAACAAAATAATATTAAAATTTTCAACATTTCGAAATATCCAAATTATACAATTATATGATGACGACAAGAGCTAATGATATGACATAAAGATTAGACTGGTCCAAGGCCAGCAAATTTTGAATTCTAGCCATGTTTTTTGTTTTGATTTTTTTACTTCGATAGTTGTTCCTTTATGTATTACTTAATATGTTGACAACCTTTTTATTGGCTGATCAAGTTATTAAGATTACTCTATTGGCTGATCAAGTGATTAAGAGGATAACGTAATACTAGATCAAAGGTATAAAACTCCATAATATAAATTACTAGGAAAAATCCCACCCTTTGCGTGGGTTATATTAATATATTAGTTATATATATATAATTAAATATAATTCTTTATTTTAATTTTTGTATTAGAAATAATATAGTTGATTTTATATGTTCCAAGATAAAATACTCATACATAGACTTTTAAATATGTAATATCAAAAAACATTTATTTATTAAATTTAATAAAAATGTATGGTCAAATACGTACACCTAGACTTTCTTAGGAATCATAGTATCTGCAAATGTTAAATTTCTAAGAAAATTGAAATAAACAGAGTTTTAGGAGTAGGAAATTAGGAAGTAATTATGATGTAAGAACTGAAAATGCAATATAGGTGTTGATGTAAAGACGTTTGGTAGCTAAAAATTAGGGGTTGAAGTAAATATTTTATTTAACGGACGTAGGAGGGAATCATGGTTTCGAGTATTTATTTATTTTGATTTGGGATTCAAATTTTGAAACTGCTAACTTATGTTTGTATAGTAATTAGTAGAGGGGTTTGGGATATTTTATATTGGGAAGCAAATATTTTAGCAATTGTTTTGGAAAGAATTGAGTGTTCACAACAGAAAATTACTGAGACGCTACATACATTTGAGATTCTAATGTACCTCCTGCAAGTTAAATAAACTTTTAACCTTCATCAGTGCCATAACCTGAAGCTCCTAAAGCCAACATTCCAGGAGCGAAGAATGCCAATTCATCCATCTGAATATAATAGAGAAAGAAGCAATGTCATACCCACAATAGGGAAACCTAAGCAGCACAAGAAAATAGTGGTGGCATATCCCATTGTCTCACAATTCTACAACTCCAGATGTATGTTTCTCTTTTCATCATTCAAGTTAGACTGTTTGTAGTCACTGACAGCAGCTGCAGAGGAGAAGAAAGTATCATATCCACACTAAAGAGTCAATATATAAAATTCACATATAAAGTGAAACAACTTAAAATTACATGTGATAAGAACCAATGGAAATGCAATGCTTCCTCCATTCAAGTTTTGAGGTTGGAGAGACAGTTTGTAGTCACGGACAGCTGCAGAGGAGAAGAAAGCATCAGAACAACACTAAGAGTCATTATCGAAAAGGAAAATCTCATAAATTAAGTGAAAAATTACATGTGACAAACCTTTGTTTTTGTTTTTATCTCAAGTGCTACTGCAGCAACCATCAAATCAGATGAAACGAGAAAGAGAAAACAGAACAAAGAGCAACCCAAGTGCTACTGCAGGGTTAGTAGTATAACTTGGTAAATCTCAAAAATCCAAGTAAAAAAAGAACAAAGAGAGGAGAACAGAGTTAACTTACCTTAGTCAGTCTTCATTCTTCAACCCGACCTGCACAACATATACAGAATTAGATTTAGTTAATTTTACAAGTCTGAATCAAACAACGACTTAAAAGAGAAACCCTGAAAAAAAAAGAACTCTAGAATTTTTAAAACCTGTACTGACCGTCGGTCAAACCAGAAGAAGAGACACCAACTACTGAAACAAAACAACCAACGTCCTCCCTATCCTTACCGGGAACCAAAATCCTCCTGCAAAATCATCAACCGAGATACTCACGAGTTAGAAGACAAAGACAAGACAAGAGAAGATGTCTTACCTTAACTTAAAAAAAATAAACCCTAGGATTTGTATACCTTAACTTGCTCGTTCGAATAAGAAGCGCCCGTGGAAACCCTGATTCGTCAATTAGAAGACAAAAAGAGAAGAGACACTGAGAGAGTCAGTGTACGTTTTATCAAATTATTCTCTAATTATAATGAAAACAACAAAATCAAACATGAATTTGAACTAACACACACGATGGACTGGGGAAGAAGCAGATATTTACCGTTTTTTAACAGCAACACCACCTCGTTTCTTCTTTGAGTTAAACGGAAAAGCATAAAGGATAGAAGACCTGCGACCTGGTTGTCTCGAAATTCATTCCCAGCTGAAGGAGAGAAAACATATGAATCATTCTCCCACTCATTATGAGAAAGTGAGACAGGGAAAACCTAAGAAACACAGAACAAAAAAAACAAATGTGGGTCTCCATACCAGAAACCATAAATGATCTTGCGCTCTAGCATGTCATCATCATGTCCACTGATGCCTTTCTTTGGTAGTACGTATCTGATCAAATTTGACAATCATTGAGGCTCATGCAACAAAAAAAAACATGCATACCAAAGTTGGCTAAAGAAGAGATTTAAAAAAAGTAATCATACATATATAAGCACGTCTCATGAGAGGAAACCTACCGAAGGACATTTTGTAAGTGTAAGTGTTTCTTAGAAATAAATATAATGATAAAAATGTTCCAAATTTGGAATTAGGAAGAATAAAAGTTGTACCTCCTCATCCAGAAGAAGACACTCGACACTAAGAAGAAGATTGTTGCGTTTGAAACCACGGGCATCCCAGAAATGGAGTAGACGAATGATGATGGTTGATGTGTCTATATGGACTCGATAATTTCATCGAGCTTGAGATAGGAGAAAATAGGGCTATATGGAAGGGTTGTTTGGGTTTTAAATTTCATGAGGGATGAAATCAAATATATATGTAAAAAGGTAAGGCTTTAAATCGGGGTAGTAATTAGTAAGTTATGGTGGAATCGTAACGGATCACACAATTAAGGGAAGGCAAATAATCAGGAAGGTAATTAGGAAAACACAGCGGTTAGGCAATTTAACCATTAAGTAAAGGCATATAATCAGGGTTGAATTACCTTTTATGGCAGGAAAATAGTAATGTGATAGAACTTAGGAAGGTAATTAGGGAGTCACGGTGGTTAGGTCATTTAACCATTAAGGAGAGGCATAAAATCAGGGTAGAATTAGTTTTAATGGCAGGAAAACCTAAGAACATTTCAAATTTAATAGTTTACCAACCTGGCATGCAGTAAAGAAATAGTTCTATTCAGCGAGTCCAAGCAACATGAAGTTAAATGGGAGGAAACAACAATAAGCATTGCCCAATAAATTAACAGAAACGCTAAATACATTTGAGATTCTAATGGACCTCTGTTGGAAGTTTAATAAAATTTATAACTTCATCAGTGCCATAACCTGAAACTCCTAAAGCCAACATTCCAAAGAAACCTCCCTGAAGAAGAAGAATAAGAAGAAAATAACAGATCAACACTAAAGAGTCACTGACAAACCTCAGTTTGTTTTTGGTCTATGGAATGAGATGAGAGCATACCTTTCTCTGGTAGTACGTAGCTCATCAAATTTGGCAATCATTGAGGGTGATTCCAACACAAAAAAAAAAAAAACATACCAAAGTAAGCTAAAGAAGACAGATTTTTTAAAACAAATCATACACATAACCACGTCTCATGAGAGGAAACCTATACGGTCCATATTGCTGTTTGTTGTAGTGATCCATTGACAACATTATGAGAAAGCTGTTGAGTAGTAATTCCAAAATCTTCCCAGCCAGACGCAGTTTGGTTCTCACAAACCTGAGAGAAAAAGGGAAGAAGATCATTAAAAACATTGCGAACACAGAAGAAGCGATAAACGGGTCTAGGTCTTTCTCTGTCAACTACATACAGAACATGGATGATGAAAACTATAGATAACATTTCAGTTTAAGCTTAACAAATCTCTCTCACAGGACACGATGTAGTAAGCTGAAACGACCTATGACTCTCTCTCAATGATCGTTTTAGATCAATTTAAAAGACCCCTAAATCTGAAAAGAATGGTCAATTATTCAAACTAAAAAGGATCCGACGACCATGAGACGACCTTTAAAAGAGAATCAAAACACGACATTAACTCTACAACCAAATAAGAGAAGTAACCTTGATAGAATTCTACGACCGTCATCAAAAAGAGTATGGCCAGTATCGATTTTAAAACATAACTTAGCCGATCAAAACTTGGAATTACGGAGAGGTGAAGGTGAAGTTTGGGCTTCTTTGTTTATCACTTGACGCCATTAAAGAAAGATCCACACAACCCTGAAATTCTAAATATTAAATCGCACTTCAAATAGGAAATGAAGACCTTTGATTAGAAAAGAGAGGAATAGAGGAGATCGGCAACGGGGATCTGTCGGAGATGAACAGATAAGCATGGAGGATTGGGGAAGAGAGAGAGCCGGGGAAGAGGAGAAGACTACTCGGAGTTTTCGTCGTAATATTTGTGTGGCATTAACCCAGTTACAGCCCATTAGCAAATGCACAATGTACAGCCCATTATGTAGGTAAGGATTTTTTAGAAAGAAGAATTTAGAGGGTGCCACGTGTCGGGTAGAGAGAGCTTTTTAGAGGGTGTAACCCTACTTTATTATATTAGATTGCAATGAATGAATGGAACAGTATGGCCTAAATGACAAGTGGTAAGGCTAATAATTCTATAACACTACGATAACCAATACTCTTTCTACGATTATTTGGATTTACACAAGTGTTCTGTTCATGTGGGCAAAATCTCTCCAAACGTCGTAAGTCCTCCTAACTATGAGAAATAATAATCCGCAAACATTTCTTTTTTACAAATTAGAGTGGTACGTGTTGAGGGGATGCTAAATCAAAGTTGTAGTTACGCATTTGCAAATTGTTTGGTAGGCTTTTTTAAGTGGCTGCCATTGTAGGGGGAGCACATGACTTCGTGCGTGCATGACATCGAATCATTGATTATCATCCAACAGAAACAAAAAAAAAAATTGAACATATTAGTTTCTTAATTTAATTTAGTTGGGTATATAATTTAACATTCGACAGGACTTGTATTTGTATACCTATTAATTCGAAAACTGTGGAAGATCTTTGAGTGTCCTACACAATCACAAATGTACGTATACCTGGTCTGTCCGGACAAAATTGCTAATCAAACCTTTCAAAAGAAAAGAAAGAAAAAAAAAACTTAATTGAACAATAATAATGCTGATACGATTTTGTCCATATATAAATTAGAACATGACCTCCCATGATTGATAACTGATAAGAAATCTATGGATACCATCGATTCGGTGGGTTGTTGAAGGTCTACCAAATCGGAATACACATTCGTACTCAAAATTTTATGTATTTACATTTATCAAGCTTATGTTCTGTGATATTTTGTTGGTAACCCCGTATATTTGATATATTTTCCTAGAGTTTGAATCCAACTGCATGCAAACAGTTCATTCCGACAATTCGATTCTTAAGACTCAGTCGAATATCTTATAAAAAGATTCAGTTGACGCAATTTACCTAATTAGAGGTGTGTCAAACACCTAATGCAGTAATGCTAACTAACGATAAGTCGATATATATACTATTCTTGTATGTGAAATATATGCAGATACTCATAATTGTCCATGTTCCATGTTAATCAGTTTATATATCTACCATCTTACTCATACTTTTTTGGGTTTCTCGTTTGATGAGAAATAATTTTGGGAACTACCAACGATAGATGAGTGTTATAGGTAATGCCACGTTCCATTGTAGAGATGCATAATTCAATTCATATCTGTTGGAGACAAATTTTGACATGTCATTCCCTAAGTCTATTCCATATTTAATTGGAGAAATATTGAATTTAACTATATAGTTTATTGACTTATACAAATAATAGTATGTCCCATTCGAAATAAGTGCATCAAAACGAAGCGAATTAAATGAGATTCACGACCAATGATTGTTGTTTTATGTGTATACTATTAAGTTCACGTGAAGCTACAAGAATCACACATACATACATATAACATTATTTGGATTAGAGTAACAAGAAGGCTGATTAAAATTCGACCCGTAGATTCTCTTTTAATCATATCGATCGAATATATGCTTTGGAATTTGATTAGTTAATGCCTCTTTGAAAAAAATAGATAGCTGAATATAACCTTTCATTTGGGTGGGGTTTAATCATATTGTTTTGTCAACGCTACGAAAATTATTAAAATGAGCATTAAATTATGATTAACACAATTTTTTAGTAGTAATAAATAAACAAACCACCATAGCCATCTGCCAGCCAAAAGGCCCAAAACCAAAGGCGCATTATGTAAGCACCTTCAGGAACAGCAAATTAATAAACGTTCCTTGAAAGAGAGATTATGTAGCAATCTATGTCAATGTATCTTTTTGATTATCTTTCTCAACGATATTATTCGATACTATTTTAAAGTATTCTTATTCACTGAGTTTAAAACTGATTGGTTGCAGTTCATGATACTATTTAAAGATATTATTATAATATGCTGATGAGTTTATACGCACTCATGGGAGTGCTAACAAAATTTAATGGAAGGTTAACAGCTTAAATGAAGATATTAAAACCATCTTTAGTATGACTATTTATGTTGGTTTAAAGATCATTGCATTATCGATTCAGTTAACTGACAGTTATAGAATTATTTATTGGTTTTTAAATTCCATATAAACAGGCATTGAGGAAAATTTAGGGCTAATTAAACACATTTTGATTATTATAATCTTCTAACTCGATGAGCATTTGAACGATGACAAATTGGTTGAGTTAGTTCGGGATCTCATCGATTGCTTATGTTTCCATTTCCCTATCCTCGCTAAATTCGGAATATAAGTATGTGTTATGATTTAATGTTTCCGTATTAAAATATCTGTTACATTTTAACAAATCCACCTCGAACATTTAAGTATATATCTATATCTAAGATTGTTTTGCAAATGCATGCACAGAAAGGGAACCTCTAATGGGTACAATATTCCTTTCTTCACAGCTCACGTGTTACTAATATAAACAAATGGTCTCGTAACGATGCAGATGCAGGAAAATTAGAAGATGGGAGATGAAGTAGAGCGGAGAAAAAAACTGTTACATTACACTAACAAAAAAGACTTAAAAGCGAACTGAACCAAACCGGAAAAGCTAAACCACACTGAAACAAACCGGAAAATTGAAACAAAATCGAGCCTAGACTTTGTTAATAAACCGATTGGTTCCTTTACCGAAGTCACACCGAATTAAACCAAAATTTTATTAATCAAAACCAAACTACTTGGTTTTATTCGAATTCAGGTTTTGCAAACCGTTAAACAACTGACAACCAAAAACAAAAACAAAAAAAACAAATCAAAGCCGAATGGCCCGAATCGTTAAATCGGACAAGAAACAAAAAGGGAGAAGGAAAAGGAAGAGATCAAAAGAGAGAGTAACAAAAAACATTACATCAAATAACCAAAAGTAAAAGTGAAACACACATCCAAAACAAACCAACAAACATTAAACGAAACAACGACCAGTTACTGGTTCGACTAAATCAACAAACAACAAAAAAAAATAGGATCATTTTAATTCTTCTTCATTTTTCCTTACAAACGTAGTCTTACTTACTTTTTTCTTTTTCTTAAAATCTCAGAAACTACTAAGTTGATATCGATGTTTCCAAATTAAAAAGAAACACCGCCAAAAGATCGCACATATTTTGTATATAATTAGAAAGCTTGGTCATTATCATGTTCCATCTTTAAGCTCTCATCTTTGATTTCTCCACTGCTCTCGGAGCTGCAGCTGTAACATCACATTAAAGACATTTCAGAATCAAAGAGTTAGACCAAGCTCCCTAATAAGGGCTTAATACAGTAGTGTTATATACTTGACATGTTTTGTGTTTACTCCCCAAAGAAAACAAGTGATCATACATGATTTTGCTAATTCGAAATTGGCTCCTTGTTACTTTCGTTACAACAACAAATCACTAATTTCATCATACAAACTTCTAATAATGGATCCTGAGAAAGTATTTTGAGTTGTATCTTAAGGAGCAGGGAGAGAAGATAAAACTTACCCAGCCCAATGGCATCACAGCCTTTCATTATCTTCAGCTTCTTGCAGACATCAATGAACATCCTGTAAAATTCCATTGGATCAGCAATCACTCAGGAACGCTTTTACCAATCACAATGATTTAATCTTCTATTGTATGTTTTAGATTTGATTCTAAGATATATGGCAGAGAGAATAGAAAGCTTCCAACAAGTTTTGCAAATAAAAAAGGAAACGTACTCCCACGGAACATCTCCAACAAGCATCCAATCTCCATCCTTGTCCTCATAAGTGAGCACATAGTCTTTTCCATTCAAAAGATCCTTTAGCTTGGTCTCACTAAGCATATCCTTGCCAGCAGCTCCATTAGATCCACATTGACCTAAACATCAAAAAAAACTGTGCAGGTTAAACACTTTGATTGCACTCACTGACCTACACCAATAGAATAACTAATAAAGACGTTTTCAAACACATCACTAGCAATCACTGAAACATCTCACCAAGAGTGAAAGTGGTGAACATTTTCTCTAAAGCTGAAGAAAGCTCCCCGTAGTTAGTGTAGCTCCTCAGGTCAACTTTCCTCAGATAAGGAGCACCATCCATACTGACCTTCACGAAAAGGGCTCCAGAACCTGGCCTCCCATCAACTTCATCACTGTTCTTACAAGTGGTGGCCAATGTGTTCTTCCTGTAGGATCTCACAGGAGGCCAACCAACAATTTGTGCCCTGAAACCAAAAAAAAAAAAACACCAGTTAGGCTGATGGAGAGTAATCCGTATCAAAAATGGGGTGAATGATCCTATTTTTCTAGGTCATACTTGGCTGCAGGTGGACTAGAGCTGTTGTTCGTAGTGCTCGACTGTCCTTTCGGTATGCTCTGTGGCACATCCTTCTTTGTAACAGACTGAGTGGCTGCAGCTTCAGGGAACATCCAGTTCTTCTCAGTATACACTGAACTTTTAGCTTCAGCAAACTGATCCATGGTGTCAGAGAAGCCTCGCTTGTTTCCTGAGGCATTGTTTTTCTGTGAGGAGGAGCAAATGTCATCTTTAGAAGGAAGCAAAGGAAAGAACGGCTTCTCATCTAGCTTTACTGGAGGAGTCATCAAGTTAAGATCTGTGTCTCGTGAACCAGGAAGGCCAAGTGTAAGCTCTGTAGCCTTGAGGCTGAAAGTGGCTTTGTCATCTTCGACAAGACCCGCGGAGAGAGTGGAGCTTCCAACAGAAGAAGAACAATCAGAGAGACCCAAGTAGTTATGCTCTTTTAATCCACCACATACAGATACAGTGGTTCCTCTCGAGATGCAATTGCTAGTAGGTGAAGAACTAGCCACAGAGACATTGCTCTGTAGCTCCTCTTCCGGAGACATTGGAATAATACTAATAAGGTTCCTTCAACTGCAACGCTGCTGCTTTACCTACAAAAGATCAAATCAAGGAAACCTACTTCAATTCCTACCAAAATAAAAGAGAAAACATAAAATTCTAGGCTCCCAAGAAACTCTAAATTTGGTTTCTAGGTTATATAGATTCTTATATTCTAAATCAAACCAAACGTAACAACTACTCAAAATCAAAGGATACTAAACAAACACTCGCAACACAAAAGGAAAACAAATATGAAAAGCTAGAAGCTACCAAAATAAAGAAGTCAACTCAAGGTCAGACGAAGAAACTGAACAGGTCCCAGATACATTTTTTTTGGCGAGCTTGATCTCAGATTTCACCTTCTGCAAATTTTTCTATAAACACACCACAAAACCTAAAGAGTATATAAGCCGGATAAAAAAAAAAAAAAAAAAAAAAAAAAAAAAAAAAAACTCAATAGCTCGTAGATCTAGTAATTACAAACACAAATTCACACACACACACACGCAAACATGAAACTCGATTACACGGATTTGAGAAAACCTAAAGAAGAGGTAAGAAAATAGTTTTACCTCAAGAGAAAACAAAATCGTAGATGCCGGAAATGGAAAGCTTATGAAGAAGACGATCGAAAGTAACGAATCTCAGAGAGGAAGAGAATAATTTGCAAACTGTAGAAGAGGAATAGCAAAGAGAGAGAGAGAGAGAGAGAAGTGTGTCAAGAAGAAGGTCCTTCCATTAAAGCAGAAGCTTAATTTAATTATTCAATCACCCAGAAAACTCGTAGCCGAGAGAGAGAGAGAGAGAAAGTGGCAGAATAGTAAATAAGTCGAGAAAGTTGCCCATTTTCTTTTGGGTTCACGGATGGGATTCTAAAATCCAACGGTTCAGATTGGATCGTGTTACGAAGGGGCGTTGTTTGATGTATGGGGTGTCGGGAGTCGGATCTTTTTTTCTGGCTCCACCCGGAAAGAGGGATGGATGGATGGATGGATGGATGGATGGTTTTGTCTCCAAATTATTAAATCCCGATTATACCCCTCTTTAATGTTTTATTAAGGCGATTAAAAGAATAAAAAGGGTAAAAAGAGTAAAATAGAAAAAGAGGGGACAAGAAAGCGGCATTCCAAGTCGGTTTGCCGGGTGGTGAATGGGACATCTAACCTCCTCCACTTTATCTCTCTCTCTCTCTCTCTCCACTTTACTAGTACTAATCTCTTTATTAAATTTCTTAATCTTTTTATTTATTTATTTTAATTTAATTTTAATGATAATCTCTTTTGATTCTTTTTAACAATTAATTTTAAAATTAAGAGGATTCCGCCACCTTCCTAATTTCTTTTAAACTTTCATTATTGCATTTCCTTATCTTTCGCTTCTTTCTTTTTACTTAGATTGGCCCAACTGGATGGGCCCCTATTAGTCTCCCAAACTTGAATTTTTTCCGTTTTTTCTTTTGTGTGGATTCATTTTTAGTCTTCTAGATGCTAGATGAATGGTAAATTGATTTTTAATCATGAAACTATAGGTTAACTTTTGTTTTTAATACGGTTACGTGCTAGACTTTTGTTTTAAAAATTTTGGTGAAACTACACTTACTTAGTAAAACTAATGGAATTTTTAAGGTGCATATAAGTTTAAGTTGTATTTTTATCGACTCCCTTTATGGTTTCGAAATAGTGACAAAAAAATATGTACTCTCAAGTTAAAATAAATAAAAAAAAATTGGATTTACCCATTTAATTCTTATGGAAATGTATTTTTTGGTGGTTTTATTGTTTAATCTAAAATTTTGGATATTATTTTTTACAATCATCCCTCATATAATTATTCATTATGGAGTAGTTACTGTGGATGGTAAAAAAAAAAGTAAATTTGTTGGTATTAGTAATAAAAAGGATAATTGTCTTGTACTGTAGATCAAAATAATTTTTCCTTTGTTGTTAATGAACATATTCCTTAATTTATTCACCATTAGAAGATGAAAGTAAAAAAGAAAAAATAAAGGAAGGGTGTAGAAAATGGATTGGGGAAGGGAGCATAATAATAACAAGCAAGGGGGGTGGGATTGAACACGCATGGGAAGCACAAATATCTGACCGTTGGATTTTGATGCTAACAGAGAGAGCGAGAGAGAGAGACCTGTGGGCTGTGTGTGTGTGTGTCTCCGTTCATCATCATCATCATCACCTTCTCTGACTTTTTTTTTCATCATCACTCTTCCGTACCACTCACGTTATCTTTTATTTACCACCCTCTCTCTCTCTCTTTTGTTTTTTATAACCCAAACCAACAAAAAATTGTTTTGCTTTTCCAAATATATTTTAAACATCTCTCTTTTTACAAAAGTCTGAAAAGAACCTTATGCACGAAGAGAAATAGGAACAAAAGAAGAAAAAAAAAACAATATATGCACCGTAAAAAAAAATACAGCTTTTCTTAATATCCTCCATAAAAAGCTTCGACATGTTTTCTTGCTCACACTTTGTTCAATATCATATAATAAATTCGACAATGCATCCATCATTATAAAAAAAACAACTACTTCTGAATTTGTAAATAAATAGACTTTTACAAATAAATCTTAACATATAAAATATTAACAATTCAACATATAGAAACCTTGACGTAGTTTCAAACATCAAATTAAACGCACACACGTTAAACAATTATTTCAATAAAATCTTTTACTAATAAGAAACGGCATTTTGGGTGGAGAATAAAAAAAGTTGTAAATGGGAGTTCTTCATATATAGTAATATTTTAATATGAGGATTTCATAAAGATAAAAGATGTATGGCTAATTAAACAGTGATTAGTAAAAACAAAAAAAAGAATAAAATTATTATTCTACAAGACATGTGGTGTCAAAGAAGGATTTCTTTGCTTGGAAACATAGCAAGTTAGGGGATTACTCGGTGAAATCCGGTTATTGGTTAGCTACTCAGATGGAAAAGGAAAAAATAATTCGAGAGGCAACAGCTTTGCCCTCTTTAAATACCTTGAAAGAGTAAATCTGGAGATTGCAGACTGAACCGAAGATAAAAACTTTTCTTTGGAAACTTCTGAGTATAGCTTTGCCGGTTGGAGATTTGTTATCCCGAAGGGCTGTTATAGTAGATGGAAGATGCCAAGTTTGTGGAATGGCTGGTGAGTCTATTTACCATGTTTTGTTCTCTTGTCCTTTGTCTAGACAGATTTGGGTTCTCTCCAACTATCCGTCGCCAGCTCCAGAGGAGAAATCGGTCTATGCACATATGCATCATTTGCTAAGCAACAGAGAAAACCAGCTTTGGCACTTTGAAATCAAGAAAAGTTTTCCATAGATACTGTGGAGAATATGGAAAAACAGGAACAATTGGGTCTTTAATGGAAAATCCTTTTCGCCAATGGAGACAGCCGTGAAGATTAAAGAGGATGTCGAGTTGTGGTTCTCAGCTCAAATGGTTGAACAACCACACCAAACTATACAATCCAACTTGACTGGTTTTCAGAGACATGAAGATCAATCGATGGTTCAGGATCAGTGGAATCCTCCTCCGCAAAATTGGTTGAAGTGTAACATTGGTTCCTCTTGGTCAAAAAAGAAGGAATTGGTTGGGGCTTCTTGAGTGGTAAGAGATGTTACTGGTGTTGTTGTGATGCACAGTAGAAGAGCTTTCTCCAATATAAAGTCTAAACAAGAGGCAAATCTAATTTGTGTGGTTTGGGCCATCGAGAGTATGATCAGCCACAAATTAGGCAAGATTATCTTTGCATTGGAGGATATTGTCTTGGTGGGTGCGGTTAATAGGCCAAAGGCGTGGCCATCTTTTGGTTTTCATTCTGCTCAGATCTTATCGGTATTGTGTGGAATCGATGAATGGAAACTTGTTTATGAATCAGGGATTTCTAATAGAGGAGCTTTTCTCATTGCACGTAGTGTGTCCGGAAATAGTAGGCTTCACTCGTATGCAGCGGCAGGTTTTCCTTTTTGGTTAACAGGTCTTTTCAATGATGAGAGAGTTGGATCCTCTTTGTGAACTATCCTTTTGCGAGTAGTACTCTTTGATGGAGCCATTTTTTTGTAAAGACCTCTGATGATCTGGATAGTGTCTCAGATGAATTAATGACTAACTATTAATTTTTTGGTCTTTGTACAGCACATGACTTTCCTCAAATCATATAGTAACCCATATCTTCTCTACTAATATAATTTCAGTTGCGACAAAAAAAATATTATTACAAAACAAAAAAAAGAAAGGTAAACAGTAGATCAGGTTAGTAGTAGCATTTGCGAGTACAAATAATGCGGGTTGAGACAAGACAACAGGACCCACAGTGCTTTTGTCCTTCACGCTTATTTTATTAGTCTTCGATTAATGATGATGATGCCACTACACACCCCCGTTTAATTACTACTCTAATTTCGTTTTTTATTAATTAATTAATTAACAATTAGAAAGATCAATTAATCAACGACAAGACATGTTCTACTGTTTATTTGGGCCCAGACTCTTTTACACACTAGCAGCATATACAATATATAAAAAATTCCTAATTGGGCTTTTAATTCACTATTTGTAACATTGGCCCATAAGTCACTATCCCTTATTGATGGACCTGACCTGTTTATTTAGTTAGTACTTAGTAGTAGTATACGCTCTCTCTCTCGGTACTGAGGTTCTGAATTTAGTAATATGTACGTACGATATTTTTCTTCGTTAGCCAGTCACGTTGCTGTCAATGTTTATACTGTATTTATCTGTATACAACAAAACAAATAATTAATTATTGTCCAATTGTTATAGATTATATACCTCTTTCTTATTTACGGTCAAACGACTAGGAAACTAAATCGGATTTGCACAGCAAAATACTATAATTAATTTTTAGTACTTTCGTATAAGACAATGTACCAAGACGTGATCATTCATTTTTAATACATGAGAGAGCCATTAAAGTATATTTGACCCAAAATCAAATACACCTTCGAGTTTTCACATAAGACCTCCTGTAAGATATTTCTTCATCCCTCATAATAAAGTAGTACTACATTAGATAACATTTAAAATGATAGATATATAATCTAGCTGTATATGGATTGGATTAAATAAAAAAATCGTTTTTCTTTTTCTTCTATATATCGAATAACACCTGTGTTTGGATGAGTACCTATCGCTATGGGTCTTGGTCTACATCAACATGGTCCCCCTACAGCTTAGTTTTTACTTGTGCAACAGGTTTGGATTTTCCTATAACATAAGAGCTATAAATGCATATTAAGTCAATTTCTCTATTTAATCAAATCTTTTTGTGTTTCTAGAATTGATGTCACCGAATCGCTATGTATCTTTGATTAGATTGGAGAAGAGACAGATTTGCGTCACTCTCAAAAACAAACCGAGCAACATGCTGCATACTTTTTGAAATCCTAATTAGTACGTAGATGATATATCTATGTACTTCATTAGTGGATTAATGAAAGATTATATTTAAAAACGTTTTACGGGTTTTGCTTAGGACAAAAATGCAAACACACAAGTTGTGATGGATATGAAAAAAGTGTTAAAAACTTGGTTTAGAGTTAACAATTATAATGGTTAAAACACGTTTTATAGGATATTTTATTATTGTCTTGATAGAAAGCAAAGACACACACAAACACAAGTTGTGATGTGAAAAGTGTAAGATGGGATTAGTGGATACATACTCATTGACCCTAAAAGAAACGGCGATGACCAGTTCAAGACCCATTGACAGTTCACACACACATCAAAAGAGATAGATATTTTTTGTTATAGATATTTTTTGTTTTGTGATTACAAGTTAAAATATGTTGTGATTACAAGTTAAAATAGCAAGTCTACTTTCCAGTAAAACTATAATTTGTATGAAAATATTGCTTGTTGGGTTTACAACCATTGGAGACTCTCAATTACTATGAAATCCAAGTGGATCATATAATGTCGTATCGTACCTCGAGGACAGGTTAGATTAGTGTCACGTTATCAATAAATGGAGTGCTCACTGGTTTAGCAACCGTATGCTATCCTAGTCCGTATGAAACTCAAAAAATCGGAAACAAATGTCTTATAGAAAGGAACAAAAGAAAAAAACAAAGAAGTAAAAATTTAGAGACTAACAGAATTTTGGCGGTATTTATAATTAAAGATGCAAAGACAAAATACAGCTATACGAAAAAAAGAAAAATTAAGTCAGAATCGAAGTAAGAGTTATTGTCAAATTCGAGTTCCACACGGCAGCTACTCTTTTGTTTTTTTTTCATCATTAGATTTGAATAGCAGCCGTAAAATCCAACTTAATATTGACTTTAATGGTATACACATATGGGTTACTGATACTGTCCCATGTGACAAAATTTAAATTATTGTTATTTATATTGGTATCTTCAACGATCAAACATGTTACGTTTATTTATTAAGAAATTACATACACGTCAAAGACTATATATAAATAAATAACAAAGAATTCTCAGATCAGTCTTATCATCGATATCCGTAGTTTCAGTTGTGAAGTCGTTTAAAGATTTATGGACCAATATTTGTCCCTTAGGAACTCAAAAGGCCAAAGGTCCAAAACTCGAAAACGCTCAGGTCCATTTTCGTCATTTTTTAATTCGAAATTGTGGTAGTTTTGAGTCGTATATTTGACAGCTTTTTTATTTTATGACTTGTAATTACATATAAAAACAGTGTTTTCAAACCCTTATTTTATCGTAGATGTTTTTTTTTAAATTAGAAATTGACATATTGGAAAAAAAAAAAAAAAGTTGATACGCCTTGCCGGCAAAAGTCCCAAACTTTTGACGTAACTACGTTTCATAGTCATCCGGAAAATGAGTTTTTTTTTTTTTTTTTTTGGCCTTTTGGCTATGTAAAATATTTTACCTATAATATGGATTTTATCGGATCGGAGAAAATATCATTTCTTTTGGATTTACTTGTATTCCGTTTTTCTTTTATGTTATCGCGACCAAGTGGATATAATCAACGTATGAACCACACATCAACAACATCTTAATCACTAAATACATGATTAGTAGATGTCATATCTTTATTATGTATCATTCACAATTAAACCTTGTCTCTCATAATCAATCAAAAATTAATGCATATGACAAATGAGTAAATTTTTGTTGAAAACTTGTAGATTCACGCAATAAAATTAAATTGGTGACGAGAGATGAAAATAAAGAGAGCGTATATATGTGAAGGAGACATGTTAAAGAGTAAGTGGGGACTAATTGTCTTGGGACGGTGTTTGGACCCAATAACACATTACCTGTTTTAGATGTTCAACAACTTCTTTCAGAAAATTAAGTTTGCACAATTTTTTGGTTTTCCGAACGCCTTTAAATTCTTAAAAAAAAAAAAAAAAAAACTAACGAATACGAAAACTAAACGACGTACGTACGATCAACGAGTAGTACTCAACTTCTCTTCCAATCGTTACGATTCTGGTGTGGCTGATATAAACACGCGCCCACACATCATCAATGCACATGGCCATATATATTATTTTCGTCTTTATAAAGAGAGGTTAGAGAGCCTAGGCTTCGATATGTTATCACACAACATTTGGAAAGTTTCCTTTTTTGATTCAAAGGTCGGCAAAACACAATATTCATTAATTGACTACGAATTTAAGGTAGTAGCGACTGGTATATTAGTATCTTATGTAATTAAATCTCATATTACAAAATTTCATATTAACAAATAGAATTACAATTTGAAAAAAAAAAAATTGCCATCTTTGCAAAACTCTTAAACTTCACTTAATAGTATCAAACAGTGAAAGTGCATCAAACAACTTATGTGTAGAGCAACGTTTATTCCGATTTTGCGTATGGGCATATATATATATATATATATGTACTATATAGATTAAATAACTACATTATTTTTTTTATCACATCGCGATAAATATCTAGTAACCAAATCAAAAGATGTAATAAAGAATCTCTCGATCAGAATTTATGTAATAGTTTAAAAACTAATCGATCGAATAGAGACAAATCATGTGATAATTGTTTTGATTTGGTAGCTAGCATAATCGTACGTGTACCAGCATATACTTTTCTCTCGCATTAAAAAAATACGTGAAACTATATTATAAAATGTTGAAAACTCAGATAGAAAATTTAATAGAATATCGTCGGTGGAGATGGACGAGCCAACGTTATTCCTTGAGTTTTCAAATAACAATGCAAGTGTTTTTCTTTGTCATTAATTAAAGAGGATGAATGATAATTACTTTCAATTATGTTGTCTTAGACACCACAAAAGACATATACAGATGTGTTAGAAACTTATTTATTTAGGGCTTATTGAGGAGAGCCTATGATTATAGCAAGAAAAGAGAAAGTTAGTATGCACATTTGGTAGGAGTAGCTAGTGGAGATAAGAGTAAGGATTAGGGTAAGTAATGAAGATTAGGTTAGCAGCAACGGCTGAAAAGATTAACATGGTGGATCTTGGAGCCCACGACTTCTCCGTACAAGCAGCCCTCTCTCTCTCCTCTTTCCACGTACATTCTCCACTCTCTCTCCCCTTTTTCAAGCTTCATTTATTTCCATTTAAGAATTAATCATTTGAATTAACAATTTGATTTGTTTATTAGAATTTTATGTAAGGAAAAATGGGAATATAGTAAAATATGTAACTTAAATTATGTATTATTAAAAATAAACAGTTGTTAGCTGATATTTTAATTGTTTTTTTAGCATTTTGCATACCATCAAATTACATTATTTTGTTATTAAGTTGTTCCATCCCACTAATATCTAGTTGTTCATTACGTTTGTAGATTATTCATCAAATTATTTTCATTTCAAATAATAATATATATAAATATATAACACAAAAATTTCATTTTGTGTGTATCTTTGTTTACTTCAGAAGATTAAAGCTTCGGATGCGTATATCTTCATTTTGGTAAAAGAATCTCACATATTATTCTAATATCAACATCTCCAAGGAATCCATAAAAGTTAGCTAATTAATTTCACGTCATAGAATACAAATTTTTTTCACTCGTTAAACCTTAATTTCCACTAAAAACAAAAAACAAATAGTCTAAATCCACTGCATAAAATCAAAATAGTAAAATGATTCAACAAAGTCAAGAAACATAATCCTTATATTTTGAAAAAATAATCCATCCTTTGATGATATAATTATTAACAGGGAATAAAAAAAGTTTCAACGGCGAAAAGAAAAGGGACAACTTTATTGTACAGCATATTTGCTTTTTTGTACTGAGAAGAACTTTTTCACAGTTGTAAACAATTTAATATTTCTTTTCATTTTATTTGCCAAAAAAAAAAAAAAATCTTTTATAAATAATCACTCCCTATCTCTTCTTGTTTCCCCGTCCCCTGTCCTCACCAAACTCACAACTCTTCTCCTCTCTTCTCTCTCTCTAACACATGAGAGAACAAAATCATCAGCTCAAAATCTCAGCCGTTGATTACAACAACATCGTCGCCATCGTAGTAGTAGAAGATGGAGAACACTCAAGATTTCTCGCCGCCGCACATGGATGCTTCTCGGCCGTCACTAGGATTCCCTCTAGGCACAGCTCTGCTTCTTATTATCATTTTCAGCCTCTCCGGAATATTCTCTTGCTGTTACCATTGGGACAAACATCGTTCTCTCCGCCGCTCTTTAGCCAATGCCTCCACCCGTCCCTCCCCCGCCGACATCGAGTCTAATCCTTACAAACCTAAACCCCCTTTTCCGGTAACTCTCCCCTCTCCTGTATTTTATTATTTCCCAAATTCTTGATCTCTATTAATTATAATTGTACCAATTTTTTTTTTTTCATATTTCCTCATATAAACCATAGTTTGAACTTTGAAACGTGTAAGCAAAAAAAAATATTGTTTTTAATTATTTAGTTTTTAATTAAAAACTTAAATAAAGGAAATTTTAATTTGGAGAAATAACTATTGAAGATAACATTTCTATCGTAACGAAGTTGTAATTTACTTGAGATGAAAGTCGAAATATTTAAACATGTGAGTCACTAATAGTAATTTACTTTATTTTTTTTAACTATTTTACTTTACTCCTAAGGTGAATGATTTTTAACTAATAAGAAATGATTCATATGAACAGGAAATGAAGAAGCCTCAAAATCTGAGCGTACCGGTACTAATGCCTGGAGACAATACACCCAAATTCATAGCATTGCCGTGTCCGTGTGCACCACCTCGACCGGAGAAACTCACTGTCGATGTTCAGACTCCACCGCAATCACCTCCTGTCAAGCCGCCGCGTTTTCCCGTTCCTTTGTATTAGATTTAATTTAGCTATAAGATAACCAAAAAAAAAAAAAGGGCCGACAATGTCGAAATATCTCGTTTGATGTACATATGGATCATAAATTTTACATTTTAATTTTTTTTATCACTGATTATTTATTTTGTATTCAGTTGGTAACAAAATGGAGTGGTCTTATTGTGCAACAAAGAAAATAAAACAAGAATCGCATGATTATTTCTCAAAGCTGCATATGTTATATAGTATATTTAAAAAAAAAAAGAAATCATAAAAATAGCACAGTTTTATTTTTGCATCAACAGTAAATTTGTTTTTATGTTTAAACAGACTACCCACCTATCTGTTTGTGCTACTACCTATGTAAGCGCAAAAAACACATGGCACATTTCGTCGGACGATAATTTCGATGTCGATGTCCTGACTCAATTCTGTTTTCCTTGGCTACAAATGAATTGATACACGAAGTTTTGAATACTAAGAAGTTTATATTTTTAAAATATTACCAAAACAATAGATTGCTGGCAATTTAGGACATCTCGAGATCTGTATGAATTGTACCAGAAATAGCCAATGAAGATTGCATGATTCTTCACATTTCCTTTTGTATTAATAATCCAAAATTTTAAAAAGGTGTTTTATGCAACCACGTTTGATGTCTTTAATCAGAAAAACTTCAAAACCAAAGTTTCAATCTTGTGCGGTACAACAAGATGTCTTCGTGGTTAATCATCACATAATATTTATCATTTTCGTAATATAGAATGATATAAAATTATTACATTTTACAGTATGCACAAGAAAACTAATAATTGTTTCTTTCCCGCCATTAGATATTTAACTCTTTGGATGGGGTAAACCAAATAATAAGATCAGAATCAGATATCTTAAAATTCTTACAAAACGAGACATGTTTTTTTTTTAATGGAATTACTGAAATTGACGTCTAACCACCAAAAGTTAATTTGGTAATTATTATTAGGTTATAGAATACGGATTAGATGTAAAAAATAGCCCTCCGTTAATTACGATGCCGATTCCGTTAATTGTCAAAAAAATATATTAAACACTGTTTAATAAAGTTAGGGACCCTCAAAATATAAAATAGAAAAACTTTATATTTGGGCACTAAAGTTTTACAAATCGAAAAAATTGACGTCAGTGACAAGTTTCTCATAACCAAGTGCTCAAAAACACATCCCCACCACTTGGACCCTCCAACATTAACAATCAACTTCATGACCTAATTTCACTGTATTTTGCTTATTTTATTCTTATATTTTTGTGAATTGATGATTTTTTTCAGTCCCGTTAAATCCATTGGTTGATCCTAATATTCTAATCCAAAATGATACTCGAATCTGATCGATAGAGATTTATCTTTTGCTTAAGTCCACTAATTATCAATTATGCAACCAAATAAAATAAACTAGCAAAAGTTAATAAACTAATTAAATAGAAGCTTGACATCAAATCTATTTTTATGCATATCAAGTTTCGAATTTCAAAACGCGTCACAAGAAAAAAAAACGGTAAATATGAGAGATAAATTAATGAATTTTATTCAATCCAAGAAATTAAATCTTTTGTTAAGAGTTAAAAATAAATACTTATTGTATTACGATAAATGCAAAATAAACAGTGTTGCTGTTTCAAGTGCGTCCTACACTGCAAAGTACAATTTGACTGTACTGATTCCTTTGATGACGTTATCTAATGCTTCGTGGTTCTTCCGCGGCCATTTTTCGTGGGATATTATTTTGTTGCAATGTCTACTTTAAATAGTTCGACTAGTTAAATTACGTTTTATGACGCTAAGAAATTAAAGAGACTGTGAACACAAACCGGTAACATGGAGGCTGAGCACAAAAATTTCAGTCAAAATACATGTGTGATGTTTTTATACATTCCGGAAACTCCGATGGTTAAAAAATAAGATTTTTAAAAACATATATACACAATATGACCTATTATATATTGTCATAATATTATTGTTTTTAAAAAATATTATCATGAAAAAACCATTGAAAATACACTGTAGACATATGAAAACATGTGAAGGCACCGCAATCACCGCTGAAACCTAGGGATCATGCCATTTTATCTCTTTTTTTTTTTTTTTTTTTTTTAGCTGATAAATTATATACTATGCTATAATTCCAACTTTAAAAAAAAAAAAAACCTAAAACACCTCGGCTCATAAGATAACATAAATTAATATAACCAGATTATAAATTGTTAGATATGAGCTTTTCTTTTATAACCACTTTATTATTTTAGACGAAAGCAGTATTCCTTGTCACTACTCAAAAAAATAATATGTTAAATGACCAAAAAATCTTTTAAAATAAATGATTTTTTAAAAAACTATTTTAAAATGTCTTTCTTTTTGTTGTTGTCATAATTAACTGTTAACAAGTTTTCCTTGAAAGTTGGTACGCAATAATACGTACATTCCTTGAAAGAACTCAACACAATACAATACAGTACATAATATAGTCAACTAAAAATCAAAGATAATTATGTATAATATAGAAAAAAAAATTTTGAAAGAAAATGATGAAAAGTGGAGTATAATGTAAAACGTACGGATGATAAGCAAGACAAGAGCGGGCCTGAGATTGAACAAGGTCACATGGGGGAAACATCTCCTAGTGACCTTCTCTTATCCTGACGTCACCTTTTTATTTTTCTTCCAATCATTATTTTTATTTCCTTTTTTATTCGTTTTAATTCATTTTAAAATTATTAATAGCGACGATGAATATAGAAAATATCGAATACAGAACAAAATAATTATTTTATTTCAAAAACGGTTGTAGTGGAAGTCCATGTACAGAATGTTAGGTACATGGCAATGTTCTAAATGAAAAACAATTCGCCTTGGATTAATACCAAATCCTCTTTTTGCTTTTCCTTTGCGGTTAAAACCACAAATTTGCTTAGAATCATTCTTATACGAGATTGGCCACATAATTCAAAAGCATCATAAATCTTAATTAACTCAAGTTAATGTAGTGTGTGGACCGTAATCTCTTAGAGGTTATAATCCATCATAATTAGGCGTGATACTAATTGGATCATCCATATGTGTTATTGATAGATATATAGTCATCTCTTAATGAATGCTTTCTTTGCAGATTATTAGAAAAATACCTTACTTTAGAAAACTAAACTTCACCATCCATACCTGTCCCATTATATTCTCATTTTTTGGGACCTTTTGTTTTCTGTAATATCTGTCAGGTATGATTAAGAAAGGGCTGCTACACAACTTGTTGGGCTAGATCAGAATTCGAAAAGGATTCATCATTAGTAATCCAAAATGAAGATAATGTTAAAACTTGGATATGGACAAGGCTATGTCATACACACGTGTATGTTTTATAGTGTATATGTGCTTTTGCAAGTTGTATACTGAGATTCCTGCAGGTTAGACCTGCATAATGTACCAGTAGTTTATGATATTTGCTTTTTCAAGCTTGTTTTTTTTTTTGTTTAATTTAGACTTCGTTCGTGATATTGTTTATCTTTTTATAGAAAATGTTGATTTATGTTTTCTCAATGCTTCCAATCATTGCGATTATTATCACTAAGAAGTGAGAAACCTGACGTATAAGTGAAATGAATCTTCATGACAAAGAAAAAAAAAGAAAGTGAAATGAATCTTTTGGGCCTTTTGTTTGTTGTCTACGGACGATAGCGTAAGTCTCATTTTCGTCATGCTATTGAGTTTTTTTTGCTGTGGCAAGTTGTTTCATAGTGCGCAACAGCGCAAGTGGAGTTCTTTCTAAATAAAGTTAAAAAAAAATCTATATATTTTATTTTATACAATTATTTTAGTATTGGAAATTTAGAAGTCTGGCTTCATTCTTTATGTGATGATTCTTTAAGTCCAATGATTATATTTTCCATTTGTATAAATGAAATAACTCAACGGAAAGTTCTATTTTTAGATACAAGGAGTTTTTAATTATCAATCGACCATAAAAAAAAAGAGTTTTGATTATATTTTCAAGTTGTTATCCTTTTAACAGATACATTATATCTCTAAGTTGTTTTGCACAAATTAGAAAGTTACTTCAGTGGTTTGAGATTTTATTATATAAATAATGACCTAATTTCTATAAAAATACCAAGTTATTTGAATATATCGAAAAAATTACATTTTGAACATTTCTATTTTGTTATAATCTTTTTTTGGGCGAATTCTAATGTTTTTTTATCTATGGCAGAGATGACAAAACTAATATTTTGTCCCCAAAAAAAAGATAAAACTAATATATCTGGGCTACTAAATAAAGCCCATTTGATCTATACTTCAGTTACCGTTCTAATAGCCCATTGAGATATCCATTACAAGTCCGGCGGACCAAGCGACCGACATTAACTCTGCGTTGACTATTCTTGATCGGGAGACGAGATGGGCCTGGCCATGTAGTATTGTTTAATCCTATGTTAGGCCTTTCCGAATAAAAAGTTTTCACTGATTAATAAATGTTTTTTATCGCTAAGATTAATTTGGTGACGTACTGACTGACACACACTGCCTTTGTAAATTTGTAATGATGAATGCGTTGATTGGTGGAGGCACAGTCCATTAGCATTATAATTACTCTTATGATTAGCCTTACTTTATGATGATTAATACGCTTTTCTTGGATGCATCTTTCGAACCTAGATACATCGGTCACTGTCATTTACAAACCCTAATTTCAATTATCGATCGAGTGTCCTAAATTTTAGATACATAAGATGATTAACTATATATGGATATAATAATAACCTCCAGTAACCATCCAAGAAAGAAAAAAAAACATCTCTTTTTAATTTCCTTTTCTTTTATACAACTCATAATGTTTTCCCCTAGAACAAAAATAAAAATCAAACTGACAAGGGAATTAAGCACAACATCTAAATTTTTTTAAAAGAGCTATTATTATTAAAAATAAACAATCGTTTTGGTTTATTAAATTTCAAATAATAGCAACTCCCTTACAAGCAACTTCCTCCATAACCTGCGTTTCTGAATAATGCTTGCTTTATATCTTCCGAGGTAATGAAATCTCTCTGCTCAGCTCCCTATAAATTAACACACACAACAAAACGCATATATCATCAATCTCATTACAATTAGATAATTAAGATACCATATACAGTATATCATATATATTATACTAATTTGTGTATGTATAAGTACCTCAGAACAAGAAGCCTGCAAAGAGAAATCACTGAAGCAGCTTATAACACATTGTTCAATCTCCAAGCCTAGAGTCTCTAATGTATTAACAGTAGATAGAAGCAATCCCGGTTTCGGTGAGCAACATATATCAACTCGAGTATCGTCATCTCTCCTATCTATTTCAAACTATCCACAACATGAACAAAAAAAATTAACAAAATCAGCATCAACATATATTAATTAGTGATTTTAAAAATATAGAGAGTTTGTTTGTAACAATTCATGAATAAAGGGGCTTATATGTAAAAAATACAAGAGAGCAGTGTAAGCAATATGAAAATATCTTTTGTGTACCTTTGGTGAGTTTCTGACCATAGGTTCGTTTGTATTAAGATCCTTGAGATCACCGAAGAGCTTAGAGTGATGTGAATTGTTGCTATTTCCAAGTTCTTGTTCCTCATCTTGTAATTTGTTGATTTTGTCTAAAAGCTCCTTCATGTAATCTATGGCATCTCCTAATATCGATGTTCTGTCCATCTGTTTTTTTTTTTTTTTTTTTTTTTTTTTTTTGGGAACAAAAACCAATATAATCATTATTTTAAAAAAACTTTTTAAAATGATTTACTCACTTTTCAACCGGTTCTGTAGATTCCCATAAAAGTAAGAACACAATAATTAAACAATCTTGAAGGCAAAAAAAAAAGGGTTCAAACAAGAAGAAACAACACACATAATGTTAAAAAGAATAATATATACCAAAAGGCTGAATTTGAAACCAATTTATATAATTAATTCACTATTAAAAAAAAAAGGACGAATCATTGTTGATCTTTCGAATCAAAGGTTAAACAAATCTTGACAGAACACAAAAACCGTAGCTTTTTGGGGTTAGACTTAGATTTTTGGGGTTAATTAAGAAGAAGATCATTAGAAAGGTTATTATCTTTATGACCTATATGTCATACTATATAATACATTAATCTACTAATTAAAAAAGATCAATCGTTTAATTATTTTTTAAAAAGATTATTAGAGTAATTATAAATTTTACCTTACTGATTTTTGGGACGATGGATCGGAGCATAGAGAGACGATCGTTAAGTCGTTTTCTCCGCCGTCTCTCCGCCATGAGATTCTTGGAAGGTTGGCCTTCGAGCTTCTTACTCTTCTTCTTGTTCGTCTCTCCTCCACAGTAACCAACACTGAAGCTCTTGCTCTGATCAGACTCCATCAATGGCGAAGGATACGACGACGTTGGATTGTGGAAGTTGTTGTTGTTATCTTCTTGACCATTCTGAAGGATCAATGGTGGCGAAGAGGAGGAAGAGTCGATTATCTCTTGCAACGCCTCAAGAAAAGGGTAATCGAACGTTGCTACTGCTGCGGAGGATGATAACGGCGGAGACGGTGGCTGTAACGGTGGTGGTTGGTGGAGAAGCAGTGGAGGAGGCTGAGAGATTAGATCCATGAAAGAAGATGGATAAAGAAGGGTATTTTCGTCTTCTTCTTCGTTGTTGAAACAGAGGTAGTCAATACTATATCCATTTGGGAAGAACTGATGATGATGATGATGATGATCAAATTCGCCATTAAAGCTTAGACTGTTGATGTTGTTGTCGGTGGTTTCTTGCTTTGTTGGAACAAGAAGCTCTTCATACACATTCATCTGTGTCGACAGTTCCATTTTTTGTTTGTTCTCTCCCTTGTGATGAAAACTCTGGTTTCTTGTAATAATAAGAACAAACAAAAAAAAGAGAAAACAGAGTGTGTCAAAGAAGATGAAGTTGTAAGTGTATTTATATATACAATCCAATCCAGAGATGTGTGTGTGTGTATACAATCCAATCCAGAGATGTGTGTGTGTGTGTGTGAGTATACTATTAATTAAAATAAAGATTCCCGTTTAATTTGTGATTACTACTATTTCATTATTTGTTTATTTTTTGAATAAAAACTCAATGTAATATTTATGGGCTTTTTTAATATAATGTATGGTTTTTATTCTGATTACTAGTAAGATATTTTATTGTTTTCTCGTGACAAATAATAAAAACATTTTTGTTTGCTCTAGCCTCTACCTAGGAATAGATGAGCTATATATATATTACAAGACTTGACATGGATCGATGTAGTTTTTATTTTGGTAAGAAAAAAAACATAGTAGTATAAAACACACAAAAGTTTATTTTTTTCTTTCGGAAACCATAATTGAATTATTCTATAGGAAACTTTTTGGTTTAATGATTGGTATTTACTATAGTAAGACTTTCAGAAATTCTGCGATTCGTGTGTCATAGTTTCAAGTTTTTGGATTCTAATATCTCTCGCTATACGTGCATTGTATACAGACAGATTCGTCCACTGAAAAATATACCATGATTTAGATATTAGTCTAAATGACTGTATCTATGTGTTTACTCTAATCAGTTTTAAACAAAAGTTGCAATTTCTGGCTGTTACAATTTATTATTATATATTGTACATGGTTATATGGTTTAAAGTGTGATTAATATACTCCAAACCATTTGGTCATAGCATATATGTGTTTGATTAGCGTAATGTAAATAATCTCTTTGCAATATAAAGGCCGACTCGAACTGTTGGAAAAGAAAAAAGAAAACTTGACTCAAATTTTCAGGCCTTTATTATATCAATGAAAGAAATGTAAATTATAGTATCAAATTGTTTGAGTTATCTAATTGACAAAGAAACAAAAAGAGAGCAAGTAATATACATTGATTAATTCCCTTTCCTTACAGGAAAACGTTGATCCCACAAATTTCATGTCTCGACAAAAACGGATGAACATTTGTCTACCCCTCTTCTTCTTTTTTTTTCTTTTTTTTTTGGGTCTGCCAATTTTTAAAAGTCATAATATTTATATACATATTATTATTGTTGAGATGGAATTACTCGTATTACGTAATTGTCTGTTGTGTATACGCATACACTAAATTGCGTCAAGATCTTGATTTAATTTGTTAATCAGCATCGCTTGTTTTAAAAAAAAAAAATTGCAATTTGACCCTTAAATCAAGGTAATGTTTGTGAATAGTAATCTGAAAATTTCCAAGCGTAGGCCTTAGAAATAATTGCCCTTCGTGTTCACATTTGTCTTACGTTTGATATGACGTTTATTCTTTTGATTAACGCTTTAGCATAGTCAAATTTTTAATAATTGAATGCTATTCGCGGTAATTATTAAGAAAATGAACTAATGACCGAAAAAATGGGAGCTTTTAGAATTTCTAATGATATGTTCTCATCGTACGCACTGTATAATTTGTTTGCCATCAAGGGTGTGAATTAACTATTCCGAAAGTAAAGGGGTGAAATTTGATAGTACTACATTTATAGAAGCAAATCTAGCTAACTTGACTTAATATACTATGAAATTTATATACGAAACAAATCCGTGTGGAATAATATCATGCATATGCCTAGAATGTAGCTTTTTCATTTTTTTTATATGAGTAATATTTTTATGTTTGCATGTGAACTTCTTCTTGCCCCATCTTCAGTGCCATTCTCATATATAAAACCGTAAAAAAAAAAAAAAAATGTAAATAAAAATTAATAGGAATAATAAGAAGAAAGAGAGCACATGGTAAAGAGAAGCTCCATGTTCACGAAAACAAACAAACTGTCTTAGGCCTCTCTCGTCCTTTCAGTTCACTCACTTTCAATCTATAATACATTCAACATTTCGTATATTATTTTATAACATGTGTGAGTGTATAAAATTCATGTAAATGATTTTAAAAATACGAAAACATAAGTTCTTTGACTTAATGATGAACAAGAAACAAAAGCAGAGAAATAACATTGAATGAATCTTTTACAAATATATAATTTGATTTATGTATTATTGAAATATCGTATGCTTGTCCACAAATTACTGTCTATATTAAAATAGCAAAAGACACAGTATAATGGCCCCACAATTTGTGGCATAGATAACATAAAACACTATTAAACCAAGTTATGGTGGACTTGAGTTATTCTTATAATGTTAATCAAATATTGTAGAAACATACTAAAACTCTAAAAGTAAGTTTACGGCATACACTTACGATTACAGTTTACAAATAACTATTTTGTAGGTAAACAAACAACTATAGGCACACATCCTGAAAAATACATATATACGGTATCGTACACAAAAAAAACTTAGATAAACCCACCACGTGTCGCTATAGGCACACATCCACAAATGTGTGTGTGTGTGTGTGTGTGAATTTACAAAGATGATGAGTGTGAAGAAGAAGGAAGGAAGGAAGGAAGGAAGAAGAGACGGACAAGTCTGTGGTTAATGGATCGAGGCTTGTTGTTTGTATTCAGAAGAAGCTAGGATATGCGTGAGAGTTTGTGGGGTTACATAGAGTGATTCAGTGGACTGTCTCGTATGTATTGTGACCCTCTCCTAATTAATGATCTCCATTATCTCTTTCTCTTCCTCTTCTTCTGCTTCTTCATCATCTCCTTCGTCTTCACATGACGACGTGACTAACCAAAAAAGCTGCTCGTCAATTTTAATTATAACTTCGTCTTCTTCTGTATTAACTTCTCTTTGGATTCTAATCATAAGTCAAAGCCCTCACTAGACGTAAGAAAATTCGATAGACGATTTTTATTTTTATTTTATTTTTATTTTAGTTGATCTCATATTTATATATAAACGAAAAGATTTAACTTTTATATGTTCAAACTAATTAAAGAGGATAAAGTAAATGGTGTTTGTGCCAGCTAATAACAAGTGCTGATGATCTGTTTAAACTTTTTGTACAGCTAAAAAATCTAAATTATGGATTTCATTTTTCTTAATATTTTGATGGCATCTAAGAAGTTATTTTTTTTTGCTAATTAAATAATGTCATCTAAGAAGTTGGTTTAATATTTCCTTCTACCAAATTAAATCTATCGTTGTGTTTGTCTACTTTCACACTCTATTATCAGTAGTGGTTATTAATTGATTGAAAAATTCACCTTAAAACTTAGGATACTAAAATTTAGAATTCTTACTGCACTACGACTTTATTTTACAGTTTACAATCAGTAAGTCATAAAAACTGCACTCTATCGTAAAATAATGAAATTATAATCCGAAAGCCTATAGATAATGGAAAAAATAACCAATCATTTTTATTTCTTTCTTCTAGTGTATATAGCCTTGCATGTGTCATATACGTGTCTAAAATACATTAAGATATATATCTAATGTTTAATTATACTACTAAATTTAAGTAATTTTGTATATGATACGTAAGATTAATACACCATTTAAGCATAAAGGAGAAGGAAAAAAAAGAATGTGTTTATGTATACTAAATTTAAGTAATTTTGTATTTGATACTGTAAGATGATGTTTGTATTTTGTATAATCAGTTAAGCATTAAGGAGAAGAGAGAAAAAAAAGAATGTTAAAAATTAAAAGAAGCAAAGATTGACCTGATTCGGTTCTCAAGAAGGTGAATGTGTGACAAAGAGAAGGGGCCAAGACCACGTGAATAAACACAAACCTACGTGGCCTTTCTTCAAGCGTCCACGTGTCCATGTTACCAATGCCAGGCGACCACGCATCTTTTCCGTATGCGCCAAACCTCAAAAATGTTTTTAAAAAAAAACTTTTGCGTAAAATAAATTTTTAGATTTTGCAATAAAACACCCCTCTCCTCTCCTAGCTTTATTATAAAATTTATCAAGGACATAAAAAAAAAAATACAAAACTTTGTTACTGACAAAATTTTTATGAACTACAGTTTTGTACAAAAATAAATAATACTAAAATGTGGTGTGTCATTTAGGGAATGCATGAGAGAATAAGCTTAAATCGAGGGATGCCATGTAGATGCGGAAAATTATGCAAGATGCAGAATCTGTTTTTTTTTTCTTTCTTTGTTGGGTTCTTGAAAAAATAGATTATTTTAAATATGGGGAACAGTTATTTTGACTTCCACAAGAAAGCATATTAGTATTATTTTCTGATTAGAGACAATTCTTCGAATCATTTTTTTAAGAACCCTACTAGGTCTATTTAATACTAGTGTACCACTTTAGGTTTGAAGAAGTATTATGTCTTTTTCTTAAGATTTTTAAATTAAATATACTTGGAAAGAATCTCGAAACGATTTTAGGAATTTTCCTTCATTATTCTTAAATAAATTTGCGAGCACTTTAGCAGCGCCCTATTTTAAGTATTGTCTCTCTAGCTACGAAATTGTGTAATTATTTGTCCTAATTAGAGAATCTGCAGCTAGATTACATAATATAGTATAGATTAGTTTGATTGAGTCTCCAATTTATTCGTTCGAAAACTAAAATATTTTTAATTTTTCGTACGTAACGAGATTTTGTTTGCATTGCATGAAATCGGTGGACAGCCCATAGTTTATGCATATTCTCTCATCTAAAACCGCTTTTCACTTTTCCCTTTGTCCACTCTTTTTTTTTCTTCTTCTTATTATTATAACATATGATTGACACATATTTCTTTGTTTTGGGCCCGTTTTGTAGACGCCTCAAGTTAAATTTTATTTTTAAATCATTCAATGGAACTATTTGTGAGATTTAGCCGTTTAGGTTAAACGCTAACATAATAAAAATGGTTTAGGTTAAGCGGAATGACTAATATCATACCATCGAGGACAACACAAATATGATATACACAAACGTTTACAGAAAATTTTCAAATAAAGAATGTATATTGAGATTATGTACAAATTCCATGTGAATCATAATATTAAATGCTGCACAAAAATGTTTGGAAAAGTTAAATACATACCTTTAAATTGTAATTATGTCAAGTCATCTTCTAATGCATGTTATTGAGTTAGTAGTTAATGCACCCCAATACTTACAGCGCACATAAAAAGTGTCATCACAAGAATCTTTAACTAGGATGTTACATTGTACAAGAATGCTTATCCTAAAAGATAACTCTAACTGAAATATATATCATTCACCATTTTTGCATCTACGTATATGTAAATGAGCTGGGAATTTTTAACTTACTTCCGTAGAGATCTAGAGTATATAAAAAATCAATGAGGTCTAGATGCTGATAAAATTACTAGCTAACATTGACTATATATCAGCTAGTTTATATTATTGTTACGACTATTCTAAGCATGGCGTACGTACAAGATAGTAATATATACGATCATACTAAAACTTAATATATAATTTAGGCATTGTGAGGCTACGGATACAATATCTAATCTTAGTGATACAAATTGAAGACTTATCATGTCAAAACGAAGAATCAAGTTTCATATATCCATCGCGTTTCCATGTTGGCTATATATAAAAACCGGGTTTGGTATTGGGTCTAAGATTATCCGGTTATCATAAATTATTGCAATAAAACTGATTTCCATATAGATTTCAAAAGTTTGTCTTAGGGTTTAACATTTTTAAAAAGAACAGTGCGAAAGAAAGAAGAAAAGTATGTTGTCATATATGTTAGATTGTTTCATTCTATATAGTTTTGAATCTTTTGATGTTTGAAGTCGAAAATATGATATTTTTTGCTAGTTTTATAAACAGGGTGTGATCTCAAAGAGAGAGAGACAGAGAGATATCGCATTGTCGTATAGGATGGGTTTTACAAACATGATTGAGAGGAGATGGAACGGGAGTGTACAGGAGCATCATTGTAATTTTGTCCACCCATACCAAAACCTGGAGGTTTATATATACAATCATTAATATAACCGTTTATACAACAACAAAAAAAGAATAAGAAAAAAAAAACTAAAACCAATAATATTCAGTAGTTATAGCAACGAGAATGCGTATGAATAAGAAGTTAAATGGCAACGTCATATTCTCCCATCCATATATAAGTGTACGTTAAAGTAAGAGCTCACGTATAGTCGGCATGTCACACTCATTACATTTTTTATTCATCAAACATACTTTTCCAATCATGCTAGTAGGTGTTATGGCATTTTTATTCACGAATTTTAATTGGTCCACCCATACATAACAAATTGAAATTATTTATATAAAACATTGTGTACAGAAAAACATAGTGTTGCATCATAACTTTAGATTTTAGCATACACTCTCACACACATACAACACGATCTCGGGTCCCCCGGTTTTATCTCGTGTCCTCTCTACTGATGCCATGATATTATTTGTGCGAACTAAATTATATTTCGGGAGTTTTATACAGTTATAAATTTTGCACTTTGCGTGAAACGAAGGGCAAAAGATCATTCCCGTATATTCTGAATTTAGGAGGCATATATATCTTAGTTTTTTTTTTTTTTTTTAAATACATCACATATATAGTGGAATCAAATTGCGGGTATATATGTCATTTTAGTTATCGTTATATATGGATAGAGAAATCTTAGCATATGATTTTTGGATGACTTAGATGCATGCTGGATCAAACTCCAAATTAAAAATGTACAAAGGTTTGAGATACAGTAAACGGTTTTTGGTTTTGATCATGTTACTTTCATTTACAACATTAGGTAAATTACATATAAAGACCACCAAGCCATACACGCCGTAAGTCTAGACCATCTAAACCATGTTGTTCGGACTGCCAAATCTGTATCTAAACCTGTTAGCTAAGTATAATCCGGTGAGAGTTTGTGTAGCGTCTAAGTGTCTCCTTGATGGCTGTATATCTTACTTTGTTGAGTGTTATTCAAAATCCAACGTGGTTAAAATATTGTAGTAGTTATCTATACATGTAAAGCAAAAACTTTTGTAATCCGTGGCTAAAAAACAACGCTATCTACTGCTTATACAGTTCATGTTAGTCTAATAAATCTAGTCCCTATAAATGCCTTATCATAGAGTAAAAGTGCATACTAGACAAATCAAATACATTTGTTATATAAGACTAGACTTCAACTTTCACTAATACATCACCGGCTGATAATTAAGCCTCTACAAACAATTTTAACGAGTTTTGCACTAGTGAATATATAGGTTAGGTTAAAAAACAAAAATCAATAAAATCAACAGATATTTTAACTATTCAGCCACTAGATAACGATAAAAACATGATTTGAAACTTTTCAAATTGATCGAAGAACGCCTTGATATATCGGGGGTGGAGCACAGGGCCATGCCTCAGGTCCATTCGATCCACTAATCCACTATTGGATCGATCAAATTAGTCAAAAGTTGCGAATTTTTTTCTGTTATTTAATGAGACATCAAAATATCAAATTCGACACGATTCATATTTTTCATATTATACATTTCCATAGAAACAAATGGAACGACTTTTTGAAATAAAAACAAATGAAACGAATAGAAAAAAAAAGAAAAAAAAAAAGGTAGGGACATTCAATTATTACAACATAAGAAGGGAGCTTTATGAGAACACGAGCCAGATTCAGTTAATTATGTCTACTTCTGGTATATATATAGATATATATTACTTATTTTAATTTTGTTTTTTTGTTTTTACACCAAAGATTTGTACGAATCATAATCAAAGTCACATCTCATCTCACATTCACATGTTCAAAACTATTCATTTTACCCTGGAAATCAAAGTTACATTTAATTCGTGTCTTCCGATTTGTTTAATGCCAGCTTGCAAATTTTTATGTTATTTATGATCGCCTAAGTCAAAATTTTTAGATAGCATCCTATATAATGATTAGTGTTATCATTTTGCTCGTGTAGGGGCTAATTATCATAATTCTATGTTTTTTCTTTCAAAAGTCATACTTGAGTGAGAGGAGCAGCTACCTGTGAGAGTTTCGAAGATACCTATTGGGCTAAAATAAAGCCCATTTTCTGGTCAGCCGTTTATAAATTCGAAGGTCCAGTCCAGCTATTATGTAATGGTTTAGGTGACAAGACTAGCGGACCAACCGGTCCATGGTTCAATTTTTGAAAAAAGTATCGTTATCCAATATTGGTTTTATTTTGGAAAAAGTATCTTTAGAGAAATTCATTTTCTAAGTTAAAAAAAATCAGAATTTACATTTTATTATTTGCTTTCTTTTCTTCTATTATAGTCTTTTCATTATTCGTATAAATCGTACAACAAGAGATAACCATGAAGAAGAGTAGAAATTTCCAGAGTAGTTTGTTGTTGTAATGAAGTGAATGATTTTTTTGGCTTTGCGACGAATTGTTTTTTTTTTTGGTAACGTTTGAAGTGCGCGTGGGGGTTAGCAAAAATACACTTATATCAGAAGAGACCTTAGCTGTATGGTCCCATACTTTGGATGTTGTTAAGCGTAGACGCTACTCTTTAATTTAACATTCTCAGTTCCCATTTATGCTCCATATTTTTTAATCAATGTTAGAAGAATTTGGCCCACGACCACGAGTAACAATCGTATGGGCTTCGAGAAAACCTTCTTTAAAAATCCAACGATCCAGATTTGACCCAAATTGGTTTGAAGATAAATAATATAAATATGAAAAACTGCACTCGATTCAATGATTGTGTTTTTATTTACTCTTTTTTTCTTGCTTTGAGTTGTCTCTCTATCTATCCTATCCATCTCTCTTTCCCTCTCCTCACTATTGTTATCTTTCGTTGTTATTTTATTATAGTGTTCTTCTTTGTTTCTGAGAAAACATTGGGAAGTTTTACCAAAAAAAAAAAAAACATTGGGAAGTCTGATTAGTTTTTTTTGGTGAGGGAAAAAAATAGCTAGTGTGTGTGGGATTGTAATATCATAGGAATTCAAACTTAAAAATCACCATGGGCATTCGGCGGAAACCGGACAAACCGAACCGAACAACCCGAAAATTTCGGTTATCGGATCAAACCGAAGAAAGAAAGCATAACCGTTCGGTGCAATTAGATTGGGTAATCAGATTTCGGTTCGATTCGGTTCGGTAATCGGACCGATCGATTTACTAAAACCCGCAGAAGTATATAACCCTAAGTCTCTAACCGTCTCCATTAACCCTAGTTTTCTCTTTTCTTTCTTTCTGAGACAAAGCAGTCAACATCATGCGATTCTGAAATCAACTCCGCAGTTCATCCTTTTTTTCCGATCTAATCAAAATATCCTTTATTCTTCTTCATCAACTCATCTTCTTCTTCTTCTAAAGAGTTCTACTTCCTCATCTTCTCAGTCTTTCGCGATCTACAACCCGGATTGAGAAGTTTGTAAAGGTCAGTTCTTTTGTTGTTCTTCATAGTGAATTTGTATGTGTTCTTTTGATGTTTTTAGTAGTCAATTTCTATATGTTCGATTCGTTAGCAACCTTTTAGGAGATTGGATAAAAAAAATTAGGGTTTGGGTTCCAATTTAAGTATGAAATTTGGGGTTTTGTTCCTTAGTTGTTTGTCTCCGTCAATTTGTCTATCTCCTATTCGTTTGGTTTCCAATTTCAGTATGAAATTTAGGGGGTTTGTCTCCATCAATTGGTCTATATGCAATTTAGGGTTTATCTTGTATGTATTTTGTTTATGATATAGTTTCAATATGTTTATTAATTCGGGACAATTTAGGTTATGCTTCGATTTGGGACAGTTTAGGTTAGGATTCAATTTGGGACAGTTTAGGTTTCTGCCGGTTTATCTTCTATGTACTTTATTTATGAATGTTATTCTAAGCTAATGTGAGCATTAAATTGATTTGTAGATGACTAATGAGAACGAGGAACATCCAGTTCAACCCGAACAACAAGAAGAAGATGCAACTGCGAATGTTGAGGTTCAAACCGGGAAGAAACGCCCAAGACCTGCATCTGCTGCTGATAAGCCTCCCAAACCACGAAAGAAGTATGCAAAAAGAGCTCCTGTTTGGGAACATTCTCTACAAAGGGAAGGGGAGACTTATAAGAGCTACTGTAAGTATTGTGCAGCAGAGATTGGTTGTGATACTAAAGCAGTGGGTACTAGCCCAATGATAGGTCACATTAGTAGATGCAAACAATACAAGGATTGGGTGGAAAAGGAAAAGCAGAAGGTTCTAACTGGTGATAACAATGGGAATTTGAAGGTGATCAAGTATGATCCGATGCTGTTTAGAAGGTCAGTTAATGAGATGGTAGTCGTCAATGAGTTGCCACTCTCATTTGTAGAATCAGATGGATGGAAGCGGTTCTGCTTCAATATTTTGCCGTTGTACAAGACATTCTCCAGAAGGACTTGTAGTAAAGACATTGTGGCGATGTATCTGCAAGAGAAGGCAGCAGTGAAGAATTTGTTCAATGTAGAGAAACAAAGGGTTTCTCTAACTACGGATATATGGACGTGTCCTACTACTTCTTACGGCTACATGGTGATCACGAGTCACTGGATTAATACTGAGTGGGAATTGCAGAAGAGGATTCTAAGCTTCAAGGTCATCACTGATCATAAAGGAGACACCATTGCAGGCCAGTTGATGGATTTTTTAGACGATTGAGGGATTGAGAAAGTCTTCACAGTTACAGTTGATAATGCAAAGAACAATGACAAGGCTTTGGATGCTTTTAAGGATTAGTTAAGGCTGAGAGGAGGAGAAGCATTAGTTAGAGATGGTGATTATCTTCATATGCGTTGCTGTGCACATATCCTCAATCTGATTGTTGGAGATGTTTTGAAGAAGGCAAATCATCATATTGTTGCGGTTAGAAATGCAGTGAAGTATGTTCGGTCATCGTTCACTAGGCTTAAATCTTTCGCATTGAGGTGTGACACTAGTAAGATGTGTAGAGGGAGTCTGCCATTGGATATTTGCACACGCTGGAACTCAACATATCTGATGTTGAGTTCTGCTTTGAAGCTAAGGAAGGCTTTTGAAAAGATGGAAGCTGAGGACAAGTTGTACTGTGATTATTTTGAGGAAGATGATGAGAAAACAAAGGCTAAAAGAGTTGGACCGCCAACTCATTCGACTTGGGATGAAATTGCAATGTTGGTAAAGTTTCTCAAAATCTTCTATAAGTGCACTTTAATATTCTCTGCTTCCAATTCGGTTAGTTCCACCTTGTGCTACAATGAGATTGTGGACATTGAGAGGAATCTGATGAGTAAGTGTACCAGTCCTGATGCGGAGATCAGAAAGCAGGCTCATGTAATGAGGGATAAATTTGATAAGTATTGGGATGGGTTGAAGAGCATGAATCCTCTGGTTATTGTGGCTAGTGTCTTTGATCCTCGAAACAAGATGAAGTTTGCTTCTCTCTGCTTCGACCAGCTGTATGGTAAGGACACAATTGAGACTCGGCACCTCAATGCAAAAGTTTCTGATGTAATGAAGAACATGTATGATCATTACAGCTACAAGCTGAGCACACCAGAAGCTATAGAAGACACCACTGCTTCTCAGCCACAGTCTAACGTTTTTGAGTTATCAGATGATGAAGATGGTTGTGAGGGGATACTTGCAATACTCGGAAAGGTGGTTGGGTTGAAGAGTAATGCAGATAACTTTAATGAGTTACAACAATATCTAGCAGAAAAACCTGAGCCCAGAGTAGAGAATAAGTTGGGGATGGCTTATGATGTTCTCAGTTGGTGGAGACGTAGTAGCTCAAAGTATTCGGTCTTGTCAGAAATGGTTAGAGATGTTCTAGCCATTCAAGCCTCATCAGTTGCTTCAGAATCGGCTTTCAGTACAAGTGAGAGGGTCTTGGATCCTTACAGAAGTTCTCTAACCACTTACATGGTTGAGGTTTTGTTGTGTACCCAACAATGGTTAAAGTCTTCTTATAAAGGAGAAGCAGTCGTAGCAAACTTGGCCCAGATGTTGGAAGAAGTTGAATTCTTTGAGTCTCTCGGTAAGTTTAACTTCTCTAGATTTAGTAATCCTTTCAAATCTTTTTATATCTATAAGTTTACTAATATCTTGTCTCTGTTTTCTTCTATAGATTCTCGGAATCCAACGGAAGCTATTCCATGATTCTTCATAGTATGACAGGTATGATTGTGGTTCTAAGTGTTCATATGCCTTTTCTTTTTGTTTTTGATTAACATTGTTTTTGTTATGATTTTCACAGGTAGGAAGCTGCGTATTTTGTCCTTTTTGATGCGTAACGCAACCTTAACAATGGATAGTGTAGTACTGACTTTGAAGCTGCTCTTTTGACTACTTTTTGATGCGAAGTAGCATGCTTTTGTTGATGGAATGATTTTTTGATGTAATGCTAGCTTAAACTAGATAAAATGCTAGCTTAGCAGCTTCTCTAATGGTCTGTAAGGGTATGTAGTCTGTACTAGTAGCTTAAAGTCTTTAAACTCATTAACACAACTTTAAGCTACTAGTACATGAACTTAGCAGGTTCTATTTGCTGTTGATTTCAAAAAATCTCTAATTCGGGTAAAATAAACTGAATTAGAGATTAGTTTCGGATGAAAAATTAAATCAGGTAACCGACCCGATTAATCCGAGTACCGTCCGAACCGAACCGTATTTCAATTTAAGTTTAATTCGGTGAAATTTTAAAAAGCCCGAATTCAGAAAAAAACGAACCACCCGATTCCGCCAAACGCCCAAGGTGATTAAAAAGTGTTGTGATGAGGTCATCATCAACAGTCAATATTCTGGGTAACTAGTTCTGCTCCACACAATCTTTTCCTATCCTCTCTCTTCTTTTTTTTTTTCGAATTATGAGGTGTGTGGTAGTGATATTTCTAAATTTTAACAGTTCCTCTAGCCTAGAGATATTTGAAAGGAAAAAAGCCCATTTGGTGATCTGGTTCATCATAAACAAAGGAGGATACGTTCGTCATTTCAAAAGTGTTATTGCCTTAGGTTCGTTTGCCCGTCCAATCGGTGACACACCACCTATTTAAATCGGAATAATTAATCGTTAAAAAAAAAGAGTCAGAAGAAATGGTTCGATCTTCTTATTTTTCTTTCTCAAACCGAGAGATCCATAAATCGGGATCCTAATCTGTTAAGCTATGTCTACCATTACCGAAGTATCATCTACTAAAGTATCAGTATCATTTTAATATATGACTTAGGTCTATGTCAAGGAGGTAAACCAGAAAAGTTTGGGTAGAGCCGGATCGAAATGTTGGCTAGGTAAACGTCCTGTAGTAAGAGGAGTAGTTATGAACCCTCTTGCGGAGGAACCCTTGGGTTTTCGGGGCATTGGATTCTCACTAATGTTTGCGTTACTCAAGCCGACATTCTCACTTCTATTGGTGTATGCGCATGAGAAATAAGGAATCTTGTGAGCTCCATTAAGGAAAATATCGGAATTTGTATACTATATGTAGAAAAAATCAGTGAATTTGACATTCATATTCTCTATATCAGAGTTATGTAACATCTTTTTTACTAATAAGTTTTCGACTAATTTCCAGTTTTAAGGGTTAAAAAGAAAAGAAAAGAAAAAAAAATTGGAAAGTTACGAGATCCTAGCTGTCACCACGTGGCAACCGCTGACCTGGCAAAAGAAAAAGCGACCAATCACAGAGCAGTGTCTGTAATTTAAACAAAAACAAAAGGAAAACAAATTATGGTATAAAATAATAAAAATGTCAGTGTGGAACCCATTTGTAAAATCATTTTTTTTTTTTTTTTTAAAAGGACCCATCAATTTTTCGTAAAGTTCAAAAATTAAAAACCCAAAAAACACACACGACGCCTCACGAACAAACGACTAACATAACGCCACGTGGCTAATTACAACGATCTGAGCCATCCGTGGCAGTTTTCTCGGGTAGCTAGATCGGTCAGCTTCACCGAACAGATCTGAACCGTAAGATCTAAATTCAACGGTTTGATTGAAACTAAGCGTTATATCGGTCAGATTCCAATGGCCTTTAAGTAGAGATGATGCCTCTCATCTTCTTCCTCCTCATCGGCCTATCTCCCCCAAAACCCCTCTTTTTCTTTTTAACCTTCCAAAATTTTATTTTTTTCCGACCGCCGGGAATTTTCGCCGGTGATGTAATTTTCCCGCCTTTTTTTTTTTGTTTTTGGAGGTTAAAGTTTTCTATTTTTTTTTTTTTTTTTATAAAAGAAGTGGGAAGAAACACGACATGACCCAGCGATTCGTATGGCACCGGCTGTTTTGGCTACCTTAAACGAACCGTCGTACCAGGAACAATGCGGCGCCGTTTTTATGAGGAAATTTACGAACCAATCCCTCGCCGAAAACACCAATAGCCTTCATCCTCCTCCTCTCTTCAACCCTAACCCTAACCCTAACCCTAATTTCGACGGGAGCAATTCGGGCAAGCAGTTCGATGATTCGTCGGGTTTTGGAAGCTACGCTACTTTCAATGTCGCTGGGTACTCCTCGAATCAGCTCAGGGAGTTGAAGAAGCGTTTCACCTCTGAGCTCGAGCAGGTTCGGATCTTGAGAGAACGGATCGACTCAGGCACGTTCGGGACTCAGCAAGCTTACACTTTACCGGAGGTTCCCGCCGTTCGTTCAGCTCCGTTGAACAGTTTCGCCGGTGAAACGAACGAGCTTGGACCGAAGAAGAAGAAACAGAAGAAGAATGTGTCAGCTCTGAAGCGAAGCAATCAATTGGCTACTTTGGATCCGGAGTCGGAGAAAGTGTTGGCGGGTATGTTGAATACTTGTGGTCAGATCTTGGTTAAGCTGATGAAGCATAAATGGGCTTGGGTGTTCAATACCCCTGTTGATGTGGTTGGCTTAGGGCTTCATGATTATCATGTGATCGTGAAGAAACCTATGGATCTGGGTACGGTTAAGTTGAATCTTGATAAGGGGCTTTACGTTTCGCCCATTGATTTCGCTACCGATGTGAGATTGACATTTAACAATGCAATGTCGTATAATCCAAAGGGTCAAGATGTGTACATTATGGCTGAGAAGCTTCTGGATCATTTTGATGGAATGTTCAACCCTGCATTCAAGAAGTTCGAGGCTCAGCAGCTAAAACTCACTGGTTCATCATCTCGTCCTGAACCTGAGTTCAAACAAGAGTTTAAACCTGAGTCTAAGCAAAGACAGTGGAATCAGAACCCTATGGTGGCGAATCCTAGGAAAGGAACAGAGCAAATATCTATAGCTAAGAAGCTTGATTCAGTGAAGCCGCCACAACCTACATTGCCTCCTCAATTAGTCGAGCCTACACGTGTGCAATCTCCTTCTCCTCCGCCTCCTCCGGTGGTTCAGCCTCAACCACCACTTCCGCAGCCGGTTACTGAAGAAGTTGAAGCGCCTCCTGATGTGAGTGAAGTTACAAAAGGGAGGAAAGGGAAGTTGCCGAAGCCTAAGGCAAAGGATCCAAACAAAAGGTTGATGACCATGGAGGAGAAGTCAAAGCTTGGTATGAATCTACAAGACTTACCTCCTGAGAAGCTTGGACAGTTGGTTCAGATTCTCAAGAAGAGAAACGGACATTTAGCTCAAGATGGAGACGAAATTGAGCTAGATATAGAAGCTGTTGATAATGAGACTCTATGGGAGCTTGATCGGTTTGTGACAAATTACAAGAAGATGGCTAGCAAAATCAAGCGCCAAGGGTTTATCAGGAATGTGACAACTCCACCTAGAAACATGGTAAGCGAATCAGCTCTGCCTCCCTCTCCAAACAGCCGTTTGATTTTTGTGCTGTCAATACTTAAATTGCTGTCTTGTCCTCTGTGTCTCTTAGACTTCGATGGCAGAAATGGGTAGTGCGGAGAAAAGAACAAGGAAAGGAGATGCAGGGGAAGAGGATGTTGACATTGGAGAAGACATACCAATAGAAGATTACCCATCAGTAGAGATTGAAAGAGATGGTACTGCTGTTGCAGCAGCTGCTAGTAGTGGCTCTAATTCTTCTTCAGGCAGTTCCAGTTCTAGTAGTGGTTCCTCGTCTAGTGGTATATATCTCTTTTAACCTTTTTTCCTAAAACCCTCCTTGCTAAAAGTTTCTCCTTTTAGTTGTGTCATTACTAATAGTTTTTTCGTTTGACGCTTATTTGCAAAATCAGGGTCAGGAGGGAGTTCATCAGGTAGTGATTCTGATGCAGATAGTGTCCAATCGCCATTTGTGGAAGCAAAAGAAGCTTAATGATAGAATCATTTGGGGATTTTAGCCATTGATTCTGTCCTGAAGTACTAGGAACGTTTAGCTGTGGGTGTAAAGGGAGGAAGGAAGGAAGGGAGAGAAACTGAAAGGAATGGATTTGTTTTTTCTTTGGATGAAAGCCTTAGGAAGCAGTTGTAGGTAGAGAAAGATGTAAGGGGTAGATAGAGAGAATTCTAGGTTAAGCAAGAAGAAGAGTTTGTTATTTAATTACCTGTTAGAGGTAGGAGTTGTTTAGTGTAATTGTGAAATGCTGAACAGTGGGTGAGAGAGTGAGTGGGCAGGAGGAGAAGAAGAAGAAGACGGAGAGTGTCTTTTGGGTTCAATGAACTTATTTTTTTCTTGCTGTTGTTAGTGTTCAAGAGTTTGGTTCTGGTAGGAAAAAAGGTAATCGAAGAGAAGAAAGTAATCAATGCAATGTAGTAGCTGAGTGAAGTAAATGGTTGATATATCAATGTCATTTGTTGAGAAAAGTTGATTTTCATTATCTTGAGAGTACTAAAATGTTGTGTTAAAATACAAGATTCAAGCAGTAGCAGCTAAGAGTCCATTGTGTCTGAGAAGAGGCTCAGGTGAAGGCTCGCGTCCTCTAAACTCAACAAACACCTGATGATCGTAATATTGAATCAATTAAACACTGAATTGCCATAGATATTGAAACTATTATTATATGAACAGCTACATAATCAAAATACCTTGAGAGGCGCTTTTCCTCCTCCAAGTGCAAGTATGGTGTTTCTGAATCTCTGTCCTGTTTCCTTAACAGCCTGTTTGCATATTATAATTTCATAATCTCGTGTCTGAACTTGTCGTTACTAAAAATGTATTAAAGGGTTATAGCATATATGGGTTACCTTAATGTCATCCAGTCCAGCGTCTTCAAAAGCTGAAAAAGCATCTGCAGACAAAACTTCTGCCCACTGCAAGTTTTCCGAGAAATTTGGGTGAGAATTATGAAATCCAGTTAGAGTTTTGCTATGTATAGATTCAAATATACCTTATAACTGTAATATCCAGCTGCATATCCCCCTGAAAACTCATGAACAAGTGAATGGTTAATCAAAAAACCACCAAACACCAAGTATATATGTATATATATCTCAGGGTTTTAAAGGATTGCTAACCTGCAAAAATGTGACTGAAGCTACAGAGGAATCTATCCTCAGGAAGTGGAGGGATGACTTGGGTTTTAACTGATACCCTTTGATCAACGTCATAGATGGACTCGGGTCCCCCTGGTACGTATTTTGTGTGTAGCTCAAGATCAACAGTGGCAAATTTCAACTGAAATTCAAACATGGAACCATCATTACTTTGTACCACTGAATATATAAAACCTTAGCAGTTTCTTGTGTGGTACTTTGTACTCACCTGACGAAGACTAAAGGACCCTGCACGGAATGTTCTTGCAGCAAGGATTTTCTTGTATACTTCCTCTGGGAGTGTTTCTCCTGTTTGATAATGCTTGGCTATACTCATTAAAGTGTCCCTGAAACCAGCAATCCAGAATCATAGCGCTCATTTAACATAACTTTCAGTTGAAAATTACAAAGCGGGTAAAATTTCTCTCTGTTAATGAACGAACTCCTTAGTACCTGTGGTAGCACCAATTCTCCATAAACTGTGATGGTAATTCAACTGCGTCCCACTCGATATTCCGGATACCAGCCACTAGCCCCTCATCTTCCTTGGTAAGCATATGCTGGAGAGCATGTCCAAATTCATGAAATACTGTCTCTACCTGTAAATCAGAGTGACGTTATAGTCAGCAAGTGAAAAAAATCGAGATTTCATGTCAAGCTAAGATATAAGCATGATAATTTTTCTCATTCACCTCGCGGAATGTCATAAGGCTTGGCTTGTCACCTACTGGTGGAGTTTGGTTGCAGACCATGTGCGCAACAGGCAGCCTAACAGAAGAGCCTTTCTGAGCCATGACTCGGCTACGGGAAACAACCTCATCCATCCAAGCGCCGCCTCTTTTCTCTGAAGGGCGAGAGTATGGATCAAAGTAAAAGTAAGCAATTGGGTTCCCAGAAGAATCTTTAACGCGGTAGAACCGAACATCGCTGTTCCAGACCTTCAAATCAATAATATATTTCAATTAGCAGACTTTAGTAATTATATTTTAGATGTATACTAAACAGATAAAATTCTAGATCTTACCGGAGCTACACCATCTGCTGGTTCAATATCGATTCCAAATAGTGTATTAGCTAGACTGAAAAGTCCATCCATAACTTTTGGCAGTGAAAAGTATGGACGTAGTTCTTCCTAAAAAGACCAAAATGGGAGATAAAGATCAAGACTTTCAAAATGATATATTTGAATAATAAGCTAAAGAAGGACTAAAAACCTCATTAATATCGTATTTGGATTCACGAAGCCTCTCACTCCAGAAAGTGGTGTCCCAGTGAGTCAAACTGTCAGATTCTGCAGCACTTTGGTTCTTTGCAAAACTCTTGAGGTCTTCCATGTCTAATTTATACAACGAATAAAAAAAGTAAAAATTATGTATTGGAGAGGTCAATTCCAAAGCTACGGCTTCAAACTGTTACAAGTTGCAACAGTAACGTGATTCGAAAATATAATGTATGTTACCTAGAACAGCCGCATCCCAGGAAGCGCTACGAAGCTTCTCTAAAAGCTCTGCTGCTTTCTCAACAGTAGCCATTTTCATAGACATGCTTACCTGGAACAACAGAGAACACCATTAAGCCAATTAGAAAGAGAAAAAGAAACGCTTATACTTAGGTTGATGACTCTACCTCAGCGTAATTGTTGTAACCAAGAAGCTTAGCTTTTTCCAAGCGGAGCTTCAAAATCTGGTCAATAATTGCTGTATTATCCAAATCACCAGAAGAGGCACGAGTTAGGTAAGCACGGTACAGCTCCTCACGCAGAGCTCGGTTTTTGGCATGTTGCATAGCAGGAAGATAACTAGGGGCATCCAGTGTAATGATCCATGGTCCATTCTCAGCAGTTGCATTTTCATGGCCCTTAATGTCACGGATCAAGAAGCAAAAAATTGACAAACCCCCAAAGAAAAGAAACATGGAACGTTGCATATTTTTCAGTTAGTATTATTAATACCTTGGAAACAGCAGCCTGTGCGAATAGCCCAAGAGCGGATGGAGGCAATCCCTCGATCTCTTTCTTGTCTGTTATCAACTTTTCAAACTTCTTTGTAGCATCCAAAACATTTTCAGAAAACTTATGAGAAAGCTTTTCGAGTTCCTGCAATCAAGAACCGAAATGAAGTAAGCATTAGTATTGAGAAATGACAGTTCCTTAGGAAAGCAAGACAGTGAAAACCTCAAACAAACTGAAATTAATATACAAAAGCTCAAAAGAAACCTGTTCAATCTTGTTAAACTCTTCTCTCTTGCCATCATCAAGAGCAATACCTATGAGAACCGCCTCCTTTATTTGTGCTGAAATCAAGCTGAAACAACAGTTAGAACACTTGCAAAGAGAATGAAATATATGTTCTTTCAATACTCCAAACTAGAACTACTTGCCTTCAACTAAACGTTGACGAGCTTCACTGAGTGAAGACCAATCAGGAGAATCACGAATAGCTTTAAAAGCATTGTAAATAGGCTTGCTTTGCCCCAACCTGAGCTGGAACTTCACCTTCTCTGGCTGCAGAAGAAAAGATTCAAACAAAATAATAAATACAAAAAATTCACGGCACAAACACACTAAAGCAAGAATGAGAAGACTGTTTATAAAAGAGGACCTGAACGTCTTCGATAGCAGCACGAAGCTCAGGTGTGTCCTTGACAGCTTTAAGGTGATTCACCATTCCCCAAACAACAGTTAACCGATCAACAATTTTCTCTAATGGTTCAACCAGTTTCGGCCACGATGGCTCCACAGATTTCTCTAGCTCCTCTAATTCAACTTCCTAAAAAATTCAAAAAAAAAATCCATAAAAAAAAATCGAATCAAAGATACATAAATCGGAAACGAAGAACGGGGAGAGAACATACGAGGTGCTTCAATAGAGCACGAATCCCAGGACGGACGTGACTGGCATCAACGGAATCAAACGGAGGGAAATCGAAATCCTGCAAGAGGGGATTCGAGGAGAGAGTCTCGGCGGAGTCCACGGCGGCGGCGACGGCGGAAGACATGGACGGAGGAAAGGAAGAGAAGGGATGGAAGGAGGTGGAAGTGGTGGATCTAGGAGGAGGGAGACAGAAAGAGAAAGAAGAAGACCAGATGGGGCAAGAGTATGATTTACGAAAAGTTGAGGGACGAAAATGTGAAGAAGAAGAAGATGAGAAATAGTATTTGTGAGCGTTGGTTGGTTTTTTAGGATGAGGTGAACGACGAAGAAGATTGAGAGAGGCTCGAGAAGTTGGAGTCGCCATTAACATGTTTGCTATTACGAGCGTTGCCAGTATTCTTATTCTCTTCATTTTTCTTTTTTTCTTTATTTTTTTCTCACACACCTTTTTTTTAGGGTATGATAATTTCTGGTAAATTGGTTTGAGTGTGACACAATCGTTTTTATGTGAGCTTCCAAAAGGGTGAAATTTTAAATCAATTAAATAACTTTATATTATATATATATTTTATGTTTGAAATTTATATAGCAGAAAGCTGGAATAGCTCAGTTGGTTAGAGCGTGTGGCTGTTAACCACAAGGTCGGAGGTTCGACCCCTCCTTCTAGCGTTTTTCGTCCCTTTTTTTGTTTGGAAGTGTTTGTTGTTGTACAAACAGAACAGTAATGGCCTCACAAGTTAACGAGTCACGGGAGATACGTAAATAAAATAAGTTGTTCGACTAGAGAAGAGAGGCCCAAAAAACAAACACGACACACGTTCAAGATAGCGATAACGTTTAATAATATTATAACAGATAGCGATAGTGATGTAGCTTTATGTGAGTAGTGTCTTGTTCCCCAAGACCAATGCTCTCTGGCAAACAAACAATTACCCATATCATTAAAAATCATGATTTACTTATGGTGATAAGAAAATTAAATATTCAAAAAATCCCTAGGCGTGATTAATTTAAAACCATACCATAAAATCTATAAGCACGTTTAGGTCAATGAAATTTAAGCAACGGAGTTAAAGTTGATAGTTACTTCACATTGTATGACCATTTTATTATTACCAAACCAAGGATGTAGCCATGTAGGTATAACAATAACAAAAAATGTTGACTAACAACAAAAAAACACTTACAAGTTTCACATAAACCAAGAAATTGTGAGTTGCCAAAAAATCAAGAAATTATGATTGGACCGCCAAAACATAAGCATCCAAAAATGTAGTACATTATATTCAATTTTTTTTTTGGTAAATCCATTTATTGTTGTTAGCTTTTACCTCTTCTTCCGTCGATTACAAACCCCAAATTTTCATTCAATCAAAATAAACACTTTCATTTTTCTTTTCTTTCCCAGAAAATGGATAGAGATCTAGCCGACAACCGTAAACCATCGTACGTCAACAGTCGATGCTTGAGTTCGCCGTTATCTTGTCTCATCCACACAGAGTCAGAGTACGTTCGAATCAGTAACCACGACAAGAAGAAGACGAGATCAACTCCGATGTTAAGGGGTTTGATGAGAAGATTGTTATTGGTCAGAAGTTGCGGATTCGAGAAGAACAACAAATCGAAAACGTTAGTGACGTTTCACTACGATGCTGTGAGTTATTCGCAGAACTTCGACGATGGTTTTAATTTGCGCGATGATGATCGTAGTGCTTTTCGAGATCTTCGAAAACTGAGTCCGGATCACTAATATAGTTATATCAATTTTACATATGCTCTGTTTTTTTTGTTTCTTTCAGTTTTTATCGTCGAACATAAGATCCAATATTCGTATGTACCTAACCTGTCTTGTTTATTACATTTGTACCATGAACTTTTGTTTATCAAGTATATATATATACCCAAACAGTTTTGTTTATTACATGTGAAATTTCGTTAACTTGTTTGAGATACCATTGGATATTTTTCAGCAGATTGGCTGGAGTAATTCTGTCAAAGCATGATAAGGCTAAGGTAACCCCTGAGGTTGATTCTAGTTCTCTAATAATGAACTTGTTTTTTTTTTTCTGATATCAGTTTTGTTGTTGACTTGAGGATGGTCCCAATCTTCATCCTAAAACAGCGAGGCCTAATGTTTCTGGTTATAGCCATGGGTTCGCTTTCTTTCTTGCCCCTGCAGGCATTGTTTCATAGGTCTTTCAATGAAACCAACGGTTACTCATCTCGGTTCCCACTTGTGCATATCGAATTTGATACGTATTATATAATATGGAATGGGATTCTGTTGATATTATGTCTCAAGTTTGGATCAACAATAACTCGCTTGCTTCCTCTAACTACACTTCTTGGAATGCAAGCTTGCACAGTCAAGATGCATGTAGGTCATGCGCGGATATGTTATGATTCAGCTTCTATAAACTTGAGCATCTCTTGGGCTTACCAAGAAACATCTAATCCTCTGGAGAGTTCGAGTCTTTGCTTTCCTTCATTTTCTACGTCATCGACCTTGCGAAGGTGCTTCCTGCAGAAGTTACCATTGGGTTTTCAGGTTCTACAGGAGCAAACACGGAAGAAAATAGCTATAGAGAGAGAACTCCAAACAAGACAAGAATAATTATTCTAGGTTTGCATGTGAAAGGTTAGGCAATGTTGTCTTAGCAGAGCCTGCATCAAAATGGATACCTTTTACTGAAAGCTCAGCATGGCTTTTGGATAGGGTTTCACAGGCGGAAGCTCACAACGTGCTGATACGGATGCTGTTGCCCATCCGATCGAGGACTAGCTAGCTAGGAAGCAAAACTTGGTATTCTGATGTTGTTTTATAAATATGTCAAACTGATATGTTTGTGTTAGTCAGCGTACTTGATCTGTGTGGAATGGGATCCTGTTTATATTAAGTTTCGTGTTGGGATCACCAATAACTTGCTTTACCTTCACGAAGAGTGGAAGCAATGCATTATTCACTGGGACATCAAGACGAGTAATATAATGTTAGACTCCAATTTTAATGCCAAGCTAGGTGACTTTTGGTTGGCTCGGTTGATGAACCACGAGCTAGGTCCCCAGACTACAGGATTGGCTGGAACTTTTGGTTACAATGTGTCCTGAATACAGAGCCGGCGTTGAACTTTTTTAGGGCTACAAGCCCAAAAAAAAAAAAAAAAAAAAAAATGCAGCTCGAAGAGGTCGAACCTGAACAGTGGTGCCAAAAATAATATTCCTAAACCACTGGCCTAAAGAAAACTTTTGTAGAAAATAGCCGAAATATTTCTTTTATTATTATCGGCCGCAAGCCAATGCTTGACTTGCTTGGCCTCTTGGCCGGCTCTGCCTGAATACATTAGCACCGGAGGTGCCAGCAAAGAATCTGACGTTTATAGCTTTGGAATTGTTTTAGCAGAGGTTGTCACAGGAAAGAAATATGTGGGATCCAAGTCAAGGAAAACACAAGGGAAACTTGAGTCTGAAGCAAGTCTTTTGTATCAAATGGAAAAAGATTATGATGATATGAACCAAACAGAGTGTCTTATGGTTGTGGGGTTATTGCATTTTCTTGTCTAAATTATAGCATTTTCTTCTTTCTTTACAGTCAAACTTTTGTTTCTCCTACTTAACTGTTGTTAATTTACTCTGCTTTATACTCTCTTTCTTTGCTGTAAAATTTTCAAACCTTCTTAGCTTAAGAAAAAAATAATTTTGTGTTCCCTTCTGGTGGCTCACTTCTATTTAACACCTTTTAATTACTTAACATTGAATTAAACAGTGCTGCTTATATACTTGTCGTGCTGGTTTGGTTAGGCTGCTCTCATAAGGTTGCTAAAATGCTACAGGGAGGTCCACTTTACGACCAGTTACATTTTCAAGATTGATACGTGTAACGACACAACTTACAACTAATTTTATGATTGCAAAGTATTTAGGAGCATTCAAGAGTCTTTCAAAGGTTTTTTTATAGCACTGATTTGACTTTTTGATTAAAAGAAGGTTCAAAAGAAATTCAGTGATAGTGATCTTCTTGAATAGACCCTTATTAGATTAAGCTTCTTTTCTTGACCACTCTCTACTTTTTGAATTGTGTTATATGTTCTGTAACTTGATTATCTAAAGATCATCATTAACCAAATCTTTGCTTTATTTTACTTCTGTAAAAATCTTTACTCCATGTTCAATTCATTCTTCTACCTTTCCTATGTTCTCTTCCTTCCTTTTGTTGTTAATTCACTTTACTTCAATTTTACTAGTTTCCGGCCAGGTGATCCAGAGAACATAGTTTACAACGGGGATGCAACGCCCGATGAAGATGGAACGGTGAACTTCAACAACGATGAACAAACATCTCAGGTTGGTTGGATTACTTATTCCAAGAAAGTACCTATATGGAGTCATAGAACTGGCCAGGCTTCAAATTTTAACACAAGTTTCTCCTTCAAAATCGATGCTCGTAACCTTTCAGCAGATGGTCATGGGATCTGTTTCTTTTTCGCTCCTATGGGAGCTCAGCTACCTGCATACTCAGTTGGTGGTTTCTTGAATTTGTTCACTCGAAAGAATAATTACTCGTCTTGGTTTCCACTCGTTCATGTTGAGTTTGACACATTCAACAATCGAGGATGGGATCCTAAGGACGTTGGATCTCATGTGGGGATCAATAATAACTCGCTTGTTTCTTCCAACTACACCTCTTGGAATGCAAGCTCACACAGCCATGATATTGCTCATGCAAAGATCTCTTACGATTCCGTGACTAAGAATTTAAGTGTGACTTGGGCTTATGAGCATCCTAAGGAGAGTTCAAGCCTTTCGTACATCATCGATCTCGCAAAGGTTCTGCCATCAGAAGTTATGCTGGGGTTTATAGCTGCTGCTGGGTCAAACACAGAGGAACATAGACTTTTATCATGGGAGCTTAGTTCAACTTTGGATAGCGAGCAAGCTGATAGCAAGATAGGAATGATAGTTGGCGTTTCGGTTTCCGGGTTCGTTCTCCTGACCTTTATGGTCATCACAACCGCGGTGGTTTGGTCACGGAAGGAAAGAAAGAAGAAGAAAGAAAGAGATATAGCAAACATGATATCAATAAATGAAGACCTCGAAAGGGAAGCAGGGCCAAGAAAGATATCTTATAAGGATCTTGTGTCAGCAACCAACGAATTCTCAAGCGATAGAAAGCTGGGTGAAGGAGGGTTTGGAGCGGTTTATGAAGGAAACTTGAGAAAAATCAATACAATGGTTGCGGTGAAGAAACTATCCAGTGGTTCAAGGCAGGGAATGAAAGAGTTTCTAAACGAAGTTAAGGTCATCAGCAAACTGAGACATCGAAACCTAGTTCAACTCATCGGTTGGTGTAATGAAAAAACGAGTTTTTGCTCATCTATGAGTTACCAAATGGTAGCTTGAACTCTCACCTCTTTGGTAAAGGGCGGCCTCATATACTCTCTTGGGACACAAGGTACAACAAGATAGCTCTTGGTTTAGCCTCTGCTCTTGTTTATCTTCATGAAGAATGGGATCAATGTGTACTGCACAGAGACATCAAGGCAAGCAATATAATGTTGGATAGTGATTTCAATGTAAAGTTAGGCGATTTCGGGTTGGCGAGGCTTGTGAACCATGATTCTGGTTCCCATAAAACAGGATTGGCTGGAACTTTTGGATACATGGCACCTGAATATGTGATGAAAGGAAGTGCGAGTAAAGAGTCTGATATATATAGCTTTGGAATCGTTTTACTAGAGATTGTCACAGGGAGAAAATCGCTGGAACGGACACAAGAAGAAAACAATACTGATACAGAGAGTGATGAGACCAGTCTTGTGGAGAAAGTGTGGGAACTTTACGGGAAACAAGATGTGATGACTTCATGTGTTGATGAGAAATTGGGTAAGGATTTTGATAAGAAAGAAGCTGAATGTCTTGTGGTATTAGGGTTATGGTGTGCTCATCCTCATAAAAACTCGAGACCTTCGATAAGACAAGCGATCCAAGTCTTGAATTTTGAGTCACCATTGCCTGATCTTCCACTGAAGAGGCCTGTTGCTATGTATCACATCTCGGCTTCTTCTTCTTCTCCCTCGGTTAGCTCAAGTGGAGTTTCGTTAACGTTCTCAAGCATTGAGTATGGTCGTTAGTCATCATAGCTGAAGATTAAAGATTCCCTTTTTTTTGTTTTTGATCTGTTTTTTGTCATCTCTACGTATTATATTTGTTCACGCACTTGAATTGAAGCATGATTATTCTTTGTGTTAATTATCATCCTTAATCTTATTTGTATGTTGTTAATTGTGTTATTATTATCCTTTGTGTAATATATCAAGGCAATATAAAAAATCACAAATAAAAAAAATAAAAGACTACTAGAAAAACGGAAACAGCAAATAAAAGGCTGTAATAGGAAAAAGGAAAATAAGGAAAACCTAGGTTATTAATCTAACGGTACAAAAAATAGACCGACCTATCTATTCTCTATAAATATGATGCTCCACTACACTTATAAGTTTTAATATCTCATCCTATCTTTTTTATGTTGTTTTTGTTCTCCTTCGTTAGTCGTCTAGGGTTTCTGATCGATGTTGTGATAATTCTTCTAAACCCGACGGGTCTCTGATGTTTGTTTGTTTCCAACTCGATCTCAACACCTCTCGTTCCGACTAGTGAAACTGAAATCTTCTTCTTCTAGGGTTTGCCTGCCGTTTGGGTTTCCTCGTCAATTGCATCAGTAGTAGCTTTTTTTAATTATTTTCATGTATTCCCTCCCTCTGTTATATATCTATCTTCTTCTTCACGAACGAGACTCTGATTTGTTTTTTCTTTTGTTCATCTTGCAGGTTTATTCAATCTACGTTGATCCTATCCGATCCGATCATCACCGATCGTTCTAGGGTTTGGTCTCTTCTTTGTTTTTCTTCTAATTACATGTTATTACTTACTTGTTGTTGTTGTTTTTTTGTTGCTTTAGGTTTGGGTCCTGCGATTGATCGGTGATGGTTTCTAGGGTTTGTTTTCTAAATTGCATCAAGTTGCTTTTTTTTTTTATTTTAATAATGAAATTGTCACGTGATTTTACTTGTTGCTCTGTTATTTCAGGTTATGGTTGATGCGTTTATCGATGAGGGTGATGTCTCAAGGAGACAAGGATACGTTTCGCTTATTCTCTGTGCTAACGTCTTCAAGGGTTTTGTTCTTGCTCTTAACTCTTCTTTTACACTCTGTTCTTCCTTAGTGACATGTGATTTACTTGTTGTTGTTTTTGTTTCGTTGGTTCAGGTGGTGTGGAGAAGGATCCTACAATTGTTCAATGACTGATCGAATTCATGTTAAGGTTTGGTTTCTAAATCCGATATTTTTTATTATGTTCTCAAGAGGAGATAAGGGACACGCTTAATTTGCATCTTTTCTATGCTAAAGTCTAAAAGTGTTTTGTTCTTCGTCTTCCTGGGCTGGAGAAGAAGACCCGAGATGTTTCTTGGCGGATTTGTTTTGTTTAATGAAGCTGTTCACGAAACAGAGTACTTTCTCTGTTTCGTGAACAGCTTCATTAAACAAAACAACGAAGCCCTGGTAAATTATTCCCCCCCTCCCGGAGCCCAATAACAACAATTTCAGCCCAATAAACAACGAAGCCCTGGTAAATTATTCGTCCTTTTTTTTTTATATATATAAATAATAATAATCTAGAAAATTATATTTTTAATGGTTTTTCTTTTTCTTTTTCTAGCTATGAAGAAGAAGAGGAGAGATAGAGTGGAGTGGAGACGATTCGTAATCGTACGAGTGTTAGAAGACGAGCCCTTAGAGAGGCTACATCACATGTCGCCATGTTGATGTTGGAGATAGATTGAGGGGAGGGGATCATCATCTCATTGGTGGGGTGGATTCGTTTTTTTCCCGGCAACGGTGTTGTGTATCACTCTAGGATTTAGGGGTGGATTCATTCTCAGCGAGGCTTCAATTATCAATTTTACAGGTATTCATTAATTATACATTTATCAATTGTCTGTGGGTGGCCATGATTGAGTCAGAACGTTTTATTGCATTACTTAAAGAAGAAGTAGTAGAATCAATGTCTTCAGAAAACCTCTGTGTGAACATGTGATGATATGCAATATTCCCTAATATGCTCTCTTTTTTTTTCAGGTTGGTGTGCCGGTTTATGCAGCAAGGCCTAAAAAAAAAAAAGAAGCTCAAAAAAGGAGTTTGTGTAGATGTTGTTATCATGAATACTGCAGAAAGGCTTGAGGTAATCTTTTGTCCTTCAAAGTCATTGGTCCATTGTAGCTTTAGTCCTGAAATTGACTCTTTGTGACACATAGATAAAGGCATGATGGACGAACTAAAAGACTTAAGGAAATTTCTGAATCCAACACAAGTGTTACTAGTTGTTGATGCCAATGACTACCTGGACAAGAAGCTGATGCTGGTACGCTTGTTTCTATTCTATATTTTTCCAAAAGAAGATATTCGAAACATCCTGTAAAATGAATTAGTTTCAGAACCGGACCTGTATTAGTCATAATACTAATTAAGATGAGCTTATTTATTATGTACTTCCTACAGCTCTGGTGACAAACCTTCAATGTAGAGATAGGAATCACAGAAGCCATTCTGACTAAGCTAAATGGTGCTGCAAGAGGTGGTGACTGCTGCTTTGAGTGTCAAGGAGGTTTGTGTTCTTCTTCTTCTTCTTCTTTGATTAATTATGTCACAGAAAGTTACTTAATTAACGTTTTGCGTTTGTTTAATTGGGTATCTGGAAAGGCGATTTAAATGGTATGACGTGGAGAGCGGATGGAAGCAATGATTGAAGTGATGACACCAGGTATTATTCTCTGTTCCTTGCATACTCTTCTCTTGGGTACGTCTTCAAGCTTTCTCACGGGTTTTGTTAACATGTGATCATTTTTTTTTGGTCTTTATAGTTGTTTCACTCTATCGTTTTGGTTTCAATAATACTCAGGTGTGGCTCTGATGGTTGTGTTTCATAGATTCCACATGATGAGATGGGTGGAGGAGAGCTACACTCAAGGGTTTTGTTCTTCCTCTTAACTCTTCTTTTATTTACTATCTGTTTTTCCTAATTACATGTGATTTACTTAGTTGCTGTGTTATTTCAGTTTATGGTTGATGCTTTTATGGATGAGGGTGATGTCTCAAGGAGACAAGGGCACGCTTGGATTCTTCTCTGCGCTAAGGTTTTGTTCTTCCTCTTAACTTTTCTTTTTTCTCTCTGTTTTTCCTAATTACATGTGATTTACTTGTTTTTTTTTTTTTTTTTTTTTTTTTTTTTTTTTTTTTCTTTTGTTGGTTTAGGTGTGTGGAGAAGGATCCTACAATGGCTCAATGATGGCTTTGACTGATCATTGTCACTGCATACTCTTCTCCTGGGTACGTCTTCAACCTTTCTCACGAGTTTTGTTAACATGTGATCATTATTTTTTGGGTTTCATAGTTTGTTTCACTTCACTCTATCGTTTTGGTATCAATAATACTCAGGTGTGGCTTCTCATAGCTATGTATCAGGTCGTACATGATGAGCAGCTAGTGAAATTGTGATTGCTGGAGGAGAGGTGTCTGATCTACACTTTGCTAAATTAGGTTTCTGATCTACACTTTGCTAAATTGGTACTCTCTCAATTGCATCTGTAGCTTTTTAATTATTATGTTTATGTGTCGCTCTGTTAATCTTCTTCTTTCACGAGTCTCTCACTTTTTTTTTGTTTTGTTTGTCTTGCAGGTCTTTTGGAAGCGAATCTATAATGATCCGATCATCGCCCCCCCCCTGGCTTCTTATTCTCACTCCTCCTCCTACGGTTTGGTTTATAATTCTCACTCCCTTGTTGTAGACTCAAATTTGTTGAAGATGTTAAAAGTCTTTTACTAGTTGCTCTGTTATTTTAGGTTATGGTTGATGCTTTTATCGATGAGGGTGATGTCTCAAGGAGACAATTGAGGACAGGCTTCGCTTCTTCTCTGTGCTATCGTCTTCAAGGGTTTTGGTCTTCCTCTTAACTCTTCTTTGACTCTCTGCTTTTTCTTTTTCCTAATTACATGTGTTATTTACTTGTTTTTTTTTTGTTTTGTTTTGTTGATTTAGGTGTGTGGAGAAGGATCCGACAATGGATTAATGATGGCTTTTACTGATCATTGTCACTCGAAGAAGAGCTGAGATGTTTCTTGGCGGTTTTGCTAACAGGTGATGCGTTTTGGTTTTAGTTGTTGTTTCACTTTATCATTACCTACTTATCATTTTGTTAAGTTCTGGCTCCACACTCATCATGCATTTCTTTGACAACCAGCTCAAGTCTCTCTTCTTCTGCTCTAAACAGGTTTGTCTACTTTTCATGCTTTTTGAGCCTTTGGCTTTACTCATTATTGTTTAGCATGAGATGAATAATTCAGTTGCTTGTTTCAGTTACAAGTTAGTGAGAATTCTTAGATTAAAGTAGTATTAATTGATAGATACCATTAGGGAAGGATGGTCTTACAACGTTTCGCTAAACCTCAAAAGCTGAAACCTCTTATGCCATTTAAAACCCAAATTCGAAGCCTTTTTTTTTTTTGTTTTCTTACCCTCCCAAACCATGAAGGTGCAGTTAAATCGAATGGGTTATGTAATTTTACTCAAAACGGAGAACGCCCACAAGGTGCTCGACACAATTCCTCAATACCCAAAATGGCTCTCCGTTGTTTTTTTTTTGCAAAGACCCTGTCACGTGTGGGTTGTACGTGACATCTTCTACTCGTTGATTTTTTTCCTTTCCCGCTTGTCCTCTGTTTTCTCTCGCCAAGAACAAAACCTCTCTCAGACTCAGTACCAAGAAAACGCAAGATCAGATCATAGAGAGTCACTTACTTGCTATTATTCTCTTCTCCAACATGGAGCCTCCTGTTCTAGGAGATGTAAACTGCGAACAAATCTTCAAACGCGCCAAAGATTCCTACTTTGCGAAAGATTACGTCAAGGCGTTGGAGGTAATAGAAGATCTGTCTTTAGTCCAAGGGGAAGAAGACAGGGAGCATATTAATGCGCTACAAGCTCAGATCTTTATGGACCTAGGGCAAAAAACAGAGAACACTGATGTGAATGCTGCATACTACTTGGGTTGTGCAGAATGCGTTTCGATATCTCCTGGGTCGTCATCGTTGGCGGCAATTTCACTCTTCTGTCTGGCAGAACAACTTGGGTCATCCGTGTACTACAAGAAATCCGTGCGCAAAGCAAAAGAAACTTTGTACAATCTTACAGTGAATTTGAATTTGCAGGAGGACCCAGAATTTGCCAAGAGAGAAGAGAAAGCAATGATGTCTGTGATCCAAAATGCAGAGTCAAGAATTGCTGAATCCAAGACCAAGACACGAGTAGCAAGGAAAGAAGAAAAAGGTAGGGATACAAGGAAGAGCGAGCCTGATTTCATCAAAAGATTGATCTTGTATTGGGCAGGTTTGAATGTTGAGACCAAACGGAACTTTATGAAAGTAAGCACTGTGGAACTTATGAGTAACGTTGAGGGATTATATGGTAGTGAAGGACGAGATGCGTTGGAGCAACTTCTTACTTTTGCAAGGGATGAGAGAAAATGGAGATTCTGGATGTGTCGTTCTTGTTCGACCAAGTTCTCTAGTGCTGAAGAATGTAAGAATCATCTTGAACAAGAGCATCGTGCAAAATTTACACCTGATTTGACAAAGTGTATGCCCCAAAGGATAAGTAAAGTCTGGGCTCGTAAGATATCTGTTGGAGGTTGGGAACCAGTGGATACAGCAGCTGCCATCGAACTGATCAAGAATCGTTTGGAAGATGTGAAAGCATTTGCCTATGAGAATGGATGGTCCAAAGGCTGGCCTTTAGCTGCAGATGAAGAGCGCAGTAAGTTACTCAAGGAAATTCAAATACTCCTTGTGTCGTTTTGGGACTGTAAGATTCTCTCTTGTAGCATTCGTGACTTGGTGATGCAATTTACGGTTAAGCATCTTGAAAAGCTTCAAGTTTCCAAGCATACTCTTACTGATTGTCACCTAGTGGAGACACCTCAGATTATCTGTTTTTGTGAATCTGGCCAACTCATTGAAATCCTGCAATTTCTTAAAAACATCAAGTGTGAAAGGGATGATGGTACAGATGTGGTTTGCAGAGTAGTCGACAATTTCTGGGATGGTACTCGAGTTAAAGAAAAGCTCGACTTTGACCCTCAGGTTTCAGTTCTGCTCCTGGATAAGAGACTGCTGCAATGCAAGATTGCTCGATTCGATGATGAAGGGACAATCAATGTCTTTGATCCCAGTGTTCACTATGCCAATGCACATGCTCAGGGAGGTTATATCTTATCCTGGTTAGTCGACAACTCTGTACAAGATGAGAGTTTTCGATTTCCCATGCCTATCAGGATGCACAATCTTGATATTTGGGTGGCTGTTCTGAAAGCCGTTCAGTTCACATGTAGGACTTTGGAAATTACATATGTAAAGAAGTGTCAGCTCCTAGATTATGATGCAGCTCTTACCACCGCCGAAAATTTGTGTATTGGCGAAGATGTAAAGAGGAGGAATTTACAGAAAGATCAATGGAACAGTTATGCATCTCTTCTATGTGATACATGTGAAGAGCATTTAAGGAGAGACGCTGGAAAATCCCTAAATACAATGATATTCTTGTGTGCAGTACAAGATGTTTTCAAAGGAGCAACATTTCCAACATTTGATTTTCGCATTTGCATGAATGTTATTCGTGAGCATAAAGATCTTAGTGATGACATTGTGATGAAGTCCATAAACCTTCTGAAATTAGTGGTCACCAACAAGGTTCATTTCTTATCTGAATTTTAATTAACAACAGGATATCATAAAATTGTTTATCTTAAAGTGTCAATTGATTGCAGGTTGCTCTAAAAGATTCAAAATTTTTACTGGTTGAAAGTTCAAGGATTAATTTGCTGAATAGCCTCACCAGACTTTCTGTTTTTGACTATCGCTATTACATTCTTCGACCAATAAAAGAACTCATCCTGGTTGGTTTGATTCTCTACAGAGAGCTTCATTTCATTTCATTTCTGATTGGGTCTTTCACATGTTCCTTATATTATATATGATGTCTCGTGTGTAGGATGGTATTATACATATGGAACACAAAGCAAATTTAGCTGCGGCAGAAGCAGATCTTATATCCGAGGAAAAACAAGAGGAGAAGATGAAATTACCATCGAAGAAGAAGAAAAATAAAAACAACAAGGTCTTTGAAGTTCTAAATTTTTTATTTGCTTCGCTGACTTTTTGGTTATTCAATTGTAAGAAGGAATGTCTTCATGGTGCAACAGAGAACTTCAACGAGCATGCCTACTCACCTTGATAAGAGTGTTGAACAGTAAGTACCTCACGATTCTTTTTTTGTTATGATGATATATTGTTTTCTGGTTGTTTCTTAACACATTGTGTACTTACATCTCTAGTGAAAATTCAGTCAACCTTGAACTGGGAAATACACCTCCATCAGTAAAAACGGCCGAAGAAGTTCTTATGGAACCAGATGATACTTTTTCAAGTGAAAGGGGTCTATCGGAAATGACATCCAATATTAACAATCAAGAGGAAGCTACCAAAGGTAACCTGGTTGTAAAAGAGCTTCTCAATTGTCGAGTATTCTAAAAGCTCTATAGCCTATATTGTTTTGAGATGTATAATTCTTATTTCTTTATCTTGTCGTCTTCAAGATATGCAAATCATGCCTGGAGAAGATTCATCGTCAGAACACCTGGGCTCAGTACATGAAGAAGCTACAACAAGATATAATTCAGTTCTTGACATTGTTCTTAAGGTAAAGCAATCATGAACAAAAATAAGATTTCAAAACCTAAACTATGTTTTACTGATTTAGACCATTCTTTCTTTTCATGTATTATCTCTTTACTTCCTTATTTTGTTTGAATTTGTGCTCTACTGCAGGCCCTCTGTAACATTAAGGTTCGTAAAGAGGATCTGGTGCCCAATCGGCAACCATTTTCTGACAACTTGGAAGAACAAGTTCCTCGTGCATTACGAGATTTCTTTGCTGCTTTTGTCTCGGGGGAGATAGAATACGAAGGACTCTACAATTACCTTCAAAGCGACTTACTTGCTTCCTTAGAAGAAGTTCATTCCACGGTTTGTACGGAAGATAAATTTTAACATTGCATATTTTATTTTCCAAACAGCTTTGTTGTTATCTTAAATGCCATTCTAATTTCTTTTTTTTTTATCCTTTTGTTTCCTGTTTAGCTAAATGATGCTGCGGAGGTAGTCGTAGCCATCCTTGAGTTTTGGCAATGCTGGAAAAGTCCACAAAGAGAAAGCTTGGTAACTCGTCTTTTTACAATTGAAGAATATGAAAGAATGAAATGTAGCAAATGCAGAAAGATGCCAAATTATCCAGAGCAAAGGTCTTATGGCGTTGTTATGGCTGCAGATTCAATCAGAGACCTGAAGGTATATTTCATTTATTTCACTCTTTGTCTTTCCTACAGAAACTGGTACTACTTCTTAAGAAGTTGTGTTGTGGTTATGTATATATATGCAGTGTGCTTTTGGCAATATAAAGTTTGAAGACATCATTAAAGTGATCCGTATGGAAGATAAAATGTTATGTGACATTAAAACAAGAGGGTGTGCAAAGGCAAACTTTGTTCGTCATACTATAAGTAGATCCCCGCCTATCTTCACAATTGGTAACTTTTGACGATGATTGTGACCTTATCTACTCATTTCATTTGTTGTGGTATGATTATATAATGTTGTTGTTTTTGTTGGTTTGCGACATTAGTGTTGGAATGGGAGAAGAATGAAACTGAAAAAGAGATATCTGAAACGCTAGAGGCTTTAGACTGGGAGATAGATATCAGCAGGCTATACGAAGGCGTAGAACCAAACACAGTTTACCGGCTTGTGTCAGTGGTAAAATATGAAACAGGGTCACAAATGTTTGTGCTACTGTTCTTCTGTATCTCTTCTTCGTTACAGTCTTAAAATATGGAATCCAGATTGGTTGTGGTGAAGAAGGAGAATACATTTGCGTGGCTTATAAAAAGAACCGATGGGTCAGTCTCAGACATGAAACTCTAGCAGAAGAGGTAAGACGAAAGAGTTGGATTTGCCTTTCTTGAGCTGAAGTTAGAATTTTTATGGGTCATAAAATTAGTGATATGTGGTGATGTTATCCTTATAGGTTGTCGGTAAATGGAAGAGTGTGGTTAAATTCTGTGGAAAATGGGGGGTTCGGCCAGAGGTTCTGTTTTATGAAGTTGTCTGATTGATGGCCTAATAAGTGACATAATTGTATCAATATAGGAACCCAACATTGATGTATAAAACAGTGGCAAGTCAGAAGTTGTGTTCATCATGTGAATAGATCAGTTGAATTTTCTTCTTTTTCGGCCGGATTCTTATTAAACCGAAAAAGAAGTAAATGCTTATATCTAGAGGGCTAACAACTTCTAGATGGGCTTCTCATAAAGCCCAATATAATTTAGTTGGGTTGTGAATGTGAATGTGATGATAAAAAGGAAAAAGATAAACCGACCCCAATTATTAACGTTCGTGAATTTCCATATTTCTTAATTATTAACGACTTAACGTTAGCGATTTTCCTTTTTTTTTTCTTTTAACGTTTCAGTAATTTCCTTTTTTTTTTTGGCTTCAGTAATTTTTTAAATGAGTAGGAATAGGATCATCATCATCGGATGCTTCTATGTATACAACACAGTCGTCTCTTCCACACTTGTATCCCCAAAATCCGTCAGCCTGGGAGAACCATCAACCATGTATCTCCCTCCAATCAGGTTAATCCTTCTCTCTTTCTCAATTTTATCTCTCTCTCACTCCGTCGTTGATGATTCTCATATATTGTTGCTTGCTTCTAGGGTTCCATCGGTTCTCTTGTCATCGTTGATGTGACTCCGTTTTTTTTTTGAATTTTCACACGTCACAGGTATGATTTGTCACTTGTATCCTTATATGACTATGTAAGTAAAGTGTAAGTGAAGAGCGTCTTGGCCGTTTTGATGATAATAGTTCTTTACTTCTGACTTATGAGGTTTCTTGCTTCCTGGGATGTGGTTGGTTTTAATGATTCTGTAGACATCTGATAATGAAGTCCTCGCTTGATTTTTTGTTTGGGTGATTTGGTGAAGAGGTTGATTAGATATAGGTTGTTGGATTGTTACCTCTGTAAAATCATAGTTCCTTTCTTCCTTGGACTTATTGGCTTGCAGGTCAAAGCTTTCAGTCTGACACGTTAAAGTTACCTCCATTCTAGTTACTTTGATTCAGATTCTACGACAGAAGTGTCTAGATCATTTATGATGAGACCTTCGGTGTGTTTTGCTTGTACTTGGCTCTACAATTGCGCAAATGATGGTTTCTCAACTTCTCATTGCTTGGAACATAGAGGACCCTCTTTTAGATTTGTCATGTCGTGACCATGAAGCCTAGTAGCCTACGCTAGTGTTGCGGTTTCTGAAGTTCTCATGGGAAGATGCACTGTGACTAGACTGTGTAGTAGAGACTGAAAATTATTGGAGTTTGTAAATAGTGATTTTGTTCAGTTATGTGAATTGATAGGAATGAGTACACACATGAGAAGTATATATCCGTTGGTCAGCATTATGAAGAACTGTCTCATTCTTACATAGACCATTTATGAAGAACCATTTGATTCTTCTTCACTTTACAGATGTGATCGATCACATTCTCATGATTCTATCTTTTGAATCTCTTAAGTAATTTTTGTTTCCTATCTTCCACCAGATAATTCGATGGCATCTTGATTATTAATGGAATCTTCACCCCAATCAAATCTCCTCTGCAACCTTTGAAACTCTTCTTGCCTAGTGACTTCAATATTCTGCCATTCCTCCCATCTCTCTGCAAGCCCTTCTCCTTCAAGCATCCTTACAACTTCAGACATCGCTGGTCGTTCTTCCGGTGCTGCTTGTGTGCAAAGCAATGCAACTTGTATCATCGTTTCAACTTCTTCCGTCATATAATCCTCTTCAAGCTTCTTATCTACAATGTCTCCTAATCTCTTCTCTCTTTCCAGTTTCTTCACCTGAAAAACCAAAAGATTACCATTTTAATCACAATATATATCAGAAGCATGCGAAGAAATAAAAGATCAACAGGTTACGAACATGGTCTAGCAATAAGACATCATCTTCTTCCTCTAGCCGCGAGAAATCAATCGCTCTTTGTCCAGTTACAAGCTCTAGAAGCATAATTCCATACCCGAAAACGTCAGTTTTCTCTGATGATTTCCCTGTGGATATACATTCAGGTGCAATGTGACCCATTGTCCCACGGACCTGAGTGGTCACATTGGTTCTTCTAACATCCACCAACTTGGCTAAACCAAAGTCACCAACCACTGCTTCAAAGTCTTCATCTAGTAACACATTTGCAGCTTTCACATCTCGGTGTATGATCTTCGGGTTGCAATGTTCATGAAGGTATTCGAGTCCTCGTGCTGCGCCTAGCGCAATCTGTTTCCTCCTGAACCAGTCCAGAATTGGATCACCGGGTTTAATCTCTGCATATTATAAAACCCGCAACTCCAGATTACAAAACCTTCAACTCCTGAAACCAAAAGTGTAAAAGCTTTTGTTTCTTGTTTTACCTCTTAAGCAATATGCAACACTTAGATTCTGCATGAAAGGATACACCAAAAGACGTTCGGTTTGTGTTGTGCAAAAGCCGATAAGACGAAGCAGGTTCCTATGAACAGCTACACTTATCATCTCAACTTCTCTCTGGAAAGCTTCGTCTCCTCCTGGACGTTCAAAATCAGTCAATCTTTTCACAGCCACTTTCGTCCCATCCGAGAGTACTCCTTTGTAAACTTTCCCAAACCCTCCTTGTCCGAGAACATTCTTTTCATTGAACTTATCTGTAGCCAATTGAAGCTCTCTCCATGCAAATCTTCTCAACTGTCCAAACGCAATCCTTCTGTCCACTTCACCTGAAACCAAAGTTGGGAACGAAAGTCAAAGATTTGAGACCATATCTATAGTTCTTATGTAGTATGTAATCATACGAAAGATTGATTATTATCACATACCTGCAACATCCACAAACACATCACGCTTATATCCTTTATGCTTATCCTTGCAGAAGAAAAACATGAAGAGTCCAAGGAGAATCACTGCAATCCCGCTAACAACTCCAGCAATAATTCCAGTTTTTCGAGTGCTTGAATCACCTATTAGAGCAAAAACAAACTCTCTGTACTTAAAATCTGTGCAAGGTAAATGGCAACTAAAACATGACTATGGAAGTATTCAGCAGTAAACTCATGTAATTTTACCTGAAGGGTTGGAGACTGTTACACAAGGTTGAGGGTAAGTGCCATCACAAGTCAAGTTGTTTGCTGTGAAACTATAAATTTGAAAGACTCGACTAAGATTAGTGATAAAGATCAATGAAAACTGTAAACATTTGTGCTTTGAAACTAAAAAACTCTTACGCACTTGTATTTTGGAGTTTTGAATAAACTCTGAGGAATCTCACCGGTGAGATTATTTGAGTCGAGCAGACTGCAAAAGTAGTTCAAGCAACAGCATTTAAGACACTTGAGTGTTTTCAAACATAAGGAGAAAAGAAATCAAACAGAACAACCACTTACATATTTATCAGTTTTGATAGTCCCGTAAGTGAATTCGGGATAGTCCCGTTTAAGTTATTCCTACTCAGGGTCCTGCTTGGCCAAACATAGAAACAAAGACATGATCTTTATTATTCTTTGTTCCAAAGTTGTCAAACAAGTTACAAGACATCTGAGGGAGAAGTATCACTTACAAGAACTGAAGATTCTTGAGATTGCCGAGAGTTGATGGTATGCGACCAGTTAACTGATTATCCTCCAAATCCAAGCTGGTCAAGCTAGATAGATTTCCAATGGATTCTGGTATTCCACCCATAATTCCATTTCCTTTCAATGTCCTACGACCCGGAAAAAACAAATGAATCCTCAATATAACTAACACAGACTTCACAGAAACGTTTCCATACAATGCAGAAGAAGAAGAAAAAAAGAAACTTTCCACAAGCTCACAGTTTCTAAGTAGGCACTTACAGAGTCTTGAGAGTTGTCAAGATTCCTATCCCTGAAGACAAGGTTCCGGACGAGAAGTTCATGTAAGACAGTGTGCTGCAAATCCCAACAATATAGCAAAATTAATATTCACTCAACCAAAATAACTAAATTAAGCTCAGTGATAATAAAACTTACACGGAAGAAACATGTTTCTTGTCCTCACATATAACTTGAGACCAAGTACAAGGATCGACTTGATTCTGGTTCCAATCACTTAGCTGTTCAGGGGATGCACGTAACGAGCTCCTCAACGCAAACAGCGCATTCCCTGAAAAACGAAAAGGAGATTTTGGAAATTGCAATAGTTTAACAAAATAGCTATACTTAGACAAAACGTAGAAAGTACTAAAGAAAATTCTGAAGTGACAAAAAAAAAAGGAGAAATGAAATGACCTTGAGCATCTGGTGACACAGGTGACCATAAAGATGTAAACAACACCAAGGCAGTAATGAAAGCCAGAGCCATTTATTCTAAAGAGCTAGCAAATTTCAAAATGTTGGATTCTGAGAACTTGTAGCATCTACAAGAAACGTTTGAACAATAAAATTACAACATAACTTTTGGGTTTAGTAGATCATAGAGTGGATCTACTACGCGAAATCCACAATTCTATAGTAAAAACAAAAAAAAAAGGAACCTTTTCAGTTGCCCAGAAGATAAAATCCAAAAATTCAATACTTTTCACGGAAAAAGAAAAAAAAAAACAGAGATAAAACCCAAATCTAAAGATGCCAAATTTGAGAAACTGAGATTTGGGAAGAGCAAAAGAAAGAGAAAGGTCCCAAAAATATAAAAAAGAAACTCGAAGCAGAGAAGAGAATCCAAAAAAAAAAAAAGTGAAAAAAGAATAACTCCAGCACGAAAGATTCACTCAGAGTCGAATAAAAAAAAAACCCAACAAAACTTGGATTGGATGGATGGTTCCACTTCCTAATGAGAAACACTTGTAAGAAGAGAGTAAAAACTCTGTTGTTCTCTTCGAAAATTCAAAAGTTTTAAAAGAAGCAAACTTTTGATTTTCTTTCTTCGTTTCATTACATTTTGTTGTCTGTTAGATGGGAAAAGTCTTCGAAGCATATCGCAATTATGACTGCCGCCGTGGCTAGTCAAAGAGATACCAAACAAAAACAGCTTGTAAAACTGCTTTTGCTGCGTGCTTGATTAAAAAAAATAGAGTTAATCATGATGCTTTGAAATGTGATTAACAATTAAAATAAAGATTAAACTGTGAAAATGCATAATTAAAAAGAATATTGGGGTGAGAGAGGCTCGAACTCTCGACCTCAGGATCACTCAGTAGCTATGAGACCTACGCGCTAGCCAACTGCGCCACCACCCCATCTTTTTATTCATTCTCTAGTTGTTTTATATAACACATTTTGGGTCTACTGAGGTTATGAAGTTAATGCTTACATGTGAATAGGTTTGTCTGAAGCTTAATTAAAATCATCGTCAACAACTTTCCTATTAGAAGGAAACAAGTGAATATTACAAACCCCAAAACAATGATGACAAATACAGCAACAATACTACAGTGACTTCTCCATATTTCAGTGTTCTCTCTCTCTCTCTTGGGTTCAAGAGTCCAGGAAAAAACTTGTCTAGACAAAACTTACACATTGTCGTCGCTGGTTCTTGTGTGTTTGCATTATGTCTCGTTTATTGAACCAATACTTGTTTAGGTGTTGAGGGTTCCTCTGCTGCTTTATTGGCTTTCTGCTCGTTAGGCGCTTGCTTGCTACTACTGCTCTCAAACAGCTTGCTGCTCTTTGCGATTGTAAGAATTAGCTCGAGTTGCTTTCGCTGTTGTTCCTGCAAAGCAAGCAACCAGCTCTCAAAGGAAACTAGTTATCGATATCTTCAATTCAGCCATGACATTAGCTTAGAACACACTTCTACTAACTAATGGGGATACAAACCAGTTTCGAGTTTTATAATGATCAAATCCTAAATCGATGATGGGTTAAATAGATATATACCTGCATAGCGAGCAGAACCTTCTGAATTTCGCCTAGCTCCTTCTCTAATATCTCTTGTTGTGCAGCTAATACCCTTGTGGCCTCAGAATTCTTCTGAGCCAAAGCTGCAGTCTTTGGACAAAACAAACCAAACTCTTTTAGATACATACAGATACAGCACCAAAGAACTAAACTTAATGCAAAGACAGCTACATTGATCAGTCAGAAAGTGCAAACTGGAAATATCTAAATCTCTTCTGCAAGATTACCCAAATCTCCAAAATCTCGGTTTAAACACTAAAACATTTGATACTTCCTCACACATTCAATCAAACTTGTTCCTCACACAACTTGTTCCCTTTCATCCAATTTCACATAGACAATCAAACTTTTACAGTGTCGAAGCATTTGAAGCAAAGCTCGAGAAAAGGCACAATGGGATTGTTTACCTCAGAAATTGGTTCCTTTAGAGCTTTACGGGTGACCCGAAACCGAATCCCAAGCTTCTCCAGATGCCTAGAAAGAACTCTAACAATGGTGGTCGAGCTTTTTAAATCCTCTTCAAGTTTCTCCAACCTTCGAATCAAATTCGTCCCTTCACTCTCTCTCGCTCCTTTGCAAATCCTCATCCATTGCCGTCGTCTAAGCCACGAACCAGTGGCGACTGAACCAACCAATCCAACGAAACCTAAAGACAAAACCTTTTTCCCGATTTCACCAACCACCACGTAATTCACCGCGAGAACCACCGAAATCACGGCGGAAGATAGAATACAAAGCGCCTCCGCGAATGAAACAAAGCTCCCCAAATCGAAGCCATCGGAATTGGCGTCTTCGAGGTCCGTAGAAGAACTGTCTTCGTATGATCCGGTAGAAGACGCATGGGCTCTACAATCTCGATCGATCTCGAAATTAGACCGGGTAGAGATGACGTGGCGGAGGAGGATAGGCTGAGGGAATGATAAAGAATTCCGGCGAGAAAGTTGTACGGCGGAGACGGCGAAGCAGAGGTTGCTTCTGCTGATGCGAACAGGAGTCGACCCTGAGAAGAGAGCGTATCGGGAAGGAAGCGATAAGGACATTATCGTCTTTTCGGATCTCCAACTAAAGTGACTGACTCAATGACTCAATGTGTCGTTGCGAGAAAATAATGGCTACGACCTTAACGTCCTCATCAAAAGAGAACCTGAAACTGCGCGCATAGTAGCATTAACCTACATAAAATGCGCCGGAAGACTTAGTTTAGACTTTAGACTAACTAAATCATTGTTTAATGGTTTTACACAAAATCAATAAGTCAACTCTTCTTTTGACCTTACATAGTCAACGGAGTCAACACTCAAAGGCATATTATAAGCGACACTTAATCCAATCATCATATGATTCATATCAAAACGATATGAAACTTATAACCAGTCTAGTTTCCAAAATGTTTACGAGCAAAGTTCCAAAGGCCTAAGAGCCAGAGTCATAAAGAAAGCTCAATAAAGGATGGGTATTAGCCCATACATGCATCCTCCGCTCCCAATAGCTAATCCGCTCAATCCTTAACCATGACGGTTTTTATTGGTACGGCATGTAACGCATTGGCCTTCTGAACCTAGGAGCTTTTCTGCAAATTCCAACAAAAAGAGTGAGAAGTGGAGAAAGCTGTGCAACCCCAATCAATATATGTCTTGGTGTTTAAATCCAACTTACCCATATCCATATGGGGAATACATATAAGGAGGTATGAAAGGTCTGCGGAACCGGTAACCCATGTACGGATTGAATCTTCTACCACGGAACTGTTTCAATCCAGGAACGTTTGTTCTCTTTTGCATGACCTGAAATTTATTCAAGCCAGATGAGATAAGGATGAACAAATAAGCTACTTTCCCATTATAAAAGTGTTTGGTTTGATGGTATATAGTAAAATCATATTAATGTGTACCTTCAATTGACGACCATGTAACTCTGATTCATTCAGTTGTAGAGCCTCTTGAACAGCTTCGACTTCGACAAATTCTACATAAGCAAATCCCTTTGGCTGCCCGAATTTGTCTGTCAAAATGGTCACCCGATGGACAGTGCCACATGTTTGGAAATGCTGCTGCACTTCTTCGGGAGTACAAGCGTAATCAACCTGCACAGTGACATATGCAGTTATAGTTCATAGCAAACAAGCATAACCCATGATGTCTTTCACTGAGCACACACAGAGTAAACAAGAAATCCAACAAAGACATTTCTCTTTTACCATCCTTCATCAAACAACACCACATAAACCTTTCTTTTCATATGTGCAAAAATGAACAAGAACACCAAATTTCGCAGAATGGAACCTAGTAGCCTTTAACTTTAAAGATCCCTTACGCTGTGTACCGAGCATCAAACAGCTGCCTCTCACCAAATCTCTGCTGCTTATAGCAGCTATGAGCCTTGACTAGAAAGCATCCGCCATCTTGATTCAGCTCTTCAGAGGTTATTTCCTCGAGGATGGATTGCGAAATCCTTCACTCAAATATTATCCCCTCTCCAGACATCTCTTTTCTCCTTCAGGTGTCATGACATTTTTCCTTTTCTACATTTCCTAATGCTCTAAAAAGTATTGACTTCTTTTCTTTTACACTTTTTTCTTAGCTTTTTTTCTATTCTTTTTGCATCTTTTTTTATAGCTTTTTTCATCATGTTCCACAACAAAACAGAACAGATCTTTTTCAACTCTATAAAAGGAAAAATGTAATGACCCCACGAAACCTAATTGATAACCCAGAGCAAATAAGAACTTCAAGAATGAGAACAATCCTGCGATTGTAGTAAGAAAAACCATAAGAAAAGCAAAACTGAATGCAAAAAAAAAACCAAAAACTATAGACATCCTCAAATTTGAACAGACTAATAAACTGAAGATGTGTAAACTAGCATATCTTTGATTTCGTCAATGCGAAAATCTCTCATTGAAGATGTGTAAACTAACATAACTAGCAGAGTTATCACTAATGATATTACTGACAACTAGTGCAAGCCATAGCAACAAAGATGTGTGACACTACACCTACTTCATAACCCACTATGTGAACAAAATTTGATGAGATTCCATGCCACGAATTCAATCATGGATCAAGAACAGAACAGAATCAGATTATAGACTTCACAGGCGTACTATATTTAAAATCTAACATCCATGATGAAAAAGTATTCATATAAACAGAGCTAGTGACTTCCGCACAATTCAAAGTCTAGAAGAATGAACACTTTAGATCAAAAGACGTAAAAATTATAAAACCAATCAGAAGCTATACGACTCAACAATAGAATTAAGAATAAACATAAGCGTTCGTTCTTACATTGCCAACAAAAACTGATCGAGCATCAACCTCCTCCTTGCCTGCTTGATTTGCTGCAATACTAGCGGGATCTGGAATAACAAAAAACACTTTAATCAAGAAGCAAAACAACAGCATAACATAACTTAATTCACAGTACTTAAGAATTTAAAGATAGATCCAAACACCATAACCAACGATTAGAAAAACCTAGCGACGACGGTGAATGAAATCAAAGAGCCGAATTATATAGTGAACAAACAAAAAAAAAAATCAAAGAGACGAAAACCTTGGCCTCCCATTTCCTTCTCGACCTTAGCCTGCATCTCACGCAGAGCAGCAGCCTCATCCTCCATCTCCTTCAATCGTTTCTTCATCTCATCCAACTCCTAGTATGTATTAAAGCACCAATCAAAACATATATACACGCGATTACTAAAATCAATCGAGATGATCGATCACATTTAAGATGAACGAAACAGTAAGAGAGAAAAAAAGAGCGTAGCAGACCACCTTAACCGCATCATCATCAGCAGCAGCCATATCCAAATCGGGATTAGGAGCGTCCATATCTCCATCCATCTCGCCGACGTCGGGAATTTCTCCCCCGTAAACCTCGTGCTCCTCTTCCTCCATCGTCTCTCTCTTCTCTCTCTCTCTCCGTCGCGACGTTTGCTTTTTTATTTCCCTGAGAAAAAAAAACGCTTAGGGCACTTTTTGGTCAATTCAGATAGCGACACGTCATCATCAATCCGGGCCATTTATCATAAACTAATGGGCTCTATGGCCCAGTTTTAAGATCCGAACTTGCCTTATATATGACGCCATCACCAAAAAACATGCGCCTTGCTTGCAGCAGAGAGAGATAATTGTCGTATCTGTCAGATCGGTGCCTAGATTCGAGCCGGCTAAATCCAACGGTTAATAAATTAAACACGTCATCAATTATTGACTAAATAGTTGACAACGACGACGACCGTATCAGATCTCTCTCTCTCTCTCTCTGCGTTTAAAACTTCAAAAAGAAAGAAAAGCTCACTTTTTCGGTAAAAGCTTTGAAAACAGAGGATTCAAACTTCAAAGCGAGATGACGAGTGGAGGAGGATACGGAGATCCGTCGCAGAAGATTGATTACGTGTTCAAAGTTGTGCTGATCGGCGATTCAGCGGTTGGGAAATCTCAGATACTGGCGAGATATGCGAGAGACGAGTTCAGTTTGGATTCTAAAGCCACCATCGGCGTTGAGTTTCAGACTAGGACGCTTGTTATTGATCACAAGAGTGTTAAGGCTCAGATCTGGGATACCGCCGGCCAAGAACGGTATAATCTCCGATCTCTCTCTCCGGAACTCTTTTTAGCTACTTTAATTCCTGCTACTTCTGAACTTAGATCTCGATCCGATTATAGATGATAGTTTAGTTTAGGATCGATCTAAAGTAGAATTAAGAAACTTAATCTGAGATTTGGATTTCAAATTATGTGTAGAGTAGAGACTAAACCAGCTTCCGTAGTTGTTATGATTGGTAACAAATTAGAAACTTAAGGCATCATTATCTTTAATGAATAAGCTTAATCACCACATTCAATGACTTAATCGTTTGCTTACAAAAGCGTTCTATCTGTATATATGTGTGGTTTTGGTATAAAACAGATACAGAGCGGTAACGAGTGCATATTACAGAGGAGCGGTTGGGGCGATGTTGGTTTATGATATAACCAGACGCCAAACCTTTGATCATATCCCAAGATGGCTAGAAGAATTGCGTGCTCATGCAGATAAGAACATTGTGATCATCCTTATTGGTAACAAGTCAGATCTTGTTGATCAACGAGCTATACCGACTGAAGATGCTAAAGAATTTGCAGAGAAAGAAGGCTTGTTCTTCTTGGAGACATCTGCGTTTAACGCAACCAATGTCGAGAGCGCTTTCTCCACGGTTTTGACTGAGATCTTCAACATTGTGAACAAGAAAAGTCTTGCGGCGAGTGAAGATCAAGAGAACGGCAATCCAGGGTCGCTTGCTGGTAAGAAGATTGATATTGTTCCGGGTCCTGGTCAAGTGATACCAACGAAGAGTAACATGTGTTGTAACTCTTAGATAACCCAATTCAATTCTTGAATTTTTATTTGACAATATATATATATATATAGATAGATATTTGTAAGACTCTGGTTGGGATTGTTTCTCCTCCTAATCCAGAGTTGTGTGATTCGTTTTTGTTGCTTGATTAGCAGTTTTTTATGGGGGGCTTTGAAAACTTATCTTAAAAGGTCAAATTGGACCTTAATTTGATTAACATGGTTTTATTTTGCAATCACGAACTTGTATAAGTTCATTTGACGTATTCGCTTTTTCATTTATTACAATTATGTACCAGCATAACAGCTTTTCCACTTCTCTTGTTACGCCCAGAGAAGAAAAAGTTACAATTAAAAAAGTGTAGCGTCCGATTTTTAATTGATATCACAATTCTGAAAAACCCTCTCTATCGGTCGCTCAATCACTTGATCGCTTGATTCTCTCTCATTTCACGTTAGCTTCGGATCCTTGGCTGATCCATGTATGGTTTGATCCTCTGACATTTCTGGATTCTGATCTGATCTAAAGCTGTGAGAAATTTGTGTACCATCGGCATTGGATTTTTCTACATGAGTAGAATTGATTTCTCGTGATCGTTACTTCTCTTTTTATGGCTTGAGAAGTTTTGCATTGCTTCCCATTGATGATTAGTTTTTGTTTCCTTATGCAGCAAGTTTTTGATTTGAATGAAGAAATGACATGAGTTGATTAATGTTTCAGATCATTTTGCAGGAGGAATAGAGAAAGAGAGATCCAATGGCTGGAGCATCAGAAATTGTTGAAGCTGATAATGCAGAGGCAATAATCGCGACGATCGAAACCAAATCGCAAAAGATTGAGAGCTTACTCAAACAGTATAACCCTAGATTTTCTTTTGTATTTTTTTTTTTTTTTACTTTTCTCAGAAGACCGATAATAGTTTACATTGTTTGTCCAGTTACAAACATTTCGAAGCTCTGAAAACAGCTCTCGATGATTCGCCTCCCAAAACTCTCGATGAACGTTGCAAGGTTCTCTCTGTTTCTTAACTAGCTAGTGGTTTGTTTGTTCCTGATCAAAAGGATGATGTGATTTTTGATAAATGGTTGTTTCTCAATCGGTGAAATTGTAGTCAGCTAACTGGATAGTTGTGCACAAAGTTATCATGGCGATAAGGGATATCGACGGAATGTTGAATGCTCTTGGTGCCGAGTATTACGACATTCTCATGAAGTAAGCCCCTCAACTTAGCTTTTAGCTAGCTTCATGAAGAAGTCAGTGTTATTCATTCTTGTTTGCTTGAATGTTGTGGATCAGGTACTTGTATAGAGGCCTTGCGACTGGGGACGAACCTACATGCGATCAGTGTTTGATGATTCACGAGAAACTAACAGAGAGAGCTGGTCTCGGTTGCATTCTCCGCTGTCTTAATGATACTACCAATACCGTTTAAACCACTAAGCTGATCTTTTCATGCTACTTTTATTCTTCTTTTGCAAGAATGTTTTCTCCCAAATAGATGATAGAAAAAGGAATAAACCGGGGAACCTAAAGATCGTTTCACAAGATAATGGAACCAACAGTTTATCTAAATCATATAACCAGGAAACTTAGAATCTACTGGTGACACAAGATCAAACCAGAGACATACTGGTCCAGCTAGTCCCCGGAAAAGAGAATAATCATGTTCTGCTTCTTGCCTTGACATATCCAAGAGATCTCTTGCATCATGACACAAGTAACTCGCGAATGCTTTTGCTCTCTCTTCGTATACAACATCTCCAGTTAACCGATAAAGCGACAAGAAAGCATAGGCGTTACCAGCAACTCCATCAGCTAAACCTACCTTCTTCACCAAGCCACTCTTCCACACTACTTCTCCTGCTTCAATGGCTGCTTCGCGGAAATCCCTTTCCTTTGGAAACACCTGAGATGCTTTAGCCAAAGTAATGGCCATGCCGGTTGCTCCATGAGCCCATTGGACCAACTTATCCCTCGGATTCCCTTCGCTGCACGGGTAGTTTCCGCTGTTTGGGAACCTATTACTCATCATATACCTCAATGTCCCTTGAACATCCTTAACATCCTCTTCCAATAGAGGAAAATGTAGCAACACATACAAGATTCCAGCTAATCCGTTTGCCGCACCCCAAAATCGAGTCCCGTGAAACCTTAAAAGCCACAAAAACTAAGATAAAAGTTTCCTAGTAAACCGAAATAGGATCACACTAGCTACTATATTGCGCAAACCTGTATAACAGAGGACAAGCTTCATGATCTGCGGCTCCAACTCGTCCACCGGCTAAGATAGCTGCAACGATGGGTGATAAGAGATGGTCAGGAACAGTGCCTTCACCGAGATATCGGTTTAGGAACAGAGCACCCCAAAGGAAACCCGCTCTTCCATAGAGAAGGTCATATGACATCCCAAATCCTCCTTCCTCTGGTCCTGCTGGTAACTCTCTCTCTTCTGCGAGCTGCTTGTAAGAAAATAATCATTTAAAGTCCACTGTGAATGGTTTCTTGTATCAATGTTAACTCTAGACCAAATCTCACGTTGGATAAAAACAGTGAATCGGTGGTAATATAGTAAAAAGTCAAAAAGGATTGGAACCTCAAGAAAAAGACCAAGGAAGTGGTCACGTTTTGATTGGTTTCCTCTGTAATTGGCTACGATTGCACCAAGCGCATAAACTCCTCCTCTTCCACATAAAAACGTCACGTGCCTATTCATGAAAATCTAATTATTTTACTTACAAAACGACAATTCAATTTTGAGTGTGTAGATATTATTTCATTGGTTCAAGATTTACATACTTTTCATGTTAGTGTTTATACTGTTATAGACGACAATAATTGGATAAAAGTGACATCTTTGTAACTATTCAATCTTGCTACTCAATCTGCCTAGATGTGTTTTTCTGTCAGGCAATTATTCGAATTCTATTTTCAAAATATTCTTCAAAGTGATTAGATTACATTTTTGGTTATATTTTTTTTATTTGATGTTTACTCGGCTAAGGAACTTAGTGGCGAAGATATTTTCACCTGGTCGTGGCACGTGCAACGTTAGCACACCTGTCGATTATCTCTGCGCAAGTTAGCAGATCTTGATGGTTCCTCGTGACTTCGTACGACTTCAAGCAGGTGAACGCTGTGCCTAGTAGTCCTGTGTACACAGTCGGATCCAGCACCAGACCCGAACCAGGGGCAAGAGCTTCGACACCGCCTTTCCACGTGGCCTCCACAACCTACATATACATCGACCAAGAAACATATATGAGCCAACGTACGGGGATCTGGCTTACGTTAGCCGTGTGAGGCGTCACGTCCTTATCTTACGCACCTGGTTCTTGAGTAACGTTGCTGCTCTGAGGAAAGATTCCGTAGGGATAGAAATTGTCGGAGCCGACGGTTCGGAAAGCAAATGATCAAGTTCGTCTTTCTTTACCGTCTCTCCGCCGTTGCCATCGTCGTTGCATCTCCGCTGCTCCGCCACAAACTCAACCGCCGACGACAACATAGCTCTCTCTCTCTCTCACTCTCACTCTCACTCTCACTCTTGATCTTGATATCTTAAAGAGAATCAAATACGGACGCTATATTTAGTTATATAATATAAGATGTTTCGTAACAGCCGCAATTTATATACTGTATCTGCCCTTAGTTTTATTCGAGAAATGTTCTCTCTTTTTTCGTTTTTTATTCACTAGTGTTATTATCTAATATCCAGCCCAAATTTAATAGTATATAATATATTTTTCTTCTTTACAATTTTCAAATTTTAAATCAATTAACTATTTGTGCAATTATACCTAAATTCTTTTTTTTCTGGAACTGTCTAAAAGAGTTGCTCAGTCCTCTTTATAGTTTAGATTATGTATAAAATTTCATAATAAATTTTTGATACTATTGAGTTTGGTATATATAATTTCGTATAAAACTATAAATATCTAAAGACTGTCAGTTTTGAAAAAAAAAAAAAAAAAAAGGTTGAAGGTCAGGATGTAGTTTTAATTTTAGGTACTTTCACCAGTTCAGTATGATTTTAGTTCCACACGTGTTTGGTAGTTTTGTGCTTAAATGGATCCCACTAGTACTTAAATCGATTACTATGGCAATGGCATATTGGAGGGAAAATAAAAGTGATAGTGCTGTTAAAGTACCAAGAAACAAAGGGAAATGGGAAGTGGGGTTTACGGTATAGGATTCTGGTTGCCGGATATGAGTCATGGATTATTGGACGGTGTTAACCGGTAGACAAAACCTAAACGTGTCATGATGATCTTGTCGGCTCTATTATCAATTTGCCGTTGGATATATATGGCTAAGGAAATATGGACGGATAGAGTACGAACGGTCGATGTTGTATGTATTATACTTTTATAAACACCAGGAATACAGTGCAGAAACTTGGTTGACTATCTTAATCAGAGGATTAAAAGGGTAATAGGAATCTGTGAATGTGTGATGCTTTAGTTGATGAACTAATAAATGAACTACTAATTTTTAAATAGGTAAGTGGGAACGCGTATATAAAAGTGAATCTTGTCAATTACGAATTAGACATTTGTTGGATACAAATACAAGTCACAGTATCGGACATGAATCAAGTAGATTAGCGCTGACCTGGCAACAGCAACACGTTTGGAAAACGTGAATCATGTTAGCTATTTAAAGTGTTTTATATCAAAGTATCAAACCAAACTAACAAACGATATATCTTGGATAGTTTGGATATTATTGGCTATAGGTGTAACTAGGCCCATATTGAATTCATCAAAGTATTTTGGATGTAGGTGTAACCAGGCCCAGTTCCTGACTATCAAAATATCATTAGTTAGCGCTTTGTAAGTGCAGCCCAATTCCTAGAGGCCTAAAACTTTGTTTAATTAATTTTCTTCTATTAAATCAATAATGAAGTTAGTTTTTTTGAAAGATACCACTAAGTAATAATCAACTATAAAAAGCAAGAAAAAACACATACATATCCTACGAAAATGCGCAGCATGATCACAAAAATATATATATATATATATATATATATATAAATTGTATGTTCCTTCAGAAAACAACAAATGACATTAATTTAATGACTTAAAAAAAATCAGATTATCATTAAATCCGGCGTATCTTTCACAACGCAAAAAATAATATTAATTTAAATTTGATGGTTGAAATTATTTAATCTTGATAAAAAAAAATTTAAAAGATAAAATTATTTATTATTAATCGGACTAATTCTTCTCAACTAAGTTAAATATTTACGTTTCCTAAAAGCTCTTTCTTCTTCTTGGTCGATGAACCGAACCGAGATCGAACCAAACAACCTGAAAGAAGAAGAAAAAAAAACGAAAACGAAACAACAACAACAAGAACAAGAGAGAGAGACCTTCCTCTCAACGGCGCGTTTCTCTCACGCGCTAACATACACACAGACAAGTCGAGCGATCTCGCGGCCGACGTAAATCGATACCTTTGAAAAGCTCCGGTTGTTTTATATTTTTCGTTAATAATTGATTGATTGAGTCTACTGCATCGAGAGAGAGAGGGAGAGATGTGGGTTTTCTATCTGATCTCGTTGCCTCTAACCCTTGGATTAGTTGTTTCCACGCTCCGTTACTTCGCCGGACCGGAGATTCCTCGGTACGTTCTCATCACCGTTGGATACACCTGGTTTTGCTCCGTCTCCGTTATTATCCTCGCTCCTGCCGACATTTGGACGGTACCACACATTTTTCTCCCCAAGTTTCGTTTTCAATTTCGGACTAGTGCGCGATTCTGATCGAGGACTTATTTTGCTTGATTTGGAATTGAATCGTGTGGTATGCTTTAAAGTTTCATAAGATCATTCATACGTAGGATTAAGATTTAGCTGAAGAATGTGGCTTCTGAATACGGCTTATAGTCATATGTAAGACTTAATTTTAAATTGGTAGTTAACGTTGTAAGAGTTTGAAAGACTCACTGAAGGTTTTTAGGCTTGAAGTCTTAGCTGATTTGGGGGAGTCAACAAAATTTTATGTAGGGATAGTAGTAAGTTTAGGTCTCTCATGGTGAGAGAGCTACTGAGGAATATATTATTGGGAAAGCTTCATCGTTTACTGCAATATATGAAACAATGGTCGCTAGATTTCGGTTGTCATGTTTGATTTGGATTTTAACCAAACTAGGAGACTAGGGAATCATTTCAAATTTGTTGCTTCATTTGTCTTCTTCTGTTCTGCAGACACTGTCTCTGCAACCTGATCACCCTGAGAATGGCGCCATTTCCTTCTTATGGAGTTGGTCATACTGGAGTACGTTTCTACTCACCTGGTATGAACTGGTTGAACTTTTCAGTGCCTTTTTCTCTGACACATGTCTTTTACGGTACAAGGTGTCCTGATCAGATCCAATATTAGGTGGTAAAACCAGATTGTTGTTGAAAAAAAATACCTTAGTTAACATGACAGGATGTGTCCCATGTTTGTCAAATAACTTTTATATGTATGGTTAGGTGTAAATTTGTTTTGGTTGCCAGTAATTGAGATGCACCCCTAACAATCTATCTATTGTACATTTATATTAAACTATGTTACCTCTAAACAGGGCTGTGGTGCCCCTTATTCAGGGTTTTGAAGATGCTGGAGACTTTACAGTGTCAGAGAGATTGAAGACTAGCATACATGTCAACTTAGTTTTCTATCTTGTTCTGGGATTCATCGGTCTTCTCGGTCTTATCCTTCTCATCATGATGCACAGGAACTGGTAAAATGTTCCTTCATTGTTGAATATACTTATGTATTGGATTTGTATCTCCTGCCTTTGTATCTCATGCTTTTGTCATTAGCATTCATTACTGTTGCATTGTCTAGCAATAGATGATATATGGCTCACTGGGTTTAGAATATCTCGTGCCCAATCTTTCTTTCTAGTGTGAAAGTTACATTCGTTCCTGGACTATTTGACTGAGGCGTTCTTGTATGTTAACAGGACAGGAAGCATTTTGGGTTATGCTATGGCATGTTCAAATACTTTTGGGCTGGTGACTGGTGCATTTCTTCTTGGCTTTGGCTTGAGCGAAATACCTAAGACCCTTTGGAAGAATGCAGACTGGACCACCCGCCAAAAAGTTCTCTCTCACAAAATTGCCAAAATTGCTGTGAAACTTGATAATGCCCATCAGGAACTTTCAAATGCGATTGTGGTAAGTTTTATCTGGGTTAAACAAGTTTTTGTCCTCATCTGCTTAAATATGCCCTCTCTACTCCAAACTTAACTAAGAACTTCGTTTATAATATCATAGTTCATGACATCCTCATTGGTGCAATTTAAGATCTAAGGAGATATTCCATCTAGCAGACTTTGTATCAAAAGTAAATTTACTTCACGTAATGAAGTACCCTGAGTTTTTAGCAATTCAAATAACTTTACACGGTGCTCCCTCCAGAAATGGTGACATGTGTTGTTTTCTTGTCAGACTGTTTATCACCCCCTAACTATTGCTTTGCTAGGTTGCTCAAGCGACTTCAACTCAAATGTCCAAGCGTGATCCTATGAGACCATACATGAATGTTATAGATGCTATGCTGGCTAAAATGGTAACTTCTACCTCCCAGTATCCTTATATTGTGACTGGAACTTCTCCAATTTTATTGATGATATTCTATACAGTTCAGGGAAGACCCATCATTTAAGCCACAAGGTGGTCAGTTGGGTGAAAATGATATGGACTATGACACAGATGAGAAATCGATGGCAACTTTAAGGCGACACCTTCGAAATGCTAAGGATGAATATTACAGATATAAAAGGTATGGAGAACTTTCTATTGGCCCTGTCTTAACTTCTTATAATACTTTGTTAGGAAACTTGTTCCATTAATTGACTAAGTTGCAGCTTTATTATTTAGAAATCTCTAGTAATGTCTCACTATGGCTGTTTGCAGTGAGTATCTAACTTACATTACCGAGGCCCTTGTTCTTGAAGACACAATGAAGAATTATGAACGCCGTGATGCAACTGGATGGTCAGATTTTCGATCATTTCATCTCTCGTACAGTATATAATTAATTACCTCTTCCTTCATTTATTTTAAACAAGTTTATGATACCTTTCACCTTAAGCAGCTTTTTTGAACCGTATTTCAGGAAATACATTTCGAGCTTCAGAGCTAGTCGAACTGGAAATATGGGGAATTTTCTCGACACATTCGGTAAACTATTCAAATACTTTTGTACTTATGTGCTCTGTAAACCTGCTGAACGTGTTACTGAGGTGGAAAAGTTCCCACTTTGAAAAGAACAGGATAGAAAGAATGAAATCATCCCTGAGTAGAGTTGTTGATTGGATTATTCATTTGTCGAAAAGTCTGGCATGAGAATACTTATGTACATTATTACTATTGGCAGAATTTATGTGGAGGTGTATATTGAAGAAACAAATTCAGATGGTGTTGGCAGTAGTTATGGGGATTATGTCTGCTGCAATTCTTTTAGCAGAGGCAACTCTCCTTCTTAGTAAACTGGACTTGTCCCTCTTCTCAATACTTATTAGCTCTGTCAAATCCGATGAACTGCTAGTGCAGGTATATTGTACTTTACATTTTGGGTTCAATTCTCGCTTTGATGGAGCGCGTCATATCTTGTTACCTTATATATCAGCAAATTGTTTCAACTAACTGACTTCTTGAATCCCGATCACTTTGCTTTCAGGCATTTGCTTTTGTACCTTTGGTGTATATGTGCGTCTGTACATACTATTCACTTTTTAAAATTGGGATGCTGATGATTTATTCCTTGACTCCTCGACAAACAAGTTCTGTGAATCTACTTATGATTTGCTCGTAAGTGAATATCTAACGATCCTTTTTTTTAGATAAAGAATTTTACATGCTTATAAATGGTTTATATGTATCTCTTAAGGATGATTGCTCGATATGCACCACCAATATCTTACAATTTTATTAATCTCATTCAACTTCATTCCGAGACTATATTTGAGAAGGTATTTTTCTCCGTCTCTCCCTTTGCGCATTTCATTGTCTTAGAAGTCTTTAAAATTCATGCCATAACTGGGCTTCTTTGCAATGTTTTTCATTTGGTTCTGCAGAAAATGGGTAGAATTGATGATGCTGTCCCGGTCTTTGGACAACGGTTTAATGAAATATATCCGCTCATAATGGTTATCTACACATTGCTAGTTGCAAGCAATTTCTTTGATCGCATATTTAATTACTTTGGTAGCTGGAAAAGATTTAGATTTCAAACAGAGAGCGAGGATACAGACGGGTTTGATCCTTCGGGGGTAATGATTCTTAAAAAAGGTGAAAAACCATAGCGATCTTTTTCTTTTCTGCATTGATATTTGACTAAGAACTCGTGTTGTGATTCATTTTCCTTTCTTTTCCAATCCTTAGAACGAACATGGCTCGAAGAAGGACAAAAAGTCGGCGAGCATGTTCTTCCATTAGCAAGGAACTTCAACGATGTTGACATTGAACCAGGAAGCAATTTCTCTGTAAGTAGTCAACCGATAACATGTAAAAGCAGAGCTCGTAGTGTTTGTTCCAAAGCCTGACTAAGATTTTTGCAGGAAAATTCATCTGTTGAAATGAAGATGTCGTCGAGCTATGACATAGACACAGTGAAAGGAAGTTCATCGAAAGATGATATGTCCCGTAAATACGGATCAGCTAGAGAAGCAATCACAAACAAATATGCAGCCATTAGAGAACAACAGAACAAACACTCGCCATCTTCTATCAAAAAGCCAGAGAACATGGCTTCAGCGAAAGTGTCCTTACTGGAAACAGACAGTTCAGGTCCAAGTAGTAATGGTGAAGGATCAGGAGAGCCATCGTCTCGTTTGGCTTCCACATGGCGAAACATGAAACAAGGAATCCAGAGTTTTAAAGAAAATGTAGCAACCAAGAAGTTTCTTCCACTAAGACAGGGACCAGAAACAACAACACTAACCAGCACAAGCAGAGTAGTGACTTCATCGGTGCCACAGTCGCTAGATGAGATATTCCAGAGACTGAAAAACCGGTCTGTAGAACACGGGCACTATCTCGATGAAGATGATGAAGTTTGACGACTATGAAGAAGATGGTGATGAAAATTTGAAAAGACTCAAAGCTGAGTGAAAGGAAAGCAAAGCAAGCACCAGATTTGGTCACCCTTAGTGTAGAACAACATTACAAGAAACTGATGAAAAGCTGCTAATTTGAATGTTAACGAATCTCAAAACGGAACATCCAAGAGTCAGGAAGGGGCCATATTTTTGTGTTGTAGGTTTCATATCCTCACTGTTAGTTACATACAAGTATTATATACTTTTCGGACTATATGATATACATAAATTTTATCGGTTTATATAATGAACAAATTGCCTTCAAAAAATATTAGAACGTTTTGTTGATTTTAAAATCCATGGCTGCTGTTGATGGCATGCCAAATTGCTAATATGAACACGCAAAGTTTAGGATATGATCAAAATCACTGATTGGTTGGTCAAATCAAATCACAGGAAAGTTCATCATACCTTTGAATAATTTTGGTCAATTTTAAATTTTGTAATACGAATGTATATTTTTCTACGTATTATCAGAAATCACTTTCATTAAATTTTCCACCATTTCACTTTCTTTATCTGTAACTGTACACATCAAAAATAAAATTTCAGAAGAAAAAAAAAGAAAAGAAAAAAAAGGGACTAAATTGGGTCATTTAATAAACTCGTTGACGTGAAGAAACCAATCCACCGACGTCGGCGGAAGCAACGCCTTTTCCTTTGAGATGAAGCAACTTAGTCCAAAACCCAGTCTTCTTCACCGTCGTAGATTTCAACTTCTCCTTGGTCTTCTTCTTCTTCGTCGAATCCCTACCAGTATTATTATTATTATTATTATTATAATCCCTGGGAACATGCGCCATAGATCTGCTTTTCTTCAACCCTCCACCTAAAGCTTCGATCAGATTACCACTCAACGCTTCCCTCACAGCGAAAGACATCGACATCGAACCAGCTCTCCGATGATCCTTAACCGCCGGAGACGACGGAGAAGACGAAACGGTTGTGGAGGAAGTAGATCGATCATCGGATCGGTGAACGATGTAGTACGACGTCGTGTTAGGTAACCGGGAGAGTTTATCTCGTAAACAAGTTGGGCAAACTCCTTTGCTGCCATGGTGGTTGTGTTTTCTGCATTCCATTTTCTTCTTCTTCTTCTTCTTCTGCTTCGTCTCTATGATGTGTGTGTGGGTTATATATATATACACAGGCACACGCACGTGTGTACCTACGTGTGAAATATTGCCACGTGGGTTTCATCGTCGGTATAAGGTTTGGCTATGTTGACAGGGCTTTCGTAGAAGAAACATATCTGACGTGTGAAGGACTGTTTTTTCAAATTTTCCCTTTTTTTTTTTTTTTACGTCGATAATATATGATTAAAAAATTTTAAATGATTGGTTTTTTAAGCTCTTGATAAATTAAAGAACACAATTTTTAGAAGATGATTGTTTTCTTTTTGGTCAAACTTAACAAAATGATTATTATATTAATATTGAAAATAACTGGAAAAAGAAACAATAGATAATTTAGCCATATAAATCTTAGTTTCTGTTTTTATTAATTAATGAAACTATATTGTTTACTTTACTAGTAGTATCATCTAAATTTATGACAAGATCCAACTAATAATTTTGGAATTTAATTTGGTATCTTTAATGTATTTGGATTTTCTTGCTTTTTAATTTTATTTTGATTTCTTAATTAATAAAACTAAATATTAATCATTTTAAATTAGACACGTATTTCTTATTTTTCATTTTAAATATTTTGAATTACATTTATTTGTTTCGTTTTTTAAGGAAAACATTTTCCCAAATTAAAGTTATAAAAATCTAACCGGAACGCCCGTAGATTTTGGGACTACTCAGCGAATATCATAGAATGGGTGATGTAAGTGAGAGAGCAGTCCACACAGCCTGTGACACTAATAAAAACTCAATTCGCGTTCACACTTTCGTACAAATTTCACAATGAAGACGCCAAATTTAATAGGGTCAACAAAAGAAACGCAATAAGAAAAAAAAAAAAAAAATGAGATGTGATAACGATGGACGGTTTTGATTTAAACAAACATTCAACATGTTATGGGACCGACTTGTTAGGTATCATCTGACGGTGACCGTTGGCCGGTGGACTCGGACACGGACTCGCTTGTAACTTGTAACCGCGTTCGTACCCAAAAAAACAAACCCACTCGTGCGCATTTAAACTTCAATTTATTAAAAACTGTTACTACGTGACTTTTTTGGTTTCTGTAAGTTTTCTTTTATTTCTTGAATAATGGGTGCGCCGTATGCTTCAATTTCGTGCGCACGTGAGTTGTGTAGTCAAAAAGGACGACCATAGTTTTATGGGAAATTGCAAACTATTGAGGAGGAGAAAATCTAGAACTTTGTACGGTTCATGATCGTGGGAATGAGTGAGTGATTTTATTATCTTGGATCGGATTACAAAGTAGATCCTCTTGCTTGCATTAACTAACTAATCCGGTATAACACTATTCATTCGATGAACCTTCCTTCATACTCAAATACTTTATGTAAAACATGTTCTATGAAGTATGAACCTCGTGGTTTTGACGATGCCAACAATACTATTAAACTCCAGTAAAAGCAGCTTCACTTCTCACGCTAATGTTGTTTCTACATTTATGTAATAAGATAAATAAAATAATACAGTATGATATCGTATTGTGTGATGGTGATGGGCATGGAAATTAGTGAGGAGTTCTTCAGCGACGAAGTTAGCCCTTTTGGATTATTGGGGAGGCCCAAAAGCCCAAGTAGATATAACAATGGAACTAATAAAATAAAATATTGGGGTGAGAGAGGCTCGACCTCTCGACCTCAGGATTACTCAGCAGCTATGAGACCTACGCGCTAGCCAACTGCGCCACCACCCCATGTTGTTGACTTTCGAAGTAAGATGTATTTATCCCAGTATCGTTCATTAAAACACCGACTCTTTTAATGTACCAAAAAAAAAGTACATACGATTTTTGGCACACGAAACAAAATTTACATATATACACTACAATATAGCATTATTCAAGTGAGAAACTCTATGAATATTATGCATTAATTTCGCCTTTTATGGGTTAGTTATCCAACTCGTCAAAAATGGACCAACTTGTTACATTAAAATCAGACTGTCACATGGAGAAAGCGAGCGACAAACGACCACTCGAAAAAAGAAAAATTGACTAGGGTAGATATGTGGTTTACTAGTAGTTTTTTCCTTTTCTAAGCAATGACATTATGGGACTTGAATTATCTAGCTCCATCCATAAAAAGGATTTGAGCCGAGCCTGTGGATCAACGGCCAAATTGGATAAGCCGTGCGCGTGAGTCAGAGTCAGAGTATTCGTATAGTTATAAACTCCGAGGCATATGGAAAGGGCGAATGAATGGGATTAGTGCTGCTTACGTGAGAAGAGAAGTGGTCAACTTTGGCTGACGGATGAATCTTGGGTCCCTCTTGGTGGTGACATGACAAAAGCCTAGCTTGTTTCTTTCTGGATCTCTACAACGTCCCGTTATGGGATTTTCATTTTTTTTTTTGTTTTTAATGTTTTATAATTTGCTAATCTGTAAACAAAGAACAAGATGTTCTTAAACGAATAAGTTTTGAATTTGGAAATCGCATTCTTGATAGATATGATCGTTAGAATAATTGTATTAATAATTTATTGTAAAAAACAACGTAATTAATCAGATGGTAAAATTGACTGCAATTTCCAATTTCACAGATATGAAGAATCTGATCATGATCTTTTTTATAAAAGAAAAAAACTAAACTAAAAATAATATTTATATTTCTCGCTGAACTCAGTTATTCCAGGGTTTTAGCTCTCCGATTAATATTAAATTTATATCCCGATACTAAAATGTTTTTAAATAAAAATGAGGAAACAGCATATATCCTAGGGGTGTAAGTGCACATGCATGGTTGGGAACTTGGGCAGCATCAAGTTGGTATTACACAAAATTCTCGACCCAAAAATTAGAATCTCTCTTATTATTTTAATTTTATTCCAGAGATATAATATTATGAACCCTGTACCAAAACCATAACTTTTCTGTTTTCTTGTTGTATTGGTTAGTGAGACTTTTATTTCTTATTAAAAAATTAAAGACGAGTTATATATCATATATTTGCTTCAAATTGTCATGAAAAATGATTATCACTCAGAAAGACTATATAATATAGATTTACTGGACTAGTACAACTTGGAATTCACATAAATGAAACAAACAGTAGAGTAAAACTCACTTTATATAATATAGATTTACTGGACTAGTACAACTTGGAGGAATTCACATAAATGAAACAAACAGTAGAGTAAAACCCACTTCCAATATTTAAATTTGATATTTTATCTTTTCTATGATATTTTGTTTGATTGACGCAAAACAAAAGCATCGCATTGAGTTAGAAATATACAATATCTTATAAGTGAGACGAGCAAAAGATAAAAAAAACTTTGATACGCCATTCGTCTTAGCCTAGGGTGAAATCGTATCAAATTATAAAGCTATAATTAAAGGGATAATTGTATTAATAATTACAATTTGCAGATAAATTTCCAAATCATAACCGGTATAGCGGTGATCTTTCTTTAGTACCTTTAGTCTTTTGGCCGCGCGCATCCATAGATATGCCTACGAGTACGCGTCCAATTCAATGTAAGAGGAACAATACGATAAAATAATAGCATATATATTAATATATATGAGTACTACAATTTGTAATTAACTAATACAATAGTTGTGCATGCATGCATGCTCCAACTTCAATCAAACAACACAGATTAATCAAAATATCTATAGAGCAAATTTAAGCTAAGAACAACAAAAGTGGGAAAGAAAAAAGAAAAGGAGCAAAGATGCCCTAAAACTACAACATTATCGCTGTTTAGACAGAGTGGAGCATGTCACCCCGAGTGTAAACTAATGATCAATTATTCCCTCGGCTTATAACCTTAATTTATTAATTATCAGACAGCCAATCATAGTTACCATTCATAATTAGTTATGTTTATTTTATTTTATTGTAGTGCGTATATTTTGTTGCTAAAAAGATGAATGATAGATAGTGGAAGTCGACCTGAACAACTTTATAATTATTTGTTATTAAGTGAAATTCCTTCCCATATTACTTAGTTAATCCCAGTTGAGTTTTATTAAATAAGCTGCTTTAAAACAAATACTATGGATTAGTTTCTTACCCAATACTTTTAACTTTCTCTATCTTTTACTTTTGTGCCAACATCTTCTATATTGTAAAGTTTCACAAAACTGTTTTTTTCTCTCTTATTGTCAAACTTTTCTATAATCAAGCTAAGATTTTGAATAAACTTATTTTGTTGACCAACCTTTTTTTTTTTTTGATGGCGGTAAATGATTATATACACGTGCATATGTTATTAACCATTACCGTGAAAATATATATACAATTTTTTAATGAAGACTGCGAAAGGTGGAGGTGTAAAAAAACAAACGGTGACGCGACGGCGTTTAAAGTGACGTGTTCGATGTAATGTGGGACCTACTCACATGGCTCTCCACCAATGTCTTTGTCTGAAAGCGACAGCGCAAAAGTCTTGTGGGCTTTACTTGGGCCCCTACCACAGCTTTTGCGTCTTCACCAAACTAGATCTCGTGCAAAATCTAACACGTGTACGGCTGACACGTCTTGAGATCCAGTGGGATCGCCGCATGGAGATAAAACCTTCCTGACTGAAACTAATGTTTTTTTTCTGTTTCTGTAACCCTCTCAACAAAATCCCATGTGCACCATCTCTCTACTTCGTCTTGTCTGACATTTTTGCTCTTTTTAATTTTATTTTGTGACAGTTTCATTTTTAATATAATGGTGGTTATGAAGAACTTGTTGAGCAAAGAAAACAAAAATAAAGATATGAAAGATCAAAAAACAACATCAACCGATAAGACTGATAACTAAATTGAAGATAGACACGAATCTAATACGAAAAAAATGACTCTTTTGGGAGATATATATAGTTAGTGAGTGGTTTCCATTTGTAACGTTGTATGACAATGACTATGTCACAAAACTCACAATCGATATCACTAAGCGGTAAATGTGATTAATGCATGCATGGTCCAAAAACAAACAAAAACAAAAAAGAATTAATGAAACATGACATACTACACTGCCAGTTTTTTGTACGATAATCTTTTTGAACCGGTGAAAAAATGGTAATAACTAATGAAACTTAGGAATTAGGTATACCTATTATTTACAGCTAGTTTGTTATCGTAAAACAATCTCATTTCATAGTTCCACTTCCACGAGTAAAATAGTTAGAAGTTGAGCATTATCTTTATATACTAACTAATCAATATATATATATATATGTACGTATAAAGGAGATCGGCGGACGGAAACATTGTATTTGAATAAACAAACAGTATACAGACTTTTGTTGCAGCAAAAAGGCAAATTAAAATTGGCTTTAGGTAATGAAAAAGCAAGTAAACAAAAGGAGAAAAAGGAACGGCTAGAAACAAACGCGGATATTTAGGGAGATCAAATTATGTGGCTCGGCTTTTCATGTTTTCATCTCCATGTCCTTATGCTGTGAATATATTTTCAAAATAAAATATTTGAACGTTATCTTTTTCCTTTCTCTATGATTCGAACGTTGAACGTTTCACGTTTGTCATTATTTCCACAAACAAGGTGTGATCAGCGTTATGAAATTTTTCCTAATTACAAAGCAGTAAATCAAAACTTATTCTATATCAAAACAAAATTCAAAACTTATAATAGCCAAATAATAATCGACTAACCTAAAGATTCTCAAAAAAACTCTACAAATTCAGTAATGAACCATTGACAGTAAAAACACAGAAAGACGTCAGTAATGAACCAATAAGTTTGGACCGATTAAAAAGTATTGTCGATCATAATTCAGAAATAGGCTACGAATGGAGATAGTGTATCAGGCGTAGCAGATCTAGCATATCTAGCGGATCAAGCGGAAAAAGTGGATTTAGCGGATCTAGTGAAACAAGTGTGGATCTAGTGGATCAAGCGGTATAAAATTTATGTTTGAATGGTAAAAGTGGTTCAAAGTACTGTACAAATTTAAAATAATATATTTCAATTTTAAAATTAGTATTTAATTTTTCATAAGTAGATTCTAATTAATATTGTATTATATGAATATTAATTATTTTTACATACTAAATTTGAGTTTTTTTTATAATTTTGTATTACATTAGTGTGTAGACATGAATCATAAATCTTATATAATTGTGTATATATATAATATATGTCGATGGTATAAATATTTATAATATTATACATATACAATTATAAACCTTAGTCAAAAACATAAAAATATTATACATATACAATTATAACTTTTCCTCACTAAAAGTTTACAAACCTTATTTGCTGTTAAATTTTTATTCATAATATTGTTTTATTAACATACTTAGGTCTCTATTTTATAAAAGAAAAACATAATTACAAACCTGTTAAATCTCTATGTTATAAAATAAAAACATAATTAGAAAACATGATATATATAATAAAAAAATTTACTAGCATTTCTTTCACATAAGTAAAAAAAATAACTACAACAGCATTACTATAGATTATTATAAAAATTTAAATTTACGTTTACATATATAGAGATACTTTTCAAATATATATAAATTACAGGTTATGAGCCATGTATAAAAGTTTTTAATTCTATTGATTTCCTTATTAATTAAATTGATTTCCTTATTAATTAACAACTAAAAACATCCTAACATTATGATTAATTAAAATTATAACTAATTTAGTCAAAAGCATAAAGGTAGGAAACTTTTCATTTACTAAAATAAAACTACATCAATGTTAAAAGTGGTTCATTCACTTGAAACACCTTCATATCTATATAAAAGTGGTTCATTCACTTTTTTTACTAAAAGACAAGAATTTCTTATTTACATGTGTTCCCTTCACTTTTTTTTTTCATTTACACCAGGAAGGAAGAACCACTCATTTTCCTACTCCCAATTCAAAGCCATACTATAATATTTTGGGGTTAACAGGAAATAATTGGTTGATTTATCTTATCAAATCGACATCTCAAATAGTCAAATTTAGAGCAGTCTTAATCTCGAAAGAATCAGTTCTTATTAGCAATCGTATCATCTCGACTTTTGAAAGAAATCAATGACAGAAAAAAAAAATGATGTAACATTTTTCAAAAGTCAAGACACATTTCTGTTTCTGTAATAAGACTTTCACATAACATCAAGGTAAGAAAAATGTCAGGTAAACTACAGAGTTTAGAATCTTTTGAGTAGTGCGTAGTCGTGATCATGAACAGACAACGAGGGAAAAAAAAAAAAGTCGTTACTATAGTGTGCTCATAATCGGAATTTAAAGATTTTCTGATTTATCATCACATTCATAGATTCACCCCGTAAGTAATTATTCAAAAACAATAGTATAAATAAACGAAAAAAATTATTTCGTCACATTTTATTTTTATTCATTCCCGATAATTTCAGACATTTTTTTTTTTGTCATGTCTCTTCAACATCGAAAAGATTACGGCCGCACGTGCATGAAACCGCACGTGATCTCTCGGTTTTTTACCATCTCGCGTCATGTCCCCACTTTCACAACTAAGAAGACCCCAACATTTTGGGTAATTCATTTTCCGACCTTCAGAAATATTTATACATAGCCCCCTCCATTTTCCTATGTTTTTCAATTTCTACCCCCACATATTTTACGAATTCCACTGATCGGAGCAATACCATTGTTCATTGTCCGCAAACAACTTGCAAGCTTCCTCTCCACTGAACAGATCTTCATGCTCTTCCATCTTTAAGAACTGGCTGAAACAACCCATCATCGTTGCCGCCACTGCACCCGCCGCTTCAACGGTCGTGGGACTATACTCTTCGTTCAACACCGCGCTCGAGTCGTCACTGCTATCGGCAGGATCTTCGCTGAAGCTTTCGGTCCGTGGAAAAATGGTAAACATTTCGTACGCGAGCTCCGACGTCGGAGCTGGAGCTTCCGTAGGAATATGCGGTGGCGGAGGACGGTGGTTTAGCTCTAAGACTTCATTATTAGCCATCACCACCGTCGTCTGATTTGCATCCGCCGCTTTGACAACCCCGTTCTCTTCTACACCATTGACCCCATCCACCTTAAGTTTTGCTCTGAGCTCTTTAATCTGCAGAGTTGGATCATCTCTAAGTTTAGCTAAGCTTATCATCAAACTCTCTTAACATATACACTAAATAAAATATGCTTATACCTGTCCAAGGAGAGAATCGTTATCGCGTTGAAGTGAGTCGCGGCTGCGTTTGAGTGCATCAAAGTTTGACTTAAGAACGCCGTAATCACGTTCAAGCTGCTTTGTCTTCCACCGAGCACGGCGGTTCTGAAACCAGATCGCGACTTGTCGCGGCTGCAACCCAAGTTCTTGAGCCAGCTTCACTTTCCTCTCCGGCTCTAGCTTGTTATCAATCTCAAAATTCTTCTCTAACGCTTTCACTTGCTCTACACTCAACCTCCGTTTTTTCTCCGCGGCCGTGGAAGACGCGTGTCCAACGCCTCCCATGTCGTCTAGACTCCCGTCGTCGTCTAAAGCGTCGAACATCTGAGAGTAGTCTCCGGCGCCGGAATAGAGAAAGCCCGTGTTTGTTGGTCTTGGACTTATTTGTTTGTCTGATAAAATCATTAAATCACGGTACTACATTAAAAACAATACAGAACAGTAGTTTTTATATACTTAAACCAATCCCATGAACGGATAATTTCAATCAAATAATGGAATATTTATGATGTCATGAGTAAAATCACAAAACGTTTGTCAGGATAACGTCTCGATAGTATGAATTGTCAGAAAAATAAATTAAAACACATCTTTACTTAAAATTATTAAATTAAATAAAACACAATTATAATAAAAATTCAGTCTTATAGTTAATTGTACGTTTCAAGTTAGTATTAAGCTAATGAACATCAAAGATATAACAATTGCAGTTTCAGAATTGTATAATAAGAATCTTTTTTGTTTGTTTACCTGTTGTAGAATGGCGAATTGGTAAGAAACCGGCCAAAGAATCGGAGCTTCCACGTGATCTCTTCATCTTGTTTGGTTGGGAACTATTGAGATCGTAAAATTGCTGAAGAAAAAAGGAAACAAAAAGTTTGTACTGAAATGGCCTAGATCGATCGTTATTGATAAAGATATATCTATCTATACGACCAATACATGAAGAAACGGTCCTCTCTCTTCTCTCATTTGCTTCTTCTCCAAAGAAGAAGAATCTTTGCTCTGTGTGTACACTATATATTCATTCCAAGATGGAAACAGAGAATTCACTAATAATAATACCCAGAAATATTCATCTACTAATGCCCACCAAGAGAATACAGACTTTTAATTCCTCGGGAGAGATTTCAAAGTTCTTTATGATTTTTGTTTTTTGTGTTTCCCGAGAAATCCAAATTTGTAAGAGAGAGGGGGAGAGAGAGAGAGATGGCTTCTCACTCCATCTCCGGGTTTTAAATAAGACGACAGGTTAACCCTAGGGGGAGTGTTGGAGATATCTTTCATCTTTGAGTTATTTCAAGAATTTCGGGCGATTTTTTAATTTACGAAAAATTATATATATAATTAAATGCAAAAAACAACTTATGAGGGAGTCTGATCCAGGATCTAAATGATGCCATATTCCCCATAGGTTTCAGCTCGGCTACTTTGGAGCCGGTTAAGATTCATTCATTAAATTAAATTAATCGTAATCACTAGTTTAATTTCTAATTAATTTTAAGTATGTTTCCTCTGTTTCTATTACTAGTGTTTTTGATTATTTTCTCTTTTAGAGTTCAATTAATTTGATGTAGTAACTATTTGTTGTTGATTAAATTGTTTTATATTTTATATTAAAAGATATTTCAATATATATATATGACTAATAGAACAAATGTGGACTCCCAAAATATGGCTTTCTGTACTTCGTTCTCTCACTTGTAGTTCTTGTTTGTTGGTGATTTAACTGAAGAAAGAGTAATTACAACCCAATGATAAAGCGTTGATGAGTTGTTGACACACCAAAAAAAAAAAGGACAAAAAGGGTTGAGTCCGAAAATAGGAATTTGCAAATGCAAAACTTCACAAATTCACTATACGTATATATTTTCTTTTTTTGTCAACAATTCACTACACGTATTTTACATGTTATTTTTTTCTTTTTTTTTTAAAAAAAAGAGGTCATTTCTTACACTGATTCTAATTTGTTAATTAGAAGTTAGTGCTTATGATTAATTACACATCTATATAAAAATATATTATTATATAAAATAACGTCACATGTGCCAAAAAAAGATGATAATAGTATGTTATTTACCAAATTCACTGTGAACAAACCGTCTATAGATCAAGGTATATATGGTCGAAATGGACTCTCTACAGTAGAGTTGATATTTTCCAATTAAAATGTCATAATCAATCGTAGTATTAATACACTGGACCAACCATTCAATTTTAATACAATTAATATAGACATGGGTCATGGGTGTTATATATATCGAAGATACACGCAAAGCAATACTATATAAAAAAAAGTTGAATAGAAGTCGGTCCAGTAGTTGGCCATGCAAATTGATTTTGCTTTAACATAAAAGATTTTAAAATGTGGGTCAACATTTTTTTTCTTCCCCAAACGCTAATTACTTACATTTATAGTGGCATTCATATTCGTAAATTTTATCTATTTCTGTTGTCATTTATTTAGATGACATATTAACTCGAGTTACAAGTTACAACCCGACTGTCGGTATTGAAATATCACGATAGACATTTTCCAAACTTTGAAGCACATTTTTCATATGATATTAACGATTTTATAAAATAACGTAAAAATAGCAAATTTCAAAATGACATGTTTTGTAGTCTAGTGGTTGTAATATGTGAAACTTTTATGATTTAAAAATTTACGTGTGTTAATAATTTTGTGTTAAAAAGCGTATGTGTGTTTTATAAGTTGTTACCGTTTTTTTTTTTTTTTTTTTTTGATCAAACATAAGTTGTTACCGTTTAAATAACGACTTCACACACATATATTGATCGACATGTATATTAAAAATTGATACACATGTATTGGTCCAATGTTTTTTCTTTAAGAAGTATTTACATCATTTGCACACCAAAAAAAGAAGAAGAAAAAGACGTATTTACATCTTTAATTGGTTAATGATCATATTCATGATAAAAGTCGCATCATATTTAACCCAAGCGGGATGTAAAGTAAAATTATGTAATGATATACTTTTGTTTCCTCGTCACATTTGCTGACATGTAAACATTTTTAGTTTATATTTTTAGTTGTGTAAACATTTTGCACAAAAAAAAAAAGTAAACATTTTTAGTTAATAGTTGTACACAGACATGTATGTATTGTAGTGTTAATATAATAATATATGGGAGAAAAGTATGTGGTGTACAAAGGATATTCACAAACTACAAAATACTTTTAAATCCAGTAATGGGAAAGGCGACAGAGCTTTGATGAGATAGCTGTTTGTCTCTGTAACGATCTTTGCCCATTTACTACAAAACAAAACGTATTATTTTTGTCCGGCCATAGTATTTTAGTAAATTTATATTTAGAATATATACAAAACAAAACAAAATCCTTTAACAATAACTTTTGTAATGAAGATCATAATAACTTCGGCTTTTATGAATTAAAAATTTCCGTATAACCTAGATCTCTAAATTCAATAATTTGTAATACAACAAACATTTAATTCATCATTGATAACAAATTTTAATACAATTATGTATATGTATATAGCAAAGTAGGTTTTACTTAAGCAAGTGTTTCAGAACCTAACAATACAATTTTATTACAAAAGAAAATTAGTTTAAGAAAAAAAAAATAGTTTAAGAAATGAACGTAGATTTTTTGTTTTGACATATAATTAACAAACGAAAAAAGCATAAAAGCAAGGTGGAAAATAAAGAAAAAGGTTCTTGGAGTTGAGACTTTATGTTAATATTCATATATTAGTAAAAGTTTAGCCATTTATATAGTGACATACTGACATGATGATTTCGTACGTATCCATCTAAAATCTTAAAATTGAAAAGCCTAAAGTAAAAGAGGTTTGGTGTTTCATTTTTAAAATATAATCTTTTAATAATAGGGAGTTTGGTCGATGAGCTGGTTATATATCCTATGAAAGCAACTAATTCCACTAGATTCTTGATGTTTTTTCTCTTCTAGAAACATTGATCACGACATGAAATTGATCAATCACAAAAATTTCAAAATCGCATCATTTATATTAGCCATCGAAATAATATTAAAACGTTAGATTTGACATTGGAGAAGATCTGTAAATCATTGGGCTTTTTGGGTTCTATTTTAGTATTTTTGCTTTCCTTCAGATGTTTCGGCCACCGGTACAAGTGTTTCCTCGTAGAAAGAAGCTCCGGTTTTCCCAAACTGAATCTCATCCGCGTCTGGTTAAGCTGGAAGGCCCAATACGTTACAATACAAGGCCCACGTGTGAACCGTATACGTAAAACTTCGTTCTTGCATAATACTCCCTTCGATTCAAAATATAAAATGTTTTAAAGAAATTTTTTGTTTTATAATATAAAATATTTTCAAGTTTCTATATAACTTTAAATTAGTTTAATATTTTATATTATGCAGTATTGTTTCTGATTAGTTGAACTTGTTAAAAATAAAAACTTCTTAATCTGCGTGCTTTATTAAAAACATCCTATATTTTAAAACGGAGGGAGTATAAAATCAAACCGGTTTTCCCAGTCTGTAGTATATTTATATATGTACTTTTAAGAAGAGTCTACTAGTATAACTTTATTTAGATTTGTATGAAATTTTTAAAAGATGAAATTTAAAGCCTATACACACTTGTTGACTTATGGCCATGGGTACTGATTATATTACAAGAGATTATTTTATAATTGTGATAAAATTTCAACTTTCCTTGTGAATTCTTCTAACGACTTCATGCACCGCATTTGCGACATCATTAATTGAAGGAGTCAATTGACAATTCGCCTCTACCTAATCCAGATAAACCAATTATTTAAGGATATAAAAAAGTCGATGCTTAAAAACAATAGGTCTAACAATACTGTATAAACGTTTATGTTAAACCGACAAATCCTGTTATCATTATTATCTAATATTTCCCACAAAAAAAAAATAGAAGAGAAGGAAAATTAATTACCTTGACGCCAATAGTGAAGAGAGACATTTCATTAGCAGTTATTAAGTTGAGATGTAGAGTACTTAAACCTAAAGAGTAAAACTCATTGATCAGCTTGAAGAGCAATCTTGGCTGTGTCTTTGTTAACACTTTAATGTTGGCATGTCTTTCTACCATTGTAACCTCCACGTCAGCAACTGTCTTGTGGCTAGAGGAGAAGGAGGAGGCAGTAGTGGCGGTGGAGTATTGAGGGAACATGAAGAAGTTGGAGAATTTGTTTGGTGATCGATTAGGTTTACGAGCTTTTAATTGTGCTTCGAGTGAATGAAGAAGTTGTTCTAGCTTCTTCAGATAGTTGATGGTCCCTTCTATGATTGATGCTTGGTCATTCTGTTAATAATATAAACGGAAAATCACAAATTATTTATTAGCTCGTATATATAGTTGTATTTGATATTAATGATCGCGGAAAACATATAATAATTGAACATTAAGAGCTGAATAAAGTTTTCGGGTGCATTTGATAGCCTTAATTCAAATTAAAATCTACTTATATAGTTCAATAGTTTATGAAATTGTATGCACCGGAATAATGTTTTAATCCTAGATCTTAAAACAAAATTACATGATAAATTAGTAAAATGAAAACGTGAAAAACGAAAGTAGTGTACTAATTAGCAGAGCTAAAAAGAAGATAGAAGGAAACTCACAGGTTGAGAATAAGAGAGAGGCATCATAGATTTGAGGACAGAGATAAAATGATTCATCTGTCTTCTCCGGTTACGTTCGACGGCAATGTGATTCATCCTTTGGTTCTCTACATCTTCTATCTTTTTATCACTTGTCGTTCTCCTTGTCCTCTTCCGCGATGGTACGTAGTCATGATCACTCGAACCACCTCGTGGTCTCAGAGAAGCTAACTTATGAGTTGAGTGAGATTGTTGTTGCTCTGTTACGGAGCAAGAGACTGTCGATGAATAAGAAGAGGAAGAAAGGGAATTTTGCTGTGACTTGGAAACGACGATGTTTTGTATGAAATCCAAGATATCGTAGCTTAAGGATGTTTCCATAAGTGAAAGCCAAAACTACACGAACGCAACCAAGAAAATTGAGAGGTTAATGGCTATGTATACACAAAAGTCATTTTTATGCTCATATTTATAAATTGGGTCCTGTTGGTTTTATTTATTTTATTAATCTTGGATAGATATACTAATCAAGTTTTTGCGACGTTTACTATATGTGAGAAATGAAGCCCTAGCTAGAAACCAACGTACACGAATTGAATAATTACTAATATTAGTACAGCTGGCGTCTCCTAATTGGGAAGTTTTGTGATCAGACTTAGCACAAAACGACCCTACGTACCATCGTGTAGTTAAATTAGTAATTAGAAACCTCAATTCATTGCTGATTTTGTGGTTCACAGTTGACATGTACACAATTAAAAAAAAACAGATATCGATCCAATTTAACTAATACTAAGATCAACTACGTTATTATACTTTTCACCAAATTTTACGCTTTTATATATCGTCATGAAATCTCTTATTTTACTTCTCAAATCTGCCACGTTTGACTAATAAGGGTAAACAAACATATATCAAATATATAAAGCCATTTCAAATCTGCAATTAATTTATAAAAGAAAAATACCTTAAAATAGCACTAAATCAAGTTTTATGAATAACTATAGCACACATTCTATAAATTTTCAAAAATAGCACTATTTAACATATTAAAATGTTTAAAATTAATTTTTAGAATTTGTTTTTTTTTTATGTTTGGGTTCTCAATTTCACATTTAGGGTATAGTTTTGATGGGTAGGGTTTAGTATTTTGAATTTAAGATTTAACTTTAAGAGATTAATTAGTGCTATTTTTGGAATTTTAGAGATGTTGTGCTAAGTTTGAAATAAAAACTTATTTTGGTGCTATTTTGAGAATCTTCCTTTATAAAATACATCACGAAGCCAACATATAAAATTATAATAGTTAGCTTGCTAAACAAAACCCTTTTTCATTAACAGTTAATAATATGTTTCCAATATAAAATATTAAAATTAAACCACCGTTGATGGCCGAAGCTCTAGCAACTTTGGCAACAATGAGAGTTGCAATTGAATCGGATTTCACCAACATCATCTTTGCTTCAGACTCGTTAAATCTTGTTAAAGCCCTCAACCGGGAGATCCAATCCAAGAAACTCCATGGGATTTTACATAATATCCTATCACTATCTTCTCAATTTCTCTCTGTTTCTTTCAATTTCTTGCCTAGGAATCTTAATCAACAAGCTGATGCTTTTGTAAAGGGGGCTTTATGTGTATTGAACCCTAATTAAGAAATAAAATATCGTATGTTTGACCAAAAAAAAAAACAAAGCCACTATTTTGATTCTTGTGTGTAATATTCCTCACTTGTTTCAAACATAAAAAGTGGACCTAAGTGTCGTCTGACTAACTTTACATTGTGAGGAGAAGGGAGTGGTGAAGAAAGAAAAAAACAAATACTCAAAACCGCATAGCGCGATTGAGAACAATATATTGGGACATAACAAAGAAGAATATTATCTTTCTTGATCGTTTGATAAAACCTTAATATTTTACTATCTAAATATAATGAGACAAATCATTTATATTTTTATGTGATTGCCAATCACAATGTCGTTTTATATGATGGGTACTTTTCATCTAACGAAGAATCGAAATTTGCTAGTTGTGAGTTGAAAATTCGTGATTTTTGGTTTGCTACTATTGGATCGTCGTTATCAATCTGACACTAATTGTACTGTTTTATATATGGTTGTGTCTATAATAAGGCAAGCTATGGTTACTACATTTGTCTACTTCCACATTCCCACTTATTGTGTATTTTTTTGACTAATAAATGCAACAATAAATAATAGCAAAGGTATCGACAATACGAAAAGTGATGCGTTTTGTATGGTAATTTTCCTGTGAACAAAGTGACTTATTATTAGAAACTTAATTTTCCAAATTTTTGTTGCACAATTAATAACACAATCGAATCTATATTTTCTCAATCAAATCTTTTTAGTTTACAGCTGTGGACAGTGTGCCATCGAGAGGCTAATTAAACATTCCTTTTTCGTCTTCACCATCGAGACATTAATTAAGGAAATCTATGCAAAAAATTGGAAAACGAATAGAAATCTTAGGCGCACCTCTTCACGCGACGCGTGTTCCCGTAGGCACCAAGACATCTATATAGTATTGACTATTGAGTTCACAATGTTTTCACCTTCCAGTTTCATAATTCTTCTTCTTCGTGTTCTCTCAGGAGGAAAAAAAACCCTAATTTCTTGCTGCTGAATCAAGGAAAAATCACGATGAAGCAAGCTTCGTCTTCTTCGTCTTGTAATTCAACAAGTTTAACAAACAGACTTAAGACCATCTTCAAGAAAGCAATTACGAGCTTTCAGTTCTCTGTGCGATTGAGGTTTGCATCATCTACTATGGACCAGACGGCAGATTGAAGACATGGCCTAAGGAGAAAGAGAAAGTGAAAGACATGGCTTTACCCTTGCATCGTCTTGTCTGAATCAGCTGAAACAAAGAGATGAAGAGTAGTGCTGAGTGTTTGCGACAAAAATCCTAAGGACTCTCAGTAGAATCTTTGCACAGTTTCTGAGCAATGGGATGATTAGGATGAAGATTGAGATGGCTTGATGATGTCAATATCACCGTGAAGGGAAGATTATTTCCATAGGCCATTCTCTTTAGGAATTAGGATATATACCAATCGACCCGATCCAACAACAAGAAGCCAACAAACAAAACAAGACGCAAGTTTCCGGTTATGATTTCCATTGGCAAATCATTAAACCTGGGTGAACATAACCGGGAATTTGATATGATTTTCTTGATTACAATTTTGTTCTGTTTTTTCGGTATGCCAGAAAGTCAATTGGTCAAAACTTCTTCTAATGGACCCATTAATAAAGAGCCTCCATGTACTTTAATTTCAAAGCCCATTTAGTTATATTGATAGACTATATAATAATAAACGTTCTTTTTTCTTTTTATTAAGTTATCCACACGCCTTATAAAAGCTAAACCAACAAAATTTATGAGATTGTGGGTTTTCTTATAAATCTTTATACCTCTGTTTCTGAGATTGTGGTTACTACTCTAGACCAAAAAAAAAAAAACAGAACATGGTGTGCTGTCAGATATTTCATCTTTTATGCTTTGTTCTTCCTGTTTACATTATTTGTATTACGATTCTTACGCTAGCTAGTAACCTGATCAAATAATTCTCAATTTTATGCATTTAGCTTAGATTTTCGTTTCTCTTAAAAATTTGAAAAAAAAAAATTGTGGATCTGTAAAAGTTAAATAATGAAAAGAAGTTTGTGATTTATTGTTTTTTTTTGTGTGGCTAAAAACAAAAGAACAACATTGGAAAGACAGAGGGAATCAACAACAGCTTGCCATTTTCTCTAAGCAAAAGTAATAAAGTCACGAATGAATAATGTTGTAATACTAATAAGTTATCTGGTTCTGTCTATTTATGTAAAATTATTATTATTTTAATCTAAAGTTGTTAGTGTTCTTGTAGTGATGGATTCGCCGCGTGGACTCTTATTATTCTACCATGATAACTCTCGACCCTCGTTGACCTCAACCCCACGTACGAGCTTTTCTTTATTTAGGAGATGGAAAAGAAAAAAAACTATTGATGGATCATGCCATCATGGATTGACCACAAAAATTTTGGAGTTAAGTTGGCGATCCCGTTTAATTGATGGGTTGGTCACCATTAACTATAAATTGTATTATTAATCAATTAAACAAAATTATATTATCAGTTGAATACATAGATAAAAATATATATATATATATGATGTATGATGTCATTATAAAAAGTAGCTATACAGTATTTTATAACTGAATTGTGGGTATTGTGGATATTATATATGTATTTTCGTTTGTAAAAGTATATATATAGTGCATGTTATAAATAACAGACGAATTAAGAAATTTAACTATACAATAATTCAGTTTTCGTTTAGTTGCCAACCAAAATTATTAACTTTATTCGCCAAATTATTGACAATAATAGAAAGCAAATGTAAAGATATATACATATAGAAGATTAAAAAACTTTGCACTATAAGAAACACATGAACACATGGTCACCACTACTATACAAAAGTTGAGATCATCAAAAGCTATGCTTATTACATTTTGCATCTAATTAAGCACAGCTTAAAAAACACTACGAGATAGATTTTTCGGTTCAGTTTGCCTAATAGAAAACTTGTAAAAAAGGAACAAAAAAAAACCACCGATGAATCTCGAAATAATCCCAACGTATAGTATGCAAGTGCACTGATTGATGTCCGTATGCTAGAAAACAAAACGATCCAAGATCATTTTTTTGACGATCTAAAAAAGAAGATACTTAATTCTTGTCCAATAATCCCACGGGGGTCGACGAGATGAAAAGATTCAGAATCAAACGATCCAAACACTCGTTTGAAACTCGCTCTTAAGTACATCATATGATCACTTTTATCTCGGTTAATCTCTTCTCCGTTAACAACTCCGGCTCCTTCAGCCACCGGAGTAAGGACCTTCAACGCGGCTAGCAAGGCTTTTGAAGGCTCCCGTTTGATGGCGAATCCGACTTTCCGACCGTTGCAAAACATGTTCCATAAAGGTGTTGTAAGAAGTGAAGAAGAAGAAAAATCTTCATGTGAATCATATCCGTCATTATTGTTTGATTCGAGAGCGATTCTTAGCACGCCTCCTCGCATTTCACGAGCTAAGACCTCGGTAGGGACGGTGAGCTCTAAGAGGACAATGATTGGGTTTAGGGTTTTGGAGTTTGTTGCTTGGATGCAGAAGTTTACTTTGCCACGGCGGAAACCAAATATTGTCCCGGTAAAAGTGGAGTTTGTGGCGGTTGAGGAAGCGGAAGAGGTTCTTGGTTTGATATGGCGGTGAGATGATTTGTCTTCTTGAATATCACTTGGATCTACGATTGTACAGTAACAAGATGGGAGGAGAAGTTGGACGATGGTGCGAAGGAGCCGCCATGAACGAACTTGTTGATGGCAGTCTACAGCTACCGTTGCGCTTGTGGTGGTTGAGGCGAGGCGGCGACGATGTGGGTTTGTGGTGAAAGACATGATTTCTTTTTTTGAGTTGTGGGAAAAAAGGATGATAATTTCATGTGCATGTGTGTGTTAGGGTTCAAGTGGCATTGATCTATAATTCTATATATAGAGAAATGGTCATGAAAAGAAAATAATATATTACTAGAATATTATAGTTTATCTTACGATAATTAATGTATCACTTAGAGGAAAAAATATATATTATAATTCTTAAAAATGCTTGTGCAGTGTGGAGCATATTATTGATTCAACTGAATCAAAAATGGCTAGAAAGGAATGACACGGTGGCTTAGGAAATTTCCGTACAACCACGTTGGGAGTGAGTCCAATCATTGAATCATAATTCGGCATTTAACCTTATATCAAGTATTAAGAAATCCTAATTAATCTACATAGTTTGATCTATTTAATTTAGTTAATGATTACATATGTTCGTGCACAGTTGACAATAACACTGCTAATAATATCAGCAGGCGATAACTACTAAGTTTCTAGTATACGGATCCAAAGTTTTGTTGATATCTTTGGGTAGTTAGTACGATGGTAATTAACAAGTTATGATTCATGGTAAACAACTTTCAAACTTCTTTTTTACAATATTGATTAAATTAGTGACATAGTTTCTTACCCTTTTTTTGGTTTTGTTGCATGATGATTCGTTTAACTCAAATTGTAATAAATCCAATCCTAAATGGACAAACAAAACATCTAAATAGACGACAAAGTCAAATCAACCGTCTATTCGAGCATCCACAAGGATTGATCATGGGGATGCAATTGTTACCCATATTTGGCCCATCATTGGCCCAATATATTCCTTATGGTTCCCACTAAATCTGGACAATCTTACACATACCACCACCATATCAATTTCTAAAGTTTTTCCCCAATCGATTTTTTTTTAACGGTAGTAGTGTAATACTGTTAACGGATTTTTTTTTTAAACCGCCAACATAAACGGGTATGAATCGGAAACTAATGTTAGACCAAATAAATTTTGTAAACAATGGAAATAAACTCAAAATCTCAAAGTCATATTCAAATAGAGGTGGATCTCTCTCTATCAGGAGGATTACCTGACAGTTGACACGTTTATTTTATTTTGTTAACTTTTGAAATTATTAATTGTTGTCATTCCATCTTTTGTTTCAATAATTTATCTCCGCGTTGGAAGCTTTTGCCAAAACGATGCATGTTGGAGAATACATTGTCGTTTTCTACTTTAAAATAAAATTAAAAAATATTGCTAACTTTGGATCTTTCCACTCAAAAGCATTATAAACTTTTTCTTATTTGGATTTAACAAAATAAAAGAAAATAAAATAAATGACAACACAATATATATATATATATATATCATTGTCTCAATTTCTCTCAAACTATTTTTGGATTTTCTTCTACTTTTTTTCGGTAATTTATTGCTTGTTCTTTATTTTTAAAACGACGCCATTAGGGATACTAAGACCAAGAGCGCACCAAACTTAAAAGCAGAACACAAACGTTAATTAAAACTTAGAATGACTCAAAAAAAAAGACGAGGGCATGCAAAAGCATATCCCGCCAAATACGCATAGGACATAAGACCTTCCCCACATTCATAGGAGAGTTCTTAGTATTTTGGTGGAAAAAAATAAATCAGAACAAAAGAAAAAATTTAAGAGCTCCCCTTAGGGCAAGTCCATCAAAGGATTTAAGCAATTGCTTAAGGGTTTCTAAAGTATTATATGTGATTAAAGTTAATTTTTTTGGTATGATTTAGTTTAGAATCGTTCTTTAGCTAAGATGTTTTTGGTATGTTTAGAAATTTAGGTGTGTCAGTTTCTGATTGGGTGGGAGAAAAATAAATTTTTCCTTTTATTTTTTTTATTTTTTTGTTAATTATATTTCTCTCTTCTCTCTCTTCTCTCTCGTCTCTCTCGTCTCTCCCCTTTGATCGACAGAAGAAGAAGAAAAAATGAACCGACAAGGCGGTGGTGGGATTGAAGAAGAAGAAGAAGAAATTAACCGACAAGGCGGTGGTGGACAACGGCTGAGATCAGCTAGATTTCTTTGCTTTGCTCCGGCGACCTCTCGTCTCTCTCCGGCGATTTTATTGTGAGAAACGTCTTTGCTCTCGGCTTTGCTCCGGCGATCTCTCGTCTCTCTCCAGCGATCTCTCTCTTCTCTCTCGTCTCTCTCCGGTGATCCCGTCGTATGTCCCCCTCCCCACTTTCTTTTCTTTTGTGTTGTTTTGCTGAATTCCAAATCTATTACTAAAAAACTCCGATTTCGATTTGTGTTTGGTTCGGTAACGAATCGATTTAGACTAGTGAATGAATTTGAAGTTTTGGTGGTGAATTTGCATTTGAATCTGGTTAAATCATATGCCCATGAATCAAAAATCTTGTTTTTTTATGTGTAATTTGTTTTCTTGCGATCTCCACTGACTTATCAAATTGCCAATTCAGCTTGCTGGCGGCAATGCTGCTCTTGCTCTTGCTCTTGTATTATGAGTAGGGTTCAAAATCTTTGTAAAAAATGGAATGAGTATTGTGTCTTCTACCACTGAAATTGATATCTTGATAGCTCTGTAACATCGTCCATATATATATGTGTTGTGTGGATGTTAACTTGCGTCTTCCTTTTGATATAAGCACTACGAAGATCTGTATAGGGTTCCATTACATGTGACTAGAGATGTCTAGTTTTTTTGATTGATTTTTTTCTTTTTATTTGATCCTCTCTTCTTCTTCTTCTTTTTTTGTCTTTCTTCAATTCGTTTGATCCATGTTTCTCTTTTAGGCAAATCTTGAATTTGTCCCTCCATCCTCTGTTTTATGTTTTGATTTAGGTTTGAATAAACGCCATTGTTTGTAGAGAGACAACAACATATGGTTTAATTGTCTTAAATGAGGCAATTCAACAAGGTATTTGTACATAAGTATTTGACAAAGACTCTTGAGTCAAATGTGAAAGGAGCATGCTATGAGACAGCTTTCTCTGTTTGGTGTCTTTTGGTGGTTATGTTCGATTCTATATATTTCTATGTTTGTTTGTGATGAGTTGTAGTAAAGCTTGTGTTAGGATTTGTATTATTGTCTTTTTATCCTTTTCTTAAGAGTGATCTTCACTCACAGTCATCAAGCTCGGTTCCAGTGAATGATGTAGAGGAGGAAGCTCGGCCTACTGGTATTAAGGCAGCAAAGGCGAAAGGTAAAAGGCTTGTGAACAAGCCAACCTCAGCTCCAGAAGGCTCTTCCCTTGTCGAGTTTCAGAGCATGTGGGAGATAAGACAAATGGAATTTGCCTTGAAAGAGAAACAAAGTATAATTGAAGAGAAGCAAAACAAACATAAAATGCTTGACCGTCTACTTGCTAAAACTGAGCCTTTGACTGAAATGGAAATCGCTTTGAAGAATAAGATAATAAATGACATGTTGTCAAGTTAGTTTCAGTTTGAGTTTATGTTTGATGTGTTTGTTATGTTGTGTTTAAGATATTTACCGAATGTTTGTCAACTCTTGACTATTAACGATGTATTTGTGTTGTTTTCTCTCAATGTTTGCTTGTATTGTTTCAGTTTAACTTGTCTTAATGATATGCATAACTCTGTTTCACCGAATGATTGCTTTCATTGTTTGCTTGATTTGTTTCAGTTTAACTTGTCTTAATGATATGCATAACTCTGTTTCACCGAATGATTGCTTTCATTGTTTGCTTGATTTGTTTCAGTTTAACTTGTTTTAATGATATGCAATGGTCAAATGATTGTTATGTCTCCTTCCATTAGGATTGACGACAAGAAGAAGAAGAAGACAAGAAGCTGTTGGTCACGGACAAGAAGCAATCACGGACCTGCATCTTTTTCTCACGGACAAGAAATCTTTTGCTTAGAGTCACATGTTATGTTCACGGACGAGAGTGTCATGCCTTTGTAACACCACAAGGTCATCAATATATAAGACCATCTTCGTAGACACATAAATATCAAGCTTTTTCATCTTTGTACCCACAATTTGTACTCACAATATCAAGCTTTTTCATCTTTGTACCCACAATATCAAGCTTTTTCATCTTTGTACCCACATATTCTTCTTCTTCTACAATATTATTCAAACACTTTATCAAGCTCTTCTTCTATTTTTTTTTTAAAATGGCATCTTCTTCTAATAACATTGAAGAAAAGATGGATGAGTATTTTGATCAAACACTCAACAATTATTTTGATCAAGCAATCCAGAATCGTTTTGATCAAGCAATGAATCCGTTGGAACCTGAGAAGAAGAAACGAGTCCACATTGAAAGAAAACGTGAAGAGGGTCACCAACGCTTATGGGATGACTATTTCCGTGAAGATGCAACATATCCTCCTCAAATCTTTCGTCGCCGTTTTAGAATGAACAAACCCTTATTTATGCGTATTGTCGAACGACTCTCAACAGAAGTTCCATACTTTGAACAAAGAAGAAATGGTCACGACTGCATGGAAAGGTCAATATACACGTGGATCTGGAAAGCCAACAATTGTTTTAGAGGCTGTAGCTTCACAAGACCTCTGGATATGGCACGCATTTTTTGGAGCTCCAGGTACATTAAACGATATCAATATTCTCGATCGCTCACCAGTTTTTGATGAGATATTACAAGGTGTAGCTCCCAAAGTAAAATACTTTGTCAACGGACGACAATATCGTATGGCTTACTATCTCACCGATGGTATTTATCCAAAATGGGCTACTTTTGTCAAATCAATTTCAATGCCACAAGATCCGAAAGCATCGTTATTTGCTACGTACCAAGAAGCTGTACGTAAAGATGTCGAACGTGCTTTTGGAGTCTTGCACGCTCGATTTGCCATAGTCAAAAACCCAGCTCTTATGTTGGATAAGGTAAAAATTGGAAACATAATGAGAGCATGTATCATATTGCACAACATGATTGTAGAAGATGAACGTGATGGGTATACTCAGTATGATGAGGCCACATTTGCACAAGTAGAATCAAACCAAACTTCGGAAGTGGATTTCACGTATTCTACAGACATCCCTTCAAATCTCAGAAATATGATGGGCGATACGATAACCATTCGAAATGAAGTTCGTGACAAGAAAATACATGACCGACTGCAAGCGGATTTGGTTGAGCATATATGGGAAAAGTTTGGCACAAATCAATATTAAAATTAATCATTTCGTAATTTATTTTTAATATGCTTTTATGTAATGTTTGTTTAAATTTTTATTAAATGCAATATTTTTAAGTTTTTTTAAAGTATACAAGTCTTATGAATTTAAACAAAATACCATAATAATTTACAATAAAAATATATATATACTTTTTTAAGAACCTCAAATTTAACAACCTTCAATGGACGCATGAAATATCTAAGTTTCTTAAGAAATTCTTAATTTCATTTTTTTCAAAATTTAAAATAAAATATGTTTTAAGATACTTTGGTTAAATCCTTTGATGTAGATGCCCTTATATAGTATACCATTTGTGATTTAAGAGACTGTACGTGTCACTTATTTGTTGGCTAAAACATAATATCGACTGATTATTTTTCTTCTTCCTCTCCATCTCTCTGTCTCTCTCTCGATCGAAGTCGAATTGGCAATAGAAGAAGATGAAATCAAAGGAGATGGAACCAGAGGACAATCGATATCGGGTCGAAGAAGGTGCGACGGAGATTGAATCGGCGGAGGCTATTCGGAGGGTTTTGAATCGAGGAGAATGTTGTCGAGATTGTTCAAAGCTAGTGAAAAGGTTTTGTTGAATCTCGTTAACAAGAAAGACTTTCACATGGCGTCAAGGAATCAGGAGAATTCTTCTCCCAGAGTAAAAGAGCTTTACGACCTCTACAAGGAGACTTTCATTGGCAAAGCTCCTTCTCCTGCTTCCATGGCTGTCCAAAAACTATGCTCTGTCTTGGGTATATTTTTCTTTCTTTCTTCTTCTGTCTCTGTTTGATTTTCACGGATTGCAGTTTCTGCTGGTTTTGATTGAATGGGTGATATACATATATTGGTAGTCATTTAGAAAGATTTAGTTAAAACTGTTTTAGATTGGTTTCATTGGATTTTGAATAAACGTAGGAATAGCTCAATTAATTTGTGAATTCCACTAAATCTGGGCAATTGCAAATTCACAATTTGAAGTCGTTAGTCTCAAAGTTGCAAAGGTTGTAACTTTTATGTATAGATGGACTATTAGGAGCAGAGGTGTGATCTCTTCTGATGGGTTTGATTCTGTTTGTCCCATCTTTTTCATGTAGAGGCACAAGACGCTACGGAGCTAAAGCACAAGAGACTCGTCAAGTTGTTGGGATACTGTTTAGATGAAAATGAAAGGCTTCTTGTTTCAGAGTTCATGCCTAATGATACTATTGCTAAGTGTTTGTTCCATCGTATGATTCCTTCTCTCTTCATCTGCTTCTTTTGTGAATCTGAGGTTAAACACGCTGCATTGTTGGTTTATGTGACATGTTTTGTTTTAAAGATGGTGTTAAAGTATCTGCTGTTATAGAATCGATTGAAACTGAACTAGCTAGCATCTTCTCTATTTTGAATCTGGAGGCAAAGAGAAGTAATATTGGTGATTTATGTGTCACATTAAACATTGGTGAATTTGAGGTTTGTGTGTCAAGAACTCATGATTGTGCATGTAGAATTGATTGAAACAGAACTTATTAGCATTCTCGGTTTTAATTCTGAAGTCATAGAGAGGCGGCATTGGTGGTTTAAGTAGCATGGTTGTGCTTTAGATTCTTAATGAAAGAAACTTTTATATGACTAACATGTATAAATGTATCTGCTTTTGTGGAATGTTTTACAACAGAACTTGTATCTGCTTCAAGAGAACCCAACTCTCAAAGAAGCGAAGAGAGAAACATCAGAGGCAACATGTATCAAAGTTGAAACACAAAGAAGAAGCTTCTTCAGATGCTATGGAAGTGGAAGACAAAGCCAGCGTTGATGGTCATGTCTCAGCACTGTCCATGATAACCACTGCAGACACAAGACCTTTGTTCCACAGTCTGTTCATAGGGAGACTGGTCCAAATTTCTGGTACAAGACCAACAAATTGGGTCTGTTCTCCCATTCTTTACTGTTTTAAAAACACACTCAACCAAAACACAGCTTGTTTAGAAACAGAACCTAAATATTTGGCACAAATCAATATTACATTAATCATTTTCCCCATTTATGAATTGCACTTCTATTGTAATATGTATTAATGTTTTTATTATGTTTTGTATGTTTGAAAATTAATTAAATGCAATATTTTTTATTTTTATAAATTCTTAAATGTTTACACATTTATACCACTTTTATTCTATTTAAAATTTTTAAATTTCAAAAAACAATATTTTCAAAAATAAGAGACCCAAAATTAGAATCTACCATTGGAGAAGAAAATTTTTACTAAGAAATCATGGGTTCTTATATTCAAAACAATACACAATTAATTCATAAAAAAATCAAACAGTGTTTAACATCCTCCTTATAAGAACCCACCGATAATCTTGCCCTAAGTAATATAGACTGCAGTAACAGAAGAAAAAAAATCTCACTGAGAAAAATCCTCGCAGTCTGCTTTCTACGAGCCATTTTAGGAAGAATTAACAGATAACTTCTTTTGTGAATTCTTGATTTGATTTCTCGAATTTTGTTATATGCAATGTAGTGACTTGAGTTGTAACGTTTAAAAGGGGGGGAGGGGGGGAAGGAAATGAAATTTTGGGAGGGAGTTTAAAAAAAATTTGTTTTAAGAGGAAGAGATTCTGATCCGTTAGATTCACTATCTATCAAATGAACGGTGCATATTGAACGATCCCCGTGGTCATTAACCCACCAATCAGAGACCTTCGTTTATTTTTATCGACAAAACCATTCTAATTGTTTTAGATTTTGGGAGGCGCCACTAGAAATTTTTTTAGATGTTGCCGCCGTTCCAAAATATTTTAATTTGCTATCTTCTTTGATTCTCAATTTCTCATACTAGTGTTTTCATTCTTGTAAGCCAGATTTATAGTTTTCATTTTAAAATGTTGAGATTTGCACAGTTTATATAAAACTAATTGCAGTAATCCTGAAGAGATTAAAAACATTGATTTAAGATTCATTGAGGCATTTCATCGAACAACATAAACGCAAGGAGAGCTAATCCACGAAATTAGGGAAAACGACGCAACGAAAGATATACAATAGACAAAACAAAAAGAAACGATTCCGATTCCAATTCCAAATCTCTCTCTCCCTTAAGCTCTCTCGCCTCTGATTCTCCTCGCAAGCTGGATATCCTTAGGCATGATAGTGACTCTCTTAGCGTGAATCGCGCAGAGGTTAGTGTCTTCGAACAAACCAACGAGGTAAGCTTCAGCCGCTTCCTGGAGAGCCGCGACGGCGCTGCTCTGGAAACGCAGATCCGTTTTGAAATCCTGTGCGATCTCACGAACCAGACGCTGGAACGGTAGCTTGCGGATCAGAAGCTCAGTGCTCTTCTGGTACTTCCTGATCTCTCTTAGCGCGACTGTTCCGGGACGGAATCTGTGTGGCTTCTTCACTCCTCCGGTCGCCGGTGCTGATTTCCTCGCCGCTTTTGTCGCCAGTTGCTTCCTTGGAGCTTTTCCTCCGGTGGATTTCCTTGCCGTCTGCTTGGTACGAGCCATTTTTTGGTAGATGAGAAACTTTTGAAATTTGCGTTAATGGATCTGAGGATTCGAGAGTGATTTGATGGAGAAGATGATGAGAGAGGCCTTCGGAGATTGGATTGGGTTTTGTTTATATAGTGAAGCGTATAATTGTTTTGGTTCGTTAGATCTTTAATTTGATCAACGGTTGAATTGATTTAAGTTTAGTGATCCGTGTCATGTCTAAATCAACCAATCACATTACTTCTTTCTAGCGCCCAAATTATTTTTAGTTTCCTTCTCACTTTTTTGTTTTTTTTTTAATTTAGGCGCGTCTTTCAATTTTTTTGGCCAAATTTTGGAAACCTAACAATTAAAAAAAAAGCCCATGTTGTAGTATGGGTTGGGCCCGTTAAGATGTCGTGTATCCATTAGTCATTATTATTATTTTTTATTATATTTTTCCCATTTAGTAATTTACATTTGTGTTAATGGCTGGTAACTTTGAATATTGGTGTCATGAAACTAATCACTTATGGTAGCCAATATTAACTTGAGAAGTAATGTCATTGACGCACGTATACATCTTAACGTGTAAGGTGGTGTGTAAAATTAGGCTTTAAATCTATTGATTTTGTGTACCATTTAAAAAAGCCAATATTGAGCAATTTATTACTAGTTAATACACAAAAAGTTGATTTTTTTTGCACTTTTTAATTTAAAATTTGTATTGATTGTAAATGCACGAAAAAAGGATAGAGATATGAGTCAATTTTTTGATATGATCATTGAACCAACAAATGTCTGATATTTGGTTTTCTTATATTTTTAATCTTTTTAATAAATACGTGTTTCTATCACAAAGTAAAGTACTATATCATGGATTAAGACAAAATATAATGACCAAGCGTCATTTTCTAAGAGGTTTTTAGTTTAATTTTTACTTCAAATAAGTTGAGGATGTTAAAAAAAAAAAAAAAGTTGAGGAATAATCAATTTAGATAAATTGTTATCTATATATATTAAAATGTTTTCAGATTTTCTTAATGAAATCTTTCTCAAAATTCTATATCATATCAAAATCTTAAAATAGGTAAATAAAGTTTTAGCATTTATTTATGAATATTTTAATAATTACATTAACTGTAGTTTTTAAAAGAGTAAAAATTAATCTTTTTTAAAAAAAACAAAATAAAATGATTTAAACTGTTAATTATTGTAATTATAAAAATCCACGTGTATTTAATTTTCACAATGGATGTATATGATATGGGTAAACAATCTAGTATACATGCTAAAGAGATGATTATTAAGATAATTAAGAACTTATTTCATGATCTTACCCAACAATTAATTAACCAATAAATACACATTATGAAACCTTCGAATCATTATAAAAGCAAAGCCACATTGCTAAAGATTCAAACACTAATTAACAAACAATATTTATTCGACGACCCCAAAAAAAAAAAAAAAGTAAAATAACCAAACTATGGGCATATTGACAACCTTGGGAGGCAAATTGAAAGACGAAGCCTCGCAAATGAAACTCAACGTGGTTCATTTGTGTGGCTCCGAGAACGCAAAAACCATCAACGAAGCTATCTTGAAAGCCACGTCTCACACTTCACAGAACCCACCCTCAGACAAACACGTCACTTTCCTCCAATCCACTGCTGACACGTGTTACGGTCCTGATACCATCGCTGCGATCCTACAGAGGCTTCGTTTGACAACGGACGTGTGTGTGGCTGCTAAATGTCTCATTCTTCTCCATAAGATGATTAAATCGGAATACGTGTACAATGGAGAAGATAGTGTTCGTGACAGAAATAACAAAAGTCATCGTACTTTGATCTATAATCAAGGAGGGAGTAAACTTAAATTGAATGACCTTAATGTAGGTTCATCTCGTTTTACTAGAGAGTTGTCTCCATGGGTTTGTTGGTAAGATTACATATATCGAATATATGTATTGGTTATAGTTTTGGCTGACAGACAAATTAATAATTGAAAAGTTGACTCCGATCCATATCATTTTCCTAAATTTTTATTTTATTTTATATGTTAAATGGCAATTTTATATATGGAATATATAGTCTTATGAATTATTTTTAAAAATGTCTTTTGAATAGGTACAAACAATATCTAGTTTGTTACTTTACAATTGCGGAGGCTTTAGGCGTTACCCCAAACATAAAAGATAGGTCGGAAGATAAGCGTCTAGAAACTCACCGAGTCTCGTCTTACACAACCGATTGCATTTTTAAACAAGTTGATTTTTTAGTGGATCTGTTCGAACATATAAGTGACAGGCCAATAGCTCCGAAATCGAAACTCAACAAAATCGTTGTCGAAATGATAGAACTAATGGTACAAGACTACTTCTCCGTCATAAGATTGATGAAGATATGGTTTGAAGAATTGAATGAGAGAGTTGCTAAACCGTACGAGTTGGTTCCGGTTTTGGAGAGGCTCGAAATGTGCAAAGAAGGTTTGAGGGAGTTTTCTTGGCGATGCAAGTATTTGGTTGAAGACTTTTGGTGTTTGGTATCGAAATTAAAAGATATGCAACGCCTATAAAAAAAAGAAACAGTCCGGTCCTTACTATCATATAGCTTAGTCCAAAAATCGGGTATTCGTCTCTGCGGCATTGTTATTTAAATGACTATAGTCGATTCCTTGTATATATATTTTCAATAATTGAATTATAAATAATATATGTAGCAAAATCGTCACAAAACAAAAATCATCGATAAATGTAGGAACGGTAAGTGAGTAAACCATCACAAAAATCTGAACCATTACTATCCTAACTACACCGACCTCGGAGTCCTTGTTTTGTACTCTCTCCCAACCAGAAAACATCAAAAGAAGGCATTGAGTCTACTTAACCAATATTCACGTGGAAAATAATAAATTTTTATTGTTTAAATTGAAATCAAATAAACCAGTTCAGCATGTTAAGATATTTCTAATTAATATTACAAGGCATGATATAAAACGAATATATTACAAAGACCTCTACGGTAATTGCAGAGACCCCTTGTAAAATATGAACCGGCTGTGAGTTATATTGCATTACATTTTCGATACCAACAACATACACCAGTTTTCGTAAAAACAATTATGCTGCAAAATTATTTAATAATAAATAGTTGCACTAAACAAATCTTCATTTTATTGCGTTGGACCATTTGTTAACACGAGCACTTGCTTTCAGCGCCTGAAAGAATTACAAACAGACCAAAAAAAACCACACACACACACATTATCATGATCAGTAAACTCAAAATTGCTAAACGAAATAAATTAATAAGACAAAACCAAGGGAAACATATCAATGTACCTCTTTCTCCCAATCGCATCTCATTGTGATATAACCTAAGATCATTGTCTGAACAAAAGTTCCTCCAAAAATCATACCAGCCCAAATCCCCTATAAATAAAACCAAATCGATAGAAGTAATGAAATAACTACTTATAAATTAACAAAAACATGTGGAGAAAAATAGTGATTACCATGACGCCGAATTTAAAACCCCATCCCATCAGAAACCCAAGTGGAACACCGACGCAATAGTAACATCCCAAGTTTATATATGCAACGTAGGATTGCCAACCCGATCCAACCGCGACACCTAGCCATCACAAAAATCATTGACTCGGTATATATATACAAGAAACTCTTCAGAAATTAACCGTGACGTACCGGAGAGAACCGGTTGGATGCTGTTGAGAAGAACGGTGAAAGCTAAGAGAAGTGAGAGTTTATTAACGGCGTCCAAGACGGCTACACTTGAAGAAAATATCCAACCGATTTGGTTATGGAGAAGCATTATTATCACCCAGAAAAATAATCCGATCATTAACGATTGTGTTACTGATACAATCGTGGCGAATCTTGCTCCTTTCCCATTACCACCTCCTAATTCGTTCGCCACTCGTACACTGCAGTCGTTAATGTAAAGTAAACATATATAGTTCTGCAACATACATTCTAAACTTGTACTGATTTTTATATAGTTCTAAATCATATGTAACTGCAATCATTAAAAATATTGTTAGAAATTTAAAAACCTATACCATCTGTATATCTATATTGTTTTAAAAATATTTTGTATGTAGGTTAATCCACACCAACATGGCAAATAGGCAACATCACTGTCTTTACTCTTTACATTTTTACACTTTATTCTTCATCAATGCTTCTTTTAAAACAAGTGTAACTCACATATTGTGTCTCTCTATATGCCCTAGCGGAGAGATCATGTCCACACAGACGGAAAAAAAGAAAAAAAAAAAAAGAGACCCAAAAAAAAAATAGAAATAAAAACGATTGAACATAAAAAAAGTTATGGATGAATGAAATAATATAATATATATTAAGGAGTAAGAAGAGAGTTACTCTCTAAATCGTATCCTCGTAGAAGTCTCTATACAAACAACACGACAAATAAAAAGAGAAGAAGAACTCAAAGCAAACACGGAAGGAGATAGAAAAATGTTATATGCCAAATGTTAGGTTTCAACTTCCTAAATTTCCACACATAAACTATTGGTCCTTCAAACAAAATAAACGAACTAACTAACGGTACTGTCGTATTTAATATTTATGTCGACGTACGATAATTTAATTTTCTAACTCTAAATGAAAGGTGTAGACGTGTAGTAGCGGATAGTCATTGATACCGATAAGTTAATGTATTTAAAATTGTTGTCCAATCGAATAAAATTTGGGTAAACCAAGTATAAGACCCATAATTTTGCGGAACTATGAGTGGTTTCAAATAATTTTGGAAAATATTCTTTTAATATTACAAAAAAATTGCCAATTTTTTTGTTTAGATGTTATAATTTTAGATAACTTGAAAGAGTTTAACGAAAAACAAAAAAATTTCGGATATATAGCTACTCGACCCAAGTTGTATCCTTATCGTTGGACCACATTATTTGGACTCAAACTAGTCATTTCAGTTGTTGACAACAAAAATACGAAAAAAATAGAGTAAATTAAATTGAGAACTGGGATAGGAATAAAAATGGTGGACACGACTCGAAGTACCACCACCAAATAAGCATTTACTATTTTATTTTTCCGAATTATTTGAAAAAAATAGAATCCAACATGACATATATTCCACATTCAATGCAAGTTTCTAACTTCCAGTTTCACTGGGTACGTGTATTAAAATTAGACTAAACTGAAATAGGGGTCAATTAGATCATCACTATCAACCGGATTAAAAATGAGCAAATACTAAGAATAGACACGCTTTACCCGGTTCCGGCGAAGAAAGCGAGAGGAATCATCATTTCCCAACCATTTATCGTCATGCTGCCAAAAATATTATTTTTTGAAAATGATTGGTCAATAAAATATTTTGAAAAGTAGTCAATTCACTAAATAATAAAGAAGATAAAAACAAGAAAACAACGATAACCTTTCCGCAACAACCCAAAAATCCAGACGTGAAAACAGTGCGATAAGATATGTCTTTTGAGGCGGTTTAAATAAAATATTTCAAACATAAAACGACTTACCATATGGACAAGGAGTCAACAGCGATTCGAGCATTCTCAAGATTGCCAGTCATTATAATCAAAATCCGATAATACCAATTCTCCAAACTGTTAAAAAAAAAAAAAACACCAAGCATCTACCGTTAAAAGTTGTATCGGACACAATTAGCCTAATGTCACAAAAGTGTATATATTCATTGGTACCAAAGCATAACGCCGGACGAAGCAGAGAGTTTAAGGAATTCCCAAAGTCCAGTGAAGGCTTCGGAAGAGAACCCGGTCCAAGTAAGTGGACAGCCACCACAAGTGGAGTATACTAATAGAATCAGAACGTTAACCCACCAGGAGATATTAATCGTAGCCATAGTCCCCACGACTCCTAGTTTAAGCCCGTCCACGAACAACCAACACACTAAAAAATGAACCACCAATGCAACCCCTGCAGCATACGCAGTCACCTAAAACCACACAAAAAAACGAGTAGTTCGAACATTAATACGTTATCATCTACGTAATAAACCATTGTTATAGAGAAAGTCTGATTTACTTTTTGGACTATTCAATTTTAAAACATATAAAAAGATGCTTCTGACACGCACAAATCTAGATAAACTAAATAATATTTGTATATTAAAACTGTTATCATTTTGACTAGCTTGGACGCATGAATCATGCTATTTGAAACAATTAAATAGATCGATACGTCGGCACCTGATTTTTAAGCTGGCACTGGAGGAAACGTTGAAGCGGGAAAGACAAAGTAAAGGCGAAGTGAAGAGGGATGACCCAGAGGGCGACAACACCGGAAAGCTCAGCGATATCGTCCGGTTGGCCAAGAAATTTGAGAACCGGAGTTGTGAAAATATAAGTCGGTAACAATAAGACACAACAGAAGAAGAGAACAATCCAAGAACGCTGCATATAGATTCCCAACATGTAATACTTCTTTGCTCCAAACGCTTGCCCACACAGCGTTTCCAACGCACTCGCCATTCCAAGCTGCACCACCATTTTATTATATTAAAACCCCTCCCTTAAGAAAAAAATGTCAATATAACCCTTAAATTAAAAGTTGAAAACATCAAGACTATTGTTGTATACCAAGAGACCAAAGTTGAAGCCAACGATGACGTTATTAACAATGGAGATGGCGGCTAGTTCGAGATCGCCAAGGTGACCAGCGAAAGCTTGAGTGATGACAAGCATCGAGTACGTCGTTATTCGACTGAATATGGCTGGACCAACGATTTGCCATAGCTTTGTTGTCTCAACCCAAACTCTAGTCTTCAGTTCACCACCGTCGTCTTCCTCCGCCGTGTGAGGACTTTTCAACAGTGCAACTCTCAACTCCGATCCTTCTTCTCCGCCGCCACCTCTCATCGCTAACCCTTTTTTCGTTTTTTTTCTATTTCTTAAGCTATGGAGAAGAAATGAAATATAAAGAGAATGGAGTGAGCGAAGAAAGGTGAAGAGTGAGTCGTGTGTGAATTGGCTTTTCTTTGTAAAAACTCTGTGGCTATTATTCGTTTATTACTTTTCTAGATTTAATGAATTTAGAAACTTATTTTTGTTTGTTTGACCATCATTACAAAACTCCAAATATGACGAAAATGATAAAGAAAATTTTATCTACGTTATATGGAGAATGAGAAAATAAAAGGAAAGGAATTATTTATTTTTTGGCAACATGAAATTTTTTCAACTATGACGACAGCAAAAAGATAAATTTCTAATTATAATTAAGTGCTAAAACATGACACTTGTTTGACCGTAAACATATTTATCTTTATGTTCCACGATTTCCATGTTATGGAGTTAAAAGTACAGAACTAATAGAATAAAAAAGTTTGGTAAGGGTAATCAAAATTAGCAATCTTTACGTACGGCATTTTGTGCTAAGATATACATTTGATTAATATTTTTCTTTCAATACTATTTTTCAAATTTATGTACTAGTCCAGGTCACTGGGATTTGCTATATAGTGAATTATTATTCTTATTATTTTTTTTTTCACGCTTATGCTATCTAGTGAATTATAAAATAGGTAACTAAAACTGAAAAAGGTCCGTAATATACATTTTGAGTTCTACCGAAACTGAATAAGCGAGACACGTGAGAGGCACGTCGAAGGATTTGGTTTAGGGTGACATCGTTTTATTTCCACGTGTCATTATCCTTTGTGATCTCATTGCTTACCTAATAATGGCCTAATGAGCGTGTATGTGTCTGATTGAGAACATGCATATTATTTTCTCCAGTTAACCTTTTTTTTTTCCAATTGTTCCTAACAAGCTTTAGAAACTGTAACTAGACGAGGTATAATTAACATTTTCTTAGAACAGTTATATAAAGTTATATAACTAAATCATTGATGAATAATTTATCATTAAAAATTCACATGTGTACTGACAACCAAGTCAGCACTGATTTCTTGTTTGGTTTTTTTGACTTATCTTACACTTTCCGATATTTACTCGTTTTGATAATAATTTTGTCGTCTTAATTGGTGATTTTCATGCATCCTAGCTCTGTCAATCTGTCATATTGCAGTTTTTGATAAACTTGCATCATAGCCATCAGATTTGAGTCCCTGAGTTTGTAACATGGTTTGATATATTATATTTATATGTCCACACATAAGTACAAGACATACCAACCATATTGCTTTCCCGCATAGATATTATATTTTTGTCACACAAACTATACATTTATTATTTTATTTTTGTAAAACTCACACAAATTATATTTATCTGTATATCATTGCGTTATTTCGTAAAATAAATTGACCACATTCTCATCTATGGTGACATCGTTGTAGATAACCAATTCATTTATCATGTCTCGTAGAAGATTTCGTCCATGGTCTTTAATCTGAAATGCTTCATAACTTCATTTTTTTGGTTAAACAATTACTTCCTTTTCTTGATTTTCCACCTTCGTCTTGGATGGCAAATCGTCACTTCGTCATCATCTAGTATATTCTTTACAAGTGTCGTATTCAATATTTAACTGAGAAATAAGTAATTAGTATAAACTTTTCTTTCGACGAGGCAACAACAATCTACTGCAGTAAAAGATACTGAATCTTATTCAATGAAAAGTATTTCATAACGCATAAATAAACAAACGTAGTAGGAATGAAGAGTGATTTAAAAGGGAGTTCGATTATATATATTTCAAAGTACACAACTAGTCAACTACAAAAGAAAATTGGAAAGGACGAGGACAAAGTTATGGGAGTTTTACGGTCTGTAATAGCTTAGAAAACTTAGGAATTGACTAGTTTGGATGTTTTTTGTGAGAAATTTAATGGTATATAATCTTTTGGATGGTGAATAAGGAAAAAAAAAATTATCATTGTGCCATTAAAAATGTAAGGCCAGGTAATCATATTTGTCAGAACTGTTCAAAGTTTGGGAGAGAGAGGGAGGGGGGGGGGGGGGAGGGGAAACTTCCGCGTTCCGCCCATATAATCTATTTGACAACAGACTTATATAAAAGTTGGCTGATTTATTTTGTAGAGTTTGAGAGTTTAGTAGATTTAATTGGCAGACAAAGATGAGTGACGGTAGACTTTGAAAACATCGGTAGATTTTTGGTGGGCAGTAGATATACCATGATTATGATAGAATTATGTATTTCTGATAGATATATTACTACAATGGTGACAAATTTAATTGTCTTTTTCCGAATGGCATGTTTGTTTGACAGATTTATATAGTCATTGTGGGATTCAAAAACTCTAGCGGCAAAGCTTTTGTTGCAAAGAATCCAATGATTGCTTGTTGCAACAAATCATGTTTTTATTATGTGTTTTCCAAGATGGTTTTGTATTAAGCAAATTGGGACACATAAACAATTAAAATGATTCAAAATTCTTCCAAAACCAGTTCAAACCTAAACACATCGAACCCATCATCAGCAAAATATAAGTATTACAAAAGATAAAAAAAACCAACAAATCAAACAAGAGATGCGTTCTTAGATTGATTGATTCATCCTTTGATCGATGAATAACTTCCCTCTTTCTGTTAATTTTCTTATGTCGATCTCAGATCCATTTAAGAGATGTGTCAAATTTTTCTGGTTTTAGAATGAAGCTATTCAAATCTTCTAAAAAAACATCAACTCTGACAAACTCCACCACCGATTACATGCATATTTGGTATAATTTTTCTCTTTGCTCTTATAATCTGAGCAAAATAATTCGTTTATATTTGTGATTTTAATCTTTCTTTTTAATTAAATGATAACATGAAGTAAATAACAAAAAAATAAAAGGTTGATTGTTTATTTTATTTTTAATTATAATAGTATGATTGTAAATAAAAGTTTGACCTAAAACTTCAATGTCTTTTTCAAAATTATATGTGTTGTGCGAATAAAAAGTTTGGTTGAAAGTGTTGTCGTAGTAAATGAATAACTCATTACTAGAAGAATTGATTGAGAAATTAATTCCAAAAATTATTTATTAAAATGTTTATTTTTATATACTTTATAGTCTTTATTTGAAAGTTCATAAAAGGCAAAGTTTGGCCAATAATGTCTAAATGCTTTTGAGTTTTGAAGCCGTAAAAGTGCCTCTGATCGTTTACCAAACAAAAAAGTGCCTCTAATCATTGACCAAACAAAAAATGCCTCTCTAATCAAACAACCGTCTGGTGAACAAAAAAAAAAAGAAAAATCAAATAACAGTTCCTTTTTTTTTGGTTCTTTTGTTCCCTTTTTTGTAAACATTTATTTTAGTTTTTTTCTTTTCATAATCTATTTTTCAAACTAAATTTTTTACCATCAATATTTCAATACAACAATAACAATTAATAGTTTTTATAATGTTGAAAGACCAAACTCGAATGTTGTTACTGTGATTTTATTCATATTTTGGTCGGCATTTGTTTTTTTCATACACAACCTACAGTATTAGTTTCAGTTTCAGTTTGTTCGCTGTTTGTCAAAAAAAAAAAAAAAAAAAAAAAGTTTGTTTGCTAAAAAAAAAGAGTTTCGATTTATGATGTTAGGCCAGCAATAATAGCCCATATAAGGGGAAAGCAAAGGGCTTTAGAGGCCTGGTGGCTGGTGAGTGGGTAACATAAATTAGATATAATTCATTTGGTTTTGTGAGGTTTAAACATTGATACTTTTTTCATGCACACATTTCGTAGTTGCTGACTGCTGAGTAGCTATGTGTTTTGGGAGCTTTGACAAAATTAACTTTATAACAGATCTGAGATCTCGATTTCAGAAAAATATTTATTTAATTGATTTTGGAGTCGTACTCACCCAATAAATAAGATAACACAGTTAAATAAAAAAAGAAAAAGCCAAGAACACATGATTTTTTACACAGTTCTGAATTCTCAAGAAGTAACGACAGTCAGATCTGGAGAAGATGTATACATGAATAAAAGACTCAAAAGAGTGATGAACCATGTGAATTTTTTGTTTGTAAAGACATTATTAATGTAATGATTTTATTAAGCTATTATTACTCTGATTTACATAACATATTCCAACCTCGACAACACCACGAAAAGTTACACGTGTCAACAGCTCATTTAAAGTCGGCCGTAAATAAATTTACGATTCTCCCCCGATCGATCAAAACAAACAATTCAAATAACGAACATCAATCAAATTAACACCGACACTATTGATAATAAAATGGTTTATACGATCATGTAAATAACAATATGTGATCCTAAGCCAAAACGACGGCGTAAACAACTGCGGCAAAAGCGGTACCAACGACGAAAGCTTTGCTGGAGAAAGCAGAGTTAGGTGGAGGAGCGGCAGCGTCGGAAGGGGTCGGGGCTAGATCTCCGGGACTAACTCCGGGACCTTCTGGTGCAGGTGGAGAAGCTGTGGGGACATCAGACGCAGAAGGAGCAGTGGACGGAGGAGTAGTGGTGGGGGCAGGGGTTGCGGCAGGTGGAGGAGTTGTAGCCGGAGAGGGAGTTGCTGCCGGTGGTGGAGAAGTGACGGTGGTTGTGGGAGTAGGAGCTGGAGCTTGAGCTAAGCATGAGGTAGCGAAGAGAGCAACGATGAAGAAAGCTTCGATGATCTTCGAATTCATCTTTTTCTTCTCTCTTAAGATCGTTTCTCTCTGTGCTTTGTGATTAGGGGAGGGAGAAGATAGGGAGAGTGAAGCAGAGTGGTTAAGGTGAGGAATGACGATGGAGGAGCTATATATAGACTTAGCGAGAGGTTTAGAACAATAATAAGTATCTTGTGGAATAGGAAAATAATTATGCGGAAATTATTGGTATCATGATTAGTATCTGCTATCTAGTGTACTAGTATGTCTTAAAATAAGAGGGCATTGTCGATTTGTATTTGGATAAGAGTTTTAAAGAGTTTAGATACATGTGAAATCTGTTTTTATTACATCAATATTTTGTTTAACTTTGTTAAAGTTTATTATTATTAGTTTGTGATTTGTAAAAAATCATTTAAAATCTTAACAAATTTGGGTTATTGGATTCAGACTTTTGTAATGTCAATAAATTTTTTGTGTTATTCAATTAAAACAAAAGAATCTAGGATTGTTAATGAATTCATATATTATGTTATTGGTTCATAATTTTATATACTTTTTCATAAAATAAAGTCATAAAAAGTATCAAAAATTAAAATACATATATTGTTTGGAGTACTTTGCAAAATTTTATAAAACTAATCAATAAAACTATATAATACTCTTTAGCAATCTTTTAAAATCTTTCATTTATCCATTTTGATGATTTTGTTAAAATCCTCACAAAAATTTATAAATTAAAATCCAATAACACCTCCTAAAAAAATAACATGATGCTAGTGAAAAACAGCAAAAATGTTGGTGTAGAAATTAGCAAAAGATATTTGATCAGTAGTTTGTTAAGGAATTGTAATTTTATTGTGGAAATTAAAAAGAGAATACGTTTTCAAAATTTAAAAATAGATAAACCTATCATTCGTCAGCATATAATGTAGTTGCACTATGTAATGCAGTTTCGTAGGACTAACATTGGATGATTCTATCGTATATCTTAAAAAAAAAAAGTAAAATACTGGCGTGAAAACGCATACTGTATATAGGAACATGGGGAAATAAATGTTGATTCCAAACTCGTCTCCAATGGATTAAGATAGACTGGACAAACCGTTGGTTTACCTCGGTTAAATTGAAAGAAACACCAAATCATATCATGTTTGTCAATAATTGGACAGAGAAAGAAACATATACAACTATGCATTGAAGAAATATCATGTTTGTCTACTCGATCCACCCACCGGTAATATAGTTTTTTTAATGACATACTACTAATGATCTATACGAACCTTAATTACAAAAATACAGATCTATCAAACAAAGGACGATGTCGTTATTATCGTATATCCTTATCCCATGTGCGTAGCAGATCATCGGGATTATTTTTGATTACTGATAAAAGGATATGGTTGTAATTGTGTGCTTGTTTGTTACCGTCGAATATTGCTGTTTTTGTCTTAATCATTTTCTTTTGTCGACTTAAATACAATCTCCGACTCTTTCTTGTTTTTATTGCTCGTAAACAAGAGTTGGAGATAGCTGTCAGAGAAATTTAAAATAGTTGAATAAAAAAAAAAACAATTACTATTATGACAAATAAAACGGGCATATAATATTATGATACACATAACTGGAGAAGACAGTTGATAGCCTGTAAAGGTTCTTTTACAGTGAATCGAGAACGTTCGTATTTTATTTTCAATAAATTTAAATGTAATGAATTATATAGTATATAGTTGGCAATTTTATGAAGGCCATATGATGCGAAACCTAACCGACGATTATACATTATACCTACAACTCGTGTATAATGAATTCAATCCCCTACCCTGATTAATCCCTAACCAAAGTCTTGACAATATTAAAGATATTTTACATCCAACTTTATTTTCATTAATTAAGTATTGATTAAAATGAACTGAATTATAGTACTGTAGTTGGCAATTTTATGAGGCCATATCCATATGATGTGAAACCTTACCGACGATTATACATTATACCTACAATTTATGTGTAATGAATCCCTCTAACCAAAGTCTTGACAATATTTAAAGATATTTTACATCCAACTTTATTTTCATTAATTTGAACACCAGTTCAAAAAGCTTGGGTGAGAAGATCATTACAGCTCTTTCCAGATAATAACGACAAGTTCTTTAATTATGCACTCTTAACTTGCTTTGTTACTCTCTAATAATCTCATCTTGCAACTAATTATTTTGCACCAAAGAAATTATATAGACAAATACTACGCCGGGCCGATTCAATCACATGATTTCAAAGGGGCTCTTATTTCCGGGCTGATGGGCTTATGGGCCTTACTAACACAAAGTTAGGAAGGAGAAGAAAAAAAGTTACAACAAACTCTTTAATATGTTCGGAGACAAGGATAAGTCGAAACCTCACGAAGAGAGGTTAGCGCTTGTCCGATGTTAAGACACTCTAGTTCTTGTTTCCAAACAGCCGGTGGACTCCGACCGGGATTACGGTTAAAGATAACGGCGATGACGCCGGTAAGTCACCGGGAACCGAAGAACCCTAGAATCCTATGTCTCCACGGGTTCAGAACCAGCAGTCGGATTCTCCGCGCGATTATTACAGATAAATGGCCGGGCACGATTCTCCGAGATCTCGATCTTGATTTCCTTGACGCTCCTTTTCCGGCCACCGGGAAATCAGACGTCGAGCGTCTCTTTGACCCGCCGTACTATGAGTGGTACCAGGCTAACAAGGTCCGTTGCAACAAAACCTTAACTTCAATTTTGGTCATTGATAATACTATTGAGTAAAAAAGGTTGGTTTTTTTTTTTGCGAGTAGATTTTTTTTTACTTAGATTGAATTCTTAAAATTCCAGTAGAGAAGCAGAGAGATTGGTTTAATTTGGGTGAGTGAGTGACTCAAGTGTGTTTGTAATGTAGGAGTTTAAGGAATACAAGGAATTTTGAAGGGTGTTTGGGCTTATATAGAGGACTACTACATGATAAAGAATGGACCTTTTGATGGTCTTCTTGGTTTTTCTCAGGTTTGTTTGATTTGATAAATATATGATGAGCAGGATCGTGGACCGTTGATTCTTGATTCATCGTGTTGTTATGTTCAATTTCTTGTAGGGAGCTTTTCTAACAGCGGCTATGCCCGGAATGCAGGAACAGGTACGTAACCAATCAGAATCCAGGTTCTGATGAGATTAAATCTTCATATGTGCTTTTAAAGAATGCAACACCTGTATTTATTCAACATTATTCTATCGTTTTGTTTTGTTTTGATGTTGAAACTGTTTTTGTAGGGAACGTTGAGATTGAATCTGAAATATGATATGACTAAGTGTTACATGTTGTCAACTGGTTTGTAGGGAACGGCTCTAACTAAAGTGCCAAAAGTCAAGTTTTTAGTGATAATATCCGGAGCAAAAATTCCAGGGTTGATCTTTGGGGAGCCTAAAACTGCTGTTAATGCATTCTCATCTCCAGTTCGTTGCCCTTCACTCCACTTCATTGGTAAACCTTAACAACGTCTCTTCACATGTTCTTGACTCGATTTTTCTGGTTATTTTGTAATATACACTGATCAATGCCAATCTATTTGTCTAGTTTTTTTTTAAGCTTACATTAACAGTGTGGCTTTAATGTAGCCAAGATTGGCATGGGAAGGTTTAGATATAATCTAATATGTGTAGTACTACATGTTACCTTGCCTTTAAAGCTTCTCTGCTACAACATTTTGATTCAAGGACCATATATTAGACTGGAGATATCTATCTTGTCTGTATTGATTTTGGAAACTTCATTCTGTTATCTGTTTTTTTGCAGGTGAGAGGGATTTCCTGAAGACGGCAGGTGAAGCTCTTATAGAATCATTTGTAGAGCCAGTGGTGATCCGTCATTCAAGTGCACACACTATACCGAAACTTGGTTAGTAAGAATAAGAAGCTGATCATTGTTCACCTCTTGTAACGTTTTTTAGCTCTGTTTTTGACAGAAGAGGAATGGGAAACGTACAATGGAAGTATATAAAAGATCTGTCTCTTATGTGCTTAGATATTTGTCTTGTGCAGATACTAAAGCTGAGGAGACGGTGTTGAGCTTCTTCCAGAGGATTAGGCAGATACTTTCTGATGAATCAGGTCATGTAAGAAGCTTGATGTGATAGAGAGCTACTTGAATCGGTTCCTTTTAGACTAGAAAAAGATCTTGAAATTGTAGATTTGTGCGATGTGATTATTCATCTGGATTTGTCTGTCCGAATAAACGTAAATGATTAAGTTTTCTAATCTTTTTTATTTTCTTTACTCTTTGTTTTTTCGGGTTATAGAAAAATGATGGGTGTACAGTACAGTATATATCTAACGAAAAACAAATGATGGGAGGAAAAACAAAAAAAGAATGGAGGTGCACTAAAGAAGATGAGTTAAATTATTGTCCTTTTGAGATATAGTAGAATTTATGGTCAAATGGATTCTCATGATAATCTACGAGTTCCACTTGTAACAAAAGTTTTACTTCTTTTTCAATCTACCCCTTATACCCTATTAACTTAGCCTTGTCGGTTGCTTTTTAGTCTTTTATTTGCTTGTTTTTCATTTATTTTAAAACTTTATTTTTCTTCTTGTATGAACATATCGAATTACAAATCCTATGATTACCCATATTTCAAAAATATAGTTTAGGCTATATATATAATAAACAGTAGACGTCGACATGGGTTGTGAAACATCAGACTTATATATATACATACAATCATAACTATTCTCACGCTTGCACAGCTTTTGACTGTTTAGTACTAACAAGTCATTATCATTATGTATAATCTAATTTCAGAAATTTGCTTATATCTTGAATTATTATAGTTTGTTTGGTTTAATTAGCCACTTTTTTGTTTTGTGTACGTATATTTTCCCTATCCTCAACACATAAACAATCCGCGATTTATTTATAGCATATGATGTTGTGATGACTATATATGCACATGAACATCATACATATATATATGCGACAAATATCAACGAGCCTATCGTTAACTTAGCAAATTTATTAGCTCACTAATTCTGCCCGGTATAAAAATACTGTTGAATAGTTTTTCACTCTTATGCTTTCAAATTAAATTATCTTTTCAGATTTAAAAAAATTCTCAAGACGAAATCATATATTTTTCATTTCGTGAATTTGATCATGGATGGGGTTATATTGTTGTTATAAGAAATGTGAAATTTAGAAACGAATAAATAAATGAACGGAGACAAATCCTCTGAATGTCTCCACGAAGGAAAGCGGTTTCCCGCCAGCTGACAAGTACACGTCAGCACGTCATCTCAAACGTCTTTCAGTATCCATTATGTAATTGTAAACAATACATTTGCTTCACTCATCTGCATCATATGTTAAGTCGGTGTTTCGTATTTTTCAACTTTTCAATTTCTCCGTAACAAATAACTTTACTTTTTTTTCGTGTCAAATGTGTTAATTTTTTTGTTTGGTTTAACTGTCAATTGAGTTAGTAGTATTTTTTTATTTTATTCACTCTTATAATAAGTTAATCTTTGCTTTGAAATTTGAGCCCTAGAAAACATTCGCATTTATTATAGATGCGACACAAATGTTAACTTTTACTAGTAGGAGTTTTACTATTCTGAGCGAACACGGTCAGCTGTGTATTATTTTAAAAGCTTAATTTTAAATCACCACAATTTGTTCATCTGTTGTTGAATTACGTATTATTTAAAAAACTTCCAACATTTTTTATTGTTCAATTGAGATTGGATCAAATACTTGTAATGAGTGCGAATGTTGGTTGGTTTTTGTATACTATTTCCTTGACGACAATATTTACTGCAGTCAGCAGTGACGTCGTTATAGTCTTTTGATAAATAAAACTACGTCCATAAAAATTTCCAGATGTTTTACAATTAACTTACGTTAATAATTCATCATGCAATTTCGTGTTGACCAAGACAAATGGTGACCCTTACTCTAAATCAATGAAAGACTAGCTAGTCATTAAATATAACTTCTATGAATATTACTATTAGTGTTGGTAAGCTATGAATTAACAGCATAGACCGAGAAACGATAAATCAGTCGCCGTAGATCTAACGTCAGCACAAGTTAATCGGACGGATATGGGCTGACAAATGATAATCTCATACGTTTCTACAACTTATCTACATGTATTTATTGAAAAAAGTGTATTAAACTCGTTTTATTTGATGACACAAAATAAAACAGTTTTTTTTTTTATATAATTCTGAAAAGTTGACAAAAAAATTCAGACCTTGAAATTATTAAGGGCATTACTGATTTTGATGTGATTAGACTGCCCATCACTTTATTGCAGAAAATATTAATGCATATATTTATGCTATTGGCATATGGACAAAAATAATTATCGCGTTTTATTTTGATTCTATCCTCCTTTTTTTAGTTTCCCAAAAAGTTATCTCTAATACTATCCCCCTCTCTTTATTTTTAAAATCCTACACTAATAAACTTTTTGTATTGCATGTCCAAAAATAAACAAAAAAGCTTATTTAATTTTCATTTTTCAAAACTCGTAAAATAACGTCACCACTGTTTGTACGACGAGAGCCCTAGAAGAAGTAAACCTCAATAAGATAAAAATGTTTAATTTATACTACAACCATTTTAATCCCTAGATTACAAAATTTTATTTTTTGAGTGTGCCAAATTATTTTATAAAATGTTAGTTATATATGTCGTTAAATTTTTCTATAATTAATCATCTTTAGAAGTTTAGGTAATAGTTAACCAATAAAATTAATCAGTAGAGTAGAACATTATTTCAAAATCAGATCATTTTTTTTTCTAGATTGTAAACATATGATTAATAGAGATATATGATGAATAGTTGACGACAACAAATCATGGTTAGAGCGGTCCAACCTCCTCTTTTAAAAATCTCCGCCTAGCATGGATTACGCCCCGTAAAATCGCTAGGTCTACCCTTTCTACCTCGATTAATGACTAATTCCCGCCTAACATCGATTATCCGATTATACTGTCTAATCCGATGAATTCCCGCATAATTTTGTATATACCGATTATTTTTGGAGCCAAGTATAAATCAAATATATATATTTTTATTATTTAGACATTTAAATTAAGAGTTTATGATGTTTTACAATAACTAATGTAAAAACTTTTAATTAAATTCATAATTTTTTTCTTATATTTACATTTTTATGTTTTTACCGTAATTTTAAAGACAATACTATAGCTTTATGTTTTATTTGATATTTTTCTTTTCACATAAACATAATTATACATATATTTAGTACTATATATTTTTAATTTATTAATAATTTAATAAAATAACCCAAAAACTAGTCCCCGATTAATCCCCATTTAATCTCCGATTTTCTCGCTAGGCACTAGGCCCATCCCGACCGCCTAGCAATTTCTAAAATAGGTCCAACCAAACTGAATAAGATAACACCTTCTGATTAATAAGTAAGTAAATTAATGGCTCTTCTACTATATTAAAAGTTTTTTTTTGTCAACTATTGGGCCACAATTGGTCGGTCCATTAGCCAAATCCCTACATTCGTAGGGAACGAAAGTCGATCCCGGGTGTGATGGTGCCTTGTATGTTAAGAACTTTGGAGTGGCTACTCCACTAAGGTTATTTCACACTATATTAAAAGTTTTAAAATTAGAAAGAAAGAAAAAATGTAAGTAAAAGATAAAAAAAGCGTTACAAAGTGTGGTTGAGGACAGATTATATTAGATTCCGATTTCCAATAAACAAAACAAGAATGTAAATAACAAAAAAATATATATATATATATATATATATATAACACTTTTCTCAAAATCCCAAATCTAAAAGAGAGAGACTGAGAGTGAGAGAGATAAAAGAGAGAAAAGATAATCTCTTTAATGTCCACATTCTCTCTCTCTTCTTCTTCACATTCTTGAGAGAACCTCTTCTCTCCCCCAAAAAACGACGTAGTTTCACATTCTTTAATGGAGTTTGAAGATAACACCAACAACAACAACGAGGAGGAGCAAGAAGAGGATATGAATCTTCACGAGGAAGAAGAAGAGGACGACGCCGTTTACGACTCTCCTCCTCTCTCTCGTGGTGTCGTCAAAGCCTCGACAGAAAGTCATGAAACCACCGGAACAACCTCCACAGGCGGCGGAGGAGGATTCATGGTTGTTCACGGAGGAGGAGGAGGAAGCAGGTTTAGGTTCCGTGAGTGCCTCAAGAACCAAGCGGTGAACATTGGAGGACACGCGGTGGATGGTTGTGGCGAGTTTATGCCAGCTGGAATCGAAGGTACCATCGACGCGCTGAAATGCGCCGCTTGTGGCTGTCACCGTAACTTCCACCGCAAGGAATTACCTTACTTACACCACGCGCCGCCGCAGCAGCATCAGCCTCCTCCTCCACCGCCTGGTTTTTACCGTCTTCCAGCTCCGGTGAGTTACCGGCCACCACCGTCACAAGCTCCTCCACTTCAGCTCGCTCTTCCTCCTCCACAAAGAGAAAGATCAGAAGATCCAATGGAGACTTCTTCTGCTGAAGCAGGAGGAGGAGGGGTTAGGAAGAGGTTTAGGACTAAGTTCACGGCGGAGCAAAAGGAGAGGATGTTAGCTTTAGCTGAGAGGATTGGGTGGAGAATTCAGAGACAAGACGATGAAGTGATTCAGAGATTTTGTCAAGAGACTGGTGTTCCGAGACAAGTTCTTAAGGTTTGGTTACATAACAACAAACACACTCTTGGTAAGTCGCCTCCACCACTTCTTCATCATCCTCAGCCTCTTCCTCCTACTACTGCTCCACAGTCTTCGTATCATCATGAACAAGACCAACCATGAATCTTGAATTTCTTTGATCACTAGGGTTTTAATTTAGCTTTAATTATTTTACTTAATGAGAAATTTGAGAGGGTTTTTTTAATGTTTAATTTATGTACCCATTTTCGTCTTTGATGATGATGTTGATGTTGATGATGATCCTTTCTGGTTAATTACGTTTTTTGCATTATTAATTAAGTCTGAATCTCTTAGCAAAACACCTTTGATTGGTCTAGCTATAAATCACTGACACCCTTAATTAGTAGCATCACATGTGTCAGTGTTTGAATTTATCATGTTTTGTGTATGAATTTATATGAACTTGATCGTGCAAATGTACATGTGTATTTTTTGTATGCGTTATTATATGTCTTCATCATTAGCATATGGTTCATTTTTTTTTTTGTGTCTGAATCTTTTAATGCTCCCAAGGCTACTCACTTGTTGACATTGTTTCTTAAGTTCTTCTTGTTTTAGAGTTTTATTAAGTTAGCTTGACCATATATATATATATCATTTCCATATAGATCTGATAGTGTTCTTGTTTCTAATTAAGTTGGTGTTTGAGTGTTTTGTATTATATGTTCTTGATTTTTTTTTACTCACACATATAAACTATAAATATATGATATAAATGGCTACGGTTATTGTTATTATTATATGTTTTATGGGTTAATATAGAAACTTTTCATTTAATTGACCAATGAGTGTAGGACTCAAATGTGGATCGGTCGGAATCTCCTTGGGATGGAGATCTCTGCCCTAAAATTTTTATTTCAATTGCTTAGTATGTAGTTATTATATAATCTTTCCATTTCAAAATATATGATTTTTTAACTAAAACATGCAGATTAAAAAGTTTTTCAATCAATCATAAACAATACTGCATAATATAAAATACTAAACTGATTTAAAAGTTGTATAGAAAATTCAAAACATCTTATATTATGAAATAAAAAATTTCTCTAAAACATCTTATATTTTGAAAAGATGGGAATACATGTGTGTGATTCCTCAATCACCAATGAGTATGTATATAATTATTCGCTTTTAAAAAAAATTATTTTGTACTCTTGGAAATGAAGAAGGTGAAATAACGTTAGCTAGCTGCTGCAACAGTATTCTGATTCCTGGGAATTAATTCTTATTTAGAGAAAAAAAAAGACAAACAAAAAAAAACTCAAAACATGTCGATGCATCCAAAGCTTCTTCCTCTTTATGTCATTTTTTTTATTATATGCATGTATATATGCATATCTTTTTATATAGTAATTGTTCTTTGAAGATCTGGGGAAGAAGGAAACATGTGGGCTCTTTGGAAGCAAGAAGGAGAAGAGAGAAAAACATATGGGCACACATACATTACTGCATTAATGATGTTCTTCTTCCAAATCCCTAGACTAATTTCACCTGGAACTAATTTTGTTTATTCTTCTTAAGTTCAATTACAGTACTTCACATTTTTTTGGCTATAACTTTCCAATACTACTAATGGGAGTTAATTAGCCTTCAGTGTTATCTAACAAAAACCATTTACATAATCAAATCAATTAGTAGTAATAATATCACTTTGAACAAGTTAATAATAATAAAAATGGTTCAAGCTATATATATTAATTTATTGAAGTGGGTTTGTGAAAAACTCATTGAGTACTGAAGTATGTACATATATCTCTATCTTCCATATACCTGAGACCAACAAAAAATATTGAATTCAGATGAGAAATTAGGGTTTTGGAGTGATGATGAAATGAAAAATGCAGAGGAAAGAGGGAACCAAAATGATTGTAAAAGGAAAGAAGAGGCAGATAAGATTCGAGTCCCCATCTCACGGCCATTTCCATATTTAGCTTTTCATGTCTCAACCTCTCCATTTTCTCTCTCTACGAGACAGTGTAATAAAATTCGAAAGAGAGAGAAAGAGAGACAAATATACACACAAATGAAGAGACTTGAGAGAGATGCTTTTGCTTGATAAGGCAATCTCTACGTCTTCTTGTCTAAGCTAAAGCTGCACACTCCAAGAGTGAAGATGACTTTGTGTGGTCCTCTTTCAATTCTCTCTCTCTTTTTTTTTTTGTTTTTGTGTCCAAATTTTTGTTTTCACATATTTCAAATGTGTCTACGTCAATTAGCTATAGAATTCATGACTCGGGTCGAGTTTGAAATTTGATCAGCACATGTGTTTGAAATAATGATTAACGTTGGTAAAATAAATATACCGTTTACATTATGTGATTTTGAACTTTAAAAGTGGTGTGGACCAAATTCCCGGTTACTTCAAAAACAAAACACATGCATAACTAATAATTATAAGCTCAATCGAAGAGTGTTTGATTAGTTCTATAAACACCAAAATTTCAGTTATCTTTTACTTGAATAAATTTTTTAATTTTACTTAAACTTCCACAAAACTTAATTTTGGTAGCTAGAGGAGTTCTCCGTTTCTTCTTCACAAATGAATTATAAAAAATCTAACGACGGGGACATGTATAGAATAATTATAATTTATATTACATGATTGAAAGATTTATTCAAAGGTGAAAAATGTTTACTCTGCTAGCTGATGCAGTAATGAATAATGATATATGTTCGTACCATACGTTGGAGTCTGGATATGTAATAAATGTTCATAGAAAGTAATGAAATGCAGTTAAGCAAATAAAATTTAGGTTTTTTTAAAAATGTGTGGTACAATTAAATTATTGATGTATAAAAATGATTTATTTAAACATGATTTTAAATATTTACTGTGGTCCTCTTAATGGAATCTTTCAGTCAATACGCAGAAACCCATCGGACAACGACCCATCAATGTGTATATTGCGTACCATACACATATATACATGCGTGTATGATATATACGCATATATCATCATCAGACCATCATCATCATTATCATTCTCACAGTGTTTTTACTGTGGGATAGTTACTGTCCTTATGCTTCATTTAGGGAATCTAAATGTGACCCACAAGCAGGGTTTATTACCACCCTTTCAAGCTAAGTTTCGAAACAAGTAATACTATTATTATATAAAAAGAGTAAAAAGTTCAAGTTTGATTGCGTAAAATATTGGACCAGCTAGGGTTAGGGTTTATTTTTCTTTAAACTATAGTCTATATGATACTGGTATACTATTAGCTTTCATAAACATTGCCCTAATTTGGGAAACTGATGATGATTCACGTGCAATGAATAATATTTCTCTCTTTTCCCCTTGTATTGTGGTTGTGTCACTGATTTTTGTGTAGTTAATTTTAGTCATTTAGTACCATAATTCAAATCGTACCATTTTCCGAAATTACATAAGGACATGAAATTGTCTCTTACTAAAAAATATTTTCGGGTTTGTATTTGCCTCTTGTTTTGTAATTTTGTTAGATTAGTTTTTCTAATTTAATACAAAGAGCTGAAAAATAAAAGAGAAAGTTATATGTGTAAAGGAAAAGCAAAGGTTGGAAAAAGTTTAGAAGCTATATATATAACTTTTAGCAACTTTTTAATTAGAAAATAATAAATAAATATATTTCTTGGACAGTTGAATGACTATGACGACTCATTATGACAAAGCCCAATGATAGAATTATAAATGTTTATTTGTTTTGTATTGTTGTCTTCGCTTAGTCCACTGTCCAAATAGTTGTTCATTTCAAAATTTCACACAAACAAACACATAATAATTTATATTATAAGGTGTACTGCGTCAGTATCAATTCTGAATGTGGACGTACGAATACATTCATCCGGATCCCAAATTGTCCCTATAAACAGTAAACACCAAGATTTTTTAATTGATAGGTCAGCACAAAGCAAGACAAAATTATAGCTAGCTAGAAGAATATGCAGTAATAATTAAAATTAGTAGTCACGAGAGGTGTTTACTGACAAAGAATAAGTTAAAACTAAGAATTATTAGCTTTCCAACATAAGTACACAACTTAAAATGAAATATTGTGAGTTACTACTATTTCAGATCATAATTATTTTTACAAAAGTATTTTTACCAACTCGCATTTGCTGGTTTATAATTTACGTTGGTGTATCTTAATCCACGCATTTTAAGTTTTAATATATTGACTTTTTACTGGTAATAACTTTTTACTTAAGGCCCGAAAGATTTTATTGACTTTTTACCCTATTCAAGTATTCAATAATTTATATCATCGCTAGTATGCCATGCGACAATGGTAGGCCCAAATGATTAAATTTAATGAATCTAGCATTGGCCCATTACTCATTGTTACAGATCCTACAATTTTACATAGGCATGCAAATTTGAACCGAACTGAGTTGTCCGAACCGAAATTTGGGTAAATCGGTTCGGTTTCTATTAATTAAGTAAACCGATCGGAAAAATTTTAGTTAGACTCGGTTAACCGAGATTTTTGGTTTGGTTCGTTTGAACCGAACGGTTAACCGAAAAAAAGAAAACCCTAAAGGTAGCCGCCATTGCCTCTTTGATTTTTCTTCATTCTTTGATATTTCTTCGTTATCGTCCTCTTCTTTTTCGATTCATCATCATCTTTCTCGGTTACGATTCTTCTTCCATATATTATCATCTTCATCATCTTTTTTTTTGTGCTGCCTATTCTTCTTCTTGATACATCATCTTCTTCCTTTTCACAATTCATCATCATCATCTTCTTCCTTATCTCGATTCATCATCATCAGCATCTTCTTCCTTTATCTCGATTCATCATCATCATCATCTTCTTCTTCTCCTCGTCCTTATTCTTTAACTTCGATACCGCAAGCTTCGGCTTCGAGATTTCGCCGCCGTTGCCTCCACATCTCCACTCGTGGTGGTAGGGTTCTCCTTCTCTCGAGACAAATCTCAGATTTTTTTTTTTTTTTGGGCCATTTTTTTGGAAGCCCAACAATCAAAAACATCTTTAGCCCAAAACTAATAAACCAAAATAACCGAAATAACCGTCACCGAATCGAACCGAACCGAAATCTTAGTCGGTTTGATTCAGAACAGCTTTCAATTTCTAAAATAACCGAAAAACTGACATAACCGAACCGAAATACCCGAATAAACCGAAGTCGCAGGCCTAATCGCTTTTTACACCTTGAGTCCAATCATTTTTTCTGTCTTGAATATATTTCGATAAAAGAATTGGGATTTTGGAGTTTTGTTGTAAGAAAAGAAAAAAAAAGGTATAAAAAACACAAGCTCCTTAAAAAAACAAGTTTGTACTTAGATTTTTTTGGTCTCTAACGTCACCTTTAAAGTCAAAGACTTCTGTTCGTGGGCCCAATTATAAGCCCATTAGGCTGATGCGCGCTTTATAATTATTACGACACCGTTTGGAGAAAAGTCAACTCCTAGCGCGCTCAACACAACCGATACAGTTACTTTCCCGCTATATTTATTTGGCGGGAACTAATTAAAAAAAGCTTTCATCTTCGTTTATTTGCTCAGAAGAAATAAACCAATGCTAGATTAACAAAATACATATTGGAATTGAAATAATTGTATTTTTATTTATAAATTTCTCGCTTTAATTATTTTTCTCTTTTTCAACCTCTCACAAGACATCATAATAATAATAATGATTATAAAAAACAAAAAAAACAAAAATTTAAGAAAGGTGTGTATGAGGAGAAGAAGAAGAATCATGAGCCTTAAAGCTGAAACAACAAGCTGATACTTCTAAAACCCCATTGGGTGTTTGTGAGCATAAGCCTGAGCCATCACTCTCTATCATTTCCCCAATCTCCTTCACTTTTTCCTGCAACAGAGTTTAAGGAATAGAAGGAACCACAAAGTTTAAAAACTTGAGAATTTGTTTTGTCTCTTGAACACAAACACAGATATAAAGATCTCATCAGCTTTTTTGGGTGTAGGAAAGAAAAGGATCTAAATGGAAACCAGTTTGATATTTTGGATTGCAAGACCAAATAAGAATCACAACATGTTTTGTGGGGGCAGTTTGGTTTTAGACGTGACATGAGTGTGCAGTGAGTGTGAGAGAGAGAAAGAGTCACAAGACACACAGCTAGAGAATAATATAATTTAAAGTGGTCATTGGTCTATACGCTCCACTAGTTTTGGAAGTCAAAGGATTCAGACCCATAAACCAGTTTCTCTCTTCTTCTTTTTTCACCTTTTGGAAATATAATTACACATGTGTATGCAATGAATAAGTTAGTGCACACACATATACAAATAATTGTGTCATCTTTAATGATTTCAAACTTCTCCACAACTGGCATTTCCTTGAAATTGAACTTTATATGTGTGTTTGATATTAAAAAATAGATTTTTTGGTGGATTGTTAATTACCTTTTGAAGTAGTGAGAAAAGAGGAGAGAAGGAAGAGTTGTCAAAGTGTACTGTGTGCAGTTCTCCGGAAACAGAAAGTGCCACAGCAGCAGCAACTTCAGAAGGTCTAAACTCCAAAAAGTCAATACCTGCTCACTCGACACAACCACCATTTTTAACCCAAAATCATAAAAAGCAAAAGTAAAAAAAAAAAAAAATACAAAACCCAAAAAAGCACAAAAACAAAAGTGGTCAAGAAAACAAAACATAAAGAAGAGACCTTTTTCACCTTTGGTTGTGCTGGCTATCACTTGTAGTGATCTAGATATCAATGTGTTGGATGGTTCTTGATCACATTTACTCATCTTTCTCAAGAAATATCTGATGTATGAGCATGGAGTTATTGCTCTTAGTCTCCATTTCAATCTGTTCAACACCAAAAGTTCCATTCTTTGCACTGATTTAGCCTCAAACACATATTGAGGATCTCCAACCTGTTTCCAAATGTGATCAAACAGCAATCGATTAACGAGATTATCGGACTGAAAAGACAATTCAGCGACTTTTTGGGGGTGAGAGAGTTATAGCACCTGAAGATCTATTAACGTTGGGACTTCAGTTTCTTCAATTTTGGCTGCCAATGACAAACAAGCCACAGCCAACAACTGCAATATCCAAACTTTGCCACTCTACAAGTAGAATCATAAATCAAGAACCTATAGATGATGAAGAGATAAAAAATCAGTTTCAATCTACTTGTTGAGTTAATGTGAACTTACAGGCAAATCATGAACCGATAAGAATCGATCCAAGTAGTTCATTGACAAGCAAAAACACAATGGTCCAAACTGGTGTTCTTCACAAGCCTGTCATGTATAATCAGAACAATCATCATCTATCAGAGATCTAAAAAATCTGAGATTAAAGTGAATCTAATGTCAATTGAGGTGTGAAAGATCGGAACTTGAGCATCAGATTCACAGATTTAAGACAAAAGCTCTCTACATAAGCCCCTGCCTGATCTAAATACATAGTAGCATACTCTTCATGTTCAGATCATTCATCAAAAAGGAATGTGCTTTTTTTACAATTTGAGCTGATAAAAGATGAATTTAAAACCCGAATTTATGAATCCGAAAACAAATTGAGTAGAAACGAGACCTTCCAAATCCAATTGAGGGCTTCTCTTCTTCTAACATTCAAATCCAAATCTCCACTTCGGAGTCTCTTGATGTAATCATCACTTGGTAAATGCTGCTTCTCCTTCTCCACCATCTCTCTGATAATCTCCTCACTCTCCTCCGATTGGAAAAAACCCATCTGAGGAATCGAAATTTCAATCGGAGTTTTATCAACAACTATGCCCTTGTCTTCATCATCAACCAACACGTTGGTCTCTGTGCATAGAAGACTCAGTTCTAGATTCTCTGCCATTAGTATAACAGAGTGTTTATAAAAAAATTGATCCTTTTTTTGGTATTTCGATCTAAAAAAGAATTGTATCGTTAGGAAAACAGGAGAAGGATTGTCATCTAGAGAGATTGGGGAAGTGAAAAGAAAGATTGGGTCTTTGATTTTTTTTCTTTATGCCCCTCGTGGGACTGGTGGAAGGGGTTTTTGTTTTGGGGTTGAGGGGTAACAAATTAAAAAAGGAAGTTTTTTTTAATATATATATATATATATATATTTTGAGGAAGTTAAGAAATGTGGTTTTTAGGGTAAGTTGGAAATGTGTGAGAGACATTTTTGAAGATTTTAGAATGTGAATTGACTATCATGGTAACAAATGGTTCCTTCATTGGGAAAATTATGAGAATGTGGTAGGAATTTGAGGTGTGAATTGAAGTGTATGTTGGTTTTATTAGTTGTATTCTAGTTTTTAGATGATGAATCTAGTAAATATCGGTTGCTGGTTTGGTATCGGATCTGGGTTATGTATTTTTTGGTATTAGAATTTCGGTTTTTTTCTAAACGCAGTTAAAAAACTTACATTTCTTTTGTAAATACAAACAATGCTAGAAAGATGTGATCACATTATATGTTATTTTGTATGTTATAAGTTTATTCTTTGTTCTATTTACAATGAATATATATAGTATGACTAATTATATTTATTAAAAAGTTATCTTCTAAAGTAATGCAATTTGATATGTATTATGATATTATTCTTAATAAGGCTGAAGGGTTATTTTGTTTTCTAAAAATCCCATCCAATTGAACAAAATAAATTGACCAAAAAAACTAATGTAATTCATATTTACATGCCATAAGTAAAAAGATGTTTTAAATATGTTTTTGACTAATATCCATCAATAGTGACATTAAACCCATTTTCTCTGGCTGGTCTTTTGACCACTGTTTTTGACTCAAGGGTCACTTTGAGACACAATAATTTCAATAACTACATCATTGCATATGCCTTTGAATGAAAAAGCATACTGTATATTTGTATAAGAACTACGTCATATACTAATTCGCGTTTAGAATATCGTCTCTGTTCGTTACTCAATATGGTCTTAATTTGTTTCTCACACATTAATACATGCATTACGGTCTTTCTTTAATATGGTTTTGGTTTACCCAAAGATACTGTCATGTGTTTTACACCCAACGCACAAGATTAACTATTAAGGGCTTTAATATATACACATCTGTTCTGTTCTCTTGCAAGTGGAGGTCAAGTCTTCGAAGCCAGAACTAGTGCTCTATCACCTCCAACGATTAGTATATTTTCAGGTGATTAGTATTTTTCTTTTATCTTTTTGGATAAACTAGTATTTTGTACCACTTGAAAATAAACACTACGCGACGAGTTGCTTGAGAACACCACACAAAGATTCTTGCTTAAAATTACTTTGCAAATGGTCATCGGGCCATTGGTTTTCAACTCTCAACTACTATGTTACTCATATTATGGAATGAAACATTAATTCCTTATCATTTTAACAAAGTCCTATTTTGTAGGAAGAAAATAAATATGAAACTGTAATTAGAATGGTAGAAAGAATGACTAAGATGCGCACCAAAAAACCCAGCCTTTCCTTTGTTTTCTTTTTTGGTTCCGACTACACACAGCTTTCTAAAATCTAGATTGAATATGTTTTGGAAACTGTAAAATATAGTGTTTATAAGGAAGGATAAAAAAATTGTAACTACGACCGCAAACATGTTTGAAGATCTGGTTTGATTAATCGTAATAGATATATAAGAAGAATATCATTTTACCAAGTTGCTTTTTTTCTTTTGTTGGTAGTAGTAAGTATAGTAATAACGTGAATTGGCGATCACGTGTGGGCTGTTAAACTTTGATGTTTTTTACAGTCTTTTATCTTTTCGGCGTAGAGCGGTGGAGAAGAAACAAAAGTTTTAAATATCGAAAGTAAAATATGAAGAAGTTTTTCGAATTAAACTAAAAAGACTCGCTCTCTATGATTTTTTTTTTCTTCATGCATGCAAATGCCAGACAAAAGTGGTCCAAGTACACTTTTAATGTTTTGCTTGTTCTGAGATTCTAACTTGTAGTTTCTGCCTCTCTCATAATATATATATTTTTTTAATTGTGAATAAATAATTCGTGTTTTATGCACGCCTATGGTCAACTTTGTTCGAGTGGCCAGATGGTTCAACTCCGAAGTTTATGGCTTTATTATTGGGTAGGATTTATAATGTAGAAAGGTCGGCTAGGAGAGGAAGGCACACCGATTTTGATATCAGACACAGATCGTTATTACTAACTTGAACCCTAATCTAAAAAAAAAAACTTGAACCCTAGACCGATTATTACTAACGTTAATCATTTTTTGTGGGTTACGTCCATTGATCGTGTCGTTTTTGGCAATTAGATTGGAGTTAATCATTTATATGTGGGTTTCGTCAATTCGTCTAAGCGATCGTTTGGTCTTAATCGATTAGGGTTCTTTTTATTTATATGTGCAAAAACCGATTAGGTTGTAGTTAGTAATTTTAGTGTTTCAACTAACTTATCGTTTGGTCTGGGCGAGTAGTTTCGTTAGTCATTTTAGTATGTTCGTCATTCCTCTACGCTCGCTAGCTCACACATCATACACGCGCATACAGTCTACATTTACATATTCACCCTTAAGTTTTATACATACACATAACACATCTACACACACCTAATATGATGCATATATACACACGTCACCACTTTTTCAACCACACCGGTAGGCACTAGGCACACATCTATACATCGTAAAAAAAAAAAAAAAAAAAAAACATGTATGCTACAATCGTTTACATACTGGGTAAGGGCATCTTTATAGAGAGAACAGTTTAGGGTGTTCTTAGAATATAAATATTATGAAAATAATATAAAATTAGTAGTTAAGAAGTTAGTTATTGGGAGAATATAAGATCATAAAATTTAATAATATAATATTCTTACATATTATAATTATAAAAACTTATAAAATAACATTTAAATTGCAAACTTATAAAACTTTTACTAAAATTCAAAATACAATACTAAATTTTTATGAAACAACAAAAACATTAAAGATAAAAAAAAACATATTATTTAATTAAAACACACAAACATTTTATTTAATTAATATATAGTTTAATGTCCAAATTTATTCTATATATTCTCAATCAAATCCTCTTTTAATTTGTGAAAAATTGTTTGCAAAAAATTGTATTCATTCACAGCTTGCCACATCACCGCCACATCACCTTAGAACTGAACCAAGATCAGTTTTACATCAAGAACTAAAAAAAATATTCTAAGTCACTATTCATTATTTTTCTATTTTTTTGAGTTAAGAACATCTCTCATGTTCCCCTATAACGATGGCCTAACCATCTGTTTTTTTAGTTCTTCCGCTTGTCAACAGTTTTGGTACATGTAGTATTAGTACCTTTTACTTTAAAATCCACAAATCTTCTTAGACAAAACCTTTCTCTCTGTGCTTCTCACAAAAAAATTAAAAACCCATTCTATGTCCGAGACAAAACATACATAGATTAGCTAGTTGATCCCACATCAATGAAGTGAAGACAAGTCAACATGATATATATAATTGAAGACACACATATATAACTAAAAATCAGTTTACTAAACAAACTAAACAGATCATCTAAATGTTTGGCGAACTCTCCACAAAACATGTTCGAAACAATGTAATTAACAGATAAATCTCCATAAAACATGTTCCAACTAATCACGTCAGATCAATACGGGAGATCAGGAAATTCGTAAGTACGCTCAACTCTTCATTTTTTTCTTGCTCACAAACGCTCGAGATCAAGGAAAGTATTATTTGATTCTTTTTTTTTGCCATTTAATCTGTCTTATTCAAGTATTATCCTTTATCTATTTGAAATGCCATCACGCACTTACTAGTCATTCTTCCATTGCTTTTAATCTGTCTGCATAGATAATTCAAGTAATCTATTTATCTTAAGAACATCTAATCTGTCTTCCATTGCTTTTTCAATCATTTAAATATTGGTCACTGTAGACTAGTAAATTCACATTTCAAAACCGTAAACTTTTCCACTCATAAAGTGAAATAATGTTTTCTTCTGTTTAAAAGATAAACGCAGCGTTTCATCAATCTGGAGGAACTCACAATCCAAGCTAAGATTTGGGACACTGTTACTCGTTTGAAATATATAAATTTTTGACAAAAAGAAGCAAATATGAGGGAGGATAAATTAGAAAAAAAAAGAAAAAAAGAAACAGAGTTGGAACAGAGCAGCAGATAACACCAAAGCTGTGCACATAAACTGTCATAAAAGAAACAAACTTTTTTTTTCGACAAGTTTTACAGAAAAGGGGGGGTTTTAGGGTTTGAACTCGATTATCGGTTATGGTTGCAGGAACATGACATAACCGTCTTTTCTTCCATTAGACCTTCAGGCCTCATCCATCTGCTCCTGAATAAAGCAGTCGATCATTGAGTTTCAAGGTGTTATTATCCGACTAGTCTTATAAGAGTATCAATGATAAACACTATGCGAGTTTCTCATGACGAGATTGAAATATGGAAAGAAAAGTATAGGATAGGACAAACCTGCATATCGGAGGTCCAAAGGGTTAGATTGTCCCTAAGCAACTGCATGATGAGAGTACTGTCTTTGTATGACTCCTCTCCCAATGTGTCCAGCTCAGCAATGGCTTCTTCAAAAGCCTACTCAGGTTATGAATCAACAAGAACAAGTTAGAAATACAATGATCTCAGATATCTTCATAGTCTTATTGTATATGAGATGTTCCGGATTCAACATGCACTCAATGATCAGATTCTACACAATCTCGTATGCATAATGTATGAAAGATCTTGTAAAGCCTTTGTCATTCTACTGACAAAAGGAATAATTTGGTTAATGTGAAGAAGCGTATGGTCAAAAAAAGGTCTATAAAAAAAGAGGGACTTTGCAGAATGTCTTTTCTTTAGAATCTCTCTTGTTTATTAAAAAGAAGTGGGTCCGTTCAGAAAGGAAGAAAGAGTTACTTTTTATAAACAAACTTCTCTATTTCTGGTACATACATCAGAACTCAATTCAAATCAATCCAACACAATGAATGCAACATGGGGCCACTAGGGGGGCGGGGGGGGGGGGGGGGGGGGGAGTAGTCAAACAAGTGGTCAGTTTAGTTACTCAAAATCAAAAACACCAAGCAAGAAAAACAGAGAAAGACTCCCAAACCCAACTTAAAACAATGATTAATCTTTAGAACCAAACAGAGAAACTGCAAACTCTTTCTCCTATAAAAAAAAAAACAAACAAGAAGTTTAGAGGAATGAAGAAAAGAGTACCTGTTTGGCCATGCTACAAGCTTTCTCCGAAGAGTTGAGAATCTCGTAGTAAAACACTGAGAAATTGAGAGCCAGTCCCAGCCTGATCGGATGTGTAGGTGCTAGATCAGCTATTGCAACATCCTTCAAACCAAAAAAAAACACACACATGAATGAGCAAACATATAAGTGTCTTCCAAGGGAAATTGAATAATACTCTCTTTTAAGCAAAAACTGTAAAAGTTGACTACTTTAACCGATTTGATCAATACAATAGCTCACTTTACCTATTATGTATGTAACAACTTGATTACAGATTGACTAATTGAAGTAATCTCAGAAATAGGATCAATTCACAGTAGCCATAAAGAGATTCAAGAAATCAAAAAGTATATATTATACCTGAGCAGCTTTGTAAGCGATCATGGTATCTTCAGCAGCAGTCTTCCTCTCATCACCAGATTTGAACTCGGCGAGATAACGATGGTAATCTCCTTTCATCTTGAGGTAAAAGACCTTAGACTCACTAGTAGTAGCAGAAGGAACGAGATGCGAATCAAGCAACCTGAGGATTCCTGAACAGATCGAAGAAAGCTCAGTCTCAACCTTAGATCTGTAATCCTTGACTAGCGACACGTGTTCTTCGTTCTTCCTGCTCTCTTCCTTCTGCTCGATCGAAGACACGATTCTCCACGCGGCACGGAGAGATCCAATCACGTTCTTATACGCGACGGAGAGAAGGTTCCTCTCTTCAACGGTGAGTTCACCGGCTGGTGTCGCCCCACTTACGAGCTGTTCCATGAACTGAACCATCTCTTCGTAACGCTCGGCTTGCTCAGCAAGCTTCGCCATGTACACGTATTGATCTCTGCTTAACGATGTCGCCATTAGAGATTAAGAAAGATCTCAGATTCCTTTTTTTTTTTTCTTTTCGATTTCTCACCGGAAAAAAAAAAAAAGAATTTGAAATCGGAGGAAATTTCTGGAAAGACAGAAGAAGAGGAAAAAAAGAAATTGAGAAGAAGAATAAAAAAGCTCTCCAAGCTGCTGAGTCATAATGAGCTGTAGAAAGGATAATAACTCTCCTACTCGCGCGTGAGTTATAATCTCTATTGAAACGGCGCCGTTTGCATGAAACTAGGGTTAAGGGCGTGAAGAGTAGGAGGCGCGTGGCTAGGGTTTTGTGTTTCGATAAGAGCAAGTGAGTGTATGGACGAGATAATGCGTCAGCTTCTTCCAACCAGTTGACACTGTTCAAAGTCAATTCTTGTTTGTAACATGGGCTTTTTTATAATGGGCCTTTTGAAGCCTGTTAAAGCTAAAAATTTATATACCTTGCTGGCTAAGCATATGCGTGTTTTCGGCGTGACCTGGACACAGCTAATGCGGTCGGAGAAAAGACATATGAAGACAAGAGAAAGGTTCTTCAAGTTGTCTCAAATTCTTTCGGTTGATTATTTTAACTTGTTGTCAATAATAATAGTACTAGTAGAGAATTCTTTAATTGTTGGATTAATTTGGTTCCATTTTTCAATATCATTAAACTTTAAAACACAGGATCAAAATGTATTTGTCGGTTTGATTTGATTCATTGTGTTTCAGTAAATGAGAATTGATGAAATTTATATGCTTTATTACTTGTGTATATTATTAGTCAAATGAGATCATTGAGATCCGGCGCAGGACATTTGTTAGACACAAAAAAAAAAGAGAGTTGGTAATCAAATTGCGACCACGAAATCTAAAGAAATCGATTACCCATCCTTTTTTTTTTTAAGTTGTTTAGAACATTTTGGTAATATACTAAAAAAAGATGGCATTTGTTCATAATTTATAACAAAAATATTGGAAAATGAATGAAATTAAAAAAAAGAAAAAGAGGAGTAGTTTGAGAGATACACGCGCGGAGAACTTTGCCGTTATGGAAAAAGGGCGTGTAATCCCAGTTGACACGTCAGATTTACCACCAGAGCGTATTAAAGTCTCCGTCACCGTTAATTGACGTCTCCATCAACGCCGTATATATATTTTTTTCCCTTTGTTGGCGCAAGTTTTATTAAGAAAAAAAGGAAGATTAAATAAATAAATAAAAAAAAAGGAGAAGAAGAAAAATTTTCATCGATCTCCATCTTTTATTTGCTAAATCCACCATTCTCGTTATCTTCTTCACTGGGAATTTTGAGTCCAATGATCGTCGTCACTACCGGAATTTTCCCTCCGCCGTAGTCACTTTGAAGAAGGAGAAAAAAAGTTTTACCAGTTGGATTCTACTGGAGTTTGTTTTTTTTTTCTGGTTTCACACTTGTTGACTCCTTCACTGGCCAAACAAAAGAAAAAACTCTCGGAAGAGTCTTCTTCATAGGGAAGAGTGTAAGTAAACTAATGCATTACTATTTCCCGATTTGATGAGTAGATCGATTCTTCAATTTCGTGAGGTTTCCGTTCACGATTTCGCTATTACTTTCATGTGGATTTCGTGGAAGAGCTAAAAGTAATTCTCATTATTTTTTTTCCTTCTTCTTCTTCTCTTTGGCCGTTTCACTACTACAATTTCGCTTTTGTGTATCCTTCGATCCGTTTTGATTTCGTTTCCAGATTAATTTCAGTTGCTATGTTTTAGGGATTTCAGTACAGAACTAAGAGATTTCTGCATTTTGATGATTTCTTCTGAACTTTTTAGGTTAAAAGGTAAGGAGCGATGTTCAAGGAAGCTGGCTTAAGAAGCTTAGGAGAGGTTTGTACTATTTTGTTTTCTTCTCTGTTCAACAGTCTCTATGATTTTGCTGTAACCATTGCTTGTTTTGAGATGGTTATAGGATGTTGTTGGTTCGAGGTGGACTATTGGTAATCGGAAACTGGATGCTAAGTCTGCTGCCAATACCAATTCTGGTCATCCTTTTGGATTTAAGAGTGCGCCTCCATTGTCCTCTGCAACTAAACCCGCCGCTAGAGGTAATAATAATAACTATGGTGGCTCAAGTTCAGATGAAGAGACATTCGAGAGGCAACACTCACCTCAAGATTATAAAATTCATGTTCGTTTGCCTCACGTATATAATATGGCAGCTCAAAATGGACTTGGACGTAATGGTGCAAAGGTCTTTGGTGCTGATGAGTTTTCAGACTCAGCTACAAGCACTGAAGTTTCATATGTACTTGCTTCCCCCCCCTTCTGTCATGTTTTCTTTTAAAACCTTACTGTCTTGTTCTCTGATTTGATTATAACTTTTACAGGAAGCAGAAGCTTGTGGTGTGCGGAACAATGTATCTTCCCATAATGAATGTGAAAGAAGAAATGTTGAGGCTGGAACTTCAGGAAGGCCCCAGAACGGGACAATCACTTCAACCAGTTCATTGCCTCGTTTCCCCACCTTTCATGCCAGGTTGAGTTTCTTATCTGATTTATATATTTTGTTGTCTTGTTTCTTTTCTCCCTCTGTCATTTATTCATTTCTTTCATTTTTTGTGTGGTTTGAATGCAGTGAGCAAGGTCCATGGTCTGCCATGATTGCCTATGAAGCCTGTGTGCGGCTATGTCTTCATTCATGGTCAACAGATAGTGTCAGCGAAGCTTCTTACTTCCTGAACAATGAATGCAAGATAATGAGGAATGCATTTAGTTTGCAGAGGTTTTTTCTTCAATCTGAAGAAGAGTTACAGGGAAAGGGACCTTCTGAGTTGGTTACCGAGACATCTGCTCCAAAATCTAAGAAGACTATTGGAAAGATTAGACTCCAAGGTATACACATTTGTATTTCTTTTCCTCACACTGCATTTGACCACTTGTAGAAATTTCAGTAGTTGTGCTTACAAGAGTATGATTTTTTTGTACAGTTCGTAGAATTAAAATGGGATTAGATCCACCTCCTGGCTGTAACATTGCAACACTAAAGGTCTCCAAGGAAAAACTCGATGTTGTTCGTCACCATATTGAGGAACTGAATTCGACTTTATCTTCTGGCTGGAAAGCAGCCAAGAAAGTTCATGTCACTCCCCAAGTTCCTCTTAATGGTTCACTTTCGCGTCAAAGTTTGGCTTACCTGCAGGCTGCTGCTCGCTACCTTAAGCAGGTTTCCAAGGCCGTTAAAAACGAAATTGTTACATCTCACACTGGACCGCAGACTTATGAAGCAGTACAAGGTACTGCATCATACTTTGGACATAACTCATTGGTCTTATACTGGTCATCAATATCTGATTCTTTCTGTTTTCAGAAACATATTCATGTTCATTGAGGTTAAAGAGCTCTGCTGAAGAGGATCAAATTAAGACGCAACCTGGATCCGGCGAGACGTTTATTTTGTATGTGCCCTTCTTTACTCACGTGATCTTTTACTAATCATTCTTTCTACTCCTTTTTAGGTGATCTTAATATTCTTTTTTTCTTGTAGCTTACCAGATAGTCTTGGTGATGATTTGATTATTGAAGTTCGAGATTCGAAAGGGCAACTTCTTGGCCGTGTCGTAGCTCAGCTAGCAGCTATAGCTGATGATCCGGTAAGATTCTCTTGCTGTCTCACACGCATTATGTTTTCATATTACTTATTCCGTTAGACAATGAAGCAGGAGATCTTATGTTTTCTTCTGTTCTTTGTGAAGCAGAGTGACAAACTGCGGTGGTTGCCAATATATCATGAACCAGAGCATGAACTAATTGGGAGAATCCAACTTCAGTTTAGTTACTCAAGTAGTTTAGATGAAAAAACTAAGTGTGGGTTGGTGGCAGAAACTTCAGCGTATGATCTTGTCCTAGAGGTGGCTATGAAAGAGGAACGGTTTCAGCGAAGAAATTTATTGTTTAAGGGACCATGGCATTGGATGATTACTCGATTTGCATCCTATTACGGCGTTTCAGATGCATACACTAGATTAAGGTAATCCTTGAGTGACTAAGAATGGTGTGTTTAAAATTCATTTTGTGGTAATTAAGCAATGTTTTGTGAGAATTTGCAGATATCTTTCTTATGTCATGGATGTCGCATCGCCTACCAAGGATTGTCTTGATCTGATTTATGATTTTCTATTCCCCATTATAATGAAAAGCAACTACAAGGCTGTATTGAGTCATCAAGAGGTGAGTTAGCTAAGCTTTGTTTATTAAATTGTTTTTTCAGTATTCAAGTAGCTTACTTCAACTTTTGGTCCTTTTTGGTCAGAATCGATTACTTGGGGAAATTGACGAACAAATTCAACAGATTCTCGCTTCAGCATTTGAAAATTATAAATCACTTGATGAACTGTCTTTCTCCGGGATGAAAGATGTTTTTGAGTCTGCTACGGGGACTCCAGCACCTGCTATAGAGTCAGCTGTCAAGCTCTATGGTCTTCGCAATGATGTATTAACCCCCGAGGCACAGTTGAAACTCTGCAGATATTTTCAGGTATTAATCAAACTTTTTATCTGTTTCAGAACTATCTTTTCTTAAGTTGTATATGTGATTCATCATCTACGGACACCACTTCAGGCTGCTTCAAAGAAGAGGTCAAGAAGACATTTATTGGAAACAAATGATTTACTTAACAACCGTAGTGAAGGTGCACCAGTTGATCCCATGGCGCTTCCAGCTTCTTATCAAAAGATGAAGTCTCTCATCTTGAGCCTTAAGAATGAAATATCCACTGACATAGCGATCCATAACTGCAACGTGCTCCCAAGGTTTGTTTCAAACTAAGTCAAAGATATGCAGTACATACCGGTTTGCTTCTCATTTTATTTTATCTTTCTAATGATTTCTCTCTGTTAACTTTTGAACAGCTTTATAGACCTTCCAAATCATTCAGCGGCAATATATAGTGTTGATGTCTGCAATAGGCTCCGGGAATTTCTTCTCGTATGGCCTCCTCCTGGACCATCACCTGCGGTTGTTGACCTAGTTATAACAACCGCAGACTTTCAGAGAGATATCTCTAGCTGGAACATAAAGTAAGTTCACTAACTAATTTTTAACTTACATATTGTTTTTTTATACATTCCTGTGACGATAGGCACCTAAATATATTGTCTTGTCATGTTGCAGTCCTATTAAAGGTGGCGTTAATGCCAAGGAGCTTTTCTATTCATATATCACAACCTGGATTGAAGAGAAACGACGAGTTTTATATGAACTCTGCAAGCTAGAGACGGTACTGATCATGCAAATGAGTTCTTCCAAGTTTGATCATAAACTGTAGAACGTAGAACATTCTAAGTACATTCTATCTGCTTTTCACTTTTCAGTCAAAAGCATGTGGCGAGATTCCGGGATTGACTTCTCCTTTTGTCGATGAGATGTATGAGAGACTCAATGGGACACTTGATGAATACGATATCATCATTAGACGATGGCCAGAATACGCAATATCCTTGGAGAAAGTAAGTGGAACAGCAAAGACTTCTTTTAAGTCCAATCACATGTTATGTTGTTCTTTAAATAGATCATAATCTTAAGTGTTGCTGTTGTTTCATGGAAAAAGGTTGTAGCAGACTCAGAAAAGGCAATAGTTGAAGCCATGGAGAAACAATTTGCTGAGATTTTATCTCCGTTAAAGGAAAGTAATATATTTGGCCTAAAAATTGTCCAGAAACTCACCAAAGGCACGCCTAATCCTTATTCTGTTCCAAAAGAGGTATGTTGCTTATTGTAATTTTGCAAGTTTTGTTTTTTGGATGTAAGTAAGAGGAGAAGGCATTGACGCCATTTTGGTAAAATTTTCAGCTTGGAGTTCTTCTTAACTCAATGAAAAGAGTGCTTGACATTTTACGGCCGAGTATAGAGAACCGATTCAAATTGTGGAATTCATATATCCCTGATGGAGAAAACAGAGTCTTGGGAGAGCGGTTAAGTGAGGTGACAGTATTGTTAAGAGCCAAATTCAGAAGTTATATGCAAGCGCTTGTGGAGAAACTCGCAGAGAATGTGTGTACTCTCTCTATTTATCTTCCAAACAAAAATTCGATTTTCTTCTGCTTTTTGTTCTCACCGCAAGCTTTTGTTAACATCAGTTTCTTGATTTTGTTATGTTAACAGACGAGGATACAAAATCAGATGAAGCTAAAGACCATCATCCACGACTTGAGGGAAACCACAGCAGAACCGGATGTTAGAAACAGAATGACGACATTGAAGGATTTGCTAGACAAAACTATCGATCATCTACACGGTGTTTTCTTACCTGATGTGTTTGTGACAATCTGCAGAGGAATCTGGGACCGAATGGGAAAGGTTAGAAGCATTATTACATTTCATTACACTGGTTGTTTTTCTCTTATGCAATTACCTTCAATGTTCTGTTCTTTTTGTATATCCAGGATGTGCTTCGTCTTTTGGAAGATAGGAAAGATAATGTGACTTGGCACAAAGGACCGAGAATCGCAGTTTCTGTAAGTATTGTTTGAAACCCTTTCGGGAGCTGTAATAATCTTTTTTGTTGTTGTTGTCTTGTTTTCTGATCTGATTCTTTGGTAAGTTTAGGTTTTAGATGAAATATTTGCGACACAAATGCAAAGCTTGCTTGGAAACGCACTGAAGCCAGAGCACTTGGAGCCACCAAGATCAATGATGGAGCTCAGGTCGATGCTATGCAAAGATTCTACGGATTACAGAGAAGGAGGCTACAACTACTAGTGAGCCGGTGAAGAATCTGGTTCTTTTTGTTTTACTGTGTTTGGTTCATTGGTATGGTATGTTATGGAGAAGTTTTGGGTTTTGCCAAGCGCAAATGTAGTTAAAAAAAAAGAGGGGTTAAACAGAGAGTATAACTGTACTGTATGTAGTAAAAAGTTGAAAAAAAAAAAAGAGACTCACATTTTGTAACAACGGACGGAGTTCGAATCTCTCAGGTCGTTGACTCTGGTTAAAAGACAGATAAGAGACGGTTAGAAAAGGCGCGTGTTAGTTGGGCACAAACCAAACTACGGATACATAAAATCAAATGAAAAGAGAGAAAAAACAAAAAAAAGAAAAGAAAAGAAACGTCGCCTGAGAGATTCGAACTCTCGCGGGAAAATCCCACTCACTTAGCAGGCGTGCGCCTTAACCACTCGGCCAAAGCGACGTTTTGATAAACAAGCCGCAATTATTAAATATATAATTCCAAAATTAAATAAAAATTCAGAACCAACCAAACTACGAATACATAAAATTGTACTATTCGGTTCGGTTCGTTATAGTTTTTGAACTATTCGGTTTGGTTTCGACTAAGTTTTTGTGTTCAGGATAATGTGGCCAATCCAAGCCTCGAATATAATAAAGTCTTGAAGATTCCAAAACGATAGAACCCAGAGCAACTCTTTTTCTAGTTGTTTTTAAAAACAGTAAGAACTAAGAAGGGACCAAAACACACAAAAAGAGAGAAAAAAAAAAATCGAAAACGACAAAAGAGAGGAGAACAAGTGCACGTTTATTCCCTCCTTTCTTCTCTTTCTCTCTCTACAAACAAAACACACAAATTCCTGATTTCTTTCTTCTTTCTTCTTTCTCTCCTCTCTCTCTCTCTCTCTCTAGCTTTTTTAGTCTCTCCAGATGCCCAAATCCTTCACCCGCCGTCGCTTCTCTAACCTCCGCCGTCTTAGATTCCACATTTACTCGTCATACTCTCACCATCACCCACCTCCTCTGCATCATCATCATCAATCTCTCTTTCTTTGTTTGTTTGTTTGTGTAGTAGACAAATGTTAGTTATAATCTCCTCCTCCTCTTACGATTCCTCTCTTCTGGCTTCTCTTGTCTGAGATTTTATCACACAAAATGCCTGAAACTGGAGGAGTCCTAGGGTTTCGTTTTATCTTGATTGGGTTTATACTGTTGGTGTTTCTCCTCATTCGCCGCCAATGGAGATCTGCTTCTGTCAGGAGAGACCAAGTCATTCGTCTCATTGCTTTAGCCACCGAGGAATCTTACCTGGCTGAGGAGGTTCGAGTTCGATCCCCAACTGTTGCCGCCGCCGACTCCGTTTCGGATGTTTATCGTTGCGCTGTTTGTCTTTACCCTACCTCTACTCGTTGCGCCAAGTGCAAATCTGTTCGTTACTGGTTCGTTCTCTCTCCCAAATTTGATCATCTTTTTGAATCCTGAGAGATTTGCAGATGGCTAGTTTTAGAATCCGATCGATCACGAAGTAAAGTTTAGATTTTTTAATTGGTTCTGTACTGTTTCCCTTTAAAAAATTCATTCTTTTTTTTTGTTTTTGGTTGGGTAGTTCTAGCAAGTGTCAGATTCTTCATTGGCGACGAGGTCACAAGGAAGAATGTAAATCGCCTTCTCTTCCTGATTACGATGAAGAAGAAGGCAGGGACGATTCTGTTCATTCTGATGGTAACTTTAGATACTTGAGATTTTAGCATTTGATTTGATCTATAAATATTTCACATTTGGTGGTTTGAGGTTTTTTTGATGACTTGAACCTCTCTGTAGATGCCAAAGAGTCGCATTTTGAACTTCCATCTCGTGTGGCTGGAATTGAGTCATCATCATTAGCGATACCTTCCAATGATAATGGCAAGTCTGTTGATGTTTCCTGTGATATGTCTACAAGTAGGCCTAGTATTCATAAAGTGCAAGCTACATCTGAAGCTGTTGATTTCACTACTTCTTTAAACAAAAAGGATGATAATCTCTATGAGACCAGGCCACTAAGTAGGAAGAAATCACGTCATCGTATAGAGAAGGTTGAATCAGCGAGAAAGACTGATGCAAAGCCGCGGAAAATTGGCAATCAAAGCTCACGCAGGTCAGGTGATTCAGCTGAAATGTCGATTTCAGAACAATTTTTGTCAGTTGGGTATGAAGAAGAGATGAATGTACTTGGACATGGAAGAATTACATCTGAACCATCTAGTGCTTCTGCTGCAATGTCATCTTCAACTGTTCTCCTACCTTCAAAACCTATATGTAAGCCGAAAGTGTCCCAAGGTTCATCAAGTAGTGGATTGAAAACATCGGTGCAGAAAGTTGTTCAGCATTTTAGACCCCCAAAATCGTCAAATATATCTCAACCTTCCAGTTCTATTGATGAGGTTAATAGATAATATGATTGCAAGTTTTAAGTCTTTTTAACACATGATTATATCTACTGCCATTATCTCATTAATGTTTCTGTTTATTTGTGTGCAGATGAGCTTCTCTTATGAGTTGTTTGTGAAACTCTACTGTGATAGAGTAGAATTACAGCCATTTGGCCTTGTGAACTTAGGGAACAGGTACGTATCGATCTATCTTTAACTTTTCTTGCTTATAGCTCAATGATATTTTAGCAGTTTGGGAGAAATACTAGTATTAAGCTGTGGACGGACCCTTTTTTAATGTACTTATATTGATGCTTATCACTTATATTATTACTTTTGTAGTTGTTATGCCAATGCTGTCCTTCAGTGCTTGGCATTCACTCGGCCACTTATATCATACCTTATTCGGGGATTACACTCTAAAACATGTAAGCTGCACACCAAAATGATTATTACTGCTCCTTTTTTGTAACTATGTGGAATCTTATCTTGATAGTTGGATTTTCAGGTAGAAAGAAGAGTTGGTGTTTTGTTTGTGAGTTTGAATACCTAATTTTAAAGGCAAGAGGTGTAGAATCTCCTCTATCACCTATCAAGATCTTATCAAAATTACAAAAGATCGGGAAGCATCTTGGCCCTGGAAAGGAAGAAGATGCACACGAGTTTTTAAGGTGAATCCATATGTGTTATGCTTTTCAGTAGCTAGCTTTTATAGTTTTTTTCCTTAATTCAATATTTTTCGCAAAGGTGTTCACATTGTTCTTTCATAAGAATGCCAGGTGTGCTGTTGATACAATGCAATCTGTTTTTCTGAAAGAGGCCGATGCAGCTGGTCCGTTTGCTGAAGAAACTACTTTAGTAGGCCTTACGTTTGGTGGATATCTTCACTCCAAGGTTTTATTATTAGCAAATTGTATATTGCCTTTATTACCAAAATTAGAGCATTGTCTGTTGCTTTTTGTTAGCATTCAAGTAATCATCCCCTTTATTACACAGATTAAATGCATGAAATGCCTCCACAAATCTGAGCGATCAGAGCTGATGATGGATCTTACTGTTGAGATCGATGGGGATATAGGAAGCCTTGAAGAAGCACTTGCTCAATTTACAGCCTACGAAGTCCTAGATGGAGAGAACCGGTACTTCTGTGGCAGGTAGGTAGTAGAAATTTTCTATTGGAAACTTAATATATACGTTAGGAAAGCTACTACTAATTCCTTTGCGTTCTTTATACAACAACCACAGATGTAAATCTTACCAGAAAGCCAAAAAGAAACTGATGATACTGGAAGGACCCAATATTCTTACTGTCGTGCTGAAACGTTTTCAGGTGAGTCTTCATCCTCGTTAGTTTGATGGTGTCTACTACTATTTGGTTTCCTCGGAAGAATGATTTCTTTTGGTCATGCAGTCTGATAACTTTGGGAAGCTGAGCAAACCAATACATTTTCCGGAGCTTCTCGATATTAGCCCGTATATGAGTGACCAAAAGCACGGGGAGCATCCCGTATATAGTCTCTACGCAGTGGTGGTGCATTTGGATGCTATGAGCACTTCATTTTCAGGTCATTATGTTTGCTACATAAAAACCCTTCATGGAGATTGGTTCAAAATTGATGACAGCAATGTAGGTCTCAGCAGTATACCATTTGAAAATCTATATTATATATATTTATCGAAACTTGATTTTTGATTCTGAGAATTCGTAGGTTTTCCCGGTGCAGTTAGAGACTGTATTACTAGAAGGAGCTTACATGCTTCTTTATGCAAGGTGAATACAAAGAGAGGACTCGCACATATCATCATAAAAACCCAACTCTTGTTCATTTATTAATATCCTCTTCTTGCTTTTGGCAGAGATTCTCCGAGACCGCTGAGCAAGAACGGTGGTGGTCGGAAATCAAAGGAAAGAAGAAGTTTGGCCGCAATTCCATCAACAAGACACGGCAACAAACAGAGAGACAGTTTGTTGCCGCGTGTGGACTCGTCGAGTGGAAGTCTATCGTCAATGTTTAGCTCATCAGACACAACAAGCTCATGTAGCACAAAAGACTCATCAGGGGGCATTGAGAATTTATCAGATTACCTGTTTGGTGAAGTTGAACCGGTTTGGAAACTAGATCGTCGTGCTCAAACGTTTTATTGAGGGTTTAATTGTTGAGTCTGTTGGCCATCATTTTTTTTTACTTTGAAGTTTGAACCAACAAGCCAAAAAAAATAGAAAGTGATCATTTTTTGAATCCACTATATTGGAGGAGCTTAAGTGTACAGTTTTGAATAACTCTGTTCATCTTTCTTCACTTCTCAAATCCAATTTACACTACATAAACAATACATTGTCAATTGAATAAAAATCGTAAGATCTGTGCTCAAAGCAACCACTGAATTGACTAACACATCGTAAATTTTGAGTTCTCGGTCGGTGAGAGAAATGAGAAAGAATGAAAATATCTTGTTCCACATTGGTGTTTTTTTTTTTTACTTTAGCCCAAATTCTTGAATTGTTCTTGTGGCCAGTGTAAGAACGTCTACAAACGCAGAGAAGGAAGCGCGAAGAAGCCTTGCCTCTATTGCTTCAAAATGCCTGTAAAAATTATCTGGTGAGAAAAGATCGAAACTAGTATAAAGAAGTAAGTAGGCGAAGTCGAATAGAACCCGACAGATGTCTAGTTAAAAAAGCAGTCTTGTAATCGATCTAAGCGATTCAACGATCAAATAAGGCGATGGAAGGACTCACACAGAAAGCTTGTTGTTTGATACCGACATAACTCTTCTCACCTTATCAGGCTGCAACTGCATTGATGATCACACGACAACATGAGTGAAATTGGAAAAAGCTTGTTCGAAATGGAGTAGAATTCAAAACCTCTTTATCAACAGCCAAGGATGTGTAAGCAATCAAAGCATGTTCTTCTGACTCGAAATTCACATTCAAATTACTGCAAAAGATAAAAATTGGCAAAAGCTCTGTTACATCAAGTCTATAACAACAGTGTTAATCCTCTTGAGAAACCCTATGCCCAGCCCTAAAAAGCAAGTTTAGAAGTTCGAATTAAACCTAATTGAGCGGAGTTAATGAAACTAACTGGTCGTATTACTCTGTTTATGTGGGGGTAAAGATCGAAACTTTTGAGTCTATTCCTTCACATTGATCAGACCCAAGATTTCTATAATCGAATCTGTATGTTCTATAATCAGATACAAAGCAAACGCGTTACGAACTAACCGGTAACTAAGAGCTGAATCCAATCACTAGAGACAAGTATCGAAAAATTCCCAAATAAGAGAATTTTACAGAACATACCAGCAAAAATCCCAGGTTTGGTCAGAAAGAACAGTTGCAGCCATTTTCTCTGCTCCTTCGTTCGTCAGTGGAGGTAATACATTATTCAAAAACTCATTCAAATCAATCCAACACAAAAACAAGTGGTCAGTTTAGTCACTCAAAAACAATGATTGATCTTTAGAACCAAACAGAGAAACTGCAAGCTCTTAATGTCTCAATACCATTCGAGAAAGCAATTTTGAATGCTCTCTTTAAGCAAAAATTGTTAAAAGTTTAGCGATTTGATCAAAATACAATTCGAGACCAAATTACCAATTATGAGACGAACTGATTACAGATTGGCTAATTGAAGTAATCTAGAAAATAAAGTTTTTTTTATACACTCTTTAATAGTTTAATTGAAACAAAACGACGACGTTGCGTGAAACTTAGGTTTAAGGGCGTGAAGAGTGTTGAGGCGCGTGGCTAGGGTTTTGTGTTTTTTTTTTCGATAAGAGCAAGTGAGTGTATTCCACTAAATTCGAGCTGAAACGGCTTTTCCACCATTGGTGGCCCCAAAATACAGACACAAATTACAAAATACAGACAAGTCCAAAGTATAAAAAAGCCTCACAGTAAAAAAAAAAAAAAAAGTAATACTTGTACAAAATGTAACTTCTTTTTTTGTTCATGTTTCAAGTCGATTTGGTATCTTTTAGGACTCCTCCTTTCTCCAGCTCTCCAACGAGTTCCCTAAGAGAAGGAACCTTCATGGCTAGAGTTCTGTAGAGTCTAGAGTATCGAGCCCGTGTTCCATCACCTGTTCTAGCTAAGGCCAGTGAACTCAGAGCTTCCGGCAACTGACCAAACACTTGTTTCATTTCCTCTAAGCTCATGTTTTCTAAAACCGAAGGTCTTGGCACAACTCTCACGATTTCGCCTCCTTTAGGTTCTTGGATACGAGCATCCGCTTTGATCACGAGCTCCGAGTTGGAATTTGCTCCGCATTTTATGATGAATGGAGCTGAAGAGCCTCCCGTGTTGAATTGCAAAACGTTCCATTGAGACACATCGGTTTCTGTTGAAGATATTGATTCTAATGAAGGTCTCTTTTCGTCTTGAAGATTGCCCTCTTGTTCTGGAATTGTCTGCAGTCCAATATATAAAAACAGCTAGTTACAAGTTATCAAACTTCTCAAGACTTTTCGATCCATCTTTTTTTTTCTCGACTTTTATTCATCACTTACCTCGACCAACTGGTGAGCTGTATCAATTTCTCTCTGTGCACATGGATGATCAACATCAAGGAGAGAAGGCATTCGTTCGTTCAGTTCATCAAGAGACTCAAGCAATGCTTTCTTCTTGCTTTTACTCAAAACGTGGACAGAGGCTTGTCTTGTTATTTCCTTCACGAAGAAAAACGATTTAATTTCTTCTTGTAAGTTAATCATAACTAAGATAGAGAAAGACTCGTTGTGGTTTCAAATGATATGAGTATAAATACCTTGACTTGCTTTAGTATGGCATCTAGAGAAATGAGGGAGGCTAATCTTGAGTCTTCGGCTGCTGTAGAAGGATTTTGAACAGGAGAATTGCCTTCTTCCAAGGTAAACAAAGCTGCATCACTTCTCATCTGTTCCAAAATCTGATATATAGAACGAAAATGGAATTAAGGTACGTGAAAAACTCTTAGGAGATCAAGAGTGAGATTAACGTTATGACAGCAATATCCTAATTAACGTTCTATTTTTAAGGGTTTACCTTTCTTCTTTTGTGGTCAACAGACTCGAGAGCTGATCGAAGCTTCGCGACTTGACCAGCATCTTCTGCTTCTTCCGAAGCCAAAGTACCAGCAATATCCTAATCAAACATTCCCATATCAGTTACTGCTGAAATCATTCTGAAATTTTCAACTCAAAAAAAGAAAACACATCAAGTTCACATTTGACATGGCATATATACCTTTAAATGCTGCATCTGAGAAGTGTAGACTCGTTTTGCATACTCAGATAAAAGCTGTCCTAAAGCGTCCGTGTGAGGTGGCACCGCAGCTCCTACTCCAGCCATCCAGCCATCCATAATTGCTGTGGAAAGAAGCTCTAATTGGCCAGTGCTTCCTCCTGAAACATCATCTGCTGTAACAGAGAGAAACTCAAAACTTTCTGCAAGCCATGACCTAATCTGTCTTTGCAGTTCACCAGCCGGAGTGTGAACAAATAAAGCAGCCAAGGGTTGGTTTCCAATGGCAAAACTTTTGGCTTCATCTTGTATCTCCCTCAGCTTTCCTCCAGTCACCTGCTGCCTCCCAGTATCCTAAGAAAAATTAGAAACAAGAGAAGCATGTATGTTTGTATCTTGGATAATCATTATAAGGTTAAAATAAAGCATCTCTGGGACTCATAGATATCTTACCTGGTCATATCCCCGGATTCTTGAAACTACAGATACCAACTTACTTTTCTTGTCTGGCTTTAAATTTACTTTAAAGCCATGAATCAGTTCATCATGATATCGAACTGGTGATCTACCTGGGCTGCTACTCCCGCTGGAGCTTCTAGTTCGACTAGTATATGGCTTCTCCAGAAAGCGTTCAACAGGAGCAACCTAAAAGAAGTGGGTGACGTGAGATTGATCTTTTCCGGGAGAAGAGACTTAGTGTCACACACCAGCAGGAAAAGCTAAAAGGAAAATTAGCTTATTAATGGTTCTGCTCACCTTGATCGACTGAAGCTCAGGTGATCGTGCAAGTAAGGACCTTATGTACAATATCCTGACTCGAGAAACAAGCATTGTATCCATTACTCTTCTTGGTTCCATTTTCCGCATAAATGAAAAGACAGCATCTCTTATCTCAGCAAGGACTTCATGCTCTCTGGAAGCACCAGCCTTTATGACAGCTGCCAAGACCTGCAAGTCCAACAATAAAACCCATAAATTCTCTTAACATATTAACCTATTATTTGAAGACCTATCCCAAACAGATATATATATATATATATACAAACAGAATTTACTGTAGTTCTATCTTCAAATTGTGGTAAAATAAATTCAGTTATTTACATCCCTGAAAAATCTAAAAGGTTACTCCACATCAAATATTAACACGGTGGCAGTACCAGCATAAGAAGCTTGTTTGCGCCATCAGCAATGGCTGCAAGACCTTCATATTGTTCGGGATCAAAATCATTCAATGCAGCTGTTAAGTATTCTCCAGCTGGAGTGGTTTTTACTAATTCAGAGATGGATTTTATTATTGTAATGGCGCCTTCATTTTTATCCACTGAAGATGCTAACGCGCCAGCGCTATTTTTCCTGAAGAAAAATAAAGATCAGGTAGTAAGGGGAAGTAAACAAAAATAGAGAAGACAGGATTTTGGATTAAATGGTTCCAAGTGATCAAATAACTACCTGTCAACATCTGCAGGCTGCACTGTTGGTGAAGCTTTTGATGAGGGGCTAGATACCTATATAGAACAATGGATGAGAAAGCTTAAGCAAATAGCTAGCTGGGGCAGGAAAATCTCTATCTGTATGGCAATTAGCAACATTCAATGAAGAGAAGAGAGAGAATGATTTTTCTGCCAACAGCTCCAAAAAGAGAAGCGTCCATGTTGTGATACTGAATCATGCGCAGTGTACAAATAGAGAAAAGAATCACCTGAGTCGAGCTAGCCACCGACTTTTCTGTTAATCTGTCAAACAATTTTTCATTTTCTTCATGCAACCTCTGCAGAAAGCAACTACTCTCTTCAGACAAATGTTCAGGCCAAATATTATTTGGGTAACTCAAAAATATGGAGGTCACTAATTAAAATGTGCCCAATAGGAAGACAACGCAGAACCTCAATCAGTGCATCACGTTTTTTCAGTTCTTCCTCAAGTTTCTTGGTAACTGCAGAAGAATCGACTGTGCTCTCAGCTGCTCTGGGCTGAGATTCCATTGGATCTCTTGATCTTGTCATGTCAGACTTCAGGGCTTCCCTTAGTTGTGATTCTAAGTCTTTCATTTTAGACTGCACAAAATTTATGTTAAAAAAAAGGGAAAGTGAATGTCACAGCTATCAAATTCAGAAAAGGCTACTTGAAAGCAATTTTACCATCTATTTTTCTGTTATGTAGATGTTTAAGATAAAAGGCGAGGAGACATGTGCCAAAGTTTAGAAAGTAGATACTAATGCAGTACCAACCTGGAGACTCTGAATGGTGGAATCTTGTTGTTGCACCTGCAGCTTCTGTTCCTGTTCGAACTGTAAAAGTTGAGCTATTTGATTTCTTAACTGAAAATTCTGCTCCTTTTCTATTTTATGTTTGTCTGCAACCATCGTATTCTCTGACTGCAAAAACAAATATGTAAATCGTTAGCAGAAAGGAATCTTATAAGGAATAAACTGAAATAAGGAGGACACTATCCCAGTCAGCATTGAATACCTTTAAATCTGATTGCAATGTGAATGAAACTCTCCACGCTCTCTGTACTTCATTATAGAGAAGTACACATTGATCATTTGCTTCTTTAAGTGCTTGTTTTAAACCCGTAACCTCTTGTTTTAGACGCTGAGTTTCCCTCTCCTTCTCCAATAACTCCTTCCGAGCATCATTTGCCTGCAGGAAGAATGATATTTTCAAACTACGTGTAAATATATAAAACGAATAGCAACTTAGAATAAAAAGTTACCAAATCTGTTCTCTAAAGAAATGAAGTAAAATCCAAAAGAGAAAGAAGTCAAACCAGCAAATAGCTCTGTTACTTAAGCTATCATTAGCTATGTGTATAGAATAGCTCTGTTTTTGATCTAATAGCTCTGTTCTATTTAATTAATTTTGCATTTCAACCAAAAAAATCAAACCAGCAAACTATCAAGTCAAATCCTAAATGTCTGTCAACTAATTACTTTCACGCTCTGCTTTACTTTAGTTATAGAAACTTAATCTTTGTTCTTCATCCAGGAGGTATTACTGAAGTTCCAGAATATGTATTATAACTTGAAAATTTAGAATCATCTGTTATATAGAGCAAAGTCAAGAGACAGGAGAGGAAGGTAGATGGCAATTCTCTAATTCCACTTACCACGTCTCTCCATTTCTTAATTGTGCCTCGATTCCCAAGGCTTGGTACAGTATTCCTAGCTCTAGCGGCATAATTGAGACATGACATTATCTCAGACAAGTTCCGAGCACTTGGACAAATATTGACGACCATCAATGTTTTGGAGCTCCCCCCTGTACGTTACAGAAAATTGTTCTCATTTAAACATAGCTTCAAGCACTAGGCAGAAATCCTTAACACAAAGAAAACGTAGAGGCACATGCACTGGATAGGAGAAGCATTTACCTAGTGAATCTGCAAGTATTCTCGTAAGAAATGAGTTCTCGTAAGGAATCGTATCTTTTTTTGACGTCAAAGAGGATAAAACATCTCCCAGCCTACAGAATACGAGACGTGTGCAGTGAGCACAGGCTATTAGGACTATTGGTAAATATTCACAATATAGGTACGATAAACAATTGTGAAGTAACCAAAAAAAAAAAATAGGAACGGGGAAGGACACTTAAACTTACGCGGAAATTGAATTCGTTACATGGAGCAGATCAGTTACATGATCTCCATTGTCATCTTCCACAGTTAAACCTTCACTTCCAGCCAGGTCAACTAAAGAGAGCTTGCTATTTACATTTTCTCTAGTAATCGTATTGCTATAGCGAATGTGTACTGAGACGATCCTACCAAGAGAGCAGAAATCCGGAAAAAAATATAGCATGAGAACAGAGAATTATAAGCATAAACTAAGAGTTAAGCACAAAATAAAACATACAAGTGGGTCACAGTAGACTTTGATTTATCATTCCCCCTTTTTTGAAATGCAGATATCAGGACTCTCAAGAACTCAGATGGATTATCAACTTTTTCCTGCGCCAGTTCTATAACAGATTCGCGTAAACCCATATTGATCTTCGGCAAGTTGCTCTGACAACCCAAGAGTAAATCCCTGATCTAGAAAATGAAAGTTTCGGAATTAGAAAAGACTTTTAATTTGCATATCATAATCATGTTTCACTTCTAAAACAACATACATAAGTATTAGGACTTAACATGAAAAAGGACGCACCTGTTCGTTATAGAGCTCAAAAACGGAAACAGAGAAACTGAACTGAGATGTTGAAGTTGAATCAGAATTGGCCAAGTTGATAAGTTCCTCAAAACAACGAGCATATAAACCATGGTCCTGATCAGATCCTTCCTGCGAAAAAACCAACATCATATCACTCAAACTAACATAGGGGCATTGCCTTATGTAGAACTCTCCTAAATCGATAAGATACACTATGAACATACATGAGCTTGCCTATCGTATTAAAACCTGTCACCATGAAATTTTGTCCACAGTTCAAATTTTCATTCACATAGATATTTTGGGATTGTTACAAAGCCAAAATGTATAGGAAGCATAAACATGCAAATACGCTAGTAACAAGCAGGAGATTTTTAGAAGCAGAACAGCATCTATAATACGGATACCAAACAAGATCAATATCTAATTTCAAAATTTCAGAGAGGAAAGGGAAAGGAGGGGTAACCATTGTATATGTCTTCCCTGCATGAGTTTGTCCATAGGCAAATATAGAGACGTTAGACCCATCCAGCGCAGATTGAACAAATGGTTGGACATCACTGAACAATGAAGCTGGGGAACATTTACTGAATAAGTTCCACATTTTAAGGAATACATAGATTATATTTGTAAGACTACATCAACGGTAAAGTATGCTAACTCACCTTGTCCAGCTTGAGGTCCATAAACTCGGTCAAATTCATATTCTTTCTTAGGATTGGTCAGAGTATCATCACTAGTGTTTACACGTATGGTACAGTTATCAGGGAATTCAATAATAGAAGGACCCTCGTCTTCAAATAATGGTCTTGCTCGACAAAACACCTTTACGTTCCCTGAAAGGTAGAAATAAACTACACATTCAGGTCATATAGAAAATCAAGAGTTGAAGGCAAAATCCACAAAAGTATAGATAGAGAAAGGGGGGGGCAGAGAAAAGACTAATCACGTCGTAAATGGAAGATGTGCACCTTTGGTCGTCAATAAGTCATTGAACAGTCTTTTCTTCTCGTTGATAAGCGGAGATATCCTAGCCTCGGTCTCAAGGGCATATTGATCTGTGATAGGCTATGCAGATAAGTGAACAAAACACATTCAACCAAATTCACCACAACAAACAAACATGAAGGAGATAATAGTAACAAAAATCCTATCGCAAGAGGTATATAGATAAAGATATATGATAATTTCCAGAAAAGAATTACTAAGAATCTACATTGTTGTCAAAAACTTGACAAGGAATACAGTGAAGGGGAACTAAAAAGTTACCAAGTTTACGACTTTTATCAGCGAGAACACCTAAATAACGTGTAACCCTTTCAAGCTTGGCATTAGAGTACTCTTGAAGATCAGTAGCTTCCTGTCTCAATCCCACATAATCGTCCTTTGCAAGCTGTTTAACCAAAACCCACTTTTTCTTAAACAATAGCTTCAACCATCCCACTAAATTTTTCATCAAGCATCCCCTACTCACACAACACGCAATAGCATTTTACTATAAAACTTGTAACAAGCTCAGCTCTATACTCGTCTAAACATAAAAATCAATTCTCTTAATAGAAACGTAGCTTTCAAAAAAAAAAAAAAAAAAAAAATGAAAAATACTAATCCAACCACATTCATATTCACATTCACATTCACATTCAAATCTCTAAGATTTCTCATCTGAAAAGAAACGTTTAAGGAAATAAATCACACCTGAACTTTATCCTTCAAACTCTGAACCTTAGACGCAAGCTCCGACGAGTGCGAGTCCTTCGGGATCGAGTACCGTCGAACCGTAGACGACGGAGTCCGATGAACGCCTTCCTCACTAGAAGAAGACTTCCTCGATTCGAACCCAGTAACCTCCCAGTTCCACCTATTGGTATTATTGTTATTATTACTCTTCTGCTCCGCCATTTTTATAAATCCACAAAGCAGAAAAAAAAAACCCTAACCCTATTCCAGATTTAGCCACAATTCTGGGAGCTGAGAATCTCAGATTCTTCCAAGCGAAAACATTCTAAGGTTTTTGAAATTTATTACCTCCAAATCCAAATTTTTGTGTTCTCTTTAATTTTTTTCTTACTTTGTCTCTTTGTCTCTCTCTTTCTCCCTCTCTCTCTCTCTCTCAGATATTAAAAAAAAAAATGAAAGGCAGAGGCAATGAATATTATACGATGTCGTTTTTGATATGTTCTTCCTTTTTTAATAAGCGAAATTAAAAAAACAATAAAAAATGACAGAGACACCGAAACGTCTTTTAAGACACAAAATATTTTGTGCTGTGCGTTAACGACGCCTTCTCGTGTTCGATTTTGCTTCATTATTATTTTTTATTTTTTCAGTCCTTTTTTTAACTATACAAAGTAATATATCAAATATAGCATTTTTTTATTGATTGATTAAATTATATAGAGACTAGTAAATAAAACACAATGACACTTCGAAATTACGGTGCAATAATGAGTAGGTTGCTACAGTAGTAGTCTTTATAGTTTAATACGATTAAAGAATCAATGGCATAAGATGATACTCATGATTCATGATAAAGGTCCAATGCAAAAACAAAAAAAATCGAATTTTAATCGATTAAATGATAATGGCACACGCAGTATAATCATATAGGCAGAGATCTGTGTGGTGCTTATGAATTTTATTTGTTATTTATTCTTTTATGGAATTTTGGACCGACCAGATAGCGTGTCATTGAAGGTAAATAATTATTAGTATGTTATTTATACTACTGATTACAAATTCTGGTGGGGGTCTACTTTATGAATGAAGTACCCACTCAGATATCGAATGCAATTTGTTTTTCCGTCTAATCGAAACAACAATATAAAAAGATTTTTAAACATTATCACATGTTTTCGTCGTCGTTATTTTAAATTTTGATTTGTTTCTCAAATTTATAATGCATATTAACAAAGTTTTTTATACATATTCTCTCTGTCCCTCAAAAATTGATGTTTGAGAGATTTCATACAAATTAAGAAATAATGATTATTAATTTTAAATACAATATTGTTTTCTTATTAAAAAGTATTATATATTTATAAACCAATGACTATTGAATTTTCTTAATAATCACTTCTTAAAGTTTACAAAAGTTTAATATTAATTAACTAAAAGTGGTAAAACATCAATCTTTGTAGGACAAAAATAAATCACATAACATCAATCTTTGAGGGACAGAGGAAGTAATAACTAAGGTTTTTGGGATTAACAAATTTCTCACGATGTTATTATTATTTCTATTGATTTGCAGGACATGTAGCATAAAAAAAATAAAGATGAATACACAAATGCATTTTGTTTAAAAATATTGCTTTCAACTTTGTTCTATTGGTCAAACTTTTTTAATAGGAAGACAAATTTTCCTTATTTTATTAAACAAAAATATATTCCTACTTTCTACTTTTTCAGTTTGAAATAGATAAGATTAATATATTGACCCAAAAAAATATGTTGACCCAAAAAATAGAAGATTAATATATGCATCTTCTTTTTCTAATACTGTATTTTAAAATTTATTGTAATAGTTTTAGATTTTTTTATTTAATTTATATTTTCATCTTTGAATTATTTGAGATTCATATATTATTGTGCTTATAATTTTCTATTATTTCATTAATTATGTTAAATTAATTTTTTTCTAATTTCTTAACCTTGATTGATTGGTCATAGATTTTTTTTTGTGCAAACATAATTGCTATTATTCATTAAATCTCAAACGGAGATAAAGAGTAGAAGTTCATCAACCTAATGGTTGGATAAAATAGGCTAATCAAACACAAGCCTACAACAAACATAGATAGATTGGAAAAAATATAAATCGTTGTTGATAGATCCATAGAAGCTTGAAGATAGAGGCTATATCATGATGTGTCAAAGAAAATTTCATGAATACATTGAGAAATTTAACATTAGCTACTATCAAAAGATTTTGTGACTTTGAAAAAAAGTCTTTAGTTTTATTGGTTGCTGGAGAAAACCACTTTGAAATAGATAAAAGACATGAACATGTTCTCTCCATACAGAAGGAGGGCAGGGCTGAGATTCTATCTATGGTGGAGGAGGTTGGACGTAAGGTTATCTATCCCAGGGAGGAAGGTGGGAGAGGTTGGACGCAAGTAGGTGTGTCAATCGGGCTGACCCGACCTGATCCGACCTGAAACCCGTAAAGCCCGCATATGTTTGAGTCTGAACTGGTCTCGTCCGAAATATTTTCGAACTTATATTTCAAAGCCCGAGCCCGGTCCTAACAGGGCTACATGGTTTTTCGGACTTTTCCGGACTTATCTTATAGATAAAAAAATCAAACTTATAAGCCTAAAAAAACAATGTTTAAAGGTGCAATATGAAACAAATCAATCAAAATTTTAATAATTCATCTATATTCACTACAACCAACTTAATTTAAAAGAAAAAAGTTTAAAACTAAATAATTTTTTTATACTTTAACTAAATAAAACAATATATAATTCATATAAAATATCATAGATAAAAATTTGAAAAGTATTAAGTAAGGTTATTAAGTAAATATGAAAAATAGGATTAGAGTTTATTTACAAAACTTTAAACCCACCCATAGGACGGGTTTCTTATCTAGAAATCTACTAAAACTATAAATAATTAAAATCTTTTTTTTTTTTACAATTTTACATATATAATACTTTTTTTATTTAAGAAGGGAGAGCGAACGGTTTCTCTCTGAGGCGATATCTCCAAAGGAGACGGTTCATCAAAAAACTCACAGGATTTCATAGTTTTCCGGCCGGTGTCGGCTTCTCTGGCGTCAGTCGGTCCTTTTTTCTTAACTCTCGTCTTTCAATCTTCCTTTCTGTATAGTTTTAAGTTAATTATTTTGGCAAATCAAAGATTTCAAATCTCCATCGCTTGCTTCTTTCTCATGATGGTATAGAAAAATCTGAGTCCAACAACTTTCGTTTGTTTTACCGTCTCAATACTGGCACCATATTCGGCTTGTGTGGTGTTTCATCACATTCAAAACTCATTGGGGGTTTCATATTTGAGTCCGGAAAAGATTGCTTCGCTTCGTCTCTGTCGCGGTTGGAGTTCTACTCAAAGTTGCGTCTCCCTTCTCTCCTTATGGAAGAGTGTATTTCTTACCTTATTCAAGCCTCGGCCCAAGAGTAACTGTGTCAGTTTATTTCCATCTCCGATTGATGGTTGTCGTTTCATCACCAATATAAGGTTTCTTCGATCCTTTAGAATCCTTCAATCTCAATTGTATTTCTTCAATCTTAGAAACAGAGAGCAACGTAGGATATGGGATATGGGATCTGGGAGTGAGTGTTGGTTATTCTAGCGATTGGGTGATGGATTTATGGCTATATCAATTTGGTTATTGCTTTATTGGCATTTTGAAATTAAAGGTGGGCTTGATCGAGTATAGGCGGAAATATATGATATTTGGTCAGATGTGGAGTTTGAGGAATGCATCAATAATGTTTAGAAGGGAACCTATTATCATGATGGAGTTACACGACATCGGTTATGTATTTGATGATGCTCATGGTACTTTGTTGGTCGTAGTTGTACAATAGATGGAGACAACTCGATTGTCCCTCAAGGTAGTAATATTACAGTGGCAGAATCAAAAACTTGTGACTATGACTATTAAAATCCTTCGATGGTCGGGTGTTGTTGATGATATTGTAGGCCGACTATGGTTCTTCCTAGTAAGTTTTAGAGATTTACTGGAATTTAGCGAGAAGCTCCTCTCAAAAGATATCACGATGGGGACTACTACTACATTGATGCTGGTCATGTATATGTCAAAGAAAACTACAGAATTGATTTATTAGAAAGACTTTGGTACGGATGCATTGGTACCATTATGTCTATATTCCAGAGTTATGTTTGGACATATCGGGTTTACAACTACGGTTCGCAATAAAGAAAGTCAGCCACAAAATGTTGCATGCAAATCGTAACAGAGAGAAATCAAATATGAAGTTGGACAATAACCAATCATATGATTGGTTATCGAGTAAGACTACTCTTCGGAAAGCATTGTCAATCTCCCTTCTGCTGTATTTTTCTCAATGTATACATCTGCGTATGTAATAATTATGTTTTAATAATTCTGTATAATGTCTGTAATTTTCTTTAAAATTAATGAAAATTTGATTTGCCGAAAAAAAAAATATAAATAATTATTTCTCAATGCTTCAATTAATTTTAATTAATAGGCCCAAAGTTTTACCATTCCTGGACCTTTTCATAAACAATCTAGTCCAATGATAGGGCTTTTCTTAATTTGATCAGGCCCAAGTGATTTGTAAGCCAAGATCATTATAAGCTTAAATAATCTTGTTTTAAGCGGCATTAAAAACTGGTTGTGAACAGAGCTTAAAGCCTATTTAGTGTCAATGCTGAAAGCATTTAAATAAAATCTTAAGGCTTTAAAAACTTGTGAAAATGGCTTAAAGCCTATTTAGTGTCGATGCTTAAGGCATAATAAAACAAAACTTTATTATGTTAGTGATGTTATTTGGAATTCAGTATTGTTCAAGTAATTACTTCTCTTTATTTCGTCCACTGGTTTGGACTAAAAAGCTGGAACACGAATATGATAAGTTTAATTCATTGATACTTAAAAATGATTTTCTAACGAAATAAAAATGGTGAGATTCTTGGCGTTGTGGTACTATTAACTTTAATTGCGCTTTAGATCAACTTTGGATAAATTCATGAATTTCGTTGTTTAATACTAATTCGTTCAATGTGAAAATTTGTATCCCAAAACAATAAGTGAGTAATCCCAAAACTTTAACTTTAAACAAGTTTTGTTTATGTACGAAACACTTTAATAACTCAACTTCCATAACTTTTCCTATGCTTGAAAAACTTTTTTTTTGTTTGTTTATTGTATGACCAACTTTTATTTTCCTTTAAAACACATATCAACGTACGGCTTAATAATTGCTTGGTTGAAGGAAAAATATGATAAATACTGAAAAAGAGAAGTAGGAGAATCATATTCCCACGCCAACAACAAATCGTATAATGCTGGTTCATCAAAAAACCTTTGAAAATCACGTCCATAATACATTAATCATGTGTAATCCAAATTAATTTCTCACGTTCTCGCCGAATCAATATCTTATATAGTAGTACGTATATCTTTAAATTTAACCTATCACTCTATTCATTAAATATCATTCTAGTATTATTATTCTTTTTTTCTCTCTTTCGCATAACAATTTATATCTATTAGGTTGATTTACCAAACGGGATATGTTTTGTAAATATGTTAGAAAAATATCGCCTAACAAAAAGTGTATAATTTAAGGAGTGATATTCGTTCTCGAGTAACTTGTTTAGATGTTTAGCCAAATGTGAGCATTGTGATGTACTTACTGCTACTATTATTATTAACTTATAGGAAACAATTATTAGTTGGGAAATTAAAAAGTGAGAAAAAAAGTGGGTGAAAAGAAGAGGGAGGAAAAAAGGACACGAAGCGAGAAGAGTGGATCGTTTGATAGATATGAAAATCTTAAGTCAAGCTGTAATGGGATTGTGATGAACACAACCAAGTGTCGGTGCCCCCCCTAAGCAAAGCAAATTCACATATTTTCTACTATTAAATTTTATTTTCGCAAAATATATATCCCACATAAGACATGAAAAGCCGAATTTTTGTTACAGCCATGCGTATACGTAAGCTGTCTTTTCGTAAAAAAAAAAAAAAAAAAAAAAAGGCTGTCTTTATCTGTCCCAACGGTCCAAAAATCTAATCCTGCTAGTAATATCAATGCACTCTTACTCCCAATGTTTTCACAGTCTTTTTGATATTTTTGGGTTTATTTCACGAGGATTATAAATAAAAACTCAGCTATCATCAAGCAAAATAAATTAGCTGTAGATAGATAGTGCCACTAATCTAATCCAAGGCCATTAGCTTTTGTCGACTGTCGTGTATGTGGTACCTCTAATGTGTTGTTTAGTGATGGCGACGTAATTTAAAATGACGAACGAGTATGGAACGTGTTAGATTTTTTTTTTTTTTTTTTTTTTGTGAATATTTCTTTCCGAGGTCCAAATATTCCAAATTGATTAATTCCGTAAATGAAAATTTTGAAGATTTTTTCATTCAATTTTACACTGCAGAATTTGTTTTTGTTTTCTTATAAATCTAAACCAACATCATGAATTTCGAACTAGTCGACGACAAAATGTTTAGTTATTTATTTAGTCATTATGGAAAATCAGTTGTGTTATTTAATGACATTTTTTTCATATCTCTTGATAATCATAGAATATATGTAAATTATGCAATAATCACATAATTATTATATAGAATCGTGATAATCATAAGTTCAAGCGTTATATATATTATCATTATAACAACGTAACCGATTATTTCACTATTCAAACTTGCCATAGTAAACAAACCCTATTTATCCCTATATCAACACATATAGAAAAACAAAATCTACTACCAAATAGAAAGAGTGACAAAAAAAAACGAAAACATATAAGGTATCTCTTGATTTTGTTACCGGGCCTTATACTAAGCATTTTGTTATTTATTAAAGATATGATACCTCTGAAAATAGTTTTCCATGGACCTTAAGGTTTTGGTATAGATTTATTAGTAATGTAATTTATGAACTGTTATTGGAGAGGTGATTTCTAAATCTATATGGAATTATAAATTGTAAATTCTAAAAATTAAAACATATGAATTTTGAAATAATATGTTTTATTTTTGGATTTGAATCTTTCTATTTTACATTTTCAAATCCATTCAAATCATAATGTGGATTTTGAAATCTAAAAACAAATCTTTAAATAAATAACATGAGATAAGTATTTCAAAATTAATAATTAAATAACATATAATTTTTGTTTAGATTTCTAAATCCATTAAAATCATAAAACCAATAACCTCTTAATTAGTGGGATAATCAGTGATAGTATAAGCAACGTTGTCATTCAGGAGTCGCATAGAAATAGTTAAATTTAATCTCCATTTTCGTGTCACGAGAATTTTTTATTGACAGTGCTAAACTAATTCATTGTATTGTGTGGGCAAAGAGAAGAGAGACGGGGGACCCCATGGAGACAGGACAGCAAATTTAATGAACAGGTGTCCATGTGATACACATTCACGCGCGCGCGCTCTCTCTCTCTCTCTCTCTCTCTCTCTCTCGAGTCCTTTACTACTATAGTATAAACCGTTCTGGGAACTTGATCAAACATTTTTAATCCCCAAACATCATCCTTAAGTGTGTATTGAAGAAGAAGAAGAAGAGAAAGAAGAAAAAAAACCGAAAAAAGTGGAAGAAGAAGAAGAAGAAGAAACGAGAAAGAGACAAGAGAGCATTCTGATTCATGTGACTTTGGTTTCGTTTCTTTCTAACTCTGCTCTGTGTCGTCTTCTTGGCAAATTTTCTCATCCTTCGTTTCCTTGGTATTTGATTTGATTGAATCAATAAGAAAGTCTTCAACTTTACCGGAAACTGGATCTGGTTTTTTTTTACTCGCCTGAGAGAAGATTAAAGGATGAATCTTTATGATTCGAAAGATAATGTCTTCCTTAGAAGAAGGATTCTTCTCTCTTTGCTCTTCTTCGTCGTTTTGCTCTGTAACAACGCTTCGTCTTCTTCATCTGTAAGTTGGGGAAAAATCCAAAAAAAAAATTATCTCCTCTTTTCCTATTTTCCCGGGATTCTTTTGGTTGGATTCCGGGAAATTGCAAAATATCAGGTTTTGGGGTTTTTCTTTTGGTTGGATTCTGGAAAGTTCATTAAACTATGATGGTCTTAGACTCTTAGGATATCCAGAAATAGTAGTGTCAACTTTCCTAGTGAAGATATTTCTTAATTTGTATTCGTTTGTAGAATGACAATGAGAAAGAGACATCAACGGTGGTTGTGTTTTGTTGTTGATTGACTCTTCTTCTGTGGTTTGTTGAATTTTAAAGACTTCACTAACGATTTTGATTAATTATTCTCCGGATTTATTAGGAATTTTTTGACTAGTGTTGTGACCGGAAAATAAATTTAAGACTAGTTCAATTTCAAGTCAAAGAGTGTGTGTCTCTCTTGAGTTAGTCAAGTAGTGATGTTCTTCTCATTTAATTTTGCAGGACGTGATCACGATAAAGCCAAGACATTTATCTTTGCTAAAGAGCGCTTTGCAACGGGTAAAATTTAAATGTTTCTTTCATGATCTCATTTCCGATTTCAGACCGTTGAAAAAAAATATCTGACTTTTTTTGTTTGTTTCTTTTGATTTCAGTCAAGTGGAGAGCAGTCTGATCTGTGGAGGCCATTGACTGATCAAGGATGGAGTCCTTGTATTGATTTGGGAAACTCCCCTTGTAAGAATTGACTAATTTTTTTGATAATTAGTTTCCAGAGTATATTGATCTCTGACTAATCTTGTTGTCTTGGAGCAGCATTACCGGTTAAATCCGAGGGATATATTCAAGTATTTCTTGATGGAGGACTTAATCAGCAACGAATGGGGATATGTGATGCAGTTGCGGTTGCTAAGATATTAAACGCAACACTCGTGATCCCATATCTTGAAGTGAATCCTGTTTGGCAAGATACAAGGTAATGTTTCTTGAATAAGTTTCTTTCTTTGAACTGAGAGTTGTGTTGTTGCCTTGAGGATTGTTCGAAGCTGAAGTTGTGTATTTTTTTTCCTTCTTTCTGTGTGCAGCTCTTTTGTTGATATCTTTGATGTTGATCATTTCATTGATTCGTTAAAAGATGACATAAGGGTAGTCAGAGAACTTCCTGATGAATACTCTTGGAGTACAAGAGAGTATTACGGTACAGCAGTTCGTGAAACCCGAGTCAAAACCGCACCTGTTCATGCTTCTGCGAATTGGTATATCGAGAACGTCTCACCGGTTCTACAGAGGTAGGTCTTTTACTTAATCTGACTAGTATAAAGATAAGAACAAAATGAGGCTAAAGTTTTTGACTTTCAGACTAAGTGTGAAGCTTTTTTTGTGTTTTGTTTTGTAGTTATGGGATTGCTGCTATATCTCCATTTTCTCACCGTCTATCGTTTGATCACCTACCTGCTGATATCGAACGGCTAAGATGCAAAGTGAATTTCCAAGCTTTACGCTTTGTCCCTCACATTAGATCACTCGGTGATGCTCTTGTGAGCCGTCTTAGAAACCCCTCATGGAGAAATAATAAAGAACAGACCAATGTGGATCATTTAAGAGAGATGACCAACTCACACAGCAGACAAGAGCCTGGTAAATTCGCCGTGCTTCATCTTCGTTTCGACAAGGTATATTATATTCTTTGTGTATCCTACTTGAAACATTTGATCATGTCTCTTTTGAGTTATATGATCATAAGAAGTGTTTCTTCCTGTTATGATTACAGGACATGGCTGCGCACTCGGCGTGTGATTTCGGCGGAGGCAAAGCCGAGAAACTTGCATTGGCGAAATACAGACAAATGATTTGGCAAGGAAGAGTTTTGAATTCACAATTCACAGATGAAGAGTTAAGAAGTCAAGGACGGTGTCCTCTAACTCCAGAAGAAATGGGACTTCTTCTAGCTGCTTTTGGATTCGACAACAATACTCGTCTCTATCTTGCATCCCACAAGGTCAGTCTCTTCAGTTATATTACTCGTTTCAAGACTTGTTTACTCGTTAGTATTGCTGCATCATAATGCTTCCGTTTCTGTTTTTGGAATTTCAGGTATATGGAGGAGAAGCTAGAATCTCAACACTAAGACAAGTTTTCCCAAGAATGGAAGACAAAAGAAGTCTTGCTTCTTCAGAAGAACGAGCTCGAATCAAAGGCAAAGCTTCTTTGTTAGCTGCACTTGATTACTACGTTAGTATGCACAGTGACATATTCATATCTGCATCACCTGGAAACATGCACAACGCTCTTGTTGGTCATCGGACATTCGAGAATCTCAAGACAATCAGACCAAACATGGCGTTAATCGGACAACTTTTCCTCAACAAAAGCATCACTTGGGTTGATTTCCAACAAGCGCTTGGTGAAGGACATGTGAATAGACAAGGTCAGATCCGGTTACGGAAACCTAAACAGTCGATTTATACTTATCCTGCTCCTGATTGTATGTGCCATGTTTGATTAGTTAAAAAAAAAAAAAAGAAGTCTTGATCTTTAGATATATGTCTGGTAATAATAATAAAAATAAAAACTCGATTCTTGATGAGGCTAGTTTGGTGTTTTAGCTTTGTGTTCTTGAGGCTTAATAAAAAGAGTATAGTTTGATTAGAATTTGGATGTATGTACGAATTTGGATGTAGCTTTGTGGTCTTTAGATATATGGATGTATAAATAAGATTTTTTTTTGGCTCTTTTAAGGATTATCATTATCCCATGTATCATGAAAATTGCAAAACAGATTGTAAAAGGATCAAAAGATTTTGAGAAAATTGCATAATAGTGTTAAAGTTTTTTCGTTAATAAGTAAATACTCAAAGTGGGATAATCCCTAAAGTTTATTTATTAACTAACAACAAACCACAAGTGTACTATAGAATATGCTAATTGTAATACCTTCGGATTCTAATAAAACCACTATATTATCTGTAATCATCGTAATATGAATCAATTTAATAATAATTTTGAGACTTGCCGATGTGAAGAAACTGAAATAAATTAATAATAGTGACCAAAAAAGCTGACCTATTGGTAAAAGGTGCCTCTAATTTTATTTCTTATGACGTCTGTTACCCATAATTTTGCAGGTTTTTGTGCGACCGTTAATTAAATAAACATTTTTTATTTATATTAATGTTAATTAGTAGTACTATATAAATGTATTAAGTTTAGAGGTACGTTTTAAGAGGATGAAGGCTCTGATAATAACACTAATTAAAGTTTAACGACAATATAATACATGGATCACAAGGTACTAGCAATTGAGATTTAATTAACTTTTTATTAGTTAATACACAAAAATCCATACAGAAAACTAGAATGATTAATTCCGGATAAATGCATGAACGTAATAATTATTTATAAATTGAAAATTCCAATATAATCTATCTACTCCTTTAAACTCTATCATCGTTCATTATAGAAAAAAAAAATTAACAAGAAAATCGATTAGTTTTTATTGAAGTCAATATATAATTTGTTTATTTTTTTCAACAAATAAATCCCCTGATATTCGTTATATTTATATTATTGAAAAAAGTATCGAGTGTTATGAAGTGTATGGTAGAACAGTAGATAAACAGTTGCCACGAAAGCAAGTAAACCGCTACCAACCGTCGGATCAATCTTTATTGGGTTTCCACAGAAGCGAGGCCCAATTAAAACGGCCATATTAAATAAAGTAATATAAATAAAGGAAGCAGAGAGCACAACAAAGGATGAGCTTCTCTCTCTCTGTAACCAAATTCTCTTTTTTTTAGGGTTTTCTTCGATCGTCGATTCTTTTTTGTTTAATTTCTTCTTATTTTCTCTCTCGGTAATCTTACGTTCCCCGGAGATTTTTTATTTACTCTTCCGCCGAATTTTCCGGTGAAGCCTTGCCGTGTTTTTGACGGACATCGGGAGGCTTTTGATTTTTTTTTTTTTTTTTAATTTTATACTAAAAAATGAGACCACCGATCTGATGAACGCATTCATTAATTAATTACTTTCCATTGATGAACAAATCCGCAAAGGAAACTGGGATCTTTGTTAAATTCGCGATTGATTAAATCTGACTATTTTTTTTTTTTTTTAATTAGGAAATTTCGTGTTTTTAATCTATGTGATGAGTTCAGTTTCATTAGATTACATCATAAACAGTATTAATGGATTTGAAATTTTCTTTTTCTCTTTTGAAAGTTGTGAAATTTGTGTAGTAAAGTCAATTTGTGTTTGGTCATTGTCATCATAATGGTGACATTATTTATTATTGTTAATGGAGATTGATGATTTTTTTTTTAAAAAGTGTTTATTTACTGTGAACAGGTTGAAGACGAAGAAGAAGAAGATAGAGCATAGATTAACAACCATGGCTGAATGATTAGAGTTTTCTCCGGGGGTTCGGAGTTTTTTTTAAGGAAGGAAACCCAAAAAAAAGATGGCAGTCTCTTTTCCTCGTCTTCCGAGGTGGTTGTGTGGTGGTAATAACACTAAAGATAGAGAGAAGAAAGATTCCATCACTAAAGGATCTTCTTCTTCTTCTTCTTCTTCACTGAGTCCTTCACTCAAGAAGACTATTAATAAGTCTGGTTCTTCTTCTTCTTCATCGGTGAAGAAGACCAAGAGAGGAGGATGGATTGGAAGAGGTGGGTCAGGATCAGGATCAGGAGAAGAGGATAAGATGGGGAATGTTGTGTTTCCTGAGCCTGATGATCCTGAGTGGTCTATTGGTTGGGTTGAGCCACATGGACCAGGTTTTAAAACTGAAGATGATGATTGTGGTGGCTTTGTTGTTTTGGTTCCTCTTTACAAGAAAGTTATCGATGGTTCAGGGAATCACATCTCTAATGGGTTCTTCTCTCCTACTACTCCTGGTATGTATTAATTGTGTGAGTTTTATGCATGTTTTAAGATGATTTTAATGATCTGCTTTAAGCTTGATCTATTATAATTACTTTGGAGTCTTTTTGGTTGAATAATAGTGTTTTGGTTCTCATGACATTAAAAACTGCAGATGGGAAGAACATGGAACAGTGGCTGTCGTCTATGGGGAAGCTATAAACTGGAAGTTTGAGAAGAATAAGACTATTATTTCTCTGTTGTTTCAGTATCAGAAATCGAATAATCTAGAAAGGAAAAAGAAAAAAAAAAGAAGCAAGATTCGTGGATAGCTTCTGGAGACTTCTTTTGTTTCTCTGTTTGAAGCGAGTGACAACAAAAACACCAAGTCATCTCTCAAGAATCTACTAATGGACAAAGATGATGGTGATGGAGACATGAAGCTTAATTGATTATGAATATGATTTGAGAGTATTGGATATTTTTCATGTGGGGTTTTTTTTTTTTTTTTTTTCTTTTTCTCGTGAAAGCGTTTCTGCTTCACTTCTGTGGTCGAGAAAAAAAATTGGGATTGGAAAAAAGAAAAAAAAAAAAAAAAAAAGGTCTTTTTCTTTTGTTCCTTTGTGGTTCGATGATGTGTAATATAGTAGTGTACATGTACATAAGTTTGTTTTTCTTGAATTACATGTCATGTGCTTACTTTCGACAACACACAATAACCCCAACAACGTTTGCACACGAGTATAATCTCAGAAACTTCGCAAAAATATGTGATTAAACAAAAGTAAACCCAAAACTACATTTGTGATCCGCCAGAATTCAGTTTTTGTCGTTGGAATCCTTTGGAAGCTGCAAACCCATGAGACCGAGCAAATTGGAAGCCGGACCTGGAAGTCCTTGTTGTGAAGAGTAGGACTCAAGTAGGTTCTTAACAAGGTTGAAATCTGCATCAATTGGTGTAAATTCATCATTCTTCTCATCCGAAGTCTTTGATGATTCCTGCAGATGCACATAATCACCATTACTATCCAATTTTTCAAGCTATTATTAAATTCACAGACAATCTAAGGAAAACTTGCTCCAAGATGGTACCTCTCTTTGCTTAGAAGAATGTTGATTCACATGTTCAAAGCTCTTCTCAAGAGTTGAGTTCTTCAGTTCCTCATTCATTGCTCCATAGTAGGATTCCTCAAAGCTTTCCTTAGCATCCTCGTTAGACTCTTCTCCTTCGCTATCATCTTCAAAGTCATCTGCACACCATAACATTTTAGTGAGTACTCACACTCCACACATAACATACCACATGGACAACAAAGCAATTAATTTAAAGTAGGAGATACCAAAATCCATGTCCATAGAAGATCCTTCAGAGTCTTCGCTGTCATCACCAGCTTGTTTGTCACGACTTTGGCTCCCTAGCATTGACTCAATATCCTTCATGAAACGGTCGACATCTAGATTCACTTCTATAAAATCCCTACAGAAATTAAGCAAAGATAATACAATGTGTTGAGATTGAAATTTAAAAAAGAGATGTTCGTGAAATATGGTTAATGTTCAAAATAATAGGTAACCTGTTTTTTGGCACTTCTGCTCCTTCGTAGCTTGATACTTTCTGGATGAATTGCTGCATCGACTTCGAGATATCACCGAGATCAAAATTGTTCATGTTCGCTTCAGATGAGCTTCCAGCTTCTTGCTTCTCCCTTGCTTTCTTTTTGCTTTCCTTCTTTGAGTTATAAAACTCCATCTCTTTCTGCCTCTCTTGAAGAACAGAGTTTAGCTCATCTTCACCATCGTAGAGCCAAGAATCACTGTCAGAAACAGGAACTTCCATACCCTTGATGTCATCCTCCGAATAAGGTAAAGCAAGAATCTCATCAATACGTCTCACTGGCGCACTCATAATGTCTCTGCACATAAACGAAAACAAGAACTCAAGATCACAAACAACTCAAAGACAAATCCTTTCCACTGCAAACAACCAAAAACTGCATTCTTACCTTGTCCTTGAAAACGAAGAACTCTTCTGGTAGTATTCCTCAGCATTCTCCATCAACCTCTTGTAATCCTTCGAACCAGAAAGCAATCCTTCAAAATAACCATTCTTCTCAAGATTCTCCTTATACTTGCTCCAACTAATCCCTTTCCCATCTTCTCCATCTTTCCTTCTCAGCTGATACATCATTTCCATACCACAAGCTATTTTCATCCCTAGCTCAGCTTCAATGTAAGCATCCCTGTCACTGACGCTCGGCATTGGATAACAATTCGGTGCTTGAAACTTCTGCTGCACTAGCTGCCCATACATTGCACGAGACATGTTAACAAGAACAAGCACAATCTCTTCGTCTCTTCCTTTACTCAAGAACTTCTCCATCTTCGCTGCGTGCTTCATTGAATCAATATCACGATCGTAAAACCCTTCAACAGCAAGCGAAATCAATAAAGGTTCGTGTCTAAGCACTTGAGCTACTGACACCGGAACCCTAACCCTAACACGATGCATACTCCTCCACGCTCTTTCGGGGTAATCAGAAATCCGACTCTTCAACGCGGATTGAACTGAATCCGACGCACGAGACTCGTTACCACGCTCGATTAGAAATCGCAGAGACGCAACTAAAGAAGGATCAGGCAAGCGGCTTCTGGGAACGATGTGGAGGTCACCGCCGCGGATGAAGACACGATTGAGACTAGTCTCCGGGTTAAGCCAACGCGGGAGGTGCAAAAGCAGCTTCGATTAGGAGAAACTCGCCGTCAGTGTCCCAAACACGAATCGATTTAGACGGAAACGCAGCGGAGATACGAAAAAGCAAGAAGACAGCGAACCATTCGTCTTCGAGATTGTCACCGTACTTGAGCTTCCCGTGGAGATGAGGCATAGTAGGAGTATCGGTACAAGCACAAGAGGAAGAGAGAGCGATGGAGAGAGAGAAAGGTTCGTGCTGCCATATGTAAGGAGAAGTAAACGGAGAAACGAAATCGATGATTTCTAAGTGTAGTGATTGAAGAGCGGCCGGAGAGAGATGATGAGTCAGGGAATATTGAGAAGAATACGGTGTCGTCTGGGAGACGAGAAGTGGTGGTTTCAGAGAAGAAAGAAGGCTTCGCCATTGTTCTTGCTTCTTCTTCTTCTTCTTTCACCGCCGGTGACTGATTTTATATACAGAACTTAAATCCTCTGGCTGACTAAGAAGGTTTTGGCTTATTTGAAAATGACCAAAACACCCTTATTTAATGTTTTCGTTTCAGTGTCTTCTTCCTTTGAGAGAAGAAAGAAACCCAAAAAAAAAACAAAAGAGTTGATTTTTGTGTTATCTCTCTCTCTCTCTCTCTCTTCCTCTCTATACGATGTGTTACGGTTACAATCAATCGTTTTCGTCGCGTAACAGTCTCCGTCGCCGATCGTACGACGGGGAAGAAGAAGAAGATTCAGTGGTTGACGATCTTCGAGACCGGCTCGCGGAAACCGAGGCTCGGCTGAGACGAGCAAGGGCGAGAGAAGCTGACCTAAGCCGTAGGTTGGAGCATATGAAGAGATTCGTTTCCGTCATGGAGATCATTGAGACTTTCTTGGAACGGCGATATCAAGAACAGAAAGATCGAATCGTTCGCCTTTTCTCTCCTGTATCCACGAAATAAATATAAAAGGAAGGGGGGAAGCAAACAGTCTTCTTCTTCTTCATCATCTTGATCTTTGTCTTCTTCTTTTGTTGTGGGGATCTCTTTACCTTTTGGATATGTTCCCTTGTTTGTTTGTGTTTTGAATAGTATCAGTGTTATAAACGTAATTGTCAGCAGCAAATGTCTAAGAATCTGTAGATTTTGTTTTGTTGAGAGCACCACAGGGTAATATGAAAAGCTATGTGCATTATTTCCATCTTGATCATCTTCTTTGTGAGTTAAGAAGCTTGTCAAGATTGAATCTTTTGTCAAGATTACTACAAGATATATGAGTTTTATAGCTTGATTAAGGAGATGTGAGTAAAAAAAAAAACAGAACTCTAAGCCTTTTTTGATGTTATACAAAAGAAGAATCTATGAGGAAGCATGTGCTGCTTTTTTGCTATGCCAGTCTTGAATGAGAGAACGAAGGGTATGATTTGGTGTAAGAACCTGGTAATCTAGTCTCAGATTTGTCATAGGAGATGTGTCATGTCCCATGCTCAGCCATTCCTCTATGGCTTCAAGCTCATACGAGAACCCATCTGCTGCAATGTGTGGATTCTTCATTACTTCCTGCAGCAGTAACGAGTTAGATTGTGAGTGATCACTTTCTCTTTAAGCTGCTATAAGGACTTGACTTGATACCTGAAGTATGGGACACATGAAAACACTCGGTATGTCATTCGGATCTCCTTCATCCATGTTTGAATTGGTTGCTTCCTCGTACCCTCCTGTGATCCCATACTTTAACTCATCGGCTTTTGCCCTTATCTTACTAAGCTCTTCCATTATCTCTTTGGTTGAAAAATCCATGTTCCCTCCTCTGTTCACTGAAGAACACTTCACTGCAAGCGCACCAAACTCTTTAGCTAACTCGAGTGGCCACTTACCAGCTGTTTGATCCAAATCCCTGAGAATGCTTGTCTGGTTCATCGACATTGCCTTGAGTAAACCAGGCCAGTTCCTCCCGGTTAAAAGATGCAGAAGCAAAACCCCAAAAGCCATCACATCAGGTTTCGTATCAGATTGATCACTATGCATTATAAGTCCAAACCCGGCTATTTTCGGTACAAGGTTACGGTCCAAGAGGATCTTAGAAGGCGTAAGGCGACCATGGACGATTGGTTTAGGCTTAACCGAATGGAGAAACCCCAGTCCAGAGCAAACTTGGTGAGCTATACGAATCCTATCATGCCATTTCAATATCTTGCTTCTTCTCGTTTTCCTCTGTGATGTGAATAGATTATCCCTCAAGTTCCCATTGTGCATATACTCAAAGAGTATGCATTTAGGCCTTTGTGAACAAAACCCAGCAATTGCTACCAAATGAGGATGTCTAATCTCATTCAAAAGCTTGACTTTTGCTCCAAAATCCTCATCTGATAAAGAATCACCAATCACTTTCACAGCCACAGTCGTACGCTCGATCCTCCCTCGGTACACATTTGTCCAGTTACCACCAGATTTTAACCTCAACCTATCAGAATAGCTCTCAGTGGCTAATCTGATATCCGCTGCAGCGTATGCTCTATACCCGCATTTCACCTCTTCCTCCTCTGGAACCAAACCTCTCGCCTCTTTCTCCTTGCAAAACTCTATCCTAAGGTTGAAAACATCTCTCTGATTCCTCAGTTTCTCAATCTCCGTTATCATATCTCCTCTCTGTAAAACAACCCTCTCTAGCTCAACCTCCACCTGCAGTTTATCTTCCATCATTGTCTTGACTTTGCTTGAGAGCTCCTCTTGAAGCTCCCCAAGTGAATGAAGCTTTGTTTTTCCTTTTTCGACATAGTTCTTCGCTTCTTCAATACATTTGATATCCGAATCTAACGTCACTTGTAGTTTCTCTCGTCTCTCGCTTTCTTCTTTAATCCAGGCTTCAAGCTCTTCAATCTGATTCAAACACTTTAAAAAGCTCAGTTCTTGTTAAAGTATGGTTCCAAAAGGTTAGGTTTTTAGCTATTACTCTGCTATTGCATAAAGAGATAGCCCATTCAGCTTTGTCGGATCTTTCAGAGTTGACTTTGACTTCTTCTCGTTTCTCATCTATCATCAGCTTAGCTTCATTTACCTTTCTTCTCACATACTCTAACTTCTCTCCTACATTCTGACAATTTCAACAAATATAAAAATATTTAATCAAAATGTAAAAAACAATTCAATAAGAAGAGCATATTCTCGGACAGTAGCATACCATATGTTGCAGCACGTCTAGTGCCAGGTCATCTTCTTCTTCTTCCTGTTGTTCTTCTTCAACACCATTTTCGAGTTCCTCTTCTTCTTCTTTAAGATTTAAACTCAATAATTGCTGGAAATAATTCTCTATCACCTGTAATTTATTTTCCCATGTACTACTTCCACTAGCCGTTGAATCATCATTGCTACCAGATGAGCGGTCTAGATTTCTTCCTGGATCATGGAACATCTTACCAATCCAACTTCTGATATTGTTGTTCACGTCGTTCTCTCTCTTTAGTGAAACCATTTTGCCTCCACAAATTATATAAAACTCGCAATATTCTGGTTTGTTTTGATAAACATAGAACGATCCGCTTATTGCACTCTTCGATTTCCTGCATTACAAGAAACAAAACAAACAAAATTCAGAGTTGAAATTTGATTACTAACTTTAGGTTTAAACAAGAACAATTCGCAAAATAAAATTAAATTTTTTACCAAGAAGATGAAGATCTCATGAAAGTGATTCCCATTACGAGTTTTGTGATTCTAAGCTTTGAGATTAAATCTAATATCAATACTTGAATTGAATCATCTTGCTTCTCAATTTTGAGTAACTCTGCTTTCACCTGTAACTGTTATTAAAATTTTACATTTTAAGACCCCAAGAAACAGATTACTTCGATTTCTTACCATGATAGAATAAAATTTACAGAAAAGGACAAACCTTTCCACAAAAAATAATGTATTTGGACAGCAACTTGTTGATCTTTTGTTCCTCGTATTGTCTGAGAACTTGAAGCTTTTCCTCGCTCACAGAACTCGCTGGAAGCTTCCCAACTACGATGCATACACACTTGTGAATTGGGTTTATATGACGATATAATAGGAAAGAAGAGGGTGTGAATTGATAAGAAAGAGATTTATACAAGGGGTGTAGACGAAATCTTGAGAAATGTTGCAGAGATGGAGAAGAACAATGGAGATAGGTATGTTGTTCCATTTCTTTATAGCCCAATGGATCGTCTTGTAACCTTCTTGTACATCGTTTCCTACAGCTATGTATACTTTCTCCATTGTTGTTGATCCTAATCCTGCATCTTCTTCCAATTCTTGATTCTTTATTTCCTCCATCTTCTTCTAATTTGCGAACTGTGATGGTGATCGTTTTGTGTTTTGTTTTCAAAGAATGAGTTCTGTTCTTGTGTTTTATTTTTTGTAGATGGAAAATTTCACCAGTTTACGTAGTCAACTAAACAAGATTGAAAAAGTCAATATCTCTATGTGTATGGAAATCAATAAATTAGGCATAAAAAGGATAAATTAAACTAAAAATTTGAAGTTTGATTGAGGGGAAGAAAATTCTGAAGACGTGTGAGCTTTGTAACATCGAGGTAATCACACCTCATCCTCAGGTGACCAAAGCATATCTCTATATATCCAATTAGGGTCCAGGTTGACTATGTTTTCAAGAACTTCATTTTCTTTTTTCATTAGATATTATTAGCTTAATGTTAAAAACAAAAAAAAAAATAATCCCAAAGTTTTATTTGGCTTTTTGGATGTAGAATTAAGTTTTAAAAAATATATTCAGGTTAGATAGAGGTTGATTGACAAAAGACAAAAAAATAACACTAAAAAGATGAGAACTTATACACACTTATAAACCAAGTTTAAGGACCTATAGGATGGGACGAGATGTTTAAGTCAACTTATACACCAAACTTACGGATTCATAGGATGGGAGAGGATGCTAAGTCTGGTTTGTTTTCAAACGTCTTTAAATTTTAATACTTAAGTTTTAAAAATATATATTTTTAAATTTGATTAAATTAAAAGAATTCTTTTTTAAATTATTTATTAAAAAATAGTTGAAAAAACCTTGAGTGTTTAATTTAAAATATGTGTATATATATATGTTGAACTTATACATCAAGCTTACAGACAGATCCGTAGTAGGATGGGATGGGATGCTAAGTCCGATTTTTTTTCAACGTATTTAAATTTAACGTTTAAGTTTGAAAACTTTATAAAAACTCTTCTTTAAATGATTTATTAAAAAGTATTAGTTGAGTGTTTAATTTAAAATATGTGTGTATATACATGTTGAATTTAAAGTATCAGTTGAGTGTCACTCACTGATTACAAAAGAATGAGTAAGATAATAATTAACAGGCAAGATGGATAAGTTTTCCCTGTAGCGAGTTTCCACAAGCGCCATCGATCGTTTCTTCTGATAAAAAGTCTTCGTCACCGGAGAGAATTTTGTTGATATAAAAAAAAATTAACAGGTAAAATTTTAAAAATCTAATCGAATAAAATCTATAACTACAAATTTTATCAAAAAAAATTTCCAGAACAGGTTAAATTTTTTATCAAAAATAAAATATAATAAAATATATAACAGTTCTGTTTAACGGCTTAGATTTTTAAAATTAATATATAAAAAAGAATATTTTTCTTTTAGCCACTATTCTTTAGAAAAATAAAACTAAGTTGAGATTTGAATATATTTAATGCTTGAAAGTGCTTATTACAAACAAGTAAGGGAAGCCACAGAAAAAACAATGAATGTTGTTTTTAAGAGGTTTTCAGAACTTTCACTATCTATATTTAGTTGTTCTTTTTACATGTTAGTTATATATTTTTAAACAACTATAGCAAGAATTGCAAGAATAGCGTTTAATTGACAAAGGTTTAAACAATTTTATTAGTTACATGCAAATATTTTATTGACAGGTTTTCAATAAACATTTTTAAAATACAAAAATTTTAATATAAATAAACTGAATTTTTAATCATAAACTTTTATAAATAACATAATAACAAAATAAATTATTAAAAAATTTCTTAAAAAAAAATTTAGTCTGCGGAAAACCGCGGGTTAATACCTATTTATAACAATAAAAGTTCAAGAAGATATCATCTCTTTCTTAATGAAACCAATATCTATATATAATGAACAGATGAATGATTATGACATTTATATGCAAGTCATGCAGAGAAGAAGCAAAGTGGAAAATAGTGTTTAATTTGGTGATTCAAAAATCAAAATGCATGCAGTGGGTTCGGTTTATGTCTCCTGTTGAAAAGCCCATCCTGTTAAGAGAGTTTTTGTGAACAGTTGGCAACATTAAGCCATGAACAATAATAGTATAAAGAAGAAAAGCTTTCTCACTAATAATAGTATAGGGATACCAAATTTGCTCAAATTAAACAAGACGACATTAAGCCTTAATCACGTGCCTTAATTAATTGCTGGGCCAACCTTTTTGTTGCACTTATTTAAAAATTAAAATTTGTGATTTTTGACAGAGTGAACCCGCCGAACCATCTGGAAGGTTGTCTCCACCACAGCTACAATCCATTTTTATTTAGATTTTTTTTTTTTAATTCAATTACTGGAATTTTTGTATTGCATGAAGGACACAAATGGGAAAACGTGGGACATAATCAAATAAATTATATAATCTGTTCATCGACATTAAACGATAATGGAGTTATGAACCCATATACTGTACTAAGATTAATTAATTTTACTACTAAAATAAAACAAAATTAGAGTTACTAAGATTAGTGTCCTTACTACTAAAATAAACCATAGTGATGTACTTACTACTTACACTACTTAACATTGGGTCACCTCGGCCCAGATATTTTGCGACCTTTGTTCCAGACAAAATCTATCTTCCGCAGTGCTAAAAGCCTAAAACCACCTCCACTCACCTAAAAACATTATTTTATTAGAGACTTTCAACTTAACTACTGAAAATGTAAACAAAAGACCTTGGTAATTAAAAAAGTTTGGTTATAGTTACAATATATAAACACATACATCACATACAACTTTGGGGGTAGACTTAAGACTACCTGGTGTATATTTTAGTGGGAGAGAAAACTAGATTCATTTATATTTATTAAAACTTCTTTTTTTTTGGTAAGGTATTTATTAAAACTTCTATGATTCTATCATACCATAAAAAAATGAAAGAATATTAAGATATCTAATTACCGCTTATGATTTACCGCATAATAAGGACACTAATCAACAACAAATGTTTTTTTGTCTTGGCAGCATTTATCACTTTCTTTTAGAAATACAAAGAAAAATAAAAATAAAAAACTCACTCTTTTATAACAAAATCTTCTCCTTTCCTTTTTTCTTAACTTCACATTCTCTCTATATCCTTCACTCGAACTGCAATTTGGTTAACTTTTTTCCGTTTGAGTAAAAAAAAATATATATATATCTTTGTCTTATTAGAAATATAAACCAGTCTTTAAAAAGAGCTTTTTATATGCCTCTACATCTTCTTCTTCTTCCTTGGTCTTCTCTTTAGCTCCCTTATGTAGTACTGTTTTCTCAAATCATTCGTACAAAAATGCAAAACCTGAACCACTTCCAAAGCTAAAGCTAAAGTAGAGAGACTGTAACGCTCTTTTTTCAGGTTTTAAAACTTTTTCTCACTTCTATTGGCTTTTTAATTTTTATTGTTTTGTATATCAAGGAGTTGCTTTCATTAATCATCTTTTGTCATCTTCTGCAGATAATTTTACTTTGAATCTTCGTTGATGGCTCCTCCTCCAATGACCAATTTGTTAACGTTTTCTCTGTCACCAATGGAGATGTTGAAATCACCTGATCAGTCTCACTTTCCTCCTCCTCCTTCTTACGACGCTTCTTCAACTCCTTATCTCATCGATAACTTCTATGGTAAAACAAAAAAAAACTTTAAAACTCTGCTTTTTCTTGTTTTATTTTTTTTGGTTCTTTTTAACTTACCCAGTAGTAAAGTAGCAGTAGTGACGTATACTATGCTCTCTGTTAACCCACTTATCCTCTTTTTTTTATAACCGAGTCGCTGAACCCACAGAGAGCCTCCTTTCTCCTCCTTTTCTCGGCTGCTGAATTTGTCTTTTTCCCCCGAGTAAGGAAAACAAACAACACAACAAACTTTGAAAACAGAAAGAAACCTCTCTCCCCTGAGTCCTAAATCTTTGCTTTTCCATTAAAAATCATCTCTTTTTGGTATATTAACACTCTGTGTCGTAGTTAACTTTTGTTTTTGATTTGAAGTATTCAAAGAAGAAGCTGCTGCATCTTCAATGGCGGATTCAACAACCTTATCCACTTTTTTCGATTCGCAAATCCTTTCTCAGACTCAGATTCCAAAGCTCGAAGATTTTCTCGGCGATTCCTTCGTCCGTTACTCCGATGACCAAACCGAGACACAAGACGACTCTTCTCTCATTCGACTCTACGATCTACGTGACCACACCGTTACCGGAGGTGTTACAGGCTTCTTCTCCGATCATCATCATCACCACGATTTCAAGACGGTGAACTCCTCTGGTTCACAGATCCTCGATGACTCAGCCTCCGACATCGTTGCGACTCATCTCTCTGGTCACGCGGTGAAGTCATCATCAACCACGGCGGAGCTAGGGTTTAACGGTGGTGCATCCACCGGAGAAGCTTTGTCTCTGGCGGTTAACAACAACACATCAGACCAACCACCTCAGAGCAACAAGAAGACTACAGCTTCTACTAAAAAGGAAACATCGGATGATTCGAAGAAGAAGGTTGTCGAACCATTGGAACAAAGAACTTCGATTTATCGAGGAGTCACCCGGTAAGTTTTATCATCAATGAACTCTTCTTCTCATATAACATTCTACTAATCAAGTTCATCTTTTTTTTTAATGTAATTTGCAAAGTGACGATTTCTAAGTCTCAAAGTTTTTATATTTATCTTGTGAGTGGAAAAAGATTGAAACTTTTGAGATTCTTAACTGATCAAGTTAAGATTTTTATCATGTAATTTGCACTCCCACATTGCATTTTACATTTCCCATGATAAAAATCTTAACTTGATCAGTTCAAAATTCAAAGTTTTGTTTTGTGGGTGGGAAAATGATTTTGATATTTTGATTTATGAAAATTTGATTTGAGTTCAATTATATATGTTAAGTATGTTTGATTAATGCAGACATAGATGGACTGGGAGATACGAAGCGCATCTATGGGATAACAGCTGTAGGAGGGAAGGTCAAGCCAGAAAAGGACGTCAAGGTAAAATTAATGGATACTTCTCATTCTTTTCTTAAAAGTGAAAAAAAAAAAAAAAAAAAAAAAACTATTTCTTGAATTATATAGGCTTGATTAGTATGGAATTATTTAATCTTTGCATTTCAAAAAGCACCAATTAGCAAATCAAGACGATAAACTCGATCTCACGTGTGTCAATCTAAATTTTGATTGTCCCTTTGAGTCTTTTTAGTTCTTCTGAAGAAAACTAGTTTTATTGGGGTCGAGAAAACATTTTGGTCCTTAATCTTTTATGGTTGGGGGAAACAAAAGGCTCTGGAAGCAGTACAGAGCTTTTGTCAAAGAAAGAGTGAAAAAGAGAGATGCATGCAAAAAAAATTCAATAAATATAAACTACTTAAAAACCTTTTTCTTTTAGGTGACTGATATGTCCATCTCTTTATGATGATTGATAGACTTTGGTATTATGGGCATAATGTCAAGGAAAGAACCAAAATTCAAACAGAAAGGACTTGCAATAATATAGAATAGAATATGTAAAAAATTAAATATATAAATGGTTTTGAGTTTTTCCATCACAACCCAACTCACAAGGGTGCCGCCATTTTTGTTCCTTGTCTTTATTAGAGCTATCTTTGAAAATCTCTCATTTTACCTTGTTATGGGGACCCAATGCTGATGCCTGTATGATGCAATCTCTGTTTGACATATTTTTGTACCCACTTTTGACCCCTTTATTCCAATTATACGATATATGTATGACCTAAGTTTACTGCATACACCATATATTACAGGCATGTGATGTGAAACTATTTAGACACTATGCGTATGTTTTTTTTTTTGGCTTTTTGGGTTTGGAATTGAATTTTTAAAAAATCTTTCTGGTTAGATAGAGATTGATTTTGCAGGGTTTCCTATGTCTATAATGTGTCAGATTGATTTGTGTCTTGTGTTCACATCGCACACAAAAGCAAAGTGTGATGTGAAGTTGTGAACACAACACAAGCTAGGAATCTGCTTTGACCCTAATCAAATCTTTCTTCCCTTTTTTTCTTGTATTTTATTTTTGTGGTACTAAGATATTTACCATGATTTTGTTTGTAGTAAGTAGTAAATAGATTCAAGAACATGACAAGTTATGAGTATTTGTGTTGGCTAAACCTGTCTTTCTTTGTTTTGCATGTACTTTTGAATACATCGCCGCCGGCCTCAACAGTGTACTTAGGTAAGAAAGATAATACTCTATTGACAAATTTATTGAACTGATATATCGAGTTTGGAAAGTAATGTCCATTTTTAATTGATTCAAGGTGGATATGACAAGGAAGATAAAGCAGCTAGAGCCTATGACTTAGCAGCTTTAAAATACTGGGGTCATATTGCTACCACAAATTTCCCGGTTTATATGTTCTTCCTTGTTGCTCTGTTTTGCTAACTTTGTTTTGATTTTTCGTATGCTGCCCATTACTTACCTTGTCATCGGTCTATCAATTTATAGGTAGCGAGTTATTCAAAAGAAGTTGAGGAAATGAATCACATGACCAAGCAAGAGTTCATTGCATCTCTTAGGAGGTGAGTCCAATCAATGATTGTTGTTATATATACATATATATGTTCTTGATCTCTACACTGAACTTTTGGTTCATGTAAATGTAATCAGGAAAAGTAGCGGTTTTTCGAGAGGAGCTTCTATGTATAGAGGTGTCACAAGGCATCATCAACAAGGTCGTTGGCAAGCAAGGATCGGCCGTGTCGCAGGCAACAAAGATCTTTACCTCGGAACCTTTGGTAAAACGTTATTCTTAGTAAACAAAAAATCTATTCTTTACCCCGAAAAATCCTGTCATTGATCTGTATATATATGTGTATAGCAACCGAAGAGGAAGCAGCGGAGGCTTATGACATAGCAGCCATTAAGTTCAGAGGAATCAACGCAGTAACTAACTTTGAGATGAACCGCTATGACGTTGAAGCAGTCATGAAATGTTCTTTCCCTGTAGGAGGAGCTGCGAAACGCCACAAGGTCGCTGTTGAATCTCCCCCTTCATCTGACCATAGCCTCCAACAACAAGATTTGCTTCCGTCCTCTTCTTCCTCTGATGTTAACCCGAACTCAATCCCATGTGGTATTCCATTCGAGCCGTCACTTCTTTATCACCACCAGAACTTCTTTCAGCATTATCCTTTGGTTTCTGACTCCACAGTTCAAGTTCCTATGAACCCAGCTGAGTTTTTCTTGTGGCCAAACCAGTCTTACTAATATCATATGGTTCGTTCTTGCTTAGAATTTTTGGTTCACCGTAGCTAACCGAGGACCCCGAGGCTTATCTTCTTGATTCTTGCAATAAAGATGGATCTTTGAAGTTCCCTTTTCAACTGTAGTCTAAGACAGCAGTAGAGGGGGTAAAAGTTGAAGAAGCAGAAACTTTTGGGGGTCAATTTTGTAGTAATGTTCTTTTGTTAGGGGTGGATGATCGGTTTTAATACTTATTTTTGTAATGTAATCGGCCTTATCGGAGTAACTATGTTTCCATTTATGAAATATTAGCACAATTGAACGAACACTCTTTAAATACAAGGGAGAAGCTCTTGTAGGGGTCATGAAAGCATTTTACTACAGTTATAGGCGCGAAACAAAAATAGCAAAAAGTAGCAGGGTACAATGAGAAAATTTAAAGAGATATATCTAAGTCCGGTCACGAGCCGTTGCTGAACTTGGTTGGACTTTTAAAGCTTCATTAAAAGCCCAATGGGCCTTCTCATTCAAGCCCTTGAACTCATAACACTCGCCCAGTAGACGGAACAGTCTCGCCGTATCCGTACCGGCGGCGAGCCTCACCGCCTCTTCCAGATCCTCAATCGCAGAGTCAATCCTCCGTCGCCGATTCACAGCCAGTTTCATCTCAGCTCTCTTCACAAGCGCATCGGCGCGTTCTCCCATCGACAGAGACTTCAAGCGCGGATAAGTCAGCGCCGTATCGAACGATTTGAGAGCAGAGGTGTGGTGACCAAGCAGATCTAGAGCTAATGCACGGACGATGTGACCGGCTGCATCTTCCGGTGAAATCGAGATCACATCGTCGGCTTCACTGAGCGCCGTCTTGGCGAGAGATTGAGATTGGGATTTCTTAGGTGTGGTTCGGGCTCGAGCGAGGAGACGTGAGGCTTGGATGAGCTGACGCTGGGTTTGGAGTGTGGCTCGGTGTTTGTTTCGGAATTTGGTTAGGCCTCGTTGAGAGAGATACTTAATCGCCCAGAAGGTAATGAAGGTCAGTGCCAAAATTGCTCCTTGTATGATTGTTTCTGTAGCCATTTTTTTTATTTTTTTTATTTTTTTTTTCTTCGTTGTATGAATCTCAGAAGATGACTAAACCGGTGACTATATACTGCTCCCTAAAAACACATTTATCATCTGAATATTGTAAAGTTTTACTAAAAGCTCTTTTACAAGAGAGAAACAGAGAGACAACCACAATTTAGAAGACAAAAGCCAAATTATACATACAACTTTTTTCCCTTTTGGAGATTTTTTACAGTGGAGAAGATGAAGCAAAATCATAGGCATGATAAAAAGAAAAAAAAAAACAATTTGTTATTGTTTCGTCTCTGTTGGATAGAGGATTTTCCTTTTGTGTATCGATTTCATCAGATTTGATTTACTTACTCCATCAAGAGTTGTCTATGCCGAGTGAGATCATTAAGGTAAGAGGAAGAGGTGTGATCCAAGTCGCACTCGTCGAGACTCACTGTTCTTGCTCCGCCTGTTTTTTGTTGCAACTCAGCTAACCTGTCATCTCCACGCAACAGCTGCACCAACTGCATCCAAAAAACCTCAACAATTCATCATCATCCATGTCGTGTGACTATTAGAACCTACCTAACAGTGGTTTTGTGTGTGTTTTGGAACATACCCGGTTCATGTCAGGACGCATGGTGGATACATGGTGTATGCACTTGGAAGCTGTTTGCATCACTCGTTTCATCTCGGTCTCATCAAAGTCATTTCCTAGCTGAGGATCAACTATTTCTTCCACGCTCTTCTTCTCTAAAAGAGGTTTTGCCTATATCAAAAGCATTCAAGCTGTTTTTAACTGTTTGATTCAAAAGATGGAAGATGCATACATAAGAGAATGGGATAGGCAGATCATTACCCACATAACTAAGCTTTGCCTGCTAGCTGTATCAACAGCTCGACGACCAGTTATGATCTCTAAAAGCAATACACCAAACGCAAACACATCTGTCTTCTCATCGACAATCCCGTGCATAAAGTACTCTGGAGCTAGATATCTGTATGAAAAAACAATGAACCAACCAGGTTTTGAAAAACGAGGTTCACAGCAGAGAATTGTAGCTATGGGATTTTAAGTCTAACTCTGACCCGAATGTGCCTTCGATTGGGAAAACAATGTGATGAGGCCAATTCTCTGGGAGCCACTTAGCTAGTCCAAAATCCGAAATCTGCAAAACCGAATCATATCGAATTCTCAGTACACACACACAAAAAAAAAAGTTGATTGCTCTTTGTTGAATCAATCAATCAAAATACCTGAGCTTCGTAATCTTGACTGAGCAAAATGTTAGAAGCTTTGATATCACGGTGAATAATCCGACGAGGGCAGTCATTATGAAGATAACTCAAACCATCAGCTATACCCAAAGCCACTTTATACCGTTTCTTCCAATCCAAACACCCCTCAGATCCTACAAAAAAAGTTTCAAAAAACATAAACAACAGCAACGGTCTAAAAAACCAACCACAAGAAGGGTTTCTTTGTACCAAAGAGTACAGAAGCGAGACTGCCATGAGGAGAGTACTCAAGTACAAAATGCAAACCGCGATCGCTGCTGAAACCACGAAGCCTAGCTGCGTTTGGATGGTTAACATGTGCGATTATCCCAAGCTCCGATAAGAAATCACTGGCTCTCTCTTCTACTTCCTTGGCGTTTCTCGTCAGCTTCTTGATCGCTACGGTCTCTCCGTCCGGCAAAACACCTTTGTATACCTCCGCATGCCCTCCTTTCCCAATCATGTTCTCTAACAACAACAACAAAATCAAAATTTAGAGAATTTATATACAAATTCGTAAGACTCTGTTTCACCATGAGGGTAGTATGGTCTTTTCAAGATTTGAACATTTACCGGGATTAAAATTGTCGGTGGCGGCAACGAGCTCGTCGAAGGTGAAATTACGCCACGAAGGTTTAGCGAAGAGGATTTGACCACAATCGAATTCGTTTTCCGAAGAAGGAGTCAGCTTATGCTGTTTCCGACGCATGTTCTTACGGGTCAGCTCGTAGCTGGCGAGGAGAGGAATGACTGAGAATCTCCTTATCGATTTCTTCTTGATGGAATCGATCATCTTGTTCCATTGGTAAAACGACGAAACGTTCGTAGGAGTCGTTGATAACGGAGACGTTGATTTATCAGGAGAACACGAGCTACAACTGCTGCTGCTGCTGCTGTTATCGGAATCAGAGCTCATAACCGGGATTTCAAGCACGCATCTTGGAGATGGATCTTCGATACTCTGTTTTAGCTCCAGCTCCGTCTCTTGGCTTCCTCTGATCTTCTTCTCCATCTCTGCAACGAATCAAAAGGACGTTTTTTTTTTTTTTGGTTTCTAAAATTTCAAATGCATAATAGAAAACAATAACAGAAAGAAAAAAAAAAATGATGATTTTTTTTTTTTTTAATTTGGAGTCAAACGCAGAAAAAAAAAATCAGAAGATGAACAGACAAAACAAACAAGTCGGAAAATTAACAATTTGTTTCTTGAGAAAAAAAAAAAAAAAAAGAAGAAGCTAATTTAAGCCATACCTTCAACCGCCATAGCTTGGAGAAAAAATTCGTCTTTTGGGATTCTTTTTTAGAAGCTTTGAATAAACTTTTTTAGAAAAGAAAGAAAAAAAACAAAAAAAAAAACTCAAAGCTTCGTAAAAAAATCTGCCAAAAAACAAAGAGAACACAAAACAGGGAAACAGAGTAACAACATCTCCGAGAGGGAGAAGGAGAGAAAGCACAGAGCCGGAGAGAATCCGGACAAACAGTAAAACTCAGGTTTCTCTTTTCTTTTTTTTTTTCTTTTTTTTCTTATTGCTATTGCTGTCTGTCTCGTTAAAAGATTATGATTATCTTTAGAAAAGATTATGATTATCTTTAGAAATAGTTATTCTTAGAAAGCAAAAAGAAGAGGAGAAAGAAAGATTAAGACTAGAGATTTTGATGACTGGGTGGTAATGGATTAGAATCTCTCTCTCTCTCTCTGCTATATTTATACAACTTCCACCATGCAAGTCAAGTTCCCTTCTCTTTTGCTTTTTAAAAACTGGACAAAATATTAAATTTTTGAAGAAGATGAAAAGGTGATACGATGCCGTAACTAACGCCTTCCAACGAACAGACACGCCGACGGTTGAAATATCCAAACCTTAGTCAATGGCATTTCCGTAATTTACTTGTGAATGATAGGACAAGACCTCCTCTTTGCTTTTAAAAGATGGTAGTAAATAAGATTATTTTAATTTATTGTTTCGAATTTATAAATACATTTTCACTCAATTTTGTCATTAAATATTAGCCATGTGAAAATACTGACAACTTGTTTTATTTGGTCCTGGTTCAGCAAATTTCTTCATTAATGTAAGGGGAGTAAACCAACACACACAAAAAAAAAACTTATTTATGAAATGCCGTAGAATGTGAGATTTTCGAGGTAAGGTTATGCCGTATCTTATTTATCGGTTATCGTGGCGCCATCGTAACGAGAAAAGGAAACATATGGCAAAGTAGCTTCACCACACTAGTTAAACGAAGCCAGTGTTCTTGACATCTTATTTTCTTAATCAATAGTATTTTCTCTGTTTCAAAATATATAATATTTTAATTAAAATACGCAGAATAAAAAGTCTTTAATTTTAATAAGTTCAACCAATCAAAAACAATACTACATAATATAAAATATTAAATTAATCTAAAAATTGAATAGAAATTTAAAAACATCTTATATTATAAAACAAAAAACTTCTCTAAAACAAATCTAACAGGTTTATAATTTTTATAACTTAAGTAAGACAAGACTACATTTATGAGATTGTTTTCGTTTGCGACACGATCGTCACGAGTCATCATGAACCTTTTATCCTATCCACTTCAGGCCGCGACATAGTTTATTATTTGGACCCACAGCGTCAAAAACTCTCATTCATAACTTGAGAATTACGTGAAATAAAAAATTAGTTTTTATTTTATTTATAGCTTACGTGATACGATCATGATTAAAATTGACTACAAGAACAATATGCATGGGATATATTACCAATTCTCGTAACATACAAATTTTATGCGAATGTCTTTGCGCTATCATCCGTTAGATTATACTTTTAGTTTTAGTTTTACATGTAAGTAAAAAGAATAATGGTTTTTAAAATAAACATTTACTAGATTTGGTGATTCTTTACCTGAAGTCTCAACTTCGATTATCTTAATGCCGGTACAGTTTTGTGGGTTGACAAAATGGGATTTGCATTTACGTGTATATTATTTGTTGTAATATTATCTAGATCAAGCACATATAAAAATAACAAGTTAAGTGAAGTTGTTGCTCAAAAAGTAATATTTTTGTAGTCTTTGGTGAAATGCAAAACTCTTAACGTAATACATTTTTTTTAAAAAGTGATTAGTTACTTAATTGGTAAATTTAATGAGAAAGGTTATACTAGTGTGAGAAGAGGTTCCTTGCATAGTGGGTGAACTAAACCCTTTAACTAATTTGACTATCCAAATCTAATCTCTCTCTCTCTCTTTCTCAATTGGGCCCCAAAGTCCAAATCAAAATGGCCACCAAACTCACCAATGTAATGCTCTGTCGGAGAAGTCAGTCTAACCGATTTCATTCTCACTTAAGCAGTCGTAAACACACACACTCTCTTGTTCAATCCGAAATTCAGTTATGTTTTTTAGTTGACTTTTTGTTTTTGTTTTTTTTATTGGTCTAAAACAAATAGTACAAAATCAAAGTGACATGCGTTTATCGTAATGGTCTCGAATACAGAACTGACACGTGTAACTGCGCAAGCTTTTATACTTAAATCTGAATTAATTGTTAATTTAAGAGGCAATCACTTAATCCAACGAGTTAGAGAATACTAGTACTACTATTATTTTTAGTAAAATGCAAACATGTCATATTTAAAATCTAACCGAACCACATAGATAGTGGATGTGCAGAAGTGTATACGTCTCTACATGGAAAATAGTTATCGTCATCACCAATTGCAAAATACCAACAACAATGTTATTTACTTATTTTATAACCAAGATATTGTTGTCAGATCATATATAAATCATCAATCCAAAGTAACTAACTAATAATAAAAAAATATTATCATATTCGTATGTTATCTTATTATCTCCATCGACGACTCCCCTGCTAGTATTAATTTCTTGCGTAATTCCAGGTAAGAAGAACGTTTACGTGTGGGATTAACAATTAGCGCCTGTAGCTCAGTGGATAGAGCGTCTGTTTCCTAAGCAGAAGGCCGAAGGTTCGACCCCTTCCTGGCGCGTTTTTTAAAAAAAAAAAAATTTAAATTGACTATTTTAATTTTGTTTGACTAGGCAAATTTAATGGGCCTTAAAGGCCTACTAAGCCCATTATCAGTACGCAAAACAGATGGTCTTGTCAACAAACTTGGACAGAAAAATTAAAGTGACAACTGACAATGGCACTGCTCGGCGACGACGGTCGTGGCTTCGATCTAGCGAGAAGACTTGAAGTTTCCGGCGTGTGGCGGACATGGCTAGGCGATTCTATCTATTCCTCCTTTCACTATCACGTTTCTTCTCCTTCTAACTGGGAAGCTTTTATGCGCGTTGATGAGTCCAAGCCTAGGTCTCAGATTCAGCTCCAGCTCCGCGTTCGTGCCCTCTTATTCGATAAAGCCACCGTCTCACTTTTCCTCCGATCCAATACCACCGCCGCGTCATCTTCCTGTGCTTCCGTTTCCGATGTTTCTTCTGTCGCGGTGTCCAAGCTCAATCCTAATTGTATGGTTGTTTCCTTCTCTGGAGCTTTGTTTTTTAATGGCAATTTCAGGTGTGTTGAAACCGTTTCAATTTCAGATTTACAGCTTCACGGAGATGATGTATACTACACGTTGGAGAACGTTTCTCTCGAAGGTGGGTTTCACCGAGACGGAGGGATTCGCCACAATCCTAGCTTAACCAAGGTGAAACTTTGTGGATCTTTGAGCAAGTTGTATGTATTGTTCACTCTCACTGATAGCGCCTAATCTTCAATTTAGGGTTTTTGGAGTTAGTGGTTTCATTTTTTTTGTTTGTTCATCTTTCAGTACATGTGTTAATAATTTCTATGTGATTATAATTTTCAGAGTCTATCCAAGTCAAGTGCGAGAGGTAGTGAGTCTGATTACAGTAATCTTTCTCAAAGATCTAGGTTTGAGGAGCTACCAGACACATGGTACACTCAGTTTATTTCAAGGTATGGTTTTAAGTATGGGATGTCAGTTGGAGGGCAAGAATCTGATAAACGAACACCTGAAGGGATGTCTACTTACCTTAGAGTTGTGGATAGTCATAAGAGAAAGCGTGCACCTTTTTTAGAAGATCGAAGTTTAGGTCATATGAGTAGATCTAGTGCACATCCAAGTTCTGGCTTCGATAATTCAGAAGATGATATACTCTTTCTTCCAGAGACAATGTTTAGAATGAACTGTGTACCCGAGTCTGCCCTTTCGCCGGTTACCAGAGCACAAGGCAACTTAAAAACAGACTTCTTTGGGGTACTTGATACTTTACCGCAAGTTACTACCAGGAGTCATGTTATGATCGATAGGCTTGGGATGATGCCTGAGTACCATAGGATGGAAGAAAGAGGAGTTTTGCGCCGTAAAAAAGCTGAAAAAATGGGTTTTAGTGATGATCAAGCGGCTCTCGTGTCACAGAAAGTTGTTGCACGCATGCTTCTGACAATCGGATTCGAAGGTGCAACCGAGGTTCCGATTGATGTCTTCTCTCAGTTGGTTAGCCGACATATCTCTAAATTAGGCAGTATTTTGAAGCTTCTTACTGATAGTTACAAAAAGGAGTGCTCAGCGATGCAGTTGATTAAGATGTTCCTTAATACTACGGGATATAGGTGAGTTTATTTTGAGTGGTTTTGCCTCATTCAAGTGATTTATGAAGATTAATCCTTTTCTTAATGAAGTTTAAAATCTTTAGATGTTTCCTATCATATATGTTTTCCCTTTCATATGCCTCATATGCACATGTAAGTAATAAAACTAAACATTTATAGTTTTGTTCATCTGTTCATGTGCTTAAGTTTGACGCTGTTTTCAGTAATCTTGGGAGTTTAGCAGAGCTTGTTAGAGATAGTACGAAGAGCCATCCTCCTTCAAATCAGAAACAATCACAAGTACTGCAGCAACAGTTACATCTGCAGCAACAAGCTTCCCTCCGGTTACCGCAACAGGTATGTACATAAAATTGTTGCGCTTATCATTTGGCATCATAATTGGTTTAAATGTTTGTGCATGAAGAGATCATTTATTTAAATAGTTACTTTTTTGGCTTAACTTGCCTGAGTTCTTGTTCTGATGTTATTGCAGATCCAGAGGCAAATGCATCCACAGATGCAGCAAATGGTTAATTCCCCAACGTTTCAGCAGCAGCAACAGCTAGAGAGACTGCGTAGGCGTCAAGTTACATCACCACGACCCAACATGGATATGGAAAAAGATCGGCCGCTGGTTCAGGTAAAGCTAGAGAATCCTTCTGAAATGGCAGTAGATGGAAATGCCTTCAACCCTATGAACCCAAGACACCAGCAACAGATACAGCAGCAACTCAGACAGCAACAGATTGCTGCCATGTCGAATATGCAACAACAGCCGGGATATAACCAATTCAGGCAATTGGCTTCATTGCAAATTCCACAAATGCAGACACCGTAAGTAGCCTCTCAGAACTCAAAAAGTCACATTGTTCTATATACCTACTCGACGGGTCTTAAAAGTTATGTCCCCATTCTAATTGCAGTACACCAGGAACGGTCAGGGCTCAACCCGTTAAGGTAGAAGGATTCGAACAACTAATGGGAGGGGATTCTTCTCTTAAGCATGAGTCAGATGATAAGCTGAGATCTCCACCTACCAAATAACATTTTGTAGAGAGACCAACTACCCTGACCAAGGTTATCTGTGTTTTACGTGTACACAAAGCCCTGTTAGTTTAACTGTTTGGGTCAATGTATTTATCTGATAAATGTCATCTAAGTTGTATTATCATCTTGTGCAAAAGGGAGAATCGGATTTATAGGTTGGCGTCTTTTGGAATCACCTAGTTTTCGATTATTGTATGAAGAACATTAACGTTTGTTATTACATCATTTGCCTTTATTTTTCAACTCTTATTACACACATCTCGCTGACGTTGATAGAGAGTGCAATTAACTTGTTCATTATTTGCTCTGGGCTCCTGTTCTGGGATTCTCCAAAACTCCATAAAAGCATATATGCATACTGATCTTGCAATCTCTTGTTCCCGAAAATTTTCTCTTGCTGAGATGTAGCATTGTTTCTATAGATGTTTCCTTCTTCTTCCGCAACAAGCCAACAACTAGTCTGATTATGCTGACATACTGACCTCTTCCACTCTTTGAGGCCAGTTTACATCTCATTCTCTAGTTCTATGTTTTGTCTCTTTCATAAACATCAAAACAGTTCAGTAACTTAGAGAAAAAAAAAAAAAAAACTTATGAACTACATTTTGTTATTGGATCTCAAGGATAATCTCTTACAACACGTCACACAAACACTTATACTAGTTGCTAGACTCACACTCTCAAGAGCACTAGATTAACCATCCACATTAGGCATGATTAACTCTAGTTTCTATCAAAGGAAAACCGAAAGAATTACAACATCCTCTGACCTCTCGGACCTCAGTTGTAAGTCGGGTTTTATAGGATTTAAGATCAAAAGAAATACACTAGTACTAGTGATTGCGACAACTGGGCCTAATTGATATCCGCATGGCCTAGCCCAATAAGTTAACAGTTGTAACCCTAATAAACAAAGTTGCACGTGATCTAGACGTCTTCTCTAACATTCTCGTTCTCCGTACCGAATTGAAATATTTTGATTTCCATGGTGGGCAGAGGGTAACACAGGTGTGTTCTGGGACGTGGTGGATTTCCCAATCCCTGCTGGTGGATGTGATCCTGATTTGATTTCTAAGAAGATCAAATCAGCGCTTGCTGAAAAGGGTTGTTATAAAGGTCCTGTGTCAATCTGGTTGTACGACGTCGAAGATGAGAAAACCCTTCTCCCCCCTACCACGAAACAAGAATTGATAGATAGATACGAGGCTGCCGGAGTCAGTTTAAATTTCGTACCCAAAGGTAGAATATGAATTCCTCCTTTTACCTAATTATCCCTGGCGTCTCTTTATCTTATCTGCTTATATAGATAGAGATCTCTAATCTAATCTAGAGATCTCCGTTGCAGAGGAACATGGATATGAGAGAGTTCATAAGATGTTAGTGGACATTCTTTTGTGGGCAGTGAAGAGTCCTGCCTGTTCAAATTTGATTATACTCTCAAAAGGCATCAAAGAAGAGAGGACCCTCGAAATTATTGAAAGTTTGCATTTCGGGATGGCCGATGCCAAAGTTGTCTTACCAGAGCGTGCATCAAAATGTCTTCCTTTTACTGAAAGCTCAGCATGGCTTTGGGAGTTGCTTAGTGATGGAGGCGGAAGCTCACAATGTTGTGCTGATGATACTGATGCTGTTGTCCATCCGAGGACTAGCTAGGAAGCAATTCTGAAGAGGAGGAGACTAATGTATTTTCATCATGTTTAATGTTTATGAACTGTGATATTGGATTATCTTTGGTAGTCTTTTCTTCCATAAAAGAAAAATAATAATTGAAATATCGTTTTTACTCTTTATTGAAGACTATCTTGCCCTTAACTGGCAGATGATGAATGATCAGATAGCTCAGTTATTTGATCGAACACACTTGTTTCTATTAATCTCAACCAACACAGCTCATAACATTGATGTCAAACCATACGATGAATACAAACTTAACTTAGTAATAATTTATTCATAGACCAACACAGCTCATAACATTGATGAATACAAACTTAACTAGTAATAATTTATTCATAGAGTCTAAAGACGAGAATACTCTCTCCACCTCTTGAGATCTTATTGGTTTTGCGAGCTACTTTGGCCTTCCCTGACTATAATAGAATTACAAGAGGCGCAGCGGTTCTTGATGGGTTCTTTGATGGGTTCTCCAACACATGCAAGTAACAGGGTAGTAGGATCATGAAAGACAATATTGAACCTACCATCCTTTCTCAAACTTTGAAGAACCCTTGAGACCTCCTTCTCCTCTTCATTGATGTTTCTTGAGAGTACAACCAAATTGGTTGGTAGAGCACGTTTTTTCAGTGCCCAACGAAGAATTTCATGTAACATTGCATATTTATTTCCTGAAATAGTATTTACCAAATCAATCAAGACCCAAGGCGTTAAAGAAAAAAAAAAAAAAAAGATAGATTCACACCTTTGGAAAAATTCCAGGTAAAGATTCGGTTTTCCAAATATATATCCATCACTTCTTTGGAGAGTGTATTCTTATCCTCAATGAACGCGTGGATCATTTTCAAATTGCTTCCCTTATAGCCCTTTTCCGAAAGACCGGATGTGATAGTCCGATAAATCAACCTATTACGCAAACATCAACAAATTTAGAGGTCTGTCCTTACTAGCGAATTTTCCGATGGGCTGGGATAAATTGCTGAAAAATGTATCGACGTTGGGGCTATCGACGGGGCCGGTTGAGAGAGGCTTTGTAAAATAAGGTTTGGTTATAGAAGAAGAGTTACAAGTGCCGCAGCGGTAACTACTAACGTCTTTCATAAGCTCGACGACGACAGGGGGGGGGGGGGGGGGGGTTCCAGCACTCTTCTCTAATATGCTGGTAGGATCTAGGAAGACAATATCGAAATCAGCTTTCTTTTTGATACTCTCAACGAGACTTGTCAACTGCTCGTCAATGTTTTTTGAAAGTATAATCAAATTTGATTGCATAAAATGCTCTCTCTCTCTCACTGCCCAGAGAAGAGTCCGCACTGACATGTCGTAAACTCTCTCATATCTTCGACGTCCCAGAAGGATTTAGATGATCAAGGATTGAGACATCCTCGACGTCCCAGAAGACCCTCGTATTTTTCGCTAGCGAGAAGGCTTAACAAAACAGAGACAATAAAAAAAAAAAAAAAAATCAGATCATCCGTTAAAATTATTGACAGATCGAAAATTACCTACAAACCCAATTGAGAGATCTTACAGTAGTGTTCTTTTGTGGTTTCCATTGACCCAGCAGCAGCTTAGTAGTGATTTTAGAGACGAAGATTAATGAGAAAATATCAAGAGAGAGATAGAGAGACGCCCCGCCAGGGTTTACTTCCATCTGTGCTGCATGCAATTTAGAGTAGCTTATTGGGCTGGGCCTGTCAGATGTCAAATCAGTCCATTTGTGCGCCCTAATTGTAATCCATCTAGTATCTATATACATAGTATTTTATTACTATATCTATTTATTGTTTCAACATAAAATACAATATTTTTTTTTTTTTTTTTTAAACAAATATACGACTTGAACTGAAAAACAAAGTAACAGTTCAAACAAGCCAAGCCACCCGCAGCTGTCGTCAGTGGCGGCCGAGTAGATGGGTCTTTGGAATCACACTGTCACAAACAGATACATATACATATATTTATTTAATTAGTGTGTGACTCTTTCTTTATATTGTTTGTTTGTAATCAAATTGTAAAAAGGACGAGTCCGGGCGGAAACAAATATCAAATAAACAACCTCCGACCTCCTCGGACGTCTACAAAAATTAAAAGCCCACATTGGTTTAATTGTAAAGGAGAATCAAACGGATCACCTATATTATAAGCAACACAAGACAAAAACAAATGTTAAATTGTCAGGTTGTTCCCATACCTAATCAAAGATGAAGCAAGAAGAAAGCTCTGTACTTTAAAAAAAAAAAAAACTGATGTGCCTTAATAACAAGAAAGTGAGCCTTTCGCCGTAAATATCCCCTCCTCCTTTGTGTGTCTCATAGTCAAAAGATCAAAAAGATGATTCCATCAAATGGCTATGCATGCCATGGTTTGACCCTGAAAACCCATATTGTCAGTAACGAGAGATTAGAGCAGCGTCAAATTGAATGGAATGTAGTAATACCACACATTTCAACCAAAATATATATATGTATATGAATGTTTGTACCCTACCTTATTGAATGACCTGTAGCAATATCATAAGAAACACAAGGCTACTTGCAGATTTTTTTCAGGTCTTGCATGATCCTCTGGCAAAATTGATATACTACACAACCCCTTTTATGTGCTATCAGGAGGTCCTTCAATCAGCAATGAATATGTCTGAGAGCTAAACTTGCAGCCGTTTTTCTCCATAACGTTGAATAGTTCATAAAATGCCTCTACAAGTCCCTGCTTCCCCACCCCATCAATGATGATCTTCCAAGCTAATTCATCGTCATAATAACCACATTGAAGCAAACTCTGGAAAACCGAAACCCCTCTATCTTTTTCTCCTTCTTTATACAGCCCACATATCAAGATTTTGCAAGACTCTAGTTGCGGTAAGTGACCAACACAAATCATATCATCTACAACCTTTGCTGCTTCGTTATGCTTCTCCAGCTTGCAGCAACACCTAATAAGTGCATTGAATACCAACTCACTAGGAGATATTCCTTCGTTTTGTTGCATATGATCTAACACCTTTTCCGCAACTCTGAGATTCCCAATCTCACAGATCCCTAATATCAAGTTTTCATAGGATTTGGCGTTGGGGGTTACACCGTGCTCAACCATTTTCTCAAGAAGCTCAACAATAATCTCAAACTCCACCATGTTCGACATCACACGGAGTCCTGGTTCACTGCCAATCTCCTTTCCATATTTCATCTCTAACATATGTTTGATCAGAGACAAAAATGTATGTTGAGAAGGCTCACAACCAGTATCACGCATGCGCTTGAGGACATCAAATGCAGAGTTTGTCTGTCCTAGATCTCCATAACCTTTAAGCAGAGAGGAATAAGTGAACAGATCCGGGAAAACACCATCTTCCTTCATCTTTGTCATCATACCCTCAGCGTCTTGCAGTCTCCCTTCTCTACAATAGGTTTGAATAAATGTTGTGTAAGTATGTGCATCGGGCTTTGTTCCAGAGGACAACATCTGCTGAAAACGTCTATAAGCGTGATCAAAATCCCCGTCCTTTAGAAATTTATGAATCAATATTGTATCTGTGCTAACTGTAGGCTGTAGACCAATCTTCACCATTTTTTCCTCCAACAACGTCGCTTCTTTCAACTTCCCATCGGTACATAACCCATGAATCAGGGCGTTAAAAGTCAACGAATTTGGCAAGCAACTCTTACTCAACATTGTCTCAAGCATAAGATGAGCTTCGTCTACTTTACCCGCCTTGCAGTATCCATCAATCAATGCAGTGTACATCACCACATTTGGGTCTACACCTTTCTGCTCGAGAGAATCAAACAGGTCTCGAGCTTCTTCCACTCTTTTGCCTTTACACAAAGAATCTATCATACTAGTATATGTCCACTGGTCTGGAACTAATCCTCTATCATTCATCACACTAAGTAACCTATATGCAGTATCAAAATTACCAGATCTACACTGCCCATCGATTAATGAATTGTAAGTGACCACATCTGGAAGTACTTTGCGCTCCAGCATTTTATTAAGCACTCCCATTGCTTTGTGAACATTCTTTTTACAATACCCCTTTATCAATTCATTGAATGTGCGTGTATTCGGACTGAGGTTACGTGATTCCATCAACTCCACAACACCTAGCGCATCTTCAATCATCCCCCGCTTACAATACCCATTAATCAATGCATTGTAAGTGATTACATTTGGCATCAACCCTTTCTCTAGCATCTGACCTAACAACTCTCTTGCTTTCTCGAGCTTACATTGACTGCATAAACTATCAATAAGCACCGTGTACGTGTGAATATTCGGCTTAATGCCTTTCTCTTCCATTTCCTTAACCAACTTAAGAGCTTCAGACTTCCGTTCTGATCCACACAAAGCCTTTATAAGCACTGTATAAGTACGAACTGTAGGATAACAGTCGTCATCCTTCATTTTCACAAACAAATCCATAGCTTCATCAACCCTCCTCGCTACACAAAGACCATGTACAAGGTGAGTGTAAGCAACCACATTTCTACTGCATCCCTTCAAAGGCATCTCCTCAAAAACCTTAAAAGCAGAATCCAAATCCTTCCTTTGACAATAACCCATAATCAAAGAGGTATACGTGAAAAAATCAAGATCCAACCCAGCCTCAACTATCTTACTCACATACTGATTCGCCTCTACCACTTTCCCAAGCTTGCAATACCCATTAACCATTTTATTATATGTGTAAATGTTGGGATAAACCTTATCCTCCAACATTTCCATATAAACCTGCTTCATCTCATCTACCAATCCAAATCTAGCCAACGAATTCAACAATGTGTTGTAACACCCAATAGTAAGCTTATACTTAAGCTCAAAGCTTTCGTCTTTATTCATCTTCCTACACAAATCCAAAACAAACAAAGCGTCTCCTACTGAATCACAGCTCTTTATCATCCACAACCTGATCTTAAACACAACACCCTCGTATCCATTGTTGATGAGAAGAGTGAGAAGGGATGCATAGGAATATACACTGTGCTTGTATCTCGGATTCTGTGATATCCAGTGAGAAAAACTAAGAGCTGTTTTGGGATCCAGATCGAGCGAGAACAGTGAGGAGACGTGGGAAGGGCTTATCGCAGGAACCATTGATTTCAAGGACGGAGATTTATGCCAATTGGGTTTAGAGAGAATTGAAAGTAGACGGTGCGGAACACTCGTCGGATCAGATTCTTCCGCCGGAAGTGTGCGAATTAGCGGAGACACGGAGCAAAACCGCCGGCGAGTGAAAAGAGAAGAAACCGTAGCAGCAGGCGAGAATCTCATCATCAGGATTTTGACGGCGGAGATCGAACCAGTCAAGCCCGCGTCGCGCCGTGGTTGTATTATTCGGATCATCGATGACCCGTGGCGTTGTGGATCTCTCCGATGATGAAAACACAGAGAGGGTGAGGAAAGGAGGATTTATGTTATGGGCCCTAAATGGGCTAATTTATGTTCAAGTTCAAACCTTTATGGGCCTTGATGAGCTTCAATGGGCCGATATGAGCTACAGAGTGAGGCGATGATCGGAGAAAAGAATACGCCGCCGGTGATGAGAAGAGATTATAACGGCGGATTAATCGCCTTTTCTAGATTTTTCAGCTCCTTTGCTACCAGAAGCTGTTCGCCGGAATCTTCTAGCCATAGTCAGCTTAGGTTTCTCTGCGTCGCATGTGACTCCTCCTTGACAACGACGCACACTTTCTCTCCGCTTCTCAGACAATGCATAGACGAAAGTTCGATCTCAGGGCTCAAGAAAATCCAAACCCAGATGCTCAAATCTGGGTTTCCGGTCGAACTTTCAGGCAGCAAACTCGTCGACGCGAGTTTAAAGTGTGGCGAGATCGGTTACGCACGTCAGCTGTTCGATGAAATGCGTGAGAGACATATTGTAACATGGAACTCTCTGATTGCTTATTCCATTAAGCACAGAAGAAGCAAGGAAGCTGTTGAATTGTATAGATTGATGATCACGAATAATGTTTTGCCAGATGAGTACACGTTGTCTAGTGTTTTCAAGGCCTTTTCAGATTTGGGTCTTGAAAAAGAATCCAGGAGAAGTCATGGACTTGCAGTGATTCTAGGTTTGGAAGTCTCAAACGTGTTCGTTGGAAGTGCCCTTGTGGATATGTATGTAAAGTTTGGTAAAACGAGGGAGGCGAAGTTAGTATTGGACCGTGTGGAGGAGAAAGACGTGGTTTTGATCACAGCTTTGATCGTTGGTTACTCGCAGAAGGGTGAGGATACTGAAGCTGTCAAGGCATTTCAAAGTATGCTGGTGGAGAAAGTTCAGCCTAATGAGTATACTTTTGCTAGTGTATTGATATCTTGTGGAAACTTGAAGGATATAGGTAATGGCATGTTGATTCATGGACTTATGATCAAGTCTGGTTTTGAGTCTCCTCTTGCTTCACAGACTTCTCTTCTTACAATGTACTTGAGGTGCAGTTTAGTTGATGATTCCTTGCGGGTTTTCAAGTGTATTGAGTACCCAAATCAGGTGACTTGGACGTCTCTTATATCGGGGCTTGTCCAAAACGGTAGAGAAGAAATGGCCCTTATCGAATTTAGAAATATGATGCGTGATTCAATCAAGCCTAACTCTTTTACATTGTCAAGTGCTCTCAGGGGGTGTTCGAATCTCGCAATGTTTGAAGAAGGCAGACAAGTTCATGGTATAGTGAGTAAATATGGTTTTGATAGAGATAAGTATGCTGGATCAGGGCTCATTGATTTATATGGGAAATGTGGATACTCAGACATGGCAAGGTTGGTTTTTGATACCTTGAGTGAAGTTGATGTTATATCTCTGAACACAATGATCTATAGTTATGCACAGAACGGTTTTGGACACGAAGCACTTGAGTTGTTTGAGAGAATGATAAACCTTGGAATGCGACCGAATGATGTAACAGTCTTGAGCGTGCTCTTGGCTTGTAATAACGCTGGATTAGTTGAGGAAGGTTGTGCATTTTTCGACTCCTTCAGAAAAGATAAGATCATGTTGACGAATGATCATTATGCTTGTATGGTAGATATGCTAGGACGGGCAGGGAGATTAGAGGAGGCTGAAATGCTAATAAACGAGGTGATAAACCCTGACTTGGTTCTGTGGAGGACGTTGCTTAGCGCCTGTAAGATTCATAGAAAGGTAGAAATGGCAGAACAGATAACCAGAAAGATACTTGAGATAGCACCTGGAGATGAAGGAACTCTCATTCTAATGTCAAATCTATACGCTTCCACGGGGAAGTGGAACAGAGTGATTGAGATGAAGAGTGAGATGAAGGAGATGAGGCTGAAGAAGAATCCAGCAATGAGTTGGGTTGAAGTCGATAGAGAGACGCATACATTCATGGCTGGAGATTTGTTTTTGCATCCAAACTCGGAGAAGATTCTTGAAACTCTTGAAGAGCTAATCAGGGAGGCTAAAGATTTGGGGTATGTTGAAGACAAAAGCTGTGTGTATCAAGACATGGAGGAGACTGCAAAAGAGAGATCTTTGCATCAACATAGCGAGAAACTGGCCATAGCCTTTGCAGTTTGGAGAAACGTTGGTGGAAATATAAGGATTCTAAAGAACCTTAGAGTTTGTGTTGATTGTCACAGTTGGATCAAGATCGTATCAAGAGTTATCAACAGAGAAATTATCTGTAGAGATTCAAAGAGGTTTCACCATTTCAGAGATGGGTCTTGTTCGTGTGGAGATTATTGGTAAAAAGTTCGTGTTTGTATACGGCCTAAGCCCACAATTCATTTGAATTGGGAAACAAATATAAGCCCAACATTTTGTATTATTAGTTGAGTCTTGTAGATGATATAACAATATTGTTATACTTTGACAAAAGCAGAAAATAATCAGTAAAAAATGTTGAAATCGTAATATTAAATGGCAAAAAGGTCATAGTTTAAAATAATGATAAGTCAGATGTTATAAACCTTAATCAGTTGGGTATACTACTTTTTAAGAAATTGAAAGTTGGAACCAAAGTCGAATTTGAAATAAAATGATGTATAAATTTTGAAGCTAACATTTTGGAGTTTTTGCTTTGCCTATACATGCATAACTCCAAATAAAATTACTATATAATATCGGCTACCAAGAAGAAGAAGGCAATGATGTGATAGTAAACATGTAACTCGTTTTCTGTTGGAAGTTTTCGTCTTTTCTTTTTTTCATCATGACCAAGAAGAAGACGTTATAGTGTGTGATAAGGCCATGACAAATTTCGTATTGGTGTTCGGTCCGACGGCCAAATGTACAAAAACTTGATTCTAAAGAAAAGCAAAAAAGTTGTAAGGCTTTGGTGTTATCCATATATTCTTCCGTTTTGTTCACTCGTTTACAATCTAAAGATTCTAAACCTTTTCCACTTTTTTTTCCTATCTTGCCAAGTGGACTGATTTACTACTTTCCCCCACGTTAGTTCAAAACTTCACATACATGATACATGCATATACAGTAAACACATATATATAGATAGATAGATAGATGTTGCATTTTGTATATTAAAACCTGAAATGTTGCATTTAACTAGGGCATATATATGTAACCATCGATCTCTACGAACGTAAATGATGAAATAATAATGTAGATCAGGTGATGAATATACATTGGTAAAATAAAAAAAATATAAAACTATATATACTATCTTCTTCAATCACGAGTCGTATAAATCGTGAGCTTCCTCGCCATTGGTTTTAGATTGTTGTGGCAAAGCCGTGAAATAACGACATATTAAATCTATTCATATTGTATGATATACAAAAGGCAGTTACATGATATCACTTGTATTCACATTCATCATGCTCCTTCGCCATCTATCCGTTTCATTAAATGATCATCATCAAAATATTTCACTACAAGAAAACAGTCGATTTGCGAGGAAAACCTGCGATGGCAAAATGCCCTCACAAATTTACGACGGATTTGCGAGTAGTTTGCTAGTTTAGCGAGGGTACTTGCAATTCCCTCGCAAAATTTGTGACGGCGAAATCCCTCGCAAATTTGTGACGGATTTACGACAGATTTGCGACTCCGCGAAACATCCTCGCAAAAGCATCGCAACTCCCTCGCATATTGCGACGGATTAGCCATGACATTTTCCGTAGCAAATTTGCGAGGGAGTTGCAAGGGCCGATGATGTCGGCAGCCACGTTTTTCCCGAGTGTAACTGTTTTGTCGGCAAAACAGTAAAAGCCTCGCAAATCCCTTGCAAGAAAATAATATTTTAAAATATCCCTCGCAAATCCCTTGCAAATTTCCCTAGCAAATCCATAGCAACTATTTTTAGTAGGCCTATAAATAGCAAGTTTATGATCCATGGAAACCACAACACAAAACACTTCCAACAGACACACTTTGAATACGAAAAAAAATATTGTGAAAGAAAAAAAGGCTAAAAAAAAACCTAAACACTTTTAAATTATATAATAATGTTTGGAGGTGGGCAGCATGAGATATACACATTGCAACGGTGGATGTACAATCACAGAGATCCGGAGACCGGTGATGTGACGAGAGAGTTTTGTGATGGGTTGCGCGCTTTCATGTACCAGGCGACAAACCAAGACTTTGTTCGTCAAAACGGTACAATATTTTGTCCATGTCCTAAGTGCTTCAACGATAATTATTTGGAATTTAATCTAGTGAAGAAGCATCTTTATAATAGAGGATTTATGCCAAATTACTATGTATGGTTTCGTCATGGAGAGGGTTGTAGCAGTAACGTTGGAAGTAGTAGTATGAATTATGCTGTTGATCAACCTAGTAATTATGGGCATCAAGAATCTGATCAATTTGGTTTTTATGGGTATAATGAGGAAAATAGATTTCATGATATGGTTAATGATGCATTTCATGAAACTACTGCTGCATTTCCTGAGAATAATACGGAAGAACCCAACGTAGATGCACAACGTTTTTATACTATGTTAGATGCTGCAAATCAACCTATCTACGATGGATGTAGAGAAGGGCATTCTAAGTTATCATTGGCATCTAGGATGATGACAATTAAAGCTGATAATAACTTAAGTGAGAATTGCATGGATTCTTGGGCTGAACTCATTAAAGAGTATTTGCCACCTGATAATGTATCAGCTGAGAACTACTATGAAATACAGAAGTTGGTTGCGAGTCTTGGATTACCATCTGAAATGATTGATGTGTGCGTTGACTATTGCATGATTTTTTGGAAAGATGATGCTAAGCTGCAGGAATGTCGGTTTTGTGGGAAGCCGAGATATCAACCTACACAAGGAAGGACGCGAGTACCATATAAACGTATGTGGTACTTGCCTGTTGCTGATAGATTGAAACGCCTATACCAATCAAAACGGACTGCAGCGGCAATGAGATGGCATGCAGAACACTCTACTGAAGAAGGAGAAATTACACACCCATCTGATGCAAAGGCGTGGAAACATTTTCAATCGGTATATCCTGACTTTGCTCAAGAGTGTAGGAATGTTTATCTTGGGTTGTGTACAGATGGTTTTAGTCCATTTGGTATGTCAGGGAGGCAGTATTCTTTATGGCCTGTTATATTGACGCCATACAATCTTCTTCCAGATATGTGTATGCACAGCGAATTTCTGTTCTTGAGTATTCTGGTACCAGGTCCAAAGCATCCAAAGCGATCTCTAGATATCTTCTTACAGCCTCTGATTCATGAGCTGAAGCAATTGTGGTACGAAGGTGTTCAGACGTTCGATTCGTCGAGAAAACAGAATTTCAATATGCGGACAGTGCTAATGTGGACGATTAGTGACTTCCCTGCGTACGGAATGTTATTTGGGTGAACAACACATGGAAGATTATCATGTCCTTATTGTATGGAACGTACAGAGGCATTTCAGTTAAAGTATGGGCGAAAATCTGTTATTATTATTTGTTTTATTTTATCATATTACACTTTTTAAAGTCATATTTGAGCTCACTGGCCTTTTATTTATCTTGTTTATGATCACGGTCGTCACTCGTCCGTAGACCAAAAGCAAGAAAAAGGTTAATTCTTGATCTTTTTATATTACCTTTTAAGGATAACTAGGTTTTGAACCAACGCTACATATGGGTATATTTGATATATTGTGATGAAAACTATATATCATTGATGACGGTAGTAAAATATTATCTTATAAAAAATTTAAATTAGTATTAAGGAAAAAGTTAAATTTCAGATATACAATTTTTTGAAATATAAAAATCAGTTGTGTTATAAAATCAAATCAGATAAAAAAAATCATGAATTTAACTCGACATCCAGGCGAGGCGAATTAAACTGATGACCTCACATATCATAAACCATTTTTTTGACCACCAGAAAAACAAAACAATTTTATCATCATGAATTTAACTCGTTTTCATATTTAATTGATCTCTACCACCTATGTTTTCATGTTTTTATTCAATATTTTCTTATTCTTCATGTTCTTTCTTGTCATTTCTATTGTCAAATTTTGTGATAACCGTCATCATTATTTTTACCGTTTGGTTCTTTGCTATACTCTTTTTCTTCTTCATCCTCGTCAACTTCTTCACATTCTTCCACTAAAAAACATTTTTTTAGACTACCACACAACTTGTTAATCCATCAAACTCCAAGAACAAAATCATTTCTTTTCTCATAAAAATAAAAAATAAAAAATTAATGAAAGAATATCAACTCATCTATAAAATCATACACAAAAATATGTTTTACAGCTCATAAGAAATAAAAAGCACAAACGTAGATAAATAAGATAATTTTTGTTTTACATAAATACTTATAATATTTTAAACTTTTAAAAGGTTTCGAAATATAAATTTTGAACCTTTTAAAAAGTTTCAATATTTATAATATTTTAAACTTTTAAAATTTAAAAATTATAATATTTAAAAACTTTTTAAAAGCTAAGAACTTTTAAAAAGTTCCAATATTTATAATATTTTAAAATTTTAAAATTTTTAACATTATAATATATTTTTTTGAAACTTTTTAAAGTTTTAATTTGATTAAATAAAAAACTGGATCAAACCGAATATACTTTTAAAATTGGATGCTTGATAAATCAAGTTTTCCTTCTCATTCGTTGTTGGAAGCATATTAATCTTATTTATATTGGTTCTGAATCATTGTCTAAAATTTTTATAGCCGATGTGGGATATTGTCCATAGTTCTTTTATTTCCATAAATTTAAAATTTTCCTTTTTCTAAAAAATTCTGGAAATTTAAAAAATGTTAATGAATGACATGTCAAATCCTGATAAGTTGTTTAAAATAATTCTTAATATAGAAAATTCTGGAAATTTTTAAAAAATTAATTAGTGAAGCGTTTAATCCCTATTGGTGGTTTAAAATCCTAAGTGGACGCCTTTAGGAGTTTATAACTTTTACTTTTAAAAAAATTCTGGAAATCTAAAAAATGTTAATGAATGACAAGTCAAATCCTGATAGGTTGTTTAAAATAATTCTTAATATAGAAAATTCTGAAATTTTTTAAAAAGTTAATTAGTGAAGTGTGTAATCCCTATTGGTGCTTTAAAATCCTAGGTGGACGGCTTTAGGAGCTTATAACTTCTACTTTTTATTAGTATAGATTAAAAAGATGTGTCAAAGAGAAGAAAACAAAAAAGTTAAGATATCCTAAAGTCTAAAGATCAATGTTCTTAGGATGAAATATCGTATAAAGCAAACCTACAAATAGCGAGTCTTAAAAAGCTTTAAAGGATGTTGTAGTATGCAAAAGTGCCAACATTGGCTTTTAAGAGATCGAAACTTTGTAAAAAGAAAGTGTTCGGAACCTAAAAAGTAATTCTTATAGGTTTTCTTTTCTATTTATAAAGAAGTAATTCTTATATATATATAGATATAGATTCTTATATTTCTCATAACTAAAGGATTTTATTTATTTCAAAGATAGATTTGCTAGCTTCAATATTATATTTATTCCCTGAGAGAAAAATATCCGCGCTGATAAGCTTGTGAAATGTACAAGAGCGCATGGTTTCTGTTTTTTCCATATAAGTTTATCGATACCTAACTGGCTCTCTCTCGAAGAGAGTCATCCTCCGAAAACTTAATATGTCTTCGGCAGAAGAACAAATATTGAAAGAAACATATATAGTCCTCTAAATATTTTATTGTTTTGTCTTTTAGCTTTCTAACTTTTGTACCATTAAACGGTAAAGGCAAAAGATTAATTACATAGTCGCATGCATGGCTAATAAACGGATGAAACAAGTAAAGTAGAAACTTTATAGATTATTAGTGTACAAATTAATATTCTTCTAGAACTTACAAAATGACAAAAGTGAACTAAGAGATGTGTGTTTTTCTCGTTTATAGTCCAAAGTTCAACTTGTAGACCCCATTATCAAGACAAAAACAAACAAAAAAAACCCAAAAATATCAAATCAAAGGTTAAATTTTTAAACCATACGACTCATTATCATTCTACAATTTTTAATTTGCATTCTACAGTGTTTAAGAAAATCCAAAGTTGTGAATACTTTTGACAGCTTAGCGCAATAGTTGAAACAACTAAGTTCATTTAGTCTGTTCTCACATGCCTACTTATGCTTTAGTTCTTGCAGGCCTTGCTATATAGAGATCAGTGATAAGAGATTTAGATAGTACATATACCTACTACACCAAACATATACGTATATATGCGTGTTCAGATGTATTTATATTCTAGAGAGAAGCTAAAAGGATGGGGCTAACGAGAGACTGCAAAAGAAGGCGAAGGCCTGATCTCTATGTTTCACAGAGACTCAACATAGTTCAGTGTCGCCTAAAGATCCTATATGCTTATGCATATTAATTATTGAAAAAAAAAAATGCTTATGCATATTAATTAGACCACACTTCACTGACACATTTTTAATGTAACATCAATCTATATTTTTTTTTACCGCACAAATATCGATGATTTTAACGAATAATACACAGAGTTTTAATTTATTTTTCACTTGGGTATATGACACATGATGTGGATGGTGAATTATTCTGCTTGGCTCAATGTCTGTGTCATCTGTATAATTTGTGCTCAGTTAAAAACAAAAAAAAGATTCAAGTAGGCTTATTCAAAGAAACTATGACCAATCCCAAGGAGACATTATCTATTTAGTGAAAATGACTTCTTAAAGAAATTTTAAATTATAATTATCCTTGGGATAACAACCATCCAATAAGTCATTAAGTGAACATTTCACCACCAAACCAAGGGCTTTTCAATAATTAAAACAGTAAATTCTGTTCCAACTTTAAACTATTTTAAAATACAGACAAATCATCAATATAGAGAATCTAATATAATATAAGTATCTCTCTCCATTCTTCTTGAATTTATCCCCCAATTTTGTTTTTTGTTTACAAATTGAAACTTAAAGTACTAAAATAGTAACCAACAACAACAACAAAACCTGTCTACAAGAACACCAGAAAAAAAAAGACTACAAACATAAATAGTTTTGGCATTACATCACAACACACATAACAAATAAATATATAAAATTATAGATATATATAGTTTCTTGGACTTACCAAGAATCAAGGCAAAGCATTATAATGATTAAGATCAGTCCAAGCTTGAATTCCATTGTTCCATTCACTTCCTCCTCCTCCTGTATTAGCATTATTACTAATCACCCCTTCATTATCACTATTATTACCAAAATACCACTCTGTCTGATTATCTCCTTTCTTCGTCGGAGACGACGGCGATGACGAGTTCACGATCTCGAGGTTCCGGTAAAGAATAGGTTGCGGCCTCTCGACGACAACAGTTTCTTCCTTGGAATTACCAAAAAGCATAGCCATCCTCTGTTGCTGAAGCCTCCAGTGTAAATCTTGGTTCAAACAGCTCAAAGTCTCTATAGAAGAAGCTAAGTTACCGTCGCTTGCTCCGGCGGTTGTGAAACCCGTCGGTGAGTGGTTACTGTTGTAATCTCCAAAACCCATTAAGGATAAACCCGACCCGACATCAACGGGTGTGTTTTCCCGACCCGAGGAGACCATGGGCCTAAGATCAAGAACTTCTTGGTTGTTCAAAAGCTGAAGATCGTTGATCTTGTTGAGAGATAAACCTGCGAGCTGAAAATCCATAGTCGTCGGAGGTGGGAAGAATTTGGAAGAATCGTCCATGATTGAAGAGAAGAACCTCTGAGAAGAAGAAGACGAAGAAGGGAGTACTGCGTTCATGGAGGAAGTACTAGGTTTGACGGATTTTTTAGTTTTCCGGCAACCGCCACCGATGGGGACGTTTCTCAAGGCGCCGCCACGTGTCCAGTAACGGCGACAAGATTTGCAGAAGTGACGAGGTTGAGAGAGACTGTAGTTGTTGTAGTAACAGAACTTTGTGTTTGGAGAGTTGCAACGGGGACATTTTAGGGTTTGTTGGTCTTGAGCCACGGAGGAAGACGGTGGTTTCTTGGTTTGAGATGTACCGGTGATGCGGTTATCCGGTTTAGGTACCTGTTTGGGAGAAGGGAGATTGGTATGGGAGGACATGATGATGATGATGGGGGAGGAGAGAGCAAAAATGAAGGAAGAAGAAAGCTTTGGGGGTTCCTTCCTTTTTTCGATTTCTTGCTTTGAATGTAATAAGTAAAGTATTGAGAGGAGAGAGACAACAACAACAACAGTCGGTAAAAGGGTTTCGTATGCTTCTATACTTATTTATATATAAATTATTAATTATATATATGTGAGCATATATGATGTATATGGGTGATATATACTGTCGGGATTTTGTTTGGCATTTTTATATATTTAAATTAATTCAAAATAATTTTTATATAGTATATATTTTGTCTTGAAAATGTTCTATTAACTAAAACTGTGATAATTGTGTTCGATATGAACATTACGGACAATAAAATCTAATGTGTCAAAACATGTATATCATAGTTTTCATATTGAGAATACAAATATTATTTCTGTTGTACTTGTAACTCTGGTCTTGGTGTTCTCGTTCATTTCACACAGTTGTAGACTTGAATAATCGTAAACCGCCACTTTTATCAAAACTGTTTGATTAAATTCTTCATAAAATCTCCTTGTAGTTAATGTTTGTATATGTACATTGTACTTATATAAATATATATAGAGAGAGAGAGGCATGAGTGATAGATAATAGAGACAAAAAGAGAAGATGAGAGAGAGACATGAAGTGGCAGAAAAGACAGAAGAACATATAAAACTGTGCAATTGATCGGAACAAATCGGATAGAATTTGTTATATGTGTCTTGTTTCTATTGTTGCGGTAACGTTTTTTATATGTGTGAAGTGTGCATATTACACGTTTTTTTATATGTGTGAAGTGTGCATATTATACGTAAAAACTATATATTACATTACATATTTTGTGTAATTATATACAATCACGAATAATATTTTCTTTCATTTACATACAGTTACTTATATAGCTGTCAAGCGTATGCAACTCTATTAAGGAAACCAAAACTATTGGAACAAAACATATATAAGAACTAGAAATTTGCGTTAGCCAAGGAATCGAGTAAAGGGATAAGTATCAATACGTATTATGTAGGCGTGATTCAGGGTGCATACTAGCTGAAAGTTTTGGATTTTATATGAGTCCAAATCGTCACAATATATATATAGTAATTTAAAACATTTGAGGAAGTTTTTCTAAGTTATGTTTTTAAGGAAGTTAATTAATTTGAGATTTGAAATCTAGAGGGCCTAAGAAGAAGAAGTAGGGTTTAGTAAGAAAGTAACGTTAGATTAACTCTCTGACATGTTTCTGTATCGCTAATATATACTCTTGAGTAATTGACATTTGTACAAAGTGAACTGCCATCAAAGGCAGATTCAATTGGGTTTTAGTTATGTGGCCAATACAGACAAGTGTGTATATATATATAAAAAAAAAAAGGAAAAATAGAGGAGATTGTGTTTCGATGATTGATATATTAAACGTCTCCATCTGTGAAGAAACACGAGAGAACGGAGAAGACAAAATGGGAAACATGTGAGAGCCCCTTGAGGAATGGATCTCTCGTGAGACTAAACCGATCATCCACAAAATGTACAACTTATACCGATTTTGTTTGTTAATCTTTAATAATCTTGAGGCATGCAATGCAACAACAACAAAAAAAAATTTACAAAATCTAGATGCATGCTAGCTAAAATAATGAAATAAAACTACTATATAAATAAACCAGCGAATTTATCATTTTAACAACTGAGATTTACTGCTGAAAATCCAACAATACAATAACTATGTAAATTTATTACGGCGTTCAAAAATATTAGGTTATATATTTATGTGTGATAAGTTAAAAGTGAGAAAGAGACATGACAAGAAAATTACTTAAGTTAAAAGACGAAGTTTTTCCATCAAAGATTGGTCAAATGCAATATCGTTATCAAAAACGTCGTAGAAGCATATCACCTGATTTACGTGCTGTTCCCATTTATTCCAGCCGTAATTTGCCAGTTTTTATTTCACAAAAGAAAAAAAGGAAAAAAAAAAAAAAACTTTACTACATTTATATGAGCTCGGTCGAGACTATATAATAATTTACGCGGATCGTGAAACAGAACAGAAAGAAGAAGAATTTAATCATGGAAACATGTGAGGACTGCTTAACTCATAGAGGCCCATTAGTATTAGTTTGGGCCTTACATTTTAGAAATAGCCCAAAGCTCACGTAAGCATCCAAGTAAGTTAGTCAGTTGATAGACCATCTGGTCTCTGGTGGCTATTCTAGTCAACGTGTCATAGATAGACCATATATATACATCATCTAAAGTTGTCAAATTTTATAACGAAAACATACACTTTTGTTAAAAATTAGGCTATAATTTGGTTCTAACCGGACCTATTCTTCTCGTTTGCGACTTTACGTTGATACTCTGCGAAATTTTTTTTTATAATTTTTTTTTGTTTCAACATGTGAAAATGCGTAAGTTTTAATATATGATATTGCGTATGTTTCCACTTTAATATTGAGGTAAACACATTTTTAAAAAGGTAATAAGACACTGGAATGTTTTTACCATTCTCGTCGACTATTCATAACAGTTTAACAACATACAAATAACATTAAAGATGATTACACAAAGAATAATCATTGGCATTGCTTGCTTCAAGTGCATGAACAAAAGAAGAAATCTCTGATCTTCAACGACCATACTCGATACTCACTGCATGTAGTTTCTGGATTATGTGGGTTTTTAGTTTATACCAGCATTTTGTGAAAACCACTAATTCCAAATAATGAAAATAATTTGTTAGCAAACATGTGCCAAAACTTGCAAGTTGCAAAGTTTTTTACCCTTTTTTGTTAAAAGCTCGCAACATTTATGTTTTTACACTAAAAAGATAATGAGTGAGAGACGATAAATACTCAAACATATATAACACAAACAACATGTACATTCTAAGACACTATATCACACATTTTACATTATATGAATTGACGTAGAGATAGATACTGAACCAACATGCACAACAGTACCAAAACAAATCGAGTCAAGGTTCTTTTGAAACATATACAGTACATGCATACCTTACTTAAGATTGATACGGAATGTCTGGAAACATGGAGTCATCAAATAGATGCTGATCAGGCCATTCTACAACATCTGTAATTGCTATTTCTTGGTCATGGCTTGAGGAGGCCTGGTTGCCACCGAAACCATCTACACTCTGAGCACAAGGATCATGAGAAGGCAACATAGTTTGGTTCAAGCTCGGTGGTTCATGGAACCATATTGGAGAACTTTTTTGACTGAAGTGATTATTGTCTATGTTTTTGAGGGATGGGAGGTTGTTGTTGAAGTCTTGAAGATGAGAAGTGAGGAAACCAAGGTCGAGATTGCTGGTATTGGAGTTTTCTTTGATGAGGAGATTGAGAATGTTTAGGTCATTAGGGTTAATGCTGCTACTAGTCATAGGAGGAGGAGGTTGAAGAAGGTATTGGAACAGCTGGAGCCTAGCCATCTCAGCTTGGAGATTCAGTAAAGCTTGTTCTTCAATTGGAACCTGTTGCTGCAGATCAACAAGTCCTCTCAGGTTAGACAGAGACATGAGCTGAGATAAGCTTGAGAAGATATCATCAGTTCTTGGCCGATGGGTCATGGGGTCAAAACCCATCTGGATCAGTTTTTTCTTCAGATGAGTGTTCCAGAAATTCTTGATCTCATTGTCTGTTCTTCCAGGTAAATGGCTTGCAATCATTGACCACCTTATATAATCATTACCGGCAACACTTTAAATGAGTCTCACGAAGCAAGAATAATCCCATATAATATCAAGAATCAGAAGGGTTTTTACTTGTTGCCAAGAACCGCATGAAGGTTCAGGATGGTCTCTTCTTCTTCCGCAGAGAATTTTCCTCGTTTGATGTCTGGTCTCAAATAGTTTGTCCATCGTAGCCTACAACTCTTCCCACACCTGTTAAGACCTGCATAGATAGAAACAGTTATTCACAATAGACTCATATATATCAAAACACAAAACCAGGTTTCATTAAAGCGTTAAAGATAGTACCAGCGAGCTTGGGAAGGGCACTCCAGCTGCTATGGCCATGTTTGTGAATATAATTGATGAGTTTATCATCTTCTTCAGGTAACCATGGACCTTTCTTCAGACCAGTTTCATCTGAGCTAGGAGATCTTCCCATGTTTGATCAACTTCTGTATCTAACAACGGTCTCTCTTCTTGTTTTTTACCTTCTCTTTACTAATACTTCTTCAAAGATTTGGTCGCTTGTCTCCTTTCTTCGCAACCACTAACTGCTTCTTATTTCTATATTTATATCAAAACGACCTTCCCTCTCTCTTTAATGTCCATTCACCACGTGCTTCTTTCCTATTCGCATAACAAAACAACGCATGTCACTTTCACCCTGCAAATTCCATTTTCTATGCTTTTCTTTTCTTTATTCACACATATACGTATGGCATAACCACTTGCAGTCCTAACTCAAAAGCAACACGACCAACCTTCTTCTCGGACATAATTCAAGATACTCATCGAGATCCTGTGACTTCAGGTTAATATCATTAGAGACCTGCAAACATAATAACATGATCAGCCACATTGCCTGCTGAGAAAAGATTCCAAAGTTTCTACAGAAAGGTTTAGGTGGGGGAGAACAGGGGGCAGTATAGAAATTTGACGAGAAAGCAAACATAATCAAATCACTTTTTTAACCATTCGCTGACAAAACAAACAGATAAATGATTTTTTAATCAAGCAAACAACATATGTCACCACAAGGCTGGCCAAAAGAGACATTTCCTTGTGTCATCCATTTCATAACTCATTTATGTATTTGGTATTCTCTAATATATAACAAATTTTATATTTGTATATCCTTTGTATCAACCCATGAGCCCTAATTTTTGTCTCTGGAAATGAGATAGGTGAAGCATTGGAAAACTCTGAAGCTGAAGTCCAAGAGTCTTAAGATACTTACTGGAAAACAAATTAAAGAAAGCAAAATTGGTCAAATAAGGAAACTATAAGTACTCCTAAAGTCTTGTTCAAGACATTTCTTTTGATCTTGAGCAAGTCCTGATATAGCTAAATTAGGTAATACTTACAGAGCTTTCCTACTCAAAAATGCTTTTCTGGTGAGAAAAAGTATACTAAACAAAGAAACCTGCAACAGATACTCAGAGAGCATATCAGGATACATACATGAGAGCTTATCTAGTTTAGTTTTGTATCCATTTTTTGATCAAATATTAGCTATACATAAAATCCTATCATGCTACAGATCAATTCACTAGCACATAATTTTGCATTTCACTGAAACCAAAATTACGGAAAATGCATATACAGTAACAGGGGACAGACAAATATATAAACGACAAAGTAACAATGTAAAGTATTGGTATTTTGAGAAGAGAAGTTACTGTTGATAATGGTGACAGGCTTGATGTTGACACATTTTGTTTTGTTGAAAATTGGAAGGAGCTTGTTAGGGGAGAGGTTGGTGCAGAAAATGATCTAAATATCCACCATCTTTGAAACCTACAAGACTTTCTCCCCACTGCCTCTGTATTGGACCAAATGGCATTTCTTGTCTTGTTCTTCTCTGTCTTTTCCATAAAGTAACATCATAGGGTTTCCTGTAATTTTCCCAAATGAAAAACAATTGGCCCTCAAGAAACAAATTCTTAGATAATAACTTCATGACTAGAGCGTTTTGATCAACTGTCAATTTCCATGTATATAACAGATGCTATTTTCGCGTTGTTGACTATGAAAATATTCTAGGAAAAAGAAAGACTTGAGTTGCTTGTTCATCTAGGGTTTCTAAGAGTGGACCACAATCTCACTAGAGGCAGCAGGTACAGTATCTATATTAAAGAAATAAGTAAGGCATACTAAAATAATAGATTTGAGATACGCTATGTCACTTAAACCGTTCTTTTCCTCTAATATAAAAGAAATAGTTGTAAATGTCAGCTAAACAAAATGAATTGCTTCTTCTCCTAAGTTCCTAACCAACACATCTAAACCCTGACTTTCAAAGCCAAGTTTGAAAAAACTTTCACCTCTTCCCTATTCTCTGAGAATGTGAAAGAGTAAGCATCGAGCTCAAGACATAATTAGCCAGATACACATACAGTCATACACAGTGTATATCCAAAGTATTTTTCTACCCAATTGCTACTTGAAACCCAGGAGGTCACTATCCAACTTTGTGGAGGACAGTGATATATATTAAACTGTTGGTACTTACACAATTAAGAGAATTCCAAAACGCTTGTTTCAAGAATTTCATCAGCATCTGTAAGGATCCTGCAAGAGAGATTGCAACGAGTGATTAAAAACAAAATGAGTCACATGCACACACGTATAATCTAATTTCAAGTACAAAATTTTCAACTGCTTAAGATTTTTCCTACTGTTCACATGGAAGCAGACTTTGTTTGGTAATTCCGACATACAATAATCTAATAATGGTTGAGAATTTCAACATTCTGTTTTGTTAGCTATTGATCTAGAGATTGAAATTCTTTGTTTATACATAAAATAATCTGATTATTAAATCAATAAAGACAGACAAGAACTCAACGCTCAAAATCTTCTAGCGTTTAAACTTTCCTCAAACGTTACATTTGCTAGAAATACACCATCACAAGAAACCTGAATGACATGGGACAGAGATAACAGGAAGAATAACAATGTAATACAATTTTATAAAATAAAGTCATTCTCTAGTATTATATCAACCAAATTGTGTGGGCCTTAAGTGTTGTTTTCTTAGGCATCAACCACTACATGTAGTTTTAGGTGGCTAAAGTTGTCTCATTGATGACACCAATTTACAGCTACAAGACAGTGAAAGATAGAGAAGTAGACAATGGCATTGCTATCTTAATCAGAGCTCCATATAGAATCAATTTAGATGCATCAGTAGTATCTACCATTACATAAAATAACTAGGATGCCTATGATGCAAAATTCGGATGAACTAAATGCATCATAAATAGTATCTTCAATAAATCAAGAAAAGATGAGTATAATCACTAACGTTACCAGAGTTGCTCGAGGACCAGAGGGAGATCCTGTACTGGATCAGGCTTTAAAAGGTGCATTTGATCAAATATGTTCTGCAATCAGTATATGAGGAGACTGATGTTATCCCTGCAACAAGTCCTAAGACAGACAATATAGAACAAACTTTAGAAGAAGCAACACTAAACATTATACATTGTATCTATCAACCCAGTGTTAACGATTAATGGCTCTACGCATGGTCACAAGTAAAATTAGCCGACTGGACTGTGTCACATAGCACCTATTAATATCTTATGAGATTGATCTATTCCACATGCAGGTAAAAACAACTCTATTCACAAGATTAAACATTTCTAGGCTAAGAGGCGTAGATATGGCCACTGAGATATAAACTTTCTTAATTCAGCAGTCGAAACATTTGAAGATAATAATCCTCTCATGGCATGAAATCAAACAATTTGTATTGACCTCACTCCTATTGTAGATAAGAACGATGCTACAGAAAAGAATGAGTTGAAGGTCGTACCTTTGCATTATCAAAATAAGATTTCTTAGAACCAATCCATCAAAACCGAACAAGGATTTCTCTATAGAAGATCCAAGAAGCTGAAAAGGCACAAAAGAACCAACCAAAAATCTCTATATTCAATCCAAATTAGAATGATACAAGTGGTGCCTTAATTAACTCATAGTACTTTGAAATAAGAAAATGAACACTAAGAAAAATAGGCTTATTAACCTTCTTACCGGAGACTTTCAGGGATTTGGACAGTCCACCTTCAAGTTCGACACAATGGTCTAAGGCAAGCGAACCGAATTTGTATATTGATAGCACTAATTAGTCAAAATGCTCATAGAGAACAACTATTTCTATGTTTCTTTAGCTCAACATAGTCGTATATATGTCTGTGGATATCTAAAAAAAGAGACAAAGTTAGTACAAGCTAGAAAGGAAAGAGAGAAAAAGACCATTTACATTGACAGGTTAACTTACAACAAGTCTAAGAGATCCAGCTTTCACATTAATCAAGAGGAGAATATTAAAAAAAGCACAGCTGAAAAAACATAGAAAATTTTCCTAGCTTTAGACCGCCAATCAATAAACTGTATATTGCTCAAACCCAGTCAAAATGTTATGAAAGGAAGGCAAGCTTGAAACCATGTTAGAACTGCTTTACCATATATATTGAAGCAATCACAGTTGCTTTATGAAGAGAATCAAAACTAGCACAGAAATTAGTAATAGTGAAGGAACAGAATCTATTTCGGCAAAAGCATCGACAAACCTCTGAAATTAAGAGAAACGATCTTGTTCATCATTTTCTTTCACAGGCATCACGAAGAAGACAATAAGAAAATCCAAAAGACCCTGCAGAAGTAAAATTTTATGCTTTTAAGGAATTAGTAGTTGAAGTTAAACAGGCTAAAGGGTTTGGACTTTTCAGAAAGCATGACATCAAGACAAACACAGAGGAAGCTTTTTGCATGAAAAGCAAGTCACATGTTGTGATCCAGAAGTACCAAGATCTTTGCATGAAAACTATACGTAAGACGCTAACATAATAAAATAATGGGTGTCAAAAGCATTATAGAAAGCTGTGCAAAAGCACATGGCTGGAGTTGGTAATAATACAGGTCTTCATAAAAACAGTTCCAATAAAAAAATACAAAGCAATTCATAATGAAAACCTCATAAATCATCTTTAGATATGTATTTTTTTGTCTTAATCTCTTGTACTTAACATTAAAAACACTGCCTATTTGACAAAGCTTTCTACATTGGACCCTATTGTATTGTTTCTCAGAAAAAAATAAGCTGAAAATTTGACGACTTGATGGTTTGAAATGCAGGATAAAAATCAATTTTAAGTGTAAACTGATGAGTGTGAACAGGAAAATGCAGCTGTCAAAGATAAACCGGAGATATCAATCATAAACTTTGCATTAAAAAAATCAACAGTGTTGACCATTTGGTCTATATATAATATAATTGTGGGCAGATAGAAATGTTTTTCTCTTTTGACTTAACTCATGGATGTAAGATATTAGGTGTGTAATCATCGTGGTCTCCAGATGTACTGCTATTTCAACAATTATGTCATCCCATGAAAATGGTAGTGACAAATCAGTAGAACATGTGAGAACCAACCACGGCTAGTTAACAAGAGCAACTCATATCAAAGACATCTTTAACTAAACAACCTAGCAACTTAGATACAAGTTTCTTGGATACCTAAAAACGACAAGATCATACCTGTAAGAAGAACTCATACCGCCCTCGTCCACTCGATGGATAACTAATACATATGAAGTCCAAAAAGTTAAGAAGGTAACGGATCAACTATCAGAGATACGGTAGAACAGCTCCACCCCGGGCAGTCATCCCCACAAAGAAGTAACCCCAAATTTCAACTTTCCGAGATTAAGTGAATAACATGAATCGAATCTGCAATCCGCATTCAAACAAGAAGTAAATTGGATCAGAACATTATTACCTCTAGTATTAAATCAGTAGTGTTCATACTTCTTAAAGCTTAAAAGAAGATGACTTCAATATATATACTAACTAATAAGACGATGCAGGAAAAGGACAGTAACAGTAAACAAAAAAACAAACCCATGGACTAATGCAAAACTAAGAAGTCTCTAGGAGACTATACATATACATATACATATTTCACCGAACCAAGATGAGATTTTTCTAATACTTTTCGATTTGCATAAACGAAAGTACTAATCCGCGGATTTGAAATTACACAGTGAATCGCTGAGTTTCGTTCAATCGTGAAATCTAGGGTTCGATGCCCCCCATCGGAAACATAATCGCACTATTAAGTTTGAAACTGTAAAGACAGGTCACTTTACCTCCTCCTCGTCTCACCTCATCCCGCCGGAATTTATCACACGACTACCTCATCTGCCCGCATAAACTTGTTCGCATTCTAAGCCACCCTCTTGATTCCTAATTTTCCCGCCAATTTCTTTGGATGTTTCCTCCTTTTTTTTTTTTTTTTTTTGGGTTGTTGTTGAGACTGGATTTATATATATGAGGCAAAAGAAAAATAAACACGATTGTTTTGGTACTAAAAAAATGTATTTTTATTTTTATTTTGTTCAACATAGTGATTCCAAAAGGATTTAACTTTCTCTTGATGAAACATTTGATCGCAAAAGATAATTAAACTTACTGAAAATTCATGTAAACTACTTCATTCATGTTTACAATAAACAAAAAAGAGGAAGAACAAAAACAAGATGGTTCAGCAACAATAGCAACAGGGGAGTAAACAAACAATCTCGAGGTTTAAAATACAATAGAGAGAGAGACAGAGAGACAATAGATGGTGGTGTGGTTATCAAGCAGATTTGGCAGCTTCAGCTGCTTCTTCTGCAGCTTCTTCCTCTTGAAGCTTCTTCAGAGAAGGAGGTGGTCTTGGTACAATGCTTTTCTTCCACTGCCGGTCAAGTTTCCTCGACAACCTTTTCTTTATCCCTTCTTTGATCTCCCTCTCTCTTTTTACCGTCAACATCCGCGCTACCTGAATATTGTTACACACAACCAAAAGTAACATATCTTTTAGTACCACCACCAAAAAAAGAGACAGAGGTAAAGCCACTTAAAATTGGTGCATTAGACTGAACAAAAACATAGCTCAAAGCTCCAGGATTCATTTGTCTCATTGAAATCCCGGCAATGGGTAAGCTAAACCAAGTAAAGTCCATTAACAAGACACTGCAACAAGCTCAAGATTCATGTCTAAGAACATAGGAGAAACTCTATACTATACAAGACTCCCTATAAGAACGTGAAATCTCGGCTCTAATCTATAATAAACACAGAGATAGGAGTGAATGCTAAATCTCTGATTCCATTCCATCTCCTACCAAAAATACAGTATTACATATCACAAAGAAATATTTGTCCTGCAACTTCGTAATGTTACCATTGTTATAGTTTAGAATTCACTAAAATCTGCAGAACACACACAAATTCACAGTTTCCATAGTAATTATTCGAATGTTCCATCACCAAACCACAAATCCCAAACGTACTGAATCTTTCAAAGACTCTGCAAAATCGATTCCACATACACAATCGAGCAGATTCAATGTGAATTTTCAAGCAATTTCGACTCTCATTTTTCATAAAAAGAGTAAAATTTAACAAACGAAACGAACCAAAAGAATAAGAAAAAAGCTTACTTGTTTCTTCATTCGACGAAAGTCACTAGATTTGAACTCGTTCCTCGCCGATTTCTGAAGACGGAGCATAAAAAGCTCTCCTTTAAGGTCAACAACCTCCTCTTGTAACTGCTCCGTAGTCTTCGATCTTATCTCTTTCAATTCCGCCTCTCTTTTCGACATCATCACCACCGCCGGTTTACGAGACGACGAAACCACCGCCGCCGCCGCCGCGGGCACGCGAGCAGAAACCTGCTGCTGGATTCTTACACCATGGAACGAGGACGAAGTTGAAGTCGACGAAGCAGTTCCTCTACGGAAAATCGCCGCCGTCCCCGGCGTTGCAATTGAGAGACTAAGCATTTGTGGCTATGGCGGAAGAAGTTAGAGGATGAGTTCACTCACTCTCCAGCGACTTTGAGGATAATGAAGAGAAGAAGAAACTCTTTGAGATAAGGCTTTTCTTATATCTTTCTATTTACCCCTCTATTTACCTTTAATTACAAAACTTTCCAAATAGTATCTCAAATTACAATTTGGAGCCAAACAAAACATAACCATTACGATAAATCCCTAGAGTTTCTAAATTGCAAATAGCTCAAACACACACACTTATGTAATTCACTAAATTATAGGGGGGATTTGGAAACAAATTTTTGATAATCTGAAATGTTTACAATCAAACAAACATTCTCTCTCTTTTAAAAATAAAAGCTACAAAGTACAAATTTTTGCACCCCATCTTTTCCTGATATTTACAACTTATATCAATACATTGTTTTTTTTTTCAAATGTTCTGATTCGGCCGCAGAGTAAAAATAATTATCAGCAGCAACCCCCTAATTTATTCAGAGAGTAATCAATCCTCTGTTTTGTGTGTTTTCAGATGCACTCACTCATCTTGATTCTTGAGGTCTTTCTTTCATTTTCTTGATTCTCTTGGTTCAAAAAAAACTCATATCTACGTTGGTTCACGATGTCGAGTTGCCCAACTTGAGCTCAAGGCTCTAAGCCGTTGAAAATACTCACCAAGAGCTAATAACCCTCGAGCCGCTTGTCGTGTGGTCAAGATCCGATACATTTGTTGCAATGTCTCGTGTCTCAAGTGATCAGCCTAAACAAAAACAAAGCAAATTTAAGAAACGAATACATACTAGTCATGTCTTAAAATGTGTTTGTTAGGTTAATAATAATAAATAAAGAGATTAGATCATTTTACCTGATTTACAAAACTGACCAAAGCTTCTAATCTATCTATAGCAGAATTCACTTGAGGAATGTAACTTCCTCCACCGAGTTGTCCCCCTGCAACGCAATCAGCAAGCGTGTGTTGCAGCTTCTCCATACCTTGACTCAACGCGTCTTCAGCTTGCTGACAAGATTGTCTTAGATTGCATACATCTAGTATTTGTTGATCCGTCAAGATATCAAAATGTGGCAAAAGAACCTACACATACACAAAAAAAAAAAAAAAACACATCTAAACATTGTAATCCTGTTGTTTCCTTGGATACAATAACACAACACTACGTGAGTGAGATTGTTCTTTGTTTACCTTGAGAAGATCCGACGGTCGAAACCCGCCAATCCACAAGAAGAACCGTTCCGCTGAAGTTTTCCACATCCCTGACATGACGAAGAAGACATCCGCTTTTGCAGCGGTCGATTTCATTTTGAAAAGCTCGAAGTAATGTTTCATGGCGGTTTCAACTAGCAAACAAAGCTCCACATCGTTTATGTGTCCATGTAAAACCGTTCTTAGTTCACATATCTGTCTGTTCTGTTCTTCAACCCAATGTCCATACTCCATTTCAAATGCAGCAATCCCTGCAACAAATCATATATAAGTTTCACCAATCAAAATCTTGATTCTTGAAAAAGAAAAAAGAAAACTCATTGTTCTTGATACGAAACCTGGATTCATGGTTTCCGAAAACCCGAGAGAATTAGTCTCTATTCCGTTCCCCACGTAGAATCCTTGTTGTCTAGCACGGTCGAGTTCTTGCTCTAATTGAATTAGCTTCAACCGGCTTGTTTCAAGCTGCTGAACATAAGCCTACAACAAAAAATATATATTCAAATCTCTCTCAGTTGAATAAAACAAACAGAAACAAATGACTAAAAGGGAAGATAGCAATGTCATACCTTCTTGCGCAAGCGACTTTTCCTAGCAGCCTCGCGGTTTTGTGCAAGCCGTCTTTGTATCTGTAACGATATAACGATTCAGTCTAATACAATCCGAAGAAAAATTGTGATTAAGAGAAGCATTTGTGAATAGTTAACCTTATCCGGATTTCTAGACGTGGAAGCTTCTTGATCGAACATGTGAGGAGTTCCTGCTGTTCCATGGGATGTCTCCTCTGACTAGAAAAGAATGATTTCAAGAAACGAAAGATTTTTTAGAATTCTGAATAACAAACCAAGAAAAGTTATCATCAAGAGATTGAAAGAACAAAAAAAAAAAAAAGTACCAAATTGTTGTCTAGTTTCTGATTATTGGCCGGTATTATAATGTGGCTTGGTGTGTTCATATTCCCATTGCCAATATTGCTCTTGAAACTCTCCCCCCACATACCGAATTGATGGACAGGTTCGTATATACCAACTCTTCTCGGTGGCACAAAATGTGTCGATGTCGAATTCATGTTTTCCTCAACTGGAGATTAAGAAAATATTTAAGTTTTTAAAACAATGTGTGAAAGCATCCAAACCAAGAAAACAAAGAATTCCAAAGAACAATATCAAAAAGGATAAGCATATTAGGTTTCAATCAAAAGTTAGATCACACACAAAGTCAAACAAGCGTAGCAAGTAAAGCAAATAGTAGAACTTGTAATGTTTTCTTCGTCAGATTATTCGAAGAAAACATGAGGAATAACAAAATCACCTTCAAAGACTTTTATACAAAGAAAGAGAAATCTGAGAAGGCATGAAGAGATCCCTAAGACCTAGGAGAACTCCAAAAAGATCACAAGTGAAACATATGTTGTAATGACAGGTAACAGAACATAAAAGGATTTAACTTTTACATCATCAAAACTAACTCTTCATCATCCATATCGCCCGAATAGTGTTTGGAGGGTGTCAAATAGATAATATAGATAAAACTTTTGCTAAGCAGAAAAAGAAAGAAAGAAAAAGTTCAGAAGTCAAGTTTCCACTTATTGGAATGTCACTTTATATAACAGCACTATGTGTGGACCAACTAAACATAGTTTAACAGTTAAACGACTCCCCAAAAAAACAGGAAAATTCCATTCATTGCTTTATTAAATTCTTGTACGCAACTAGTGACGAAAGGTGAAATCAAAATAGTAAGGGATAACATCAAGAAAAAAGAAGCAAAAACCAATCATGAAGTCAAACCACACACATATCTAGAACTCAAGATAGAAGAAAGATTGAAAATCTTCTTATGCAATACAAATTTTAGGGAAATATTCGAATCAGTTCCTTCCAGCTTCAATTTTAAGCAACCAAGAACATCGAGTTAATAATACACATCGATTAACTAAAAACAACCCAATAAGAGAAAACGTTTAGTCTTTTGAGTGATACTATACAAGATTAGAATACAACAGAGTAAAAAGTCAAAGTAAGAGATTTTGATTCATATAAACGACGCCAAGAAATCTGACTTCTCATTCTATATGTCTCTCGCTTTCAGAACTGCAAAGCCCAAAATCAAAAGCAAGAACCATGGATACGGATAAGAAGAGAGATCTGAAAGGGTCGAACCTTGTGATGTTATCTCGCGTCAAGACAGAAACTTTTTAAAAGAAAGGCAAACATTTGTCGCAAAAACCATGAAAGGAAGAAAAAGAAGAAAGAAGGTTTCAGCGACAAGATCGGACGTAAAGCCAAGAAGACTGGAGTAGGAACCCGACCGTAAACAGAAGAAGGGACTTTAAAAACTCTTCTTCCTTCTGTCTCGTAAGAAACTCAGGTCTCATCATCTTCAAGTAGAAGAAGAAGAAGAAGGATGAAGAATCACGACAACTTAAATGAGAAGACCTTTGACGCTCTTATTTTATATTAAACATATTTATATTTATATCTCTATTTCTTTCTCGGTGAGTTTTGTCCTCAAGCATAACCTAACTCAGGTCACAGCTACAGTTTAGTCAAAATTAAATTATTACATTTTTCTTTACTAATTTTCTCTTCCACTTTCAATTTTATAAAGATACATACCGAACTTATCTGTTTGTGAAAAGATAATACGGTTTCTCACATTAAAAGTTATGTTTGATGGTGCCAAATAACTTTTGTGAGAAAACTCTGACTAGCAGTGAATTAATATGTATGATACACTAACCAATCGAATCTTAATATTTTCTAAGATAATAATTGATTATTTAAGCTAAACTAGAGGGAAAATATATTGTTAATTACTCTTTTTTTTTCTTGATACAATTGTCATGTCTCCACTACCTCGCACGCTGATGTGCTGCGCACCAGGTAGATCCATTTTTTTTATTCTACAGTAAAACCTCTATAAATTAATAATGTTTGGACTAAAACATTTTATTAATTTATAATGATATTAATTTATCTATAAATTAATAATAATTATTTTATAGTGTAAATTAATAATTATTAATTTATAGATATATTTTTAATTGTTTATTTTTTTTAAAATTATGAATTGGAACAACTATAGCAAAATAAGACTAAACTTTCGGATGTTATAAATTTTATGGTTTAGGAATTGAACTTGTAATATTTAGAAAGCACTATTTACAATAAATTATAAATATTATAGACAAATTGACTTATACACATGAGATACATAAATTCAAATCTATGAATAATAATATCAATTCTCCTATTTTAATAATCTGTCAAATTATCAAATTGTAAATGATGCATATCTAAAAATTAAAACTTTAAATTTTAATTATTTGTATGACATGTTATAAAATATTTTAGAGATATTATTATAGGTTGAAAATACAACATTACAATTGTTCTATAGAATTGAGGTTTAGGAGAAACATACACTATTATATCAGTATATATATATATATAAATTTACATAATTATTAATTTATGATATTATTGGGACCATATTTTATAAGGAGATTTCGAAAAAATTATTATCTTATTATCTTATCGAATATTATTAATTTTTACACTGGCCCGACTTAGGACCAGTAAAATTTATTAATTTATAGTGTTTATTAATTTATAGAGTATTAATTTATAGAGGTTTTACTGTATTCTAAAATTCTCACTTTTTATATGTAATTTTTTTTCCTCTTCTTTGTTTTTTATTTCTTTCTGTATTGCTTATCTTGCGCATGACTGCTTCCCTCTAACCTGCGCATTCGTCGGCGATAACTTAAAATTCGTTTGACGGTAATGCAAAAATATACGCGCTCAATTCTAGTGCGTGTTAAACAAAAAAGAAGAGATGAGCGCGTGTTTGTCTACTCGTGGGCATCGCAAGTGGGAGTATAGAGGAACCCCCGGCCCAGAGAGTCTGCTTCGATTCTAATGACGTATTAACGGCTACCTCTAACAATACTAATTCATTAATCTACTTAATCCTGTAATCAAAACCTTTTTATCCCCAACAAGCTATTTATAAACTATTAAAAAAAAACTAATGTTTATCCAAGTATCGTAGCTGTCTCATTTAATATGTTCAGACTGTTTGGAAATTATTTGTAAGAAACAAAAACTCTATAACATTTGTTTATTAACAACTAGCTATATAATCTATTACATGCTGATATTAAATTAGTTAAGCAAGACCGACCCAAATGAAGTAATGAACAGTTCAAACAAGCAACGTTTATTTTAAATGTAAAATTCAAGATTGTGTATCGAATTAGTGGAATGTAGCTAGGTAGTTGTATTTCAATCAAACTAATATAATGCAAAAATACATCCATTTATTCTTCTTGTTAATACTAATAAAGACCATAACTGTAGGATACGAGCATATTTTTATAATAAACGATTATTAGCCTTTGGGAGTTTATACAGGCTAGATAAGTAGAGTTATTTAGGTGAAGGAATCACCTAATTCATATATATATATATATATATATATATTGCAGCCTTTAAGTGGTTTTATTAAAACAGATTGGCTCTTCAAGCTCCATAGGAGACATTGTGCATCTTTGATTATGATTTTTATCATTAATTAATAATAGATATGGTTGTGGACATAATGAAAACTTGTACATGTCTTCGTTGATTCCTACACATCGATTTAGGCCATAACCCCATCATTATTCATAAATTGGATTTAGCTTAGAATTATAACTAATCAAATGAGATGACGAACTGTTACATGCATCTACATTTTCTTTAGCTTTGTTTCACTTATTTTCTTGTAGATGCTTGCCGTCTCTATGTAAACGGAATAAATTTATCGAAATAATGTATATGGCATTAAGGATTCATTACGATCAATAATATGACGTAAGATGTTTCATGGACATGCATATACAATTATGCATAGAGAAAGAGAGAAGATAAGCTCCACATATTAGGAACAATAAAGATGATTTAAAAACAAATAAAGAGATGCATGATCTAATATTGGAATGTCTAGTAGGAGGAAACTAACTACAACAAGATAAGTTTAATAAGTAAATAACATTTTTAATAACCCGATTTTTATTTACTTTCTTTTTTTGTGGAACTGCGAGTGCAAATGATGTGTCTATAAAGTTACACAACTCAAGTGATGGTGGCTTTTTTAGACGTATGATCCATTGTGAATGATTGATATTGGTGAAATTCCATTTCACACTCTATCCACTTATTAAAATATATCAATATTAATTCGAATTGGATTTATGTAAAACCATATAGGCATTATAATCCCATAAAATAGAAAAAGAGACGTCACGCATAAACACTTAACTTTTGCCTATTTGTAGAATTATTCTCTAGTGCTATCCTATAAAGTGGTTTGCCACCACGAGTGGTTACCTCGTGTTTGGATTTTCACTCTTTTTTATTCATATTATTGGCATAAACGATGATTTCATATCATTGTAACAATATATATTTCATACGTGTACCAATAATTATATTATTCTAACTCAAAAAAATGCAAATTTAGAGTAACTTAACTAAACAATCGTGGAATGAAGCTAGCTTCTTCTTCTTTTTTTTTTTCAAAATACAAATAGCTCACGGTGTCATATAGACGTAATACATTTTTGTACTGATATTTAACAATTATACTTCCATAGATAGACTGCAGAGCTTTTCTTATTTTCTTTGTCAGAAGTGACTGTCGAGTTTATATCACAAATTTACGATTTTGTGGGTACATGTTGATAGAATTGGATCCATGCAATGGCACGTGCATGCGATGCGATTAAAGGAGATGCAAACTTTATTAATGGGATAATTAACGAAATATTATATGTGAAATCATACCAAATTTTCTTAAAGAAATGTCTAGGGACGTTATTAGAACTTAGAAGTAAAGCAACCTTTGGCCCCCATCATTAGACCATATCTGATTCATTAATTATATGATAGTATAATATTATGGATGATTATGATATGTGCTATCATATATATGCATAGATGTGATTGGTGATTGAGAAGACGTTTTAGATCATTGTTTGCGTCATACGACTATTTATCTTGTTTAGCCATTTTTATATTCTTAAAGTATTTTTTCTTAAACCTTATTAATCTATTACGTAAATATAAACATTGCGCTATTTCATTGCCTTGTATTGGCAAGCAAACACCAAATCGTCTTAACACATTTTTCTAGATCTGATTCTTTGTTAAAGAATTCGAATGCTTTAAGAATTATTCGAGAAGAGATTCTCGATAAAGAAAAGAAAGATTACCCAACAAATTAGAATACTAATTAGTATATTAAAAAGGGATTAACAATAAATTAAGTCAAGGGATCCATGCCCCTACGGGGCTCGGAAAAGACTTCATAGAGTAGAAGATGTAGATCCCACATATCCACTTAGGTGTAAAGGTGTCGTGCTTTAATAAGTTGGATTTAACAGTGAATATTTTTAGATAAATATGTATATGGGTTTTAAATAACATGAGCTACTGTACTTGTTGTCCAATAGAGAGATTCGACTCCTAATTGTCGACAAAACAAATATGAGACTCCTTAATCGCCTCAGCCTTTGACCTGTCCAAGAGGAAAGAAAAATCGACCACGTATTTTGGATCTTTTTTTAGAAATATCGTATTTTGAAACACATTTACTAGTATTCAGATAATAATAACTCATACATACACGATCATAATACTTTGTTTAAAAACAAAACAAAAAAAAAACATACACGATCATAATACAAAAGTATATGTTCGGATAATTCTGAAAGATCGTTTTCTCCTTTTTCTTTAGACGCTAAGTATTCAAGAAAATTGGAGAAAAAAAAATTGACTAGGAAAAGGTGGGTTGGAAAAGAGAAGAAATAAATTTATAGTACAGTTCTACTTTTCAGAATACTAATTTCAATTTTTTTTTTTTGTTTCTGTCAACTATTATATTTTCATACTAATAGTCAAAAACAACAAAGAGAAGTTTTGCAGGAACAAAAAAGAGAAAGAAGTGAAAGTACACTAAAGGAATTGGAAATCGAAACTATCACGTTTTAAGATTGCTTCGTTTTCTTCTCTACGTTTTGTTTGCTTATAAATTTATCTTTTATCTCTTTTTATTTTTCGTATTTACATTGGACTTTTTTTTTCTTTCGTATCATATATACGACACACTCAGAGCCGTGGCTATGTACAAAAAAATAAACACTCGCTTCCAGCCTTTTTTTTTAAAGAATTTTAAAGCCTTATTTTTTTATGTTTGTTAATTATATTATGGCTAAATAGAAAATTTTATTTATATTACAGAAGAAAAAAAGAGAATCACCATTGCTTAAAGTTTTCAATTTATATGTTTGCCATGTTTTCACTTTTTTTTCTTCTTCTTCAGTCAAAATAACAGAAAAAAACTAAATATTTTTCATGTTTGGTTTCTAAATCCAGTTTGTAAATCTCATGGTTTTAGTCTGTTTTGATACTTTTTGTTTTGAATTAAGGTCTTTTTTTTAGTATTGCTTCTGGTCCATGTAACTCTTGACACGGCTCTGGACACACTGTCGCATTACTACTATGGTATGATACGACACACTGTCGCACTCGCACTACTACTATGTTATGATACGACACACTGTCGCACTACTACTATGTTTAACCCCAAATTAGAAAATAATAACAGCACCAATACTTATTTACTTGGTTATTTCAGTACTAGGAAACAAAGTTATATTTCCGGAAATAACAATTCGAACAAAAAACTGATGTGTTGAAAACCATATCTTCGTATATTGATCATCTTCATCGATTTTTTTTTTTTGGGGGGCAAAGATCATATTCATCGATTAAATACTGTAATATTCCAGGAATTTCGAAATTTGAAATAATGATATCCGTATAAATCGCCAAAATAATGTTATTATGTTCATATTTACATATCCGTTTTCAAAGAAATTAAATATGTAATGCTCTTCCTTATTACAAACAGGCCCATAATATAAAACTCTAAACAATAAAATAAATTTAAGTATTATTGGGCTTAATCTTGATATTGGGCTTCAAGCAACCTAGGTTTGGCCTTTAAGTTTCATTAACTTCTAGAAGTATTTTGACTTTAATTAACTGCAGTTTATAGTTTTAAATCCCAATTCCAAAATTAATTAAGGATACTCATTCATAGTATATACTCCCTCTGTAATGCATTTTTATTATTAAAATCAAACAATTAATTAATGTTTTTACTTTTATAATAAATAATTAAATATATGCATGCATTTGAATGACAAGTGTGAGAAAAATATCAGTAAATGAGTATTAAAAAAATATAAAACAAAAATAATTAATAATAATACAATATTTTATTTTTTTTAATCTTGGTGCTAATCCTAAAAATCAACTATTATGATACAGAGGGAGTAATAATCAGATAATTGTAATAGATTATGTGGTCAACACTTCAAAAATATACTAAGAAACTTTTATTTGAAAACCCCTATAATAGTAAAAAGTGAACAGCTTCCAGATTCATATATACGTAGATGCCACGGACCTTGGAGACCACTCCACAAAGCTTCCACACAAATGCACTTATAAATGGAACCCTTATTACAAGTTGAATATCATATGTACTTCTGAACTGTAACAAAACCAAAGATAACCAAACAACAAAGTGATCAGATAACCGGAGGAAACCGATTCAATGGCGGACATACCAACTTCGAAATCAGCGCCGGCGGAATTCGGTTGGAGGAAACTAATTCCGGGGAAGATTACTGCAGCAATTGACAAGATGAAGGTTGAGAGGTTGAAGAAGATTTTCGAAGCTAAATCTGAGTCTTCTCAAGCAGCTAGAGATGGCGTCTTCTCTGCTTGATTCTCTCAAGTTTTGTTCAAAGCTAATTCCGTTTTCTTTATCTTAATCTATGCTTTGTGAAGTCTTATGCAATTATTGACTATGTATCAAAACATGTAACCTTTCAGTTTATTTACTATGATGATGACTCTGTCTTCTCCGCCGAATCACTGCGAGTAAAAAGTACAAAAAAAAAAAAAAAAAATCTCAAGGACTATTCATCATTATCCTTTTACTGTGTTGAGAAACTTCAGATTTTTGCAAATTCTACACTTATAATTCTCGATTTCTCTTTTAAAAAAAAAGTATCACAGTTACGTAGTCGCTTTATCCGAACCTTCGAGAGAATGGGAGCACAATGTATTATGTTTAACCCTAAAATAGAAAATAACATTCAACAGCACCAATGAACGCAAATTAGTGATATAAACTCGTCGAATGAACGCAAATATCAATCTTTGTAAGTTACAATTACAAAGTTAAGTTTGGTTTACATATTCATTTCAAAAGATACGAGTAAGTATAATTGGGCTTAATCTTGATTTTTGGGTTAGTGATCAGATCAATACGTAGATGACACGGACCTTGGAGACCACTCAACAAAAGCTTCCACACAAAAATCAATATTTTATTGATAAAATAAAACCGACCAAGCCCACCTTCTCACGAAAACTACATGTACCAACAGATTCGGCCTCCTTTATATTAAAAAAAACCATTAACCAAAATTTTATATTAATAAAAAATATATTATCATTAGAGAGAAACTATTGACCCAACCTTATCCAATGCCCCCCCCCCCCCCCCCCCCGTCAATGCAGTATAAATAAACCCGTTGTTTGTACTTCTTCTGATATTTATAAAACCAGAGATAACCGAACATCAAAGTGATCAGATAACCGGAGATAAAACCGATTCAATGGCGGACATAGCGATTTTGGTTGCGGAGGAGTACGAAAGGAGGATGAGACATCCGGCGGGTTCGAAATCAGCGCCGGCGGAATTCGATTGGAAGAAAATAACTCCGGCGAAGATGGCTGTAGCTATCGACAAGATGAAGATTGAGAGTTTGAAGAACAACTTTGAAACTAAATCTCACTTCGCTCTCGCCATCTCTCATGGCTTCTTCTCTGCTTGATTCTCAAGTTTTGTTTATAGCTAATTTCGTTTTTCTTAACCTTATTAATCTATTTGCTTTGTGAAGTTTTTATGTAAATAACTTAAGTAAGTATGTGAATTAATCAAAATGTTACTTTTGGTTTATTAGAGTGAAAAAGTTAAAAATAAAAACAAATCTCAGGGACTTAGTTGCATACGTGGACAAACTTCTGGGGAAGAATTCTAAAATTTAAAAACTATCATTCATCCTTTTACTGTGTTGAGAAACTCCTGGCGTGATTTTTGCAATTCGACCCTTAAATTTCTCGATTTCTCTTAATTTAAGTATCATAGTTTCGTAGTTGCTCTTTATCCAAACCTTGGGAGAGAATGGGAAGCAGCAGCGATGATACACCAGTGGTGCTCATCACGGGATGTTCTCAAGGAGGAATCGGCCACGCTCTGGCGCGTGAGTTCTCGGCTAACGGTTGTCGAGTGGTGGCGACGAGTCGATCGCAGAGCACGATGATCGATTTGGTGAAAGATCCCAAGTTTTTCGTGGAGGAGCTCGATGTTCAATCGGAGCAGAGCGTGAGTAAAGTTGTCTCCAAAGTTATTGACGAATTTGGTCAGATCGATGTTTTGGTTAATAACGCCGGAGTTCAGTGTATCGGACCTCTCGCTGAGATGCCAATCTCATCCATGGATAACACCTTCAACACCAATGTCTTCGGTGAATTTAAACATTTCTTCGTTTGTGCTCACCATGTGTTTGTTAAAATTCCTGACTCAAATGAGTTAATGAAATCTGCAGGTTCTATGAGGATGACTCAAGCAGTAGTACCTCACATGGTGTCTAAGAAGAAGGGAAAGATTGTGAACATAGGAAGTATAAGCATAATGGCACCAGGACCATGGGCTGGTGTTTATACTGCATCAAAAGCTGCTCTTCATGCTCTTACCGATACATTAAGGTTTCTTTGGTTTTCAGTAAATCTTCTTCCATCAGCTTGATATTCATATCTTGATTTGTGGTTGGTCTCCTTTGTAAGGTTGGAGCTTAAGCCATTTGGGATCGATGTAATCAACATTGTTCCAGGAGGTATTCAATCAAACATAGCTAACTCAGGGTTATCGAGTTTCAACAGTTTACCTGAATTGAAACTCTACAAACCGTTTGAGGAAGCTATCCGTGAGAGAATGTTTCTGTCGCAAAACATAAAGCCAATACCTACAGAGACATTTGCGAAACAGACTGTTTCCGTTGTGCTCAAAAAAAATCCGCCGGCTTGGTTCTCTACAGGAAGGTTGTCGACCGTCATGGCGATCATGCACCATATGCCGATTTCCATTAAAGATTTCCTGTTGACTAAGAGCTTTATGAAGAAGGGTGCAAAACCTGAGTAGAGAGAGAAGTGTCCTTGGTTAAAAGAAACTGTTTGAATGTATCCAATCCAACAAGTGAATATGTTGCCTAACCATGTTTAATATCGTAAAGCACTAAAGCCAGATCGTCTAGACCCTTAATACTTCGGTACAGAAAATATCAGATTATGTTTTATGCAATCCAACAATGCGTCATCAGTCAGAAGTACAATGTAAAAGCTTACCTGCTAAATTAAGAAAATCTTTTCTTTCCTTAAGCTAAGAATGGCAAGTTTAGTGAAAAATCAAATCATTTTATTCTCACCTCTTTAAAAAGAAATTGGGATATTACCATAAATTACATTCCAAGTTTATATGTTTAAGGATACAAATGTTTTGTAGTAGGTATGTGAACAAAATTGGCCTGAAAAAGAAAGCAAGAAAGCTTTTTCAGAATGTATGAACAATGAAAGCTAATTCACTTGGGTCCACGTTTACGGTCAACATTTTCGTAAAAAAATATTCTTACGTCCAAGTTATAATTATAATCATCATCACTTCAAAACAAAATAAAATAAAAAAAACACAAAAGTAAAGAAAAAGAAAAAAAAGTCAGTAGGCCACAAAGTCCTTCAGTTCAGGAGGAAGAAGAAGACGACTCTCCTCTTCTCTCTTCTCTTCTTCGTCTCCGAAAAATCTCCAAGGCAAGAAGAAGAAGGATGATGAATTGAAATCCCTAAATTTTTGTACTAAACCCTTTTCAGAAAAAAAAATCACTACTCACCAGCACCAATATCTAACCGTTGATTTTTGCAGATGGGTAAAAACGGACGGCTCAGATGGAACCCTTTCAGCCACAGATCGTCTTCTTCGTCATCATCATCTTCCCGACAAGAACCTCAACAACATCAACCTCCTGTCGAATTCCTCTGTCCGATTTCAAAATCAATAATGTCTGACCCAGTTGTTGTCTCATCCGGTCAAACCTTTGAACGTCTCTGTGTTCAAGTCTGTCGCGACCTAAACTTTATCCCCAAACTCAACGGCAACGGCAACGGCAACGACGACGACGACGACTCTCTACCCGATTTCTCCAACATCATCCCTAACCTAAACATGAAATCAACAATCGATACTTGGTGCGACACCGTTGGCCTCTCACGCCCACAGCCACCTGATTACTCCATCGTCGAGCGTAACCTACGGCAACAGATGCCTCCACGGGAAGTTGAGATTCGTGTCTCCGAGCAAGAGCTTCTCAGAGCTGTAGCTCACCGAGCTCCGATGATAACTCACCACGCTGATTCCGAACTCATGGGAAGGAGAGACTTCAACAACTCAACGAGCTCTTCTGATGAATCTGTAATCGTCGCTCAGAGCCCACACACTCCTCTTCCTTTAACGACCCGACCCGCTTGCTTCTCTCCGTCTCCATCATCTTCTTCTTCCTTCGCTGAAATCGAAACCCTAACACACAATCCAGAAGAGGACGAGGTGATTTACGACAAGCTTAACAGTAGTAATATTTTTGATCAAGAACAAGGTTTGATTATGATGAGGAAGATGACTCGTACTCAAGATGAAGCTAGGGTTTCACTCTGTTCTCCTCGGATCCTTTCTTTACTGAAGAATATGATTGTTTCAAGATACTCACTAGTGCAGACGAACTCGTTAGCTTCGCTTGTGAATCTATCTTTGGACAAGAAGAACAAATTGACCATTGTTCGGTTAGGTTTTGTTCCCATTTTGATTGATGTTCTGAAATCAGGATCCAGAGAAGCTCAAGAACATGCCGCTGGAACAATCTTTGGTCTCTCTCTTGAAGATGATAACAAAATGCCTATCGGGGTTTTAGGAGCGCTTCAGCCATTGCTTCACGCGTTACGAGCTGCTGATAGTGATAGGACGAGGCATGATTCGGCTCTTGCGCTTTACCATTTGTCCTTGAACCAGACGAATCGGTTGAAGCTCGTTAGGCTTGGAGCTGTTCCTGCGCTTTTCTCAATGGTTAGGTCTGGTGAATCAGCGAGCCGAGCGTTGTTGGTGATTTGTAATTTGGCTTGTTGTAGCGAAGGACGATCGGCGATGCTTGATGCGAATGCGGTTGCGATTCTTGTAGGGATGCTACGGGAGGAGAGGACGGAGGAGGCTACGGGGACTGCTCGTTCTTCTTCTTCGGCACGTGAGAATTGTGTGGCTGCATTGTTCGCTTTAAGCCATGAGAGTCTTCGATTCAAGGGACTAGCGAAGGAGGCAAGAGCTGTGGATGTTTTGAAGGTAGTGGAAGAGAGAGGAACAGAGAGAGCTAGAGAGAAAGCGAAAAAGATCCTTCAGCTGATGAGAGAGAGGGTGCCGGAGGATGAGGAAGACGACGGCGAAGTATCAGTTGATTGGAACCGAGTTATCGACTCTAATGGTTCGATTCGGTCTAGGTTCCGAGTTGGTGGTAGCAACAGAATGGTTACTCAGAACTCATCTGGCTTCTAAGTGGCATTTTCATTTGTTGTTTGTATAGACATTGAAAAAATGTTTATTATTGAAATTTTTTGTAACTTTGACTTGGAAAAAATAATTGAAAAGAACGTGACTGATGTAAATATTTTTGTATAAAATTCTCAAGATTATGAATCCATTTTGAAACTATGCATACAACAAATATAAATATGTAACGCAGATAAACAACTGAAGTCTAAATTATGTTACAAAGAAGTAAAAATTGACTAAACAGCTTAGGGTACAAAGATCTGTAAGACAAAAGATCGTTCGTTTCTACTCTCTACAATGCAACATCAAATAAAGACAAAGAGACTAAGTCAGAAACTAATCTATATAATCTACAGCTAAAACTAAGATTTTTTGGCTTGTTTTTACTACTAACCTTAAGAATGGTGTGGAGGTCCAAAATACATCATACCCGGTGGTTGAAAACTCTGACCTTGTTGCGATTGTTGCTGAGCCGCGTTTTGTTGATTACTCATCATATGCGGCGACAGTGATCCAGGAGGTGGTGGTAGTTGTCCAGGTGGCATTAGGGGAATGTTACCAAATCCATATGGTATAAACTGCTGCGATGCGGCTGGATTTGGGATCATGTGATACTGCGGATTTGGAGGAGCAAATGCATTTGTGTCTGCACTACTCGATTTGGTTAAACCAGAAGTCTGTGTAGTAGCTTCGGCAGCAAATGAAGACAGAACAGAATGCATAATCATTGATGAATTTGTAGATGAAGTTAGCATTTCTGCCATTGCAGCGATTGAGGCAGGAGTCGCTTTTGCTGATTGGCCAGATGATCCGTTGTTACTGTTAACCGGTATTTCATTATTGAGCCGTTTCTGCATGTTTTGAGCTTCTTCCGTTTGCACTTGTGCTACCTGATAAATTAAGACAAGTATACCACTTTTTAAACCAAGATTGCAAGTAGTTCTCAGGCATAAGCAGATTGAACTGATCACTTGACAGTCCTAGGCATAAGTAACAGAGAAATCATTAGTTACCTGTATCTGAGATTGAAGATCCTCCAATTCAGATTCCTAACACACAAAACTTAGTAAGAAATCGAAATGTCTAAGCAAACTATTGAGCTTTAAGAGTGAAAGACTCTTTACCTGTTCACGTAGCGCTTCCCTAAGATGTTTTACAAGGGATGTTCTATTTTCTTCAATAGATTTAAGTTTGACAACAGACTGTCTCAGAGTGATTTCTTCTTCTTCCAATTCTTTTGCCAATGTTTTTCTCCTTGGGTCTTTTGCTGAAGACAATCCAACATTCAGAACCAGTATGTGTTTACTAATCCCGAATGATAAATGCGATATACATAAAAAGTCAAAATGTTTGCTAATATGTTTACCAGTGGAACAGGCGTCTTCAACATCTTTCTCCATCGTTCTGATACGTTTAATTGTAGACTTGCATTTGTTTATCTCTGTCTCTTTGTTTGAGTTCTCTGCGCGAACCAAATTAAATGCAGATACTATCTTCTCCGTCACACCTCCACTTGATAATTTCTGGTAGCCAAAAAAAAGCAAATGGAGAGCTAAGTTAATTAAGGCTCAGAAAAGAAAAAAAAAACTGAACAAGGAAATAAAAATTGTTACCGTTTTGGCAGATTTTGAATCCCGTTTCGCTGATTTGGATCCTCGTGATCGTTTTTTATTGATATCAAGCGGTGGAGGAGCTTCTTCTGAGAGCATTACATCTTTAATACTCTTTGAACGAGACCCAAAGACTCTTCTCTCTTCCCATATAGTAACCTAGTAATCATGAAAACCAAAGATTGGTGAACAAAACCTGGTAAAGTCCCACGCATTATCAACAGACTCTAAAATCAGCTACATACAAACACAAAAATTTAAACAGACAAGAGAATCACGCCTTTAGCAGTATTAGAAAAATAATGCAAAAGACACTTGTTAAGGTAAAAAAACTTAATCAAATCCCCTGAGTGAAATATCAACATCTAACACTATAATGAAACATAAGATTGATGATGAAGCCAGCTTTTTAGTATCAAAACCATTCAAAAGCATAAAATCATTGATCAGTAAGCTATATATATAAGCAGTAGAAACGCAACAAAAGAACAAAAAGGCCAATTCCGCTACAATCATTATTACCAATCGTGAGACCACGCTTTTCCCATGATCATCTCCCAAGGAAACAAGATCTTTGAGAGCACCAGGGAGAACTTTCCAGAACTCTTGCACAAACTCATTACCCTGACGCTTGCTGTTCTGAAGTATGTCGTTCGCAAGGTACAAGAGAGGCACTTTCTGAACTATCTCTGTACTGTGAAACTGTTTCTCCCATGTAGTAACCACTAACTCAGCTTCACTACGATGGACGATACACCACTGTGACAGAGCTTATCCCAGAAGAGGGTCAAGGACCAAACAATCAGAATTGCATAATACAAACACACACAGATATAATCAAACAACAAAGTGACTTAAGTATAACGTGAATGAGCTTATCCAAAAAAGTTCATAAGAACCAAACAATCAGAATTGCAATTTATGAACAACAAAATTGAAATTTTAGGGCAATGAATTAGAATTAAAAAAAAAAAAGGATACTTTGAATCGATTGCTGAGTGCTGTTGAGCTTAGCGAGCTTATCAATCAGTATCTCTTCACTGAATGGACTACTCATCCCAACCCAATAATCAAATCAAAACCCTACAAAAAAAGGGGAGGGACGAAGCTGAAACTCTGAATTGTTTTTACACGAATTGGATTGGATAATCAAATAGATATTGATCTAAGCTTGGTCAAAGCAATAACCTTCTTTTACTTAACCGACGGGAAAACGAGGCGGCGGAGAACAAATCTTACGGCGGAGTGTTAACCAAACCCTAGGAAGGCGTTCTCTTTTTTCTTTGTCCTAACGCCGTCGTCTGCCATTAATTTTTCATTTTTCGCAATTTCCTTTTTTTCTGGATCTCAATTTCTTCATTTTCCCACTCAATTTTTTCATTTTACTGATTAAAAAAATGTTGTAATACAAAGAAAATAATAATCAAAAACATATTTTTCCTACTAAAAAAAAAGAAAATAAGGATTAAAAAAATTAAAACTATGTGATCCGATGTTAATGTGATTAGCTATAAAATCAATTTGGGCCGCAATTTGATCTAATGGGCTTCTTCTGTATTAGCCCTTTTATTATCTCTGTGTTCTTTGAGATTGTTGACTTAAAAATTACACATTGAGACCTCTGTAAACGCTTTTGACTTTTCGTACTCCTGTAATTTTAAACGTAGGTGCGTCAAATTCAATCACAAACTGTGAGAGTCTGAGAGACTCAAATTTCACAACGGTCAAAAAAAATATAGACGTTAGAAGAAGAAAAAAATAGCCGTTTGGGCTTATTGGGAAGGTTTTGCTATTGTTGTGTATAATTTATTCACTTTTACTGTTTAGTGTCAAGTCACTGACATCAAACGGTAATATATTTGAGACTCAAATATCACAACGGTAACAAATATAGACGTTAGTAAAAATAGCCGTTTGGGCCAATGCGAACGTTTACTATTCTTGTGTATAATTTATTCACTTTTACTGTAAGTGTTCAAGTCACTGACAACAAACGGTAATATATTTGAGACTCAACGGTAAAAAATATAGACGTTAGAAAAATATAGCCGTTGAAAGAACCAAAGCCAAGCTGCCTATATAAGTGACTCGTGCCCATAAACATTCTTCACAAAATTAGTTCCTCTTGGTCCCTTGCTTTCTGTATAATCGCTTTACCGTTCTCGTAGTTTGTCGTAGCAAAGCAAAGGCTTCTCTTTTTTCATTGGTAAAAGAAATAGAGAGAGAGAGAGAGAGAGAGAGAGAGAAGAGAGAGAGAGCAACGTTTCGTCGAAGTAATGCTCTCGTAGTCAGACTCTGCTTCAAGATTTTGGTAAAGAGTTATTAGTAGATGTTTCTCTATTTTTATACGAACCATGTAATAATCTAGAAGTATTTGTTTTTTTGTAATGTTTCTATATATGAACCATATATATTATTAATTAAAACGTGTTCTCTTTTTCACACTAAAACATGACTAGTGTCTATATACGCAACATAAAAGTTTTGTCTAAACTCATTGTCTTCCTCTGCTTTTTTTTCTTTTTGCAGGTTCTCTATGCAAAGATATATAACCAGGATTTGAAGGCTCGTCATATACCAGCTGCTAAAAATGCGAGACAATATGAAATTTCTGCGTGATATGCATCGTAATCAAGAACCAAGGTGAATTAGTAAGTTGATGTTTGTCCCTTTATTTTGTTTGTATTTTTTGAAGCTTCTGTCCGGTTATTTTTTGATAATGAGAACTGTATTGGGTTCGTAAAGAAGAATTAAACAGATAGTTGAGATCTTTGAAAAGTTTCTGACGTCTAAATACGATATTACAGGAGGGAGAAAGAGAAGAAACAGAAAAACACATGTCACGGCCATTATGAGCCGGAGAATATTCCAGCTGTGACTGACTAGTCCAGATTCATCGCCATTATCCTCATATATATATGTTCCAAGGTAAATTTTATCTCTCTTATTATAATTTGCTTTTGATACTCGTAGTCTCCTTCTGTTTATATGCTTAAAAATTAAGGGCGTAGAATATAATGTTTTTTTAAACTCTCTGATTCCAAGTTTTACTAGTTAGTTTTTGAATGCTTGTGGTTTTAAAATTGATTCCAATTGGGGAAGAAGGTCCCCAAAATACAAAAATATGTTACGGATTTGTTTCAACTGTGGTTTTCTTTTACGTTGAAACTTGAAACATACAATAACAGTTTTTTTCCGCAAACTATTCTAGCAGGTTTCTTATCAAGCAAGCGAACTTTGACCAGAGAGAGACATTGAAATTGACACATACAAAATTGGACACTTGAATATTGGTTCATGTACAAAGATTTGTCCAACCTTTTTCTCTGAACAAATAAATATTCTATATAGCATTTTTACTTAAAATGTTTTAAAATGATGAGATTTTTGTCGTTACCGTGGGCTAAATAAAAAATTTAAAATGATCATTTTAAAACATTTTAAATAATGAAATTTTATTTACCGCGAACTAAACATTTTCTCCATCAGAATTCTCAGGAATATATGGTATGGTATCAACCACAGACAATGGTCATGAATAGATTAAGTATTGAGAATTCATAAAACAAAGAACAGGAAAAAAAAAAAAAACTGCAAAATCCAAATCAATTTAGAAAGCATAGAAGAAAAAAACTAAAACATTCGACATAAGGAGAAAGAAAAAAGTCAATTAACCGGATCAATATTTTAACCTAATTTTACCTCACACCGCAACCGTGAATCGTAACTTTTACGTAAGTTCACGTTAATAAACATTATTATTTATAGTATATTTCATAACCATGACTAAACATTTTTTAATAACTCTGCTTATGTCTCTAAATCACCATTCTTATATATATTTAATCGGAGTTGACATTTCCCCTACTTTATGGACATGATTGTCCAATTTACCTGATTTCGACCATAATGGCCCCCTTAATTACCAAAATTCGAAAACCTAATCTCTTTATTTTTATAAAGTTTAAAACGTTGTTACGTAAAGTCGATCAATAGTGGGGTGATTGTGTTTGTATATATAAAAAATAGTGTGATCAATGATGGTAATGAATAAAAAGGTTTTTACCTTTTCAAAATTACAAAATCAGTAAAGTAAAAAATAGTGGGCGCATAGCTACTGCTAAAAAGGCCTGTCCTATCTTGCCTATGGAAAACGCATTATATACTCTACTTCCACTTTGAACAAAATAATAAAATCTCTCTACTACCACTCTTTTTTTTTGGTTTCTCGACTAGTGGACTTATAAACAATCAATTTTAAATTTATTTTTAAATCTTGGTTCGAAAATAAGTATATGTAATTCGTAAAAAAAAGGGTTTTTATACGTATGACGTAATTACAGATTAAAAATAATATTAACAATAATTTCTTGAGTAAAAAGACAGTTTCGATATGATTCAAAGTATTTCAAACTCATAAGACTTACAATATATGCATATCAACGTGGAAACATCATTGCAAAACAACAAAACTGCTTTTGTTTTTTCTCTCTCTGTTTGCCCCCTAAATCTTCTAAAAATCCTTTGCCTAATCATTTGGATTTCCAATCTCCACAAGGAGAGATGTATGTATGAATAAAGATAGTTTTAATTTACCAAAAATCCATGTTTATATCAATCATTAAATTTGAATTCATAATTCATAAATTGATAGATACATCAAAAAGGTTTTTTCCTTTTTCTGAGTTGCTTCTTTATTTTTTCTTTTTAAAAGCGTGTGTAAATATAACTAAGTGGAGAATGGCAGAGATATTATGAGTTAGCGAATCGAAAATAAAACCATTTATATCCCTCAAGCTCCAGAAATAATAGAAGAAGAAGATCTTGTTATATATATCGGCCAAAAGGATTCTTGTAACAAGAAAAAAAGAAAAACAAGAAAATGAAATAAATAATTGATGTAAAAAAATGAAAATGTTTACATACATACATATGCTTACTTTCTCGAAACGCTACCGTTTCACGTTTTAGTGGAAAAAGCGCAAATCTAACTGACATATTATTTTAACTTGAAAACAAAAAAAATAATCAAAAACTGGCAAAAGAAATTGGCGGGAAAATGGGTATTGATTTCATCCATGATGATGGAGCATTACGAAATAATGCATAAGATACTGATCATGAGTTCAAAAACATTATCACATTATTAAGCAATTATTGTTTATATAAACTAATTAACCCATTTCTGTAAGAGCACAAACAATTTAAGGAGAAGAAGCTGAAGAAATCATAATCAAATAAACAGTTTAGATTTTGTGTCTGTGTGAAGCAATTTTGCTTAGCAGTAACGTGAAATCTCCCAATAGATGTAACCATCGAAGTTTGGTTTGATGGATTTTTTTTAATAATGGCGACAATTATATTAATTAAAGAAATTACTAGACATGACGATCTGACGTATTGAATGACGTTTGTTTTTCTATAGGATGTCTTTGAAAGGGATAAATGACGTATCGGATTATAATGACGATGAATTTACATTATTCGCTTACGATTTTTTATTTATTTTCTTACATCCATTATTTAGCTTATGTGTATTACTAGAAAATATTAAAAGAAAAAAAAAATGAATATATCGAGAATTGTCATGTGAGTTTCAAATAAATATGATGAGATTAGGATAAGCGGCGGCTAACGATTCCCTAGATCTCGCCACCAATCACTCTCTCGCTACATATTTTACTTTATACTAATATATAGGCAAATAAATAAATTAATATTGTTTCATAGTTTGAGTTATTTGCAGTTCCATGTTCTAGTAACAGTCCAAGCTTCTGTTTTAGGGTTCATACGTAGCCCTAGTAACAAGAAACTTTCAACATTTTTCTTTGCCAAAAGTAGATTCATGCCATCTTTTTTGGGTCCCTTGTAAGATTAATTCTGCCTCTATAGGCACATGCTTCTTTTTTTAAAAAATTGTAATTTCGAATTTCAAATTATATTTACAAATACATCAATACTTGTTGACAAAAAAAAAGAAAAAGAAATATCAATACTTATGAAGCCATTGATAATATCTCATGCCACTATGAGCCGATGTTCAAAATCCACATATATAACATCCAGTCCAATAAAAGGAATAAAGCCGATATATAACATTATAAGAAAAAAAAAAAAACATTGTTCGAATATGTAAAAAAGTAATTGTTAATTATAGAGACCATAGAAGCTTTAGAACATGATAAATGATTCCAAAATCTTTCCATACACTAATTAATGTTTCCAATATTCATCATATGTTTTTCGCTAAGATTTCTAAAACTTTTTTTATTATGGTATGTAATAAAATAAATACGACCATAATGTAAAAAAGTTAGATAAATCTAATCAGAAGAAGAGATCCATGATAATTCCACCATACCTTCATTTCTCACCGCCGTTAAAGTATTCTCTGATCCAGAAGCAACAGGTGCTGTGTAACCATCCGATGATCTTTGCACCATGGACTGATCATCACCATTGATCGATCTTAACAGATCGTTATCATTCTCGGCTTCAGTATTCTTGTCTGATCCATGGATATTAGTATTATTTAGGGTTGGCTGTGTCATCGATGACGACGAGACGATAATGTTGTGAAGCCCCTCAAAGTTTGTACCAACGTCCACGTGTCCAAAACCATTACTCGTTCTCAAGCTCGAAGGTTTCGACTTTTCACATAGAAGGGACTGATCCGGTAAAGGGTTGTTGTTGGGAGACTGGTTGTTGAGAAAAGGGTATGCGATGTTTTGCGTGTTCATATTAAGGAGAAGATTCTGATGTTGATGATGATGATGATGAAGATGATACTCTGAAGGAGGAAGGTAATGATGATTTACCGTCGATGGAGAGATGAGTTTGTGAGGAAACGGTTTCAAGGGTCGCGAGGATGAAGAAGAAGAAGAAGAAGAACCGAAGAGATCAAATCTTGATCTTGGATAAGGAGAAGACGATGACAATCCGGTGAAAGGAGTTGAAGGATTACCGGTGAATTCTTGAACCATGGCTCTGAAGTTGGATGTGTCGGTGGTCAAAACAGTCGTAGGCGCTCGTCTCGAGACTCGAGATCTCTTCTTTGGATTCCGTGTTGTCGCAAGACCGTTTTTCTTGTCGGTTGGGACGGAACAAATGGGACTAGTTGTGTTTGTGTTTGGAACTGTTCTCAGATTTTGTTGGAGTGGGTTTGTGAAGAAGACTGGTTCTGTTAAGATCGGTGGTGGAACTGGTCTAGAGCAGCCATCATCGGCGGGTTTTGTAGCCGTTGTTGACCAGAGAGGATTATCCGTTGACCAAGAAGTGTTAAAATAGTTAGCTATAAGAGAGTCAAGCTGTGTTGGAACGGCGATGTTGGAGGAGACGGTGGTTGTGTTGTTGTTGTTGTTGTTGTTGTTGAATAAAGCAGAGATTGATTGATCGGCGCGTGAGTCGTACTCTTCTTGATCTCCCCCACCAGCACCGCCGCTTGATGATTGCATGCTACTACTGTTGCCGGAATCCATAGCAGAGATAGAGAGAGGAAGATAGGTGATGGTTGTGACTTGAGAGAGAGAGAGAGAGAAGAATGGGTATGAAGGAAGGAGGTTATGATGATTTTTTGGGTTGTAGAGAAACTCAAAAGAGGAGGAGAGTGTGAAAGGAATTGATGGTTGTGTGGGAGAGAAAAGCCAATAAAAAGTGGACAGCTTTTTTTATTATAAAATTCAAAATCTTTTTTATATAACTCTAAAACTTTTTTTCACTATTTTACCTTTTGTTCCCACTTTTTTTCTTTACTTGAAACTTGAAACTTTGAAACATGCAACTAGGGTTAATTACATTTTCGTGTATAAAAATTTCAAGCGAGAGAGAGGGGGTGATAGAATAAAGATTTTGATTGTTCACAAGATTCTATAGTTTTTAATTTCGTAGTTGACATTAGGGTAATTTCTAAAATCTATAACAAAAAAAAATTTACTATAGTTTACTACATCACATAATTACTATTGCATTACCTATTTTTTTCATAGATGGGTCGTTCAAATGGCAATCGTGTTAATGTTTACATATATATAATGTTCTTAAAAGAATAAGTGATTCGCCTTGAGACTACAGTATAGCATCGACAAATTTTGTTATATATTCCTTCTGTTTTTGATAAATTGATGTTTTAGAGAATGTTTTAGAGAAAGTTTTTTGTCTCTAAAAGATTAATATTTTAAATATTTTTAATACTAAAAAGTGTAAATATAGAAAAGTAGAGAAAATGTCAGAAAAATAAATCATGGCATATGCATGAGATGACCAAAAATAAAAAGTAAAAATCATAAAAATAAAAGAAAAATTAATTATATACATCATTATTTTAATATGTGTGAAAAATTCTAAACATCAAAATATTAGAGACACAGAAAGTATTAAACTTATATAATCAATTTCATTATCATTAGTATCTTTTAATGAGTGCTTCGAAATGTTGTTTCATCTGTGAGTGAATGGAATAAAAGGAATTGTAGACAGGATAAAAAAATATTAACTAATAGGGAAAATATTTATATTATTTAATTATTGGAGCGTCTGATTAATTTAAATATTTAATCGGGTTTTACAAATTAGAACGTTACACAAAATATATTTAATTTTCTATACACAAACAATGGTAATAGTTGAAAGATAGAAAACTCATTTCTTTTTTTCGTTTTCTGTAACAACTCTGTTCTTTTCTTCTCATACTTTTTCTTTTTGTGTTTTTAATTTTCAATTATTTTTTAAAAATATGTTTAGATGTAAGAGAATTATTTGTACCTGTGTGTTCCTAAAGTAGAATTTTAATGAGAGGCTAATATTAAACTGTCGACGTAGATGCGTAAATTACATGTGAAATAGCAACATTTTGGTATTGTTTTAAACAGAGACAAGTAACAGAAGTTGTCAAATAGAGCACAGCCTTTGACCGAGTCAATAATCTGTGTGTTGCCCTTCTGATTTTAATTGTAAATTTTTTAATTATAGTTATTTTTTACTGTATAACTAGGTACTATCTAGCCAAAAATCATGGACTGAATTTTTTTTTATGAAAATTTATAATAATTTATTTTGTTATTATGTTATTTATAATGGTTTGTGATTAAAAATTTGTTGATTATATGATAATTTTTGCATTTTAAAAATATTTATTGAAAACATGTTAATAAAAAATAATAAAATTATTTAAACTTTTGTGAAACATTTTCTATAGTAGTGAAGTAAATAAAAAGATATAATAAACATGTAAAAAGAATCTTATCTATTAGTTTTTTTAAGTTACTTTTTTACAATTTATTTTATTTGATATTTCCACTATTTTCGTTTTTTAATTAAAAATTTATATTTAATTAATTATTTAATCTTAATTAAGTTTTTCAAATAGTAATTGAATGTAATTTTTTACACAATTTAAAATTAGTTTTATATTTGTACTTTCCAATTAATATAGTTGGATATATAATTGTTTCTTTCTCTTGTTTCAAGTTTCAACAAACGCAACAAAACAAATAAAAGTCTGGATATCCATTCTTATTCTGTAATGTCTGAATAAAAAATATAAAGTTGCTGTTGGTGAGATATTCAGTAGATTAGTAGTACCCCTGTTGAAAATTAGTCGGTTTTTATGTTTGGCAAAAAGGTTCGTTTAAATATAATTTTCAAAATTAATTGATAATAATCATTATCAATTAAATCGTAATTTCAATTTTGTTTTGGAATGGTAGGTCCTCTATATTATTATTGTATGCGACATATGCTAAACAAGATAGATAATTTGGGGATAATTCAACCGCACACCTACGAACTACAGTCAAAGGTGCAAATCCAGCAAACTTTTTCCCTTACAAACAAAAAAAAAATTCAAAGAAGCCTTTTTCTCTGTACTTTTAGTTTCTAAAAATATTAACCAGTTTTGTTTTGTGTTTTTTGTTTGTATGCATCCGATCAATCCTTTTATAATTCAAATAAAGTGTACAGTATTGTGTTAACGTTATTTTCTTCTATTTTTCAATGCTGTAATTTTTTCGAGAAACAGCAGATTTCAAAAATAAAAAAATCTTCTTTTACCAAGGATTTAGTTTATTTATTGTGTTAATTTATAGATAAATTAGAGGTGACTATGTACTTGTTGAGGTCATTGTCGTACTATTTCATAGCTGTTGTCTACTTGCCTATATTTGCCTTTTTAAAGACCATATCTTCGAGTGAAATCCCTAGATCTAACATCTTCACGTACCTTTAATTTGTTTGAAAAAAACTTTATTTATTAGTGCATAACTTTTTTAAACAAGATTTTTTTATAATCAAACTATATACTATTATCGACGTTCTAACGAATTTCTATATTGAATGATTTTTTTTTGGTTAAACTTAAACACATTATTGATGAATATTTGTTGTCAACAGACAAAACATGTTGTCTTGAGTAATCACTTTGTAGATTTATTATTCCGGTGCTAACGTTACTTTAAACGTGTTTACAATTTGTAGTTGGGAGTATAAAATACCATATAGAAGTTTTATAGTATAATTTACGAATTACGATAATTATAACATCCCAACTACAAATTGTAGTAGTAGTCCGATGGTTTGGTTGAGACTCGAGGCTGACCATGTAGATTGACTGAAACATATCGGGGTTTTCACTTTTCAGTACCTAGTTACGTTATAGAACGAGCTTCGATATGGAATAATATAATTCTATCAAAAGTTAAATTATTATGAGATTAGAGGCAACATCACACACACCACATATATACAGTTTTAACATAAAATGTTAGGTTACATCTGAATCAGACCATAAACTTTACTTTTGTGGCGATAGAGCTATCAAATCACTCACCTAATTGTATCCCGTTTATTGGATTGCTTTAACTAATTAAACTAGTTAACCCATGCTAACAATTCAATTTTTTTAATACAAATATATTTTTGGGTGGTCTAAACTGCTGATGGATTTGACCGTCCTGACTGCAGTTACCCGACGAGACAGCAACATAGGATCTGAATGGTAACTGCAGTCGGAACGGTCAAATCCATCAGCAGTTTAGACCGCCCAAAAATAGAGTGGTTAGCAGACTGTTGCGGACAAATTCTATTTGTACACAAAAATGGTCCGCAGTTGGTCCGCATCAGTTTTCTTTCTATAATCCTTAGACCGCACTGCTGCAAACTGTATTTGATGAATGATAAATAAAAAGCGGTCTAATCCGTTGATGGATTTGTCCGCCCTAACTGCTATAACCATTTACACCCATAATTTACATATACATACAGAAACGGTGGCTGTAGGGACAGTTTTCGTAAAGATTTCGTGACATGTCAAAAGAGATATTAGATTTGATTAGACCCTTCCCTCCATAATATCGCAATTTAAATACACTTAACATAATCCATGACACTGTTACAGGTTATCTTTTTATGGTCCCCTAAAAATTATTTATTAATACAAAGATAGTTGATATTGACCGGTACTAACACATGTCTAAACTTTATTTATCTCAAGCTTTGACCCAGGATTAAACATAAATGTATTATTGAGATATAATTAATCTTTATAGTTTTGGTGTTTTGTTGCCCAAATGGTTTCGTGATAACCATTCTTTTGTATAACCAGGTTTCCTCAACTGGGTTTGACTAATGTAGGAGTAGGCTAATTGTGAGTGGCTTCAGTTTTTTTTTAATTGGAAAAGCTTAGTTGTAAGCCCATGTAACAAGGATATCCGATCATCAAGATTCAAAATCTTTAATATAAATCAATTTACCACAAAAAAAAAAAAAAACTTTCACCTTGCAGTGATGGTTGATGTGTTATGAGCTTCTCATAAAATTTGAACCGTAACTTTTTATATAATTATCGAAAAAAAATCTTGACCAAAGCCTTGTTGATTCCATATTGAATTCACCCAGGCAAAATCTATATAATTGTTGTTTTTATAGCGAAAATTGTCCACTACTACAAGTCTACAAAGACTACAATACATGAAAAGTACAATGGCTATATAAGTATATGTTTTTTTTTCCTTTGAAGAGAATGTATAAGCTGTTACCCACAGTTAAGCAAAATATAATTGCAAAAAAAAAAAATACTATATTCCTTCCACTTATAAGAATATATTTGTTTTGTCCGTTAGGTTTTGTTGGTTTCCTCACTGGTTTTTTATTCTTTGACATCCAATCAATCGCTTGGAATGCACACTTGATATCATAATATCTAAATTTACAGAATATTAAGTACGTTTAAGATCATACAATATCTATTTTTATAACTTTATCTTCCCTGATATGTTTTTTTTTTTTGGCGAGTTGCGAGTACTACTAGCTAGCTAGCTAAATGAGACAAAGGTGTTTGAGTATTGGACAACAACAAAAAAAAAAAAAAAAAAAAAAAAAAAAAAAAAACTGGCAACCTGTTGCTTTATTCACCTTTATTTTATTTAAGTGTTTGGAGACGACGCGATAATTAATTTGTAATAAAAAAATTAGTATAACTTTTCGTGAGAACATCAGTGTTATAGTACGTTACTATTAATGATATAGCTAATATAATTACGAATCACGTGAGACCAATTGAAGAAATTATATTCATATCAGCTAAATTATCTATAGCATCAAATGACTACATATGCTGTAGTATATAAACAAGATTCTGCTATATAATTACCAATAGTTTAACTATAATATAATAATAACACCAATTGTATCGATATACATTCATTATGTACGATGAAATATCAAACAAGCAGAAGAGCAGATTCAAAACAGAAGTGAGTATCTCTTCAATGAAGAAAGGATTGGTCAAAGGTGGTAGTCCTGCTCCAGACAAAGAGGACATGCCACGTATCATCTCTCTTTCAAGATTATTTGGATCTTTGACTTTCTCTGTTGCAATATACTCTATTTGTCTGGTTATTGTTGGTTATAATAAGCTCGCGATCCAATGCAAATTGACAATGCTCCTTGTTTTCAAACAAAACGCAGTATTTGTCAAAATCCTCAAGTAACGGGGTTTCTAAATTAAAGAGGACATATCTTAACCCGACCGATACGAGACCCGGTCCTCAAGCCTGAATCAAGATAATTACTGGGCTTAATGGCCCTTAATGGGCTTAGTTTGTACTCGAACACGTTGTCGCACACGTGCCATTGAATCACATCCTCTAGGCTGTCCACGTGTCGATATCGTCATGCATCGTGTCCCTGTTTTCCTTGCTCACAAAAGATTTTGATGGAAACGAATTCGTGCGATTCAACAGCTTTTGATCAAAAGCAAACAGAAAATGTCGACTGTGTTGCGGGTGCTGCGACAGAGGATCTGCAGTCCAACAGCGGAGAATGTACGTTTGAGCAGTAGCTTAAGCGGCGGTGGAGATTTTCCGATCTTAAAAGGCCATAAAGCGGCTCAAGATTTATCCAAAGATACTCTAAAATCCCATGACATAACAAAAGACAAAGAAGGTATGACCGTATGACTAAAACTATATATAATAGTCAATTATTTCTATTATTTGTTCAAAACTCAGTGATTTTTATCTTCGATTTTTTTATCTAACAGGCCAACACAAAGAAGTTAAAAAGGAGTTCAAGATTTACAGATGGAATCCTGACAAGCCTAACTCAAACCATTCCTTCAATCTTTCTTCGTTGATCTTTCCACTTGTGGTCCCATGGTAATTAACTCAAAATTGTTGATCAATTTCCGTAGGATTAGTATTCATTTTGATATGTGTTATGCACTTGCTATAGGTTTTGGACGTGTTGCAGAAGATAAAAGCAGAGGAAGATGCGAGTTTGAGTTACAGAAGGTCATGCAGAGAAGGGATATGTGGATCTTGCTCGATGAATATTGATGGTACTAACACTGTCGCATGTCTTAAACCCATAAACCCCAACACGTCAAAGCCCACCATAATTACTCCATTGCCTCACATGTATGTCATCAAAGACCTAGTCGTCGACCTCACTAGTTTTTACCAACAATACAAGTAAGTGAAGCTACTTTCTAGAATCTTTAATCGATCTTGGTCTTTGGATTTGTTGTCGCAAATTTGTGGAAAATGTGAGACAAATTAAAAACATATCCTTTTCATAAACATAATAATGCATTTTGGGACTATACTGTGTTGTGTCTTGGAAATTATAGATCAATGGAGCCGTGGTTAAAGACGAGGAAGCCGCCAAAAGACGGACGCGAACACCGGCAGTCACCAAATGACCGGAAGAAACTAGATGGGCTATACGAATGCATATTGTGCGCGTGTTGTACCACATCATGTCCTTCTTACTGGTGGAACCCCGAGGAGTTTCCAGGACCCGCGGCATTACTACAAGCGTACCGTTGGATCAGCGACAGGTATTAAACTAGAAGTCAAACGGTCTAAATTAAATTCAGGTCCATGGACTTCATTTTCGTTCTTCTATGTTTAACACAGCCGCGATGAGTTTACACAAGAGAGGCTTCAGGCGATAACAGAGAATGAAACCAAAGTATATAGATGCAGAGCAATCAAGAACTGTACGGCACTTGTCCTAAAGGACTTAACCCAGCTGGTGCCATTCTTAAAATGAAGTCTAGGCATTTGTTCGGTATTCCTGTCGATAGAACCGAGAGTGTCTAGCCTGAACAAGACGCGGTCCGGACTGGTCATTCTATATGTTAATGCTTTCTCTCTTGATAGGCAATGCAATAAGAATTTAATGTTCAATACGTGTCTCTCTATTCCTTTTATTGTCTTAGATATAACTTTTTAGAAAAGATCATCAAACACGTTTTGGTACATAAAAGGAAAAGACGTGCTCGCCATAAAATCATATAAATCTAGATATAGAATCAATTGGAGAAAAACACGGATTAATTTACGGACAAATCTCCCACTCTCTTTCTAAATATTCCCTCGCTCTCTTACACGACCCAGTCAGCAGGCAACAACCATAGTTTTTTTTTTCTTTTTTTCAAAAAAAAGAAAAGAAAAGAACAAAACAAAAAGAGTAGGAGTTGACAAAGAAAACATTGAAAAACAGAATAAGAGTTGTGGTGAATTTAACCAATAATGAATTGTCATCAATTTCTCAAACTCACTACCAACTCATTTGACATCGAATAACAAAAAATGCATAAAAACATATAGTAATCCAGTCGTTTCTTTTCCTTTCTTTTTTCACCAAATTATTTTTGTTATTTTCCCTTTCCATAGGTAAAACCAAAAATCATGATGACACTTAATATAAAATTAATGACACCAATACAAAACACGAAACGGAAGAATCTTCGTTCCTCTTTACCGTCCGGCCGAGAAAAGCCTAATCACATCTTTCTCCTCTATTCCTCTTTTTAAAACATGAGATCTCTCCCTTCTCATCGCCATTAATTTCTGTGTTTCAAATCTCACCATCGTCTTCTTCTTCTTCTTCTTCTTCTTCTTTTATTTCTGAATCTTGATTGATTTGTTCTTTTGGGAGGGATAGGGTTTTCCAATTCCAAGGCCGGTTCTTGAGATGGAGGAGAACACGGTGGCCGCGGCGGCGGAGAGAAGATCAGGTTGTGGTTTATTGACTGTAATGTTTGGTAGACGTGGCTTGTGGTCCAAGAAATCTACCGCAGCCGATAACGGTAGCCAGAAAAGCACATCTACGGCTGCAACCGCCACAAGCAACATTCAATTCACTAAATCTCCAGGAACCGAGTTAAAGAAGCCTCGCGATGATCAGAAGAAGGTTTTGGCCGAGCCAGTCCAGAATAAAAAGATCCAGAACCAGAGATCCGTAGTTCCATCAAAACCCTCGTCAAATCAATACCCTAATAACCATCAATTAGGGAGCTACGAGAGTCATCAACAACAACAACAAAGGAGTAGTTATAACAACAATAGTAATAGCGTTGATCCATACCGAGGAGGAGGACAGAGGAAAGTGCCGAGAGAAGCCATTGGTTTATCGGGTGAGCTTGAAAGCATGATCACCGATCATCAGAAAGCAAGAGGAGCCAATGGATTGGTTCGTGCATCTTCTAGTAATGTAATGTTATATGGAAACCTTGGCAATTTAAATCAGACAGGACCAGTTAAGGCGGGTGTAAATTACGGTAATAACAATGGATATGGCGTAAAGAGGACTACGATGGCCGCCGCAACAAAAAGTCAAGATCAATCAGGATCTTTGTGTAGAGCAATCTCAACAAGGATGGATCCAGAAACGTTGAAGATCATGGGGAATGAAGATTACAAGAATGGGAATTTCGCAGAGGCGTTAGCATTGTATGATGCAGCCATTGCGATTGATCCCAACAAAGCTGCTTATCGTAGCAACAAGAGTGCAGCTTTGACAGCCCTCGGGAGAATTCTTGATGCGGTTTTCGAATGCAGAGAAGCAATCAGAATTGAACCTCATTACCATAGAGCACATCATCGATTGGGTAACTTGTACCTCAGGTAATCGAAAAACCCTCATAAATCATAACTCTTTGTTATATATAAACATTGTAAAAAGATCATACAAATTCCTATAGGCTAGGAGAGGTGGAGAAATCAATATATCATTTTAAGCATTCGGGTCCAGAGGCTGATAGTGAAGACATTGCAAAAGCGAAAACTGTACAAACAAAACTCAACAAGTGCACAGAAGCTAAGAGATTACGAGATTGGAATGGTTTGATTACGGAGACAACAAACACAATCTCTGCAGGAGCTGATGCAGCCCCACAAGTATATTCATTGCTAGCAGAAGCCTTGTTGAAGACGCATAGACATCAAGAAGCTGATGAAGCTTTGTCTAGATGTCCTGTTTTCGATGTGGATACCAGTACTAGGTACTATGGACCCGTTGGTTATGCTGGTTTCTTGGTCGTCCGTGCTCAGGTTCACTTAGCCTCTGGCAGGTTTGTTTTGTTTTCTTCTTCTTTACAGTTCTTGGTTTATTATAGTAACCGGTCTTAAATTTGACAATTCCGGTCCTGTCTCACATTTGAAGTGTCGGTTTACTGTTACAAGTTTTGGTTTTCTTGTAGTAACCAGATAAAATCTATATACTGTTTATTTAGAAATCCCGGTTACTATTGGTTTTATTGTAGGATCCCGGTACAGAGTTATGTACGGGTCTTCAATTTGAAAATCCCGGTTTAATGTTTGGTTTTGTAATCAGATTCGACGAGGCGGTGGAGGCGATCCAACGCGCCGGCAAGCTAGACGGGAACAACCGAGAGGTGATCATGGTATCACGGAGGGCACAGGCGGTGGCGGAAGCTAGGTTCAGAGGAAACGAGCTGTTTAAAGCCGGGCGGTTCCAGGAGGCTTGCGCCGCTTACGGCGAAGGATTAGACAACGATCCGCGAAACTCCGTGTTGCTATGTAACCGCGCGGCTTGCCGAACAAAATTGGGTCAATTCGATAAAGCTGTCGAGGACTGCACGGCGGCGCTCTCCGTACGTCCGGGATACGGCAAGGCACGACTCAGAAGAGCCGATTGTAACTCCAAGGTAACAATTAAAAAACTAGTGGGGTCAATTTGAAAGGAATAAGAAAATATGAGACTTTGATGTAATATTAAATAATTGCGGGTGCAGATCGGAAAGTGGGAATTGGCGGTGGGAGATTATGAGATATTGAGGAAAGAGACGCCGGAAGATGAGCAAGTTACAAGAGGATTATCAGAAGCTCAACAACAACTCATGAAACGCCGTGGACAAGACTCTTGAGAATTTTCCGGTGATTTAAAGATCAATCACCGTGAGGGATAATATCTATGCAGGACTGAGAAAAAAAAAATGGCCGGAATATTCTATGTTCGATTTTACTCTTTTGGGACGGCGAGCGACAACTAAATGACAAAATTGTGTGGATTCTATAATTTTTATATTTTTGGGTTTGGATCGATTCAATTGTTTGTATAGGAATGAGATTGTGGGAATACTGTATTTAGCTTTACAAAATTCAAATATTTGTCTATGGTAACAAAAACGAAAAAATAATATGCCAAAGTTTTCCAATGCCTAAGACTAGGCAAGTCACAAGTGGTTACAGCCACCTATGCCGGTCTTTGCACCGGAGAGTTCGACTCCTAAAACTTGGCTTTACTGTGGATCGGACGTCGACCAATGTACCCCGTACAAAAAAAGAATATCAATATATGTGTGACTTGCTCTCCATGTTCGTCTCCTATAATATACATTGATCACTAAAATGTCAAGCATTATTCTAATACAACACATTTGTTTTTCATTTTCTTTATTTGAGGAAAAAAAAAAAACCGACAAATTCTCAATCACACACGGAAACATCACATTTTGACCCCAAAAGTTATAAATAAAATAATCTCGCATTACATCAACGTGGGGATAGCAACTCGCTGATTCTTGACAAAGTCCGAACAATGATTTCTAATCGCCGACAGCTCATACGGCGAAGCATCACGAGCCAGCCATTGTTCCACTTTAAACTTCTCCTGAGAACAACTTTTCTTCCGACGGCTCTCACTCATCGTCACTTCCACGTAATTGCAATACCAACCGTGATGATCACCAGAGCCATCGGATGTCAGGTTCATCGCGCAGACCGGACCTGAGAGACAAGAACCTAAACCGCTGAAAATGTCGAGATTGCCCCTCTCGAAATAGTCGTGAAATGGACCCATTAAACCTCCCCATGACACCAGATCGGAGATAACCGCGTTTTGACCGTAACTGTCGTAAACACGGAGGCTCATGACCGAGTCTGTACCGGCTTTCCATGCCGTACCGGTTCTTATGTAAACCGTGAACACGCACATGTCCTCATCATTGTCCAACTAATTATATAACACATAAATATCATTAAAATCTACACGATTTTGATAATTATAAGATTTGTGTGCGTATTTGCATTTTGCAAGAAAGTGACTTACGGCTATTGCGACGGCGGTGAGAAGGAGGAAACTGAGGAGGACGGTGGAGCTGCCGCGTGACATCGTCTTCTTTTATAACTCTTTTTGGTTCGTGAACTAAACTGTATGAAAATCGAGGAATGTTGTAAACTTTGAAATTTATTATAAATCCTTTACTTGTTCGCTTAAGCAAAGACTAATAATTTATGATTATAAAATTTATTTATTTTCTGTGGCTTGAGAGATTACAATAATACAGTTATTAATAGTTTATGTGAAATTGTGGATATTCCGGTGGTGTAGCTCTAGACAGTTGGAACTAATGACTTGTTTGAATTTTTCCAACAGATGTGTGTGTTTTTTTTTGTCACATCCCAATTTCCTAAATGATATTGGGCTTTTTATATACCCCAGATCAAAGTTTGGGTTTTGTTTTTGTCTTTTGGCAAATGTAGACTATGTAGTGTCTTATTTAATTAGTCCATGTTTGAAGGGAATAGTTATAAACAAACATAGCATATGTCATTTTTTTGTCAAAGCATATGCTCCTTATGATTTGCACTTACAATATGCTCATTATGATTTGCACTTACAATATGCTCTTACTTAAGATATTAATTGTTTGTCAACAAAAAACATTAGTTTATTCACCAAACGAGTTTCTTATTTCGAAACTCCGAGCATAAAATTTTCAATATGGACTCGTTATCATAGATATTCATATTCCAACTGAAACCAAGTTGGGGTGTGCAACTGTGCATCCACCAAATTACACGGCCCATATTAAATTGTCCCAAAGCACATATCACATTTGATTATATATATTCGAATGCCTTTTTAAATGTTTTTCTTTGTTAAAAAAAAGAAGAAGAAAAAACTTTGAAGAGGTGATTTGTGAACCGTTGAGGATTCCATCAAATCAGAATCTGATATCGTTTTAAAGACACCCACTTGTAAGTTGTAATGCATATGCAACGACCTTTGAATATTTATAATGTTCTACTTCTACCCTTAATTAAGATAAACAAATCTTCTCGGGTTTTCAATTTACTTTCATGATTTTCTTGGAATATTCTGATGGCTTAAAGAAAATTAGATGCTAGCTTTTTCAAATACTTTTGCAGACCATGCGGATTTGGGCGTGGTAATGCTAGATTGTCTCTCCAATTTCATATATATCACGCCGTCTTCAGATTCTTAAAGGTAGGATGGTTATATTTGTATTCTTATACTATTAGTTAAAGGCACTACCTACTTACATTAATTATATATCCAACTTCATTATTTTCCATCTACTATGGTTAAAAAATGTTACTTCTGAGATAAGGTTCTTTGAAGATATGGAGCTTTAGACTTATTAGAAACTAGAGTCTAGAGATGCCTCATCAGTCATCACAAGATAAGTCGATAACAAAAAGCATATACGATAAGTCGATAATTTTCCTTTTCGGTGTATAGGGATAAAATGAAAAAGACAAACTATAATAACAACAACAAAATAGTAGTAAGTAGTAACATTGTGGAAGGCGCATTTGCCAGTTTAGTTTTTAAAATTTATTATAGGATAAGCCACAATATAAAGTATTTGATTAATAATGCGGAATGTATCGATGTTTTATCATTGCATTAGATTGTTATCATCACTAATTATTATAAGTAATCGATCAACTTTTTTTGTTTTTTTTTTCTCATACCCAAAGGGATAAGGGGTAATTACTCTATGGTTATTAATGATTATAATTTTTTTACAAGGGTTTTATAGATTTTGGGTTCTGATTTTTAAAAATTTTTTTTCCCTTTTGTTATAGTAAATTAAATTTCATATATTATAGATTGGGATTATCAGAAGCTGAACTACCATTTCTTGCTTGTGGATATAGAGAAAATTATAAAAAAGAAACCAGTGGTAGCTAGAGAGGACTTCTTAGTTTGGAAGTTTAATAAGAGTGGTGATTTTCGGTTAAATCAGCATATTGGTTGGCAGAGCAAATCAATAATCATATATTGATTTAAGAAGCGAATATGCAACCATCAATCAACCAACTCAAATCGCAGGTATGGAAACTACAAACCGATCCAAAACTAAAAGTCTTCCTGTGGAAAGTATTAAGTGGAGCTCTTCCAGTGTTATCTAAGCTAAATCGTAGAGGAATGAGACTTGATGAGAAATGTCAAGTTTGTGGGCATGAAGGAGAATCGGTAAACCATGTTTTATTTGAGTGTATTGGTGCCACACAAATATGGGCGTTATCAGACTATCCTTCTCCGGAGAATGGTTTTAATAAAGGTTCGGTTTACTCAAATATGCATCATCTCCTAGTCAACAGAGGAAATATTCAGTGGTCGGCTCAGTTGAGAAAGAGCTTTCTTTGGATTATTTGGAGGATTTGGAAAAATAGGAACATATTTTTCTTTGAAGGCAAGGTTTTCACTCCTCTCAAATCAGTGGAAAAGATTAGAGTAGAAGAATGGTTCACTGTCCAAAGGTTGGATATCAATGGAGAAGAGAGAATTGAGGTAGACTCAAATACAAGGGGAGATAGGGAGCCAAGGTGCAATGCAGGGGAGAGAGGTAGAGTCAGTGATAAAGGTTGGGAGTCGCCTCCTATTTCATGGGTGAAATGCAATATTGGGATTTTTTTTGTCGCGGAGGAATCATCTGGCAGGTGGTTCCTGGGTTTTAAGAGATGAGAAAGGCGATGTTATTTTTCGTAGCCGTCAGGCTTTCTGCAATACGATAAGCAAAGATCAGGCCAGTTACTTAGTAACAATCTGGGCAATCGAAAGTTTAATCAGTCTCAGATGGGCTAATGTCTTTTTTGCTCTGGAGGACACTACTATCGTTAAGTGTGTACATAGACCGAAAGCCTGGCCATCCTTCCTTTATGAATCAGGTGAAATTCGAAGGTTGTTGGCATTTTTTGTGCAATGGGGTTTGGAATCAGAATGAGCGAAAACTAATAAAGGAGCTCGTCTCATCGTTTGCAGTGTCACAAGTGACTGTAGGCTTCAATCTTATGTAGCTGTTGGATTTCCTAATTGGCTGCATCATGTTTTTGAAGATGAGAGAGTTGCATCCTCTGTCTAGTTTCTTTTAGAAGGAATTTTTTGGTATAGTAAATAAAAGCTAACTTGACAAACCATGTTCAGATAAATGGTGTAGTTTAATCTAGTTTATCAGTTGGTTTCTAGGGGGAAGGTTTCTTGTTAAGGAGATTTCAATACTTTGTATGCAATCATTTAATGTTTCATACCATATATATAATATAATTCAGCTCACCAAAAAAAAAAGATATTTACTCAAAAGCAAAGTTATATATAAAGCAAATGATACGAAGCAAGGAAAAGAGCAACTCATCATATAATGACAAAAGAACCATACCTTTTCTTTTCAATATTCTTTTTTTTTCATTCTCTCTCTCTTTTAGCAGTGTATGTGTGGACCGACAATAAGTGGCAATTCATTTTCCATCTTCTCTTTCTCTTGCAAGTTTCTTTTAAAAAATATGATAGAATTAACTAGAGGGAAAATAACATCTTAAAAAGTCATTAGTTAAATATATACATTGTGTATTAAGATTAGGTATTACTGCTTCATTAATATGATGATTGTATGCTTAAAGTTCGTTTGTCTTCTTGTTCAATCCACTAACGAAAAAAAAAAACAGTCTGTTTTGATTAAACTTGAAACTTTAAATTTTGTATTTAAAAAAAACTAATCTAAAATAATGATTATGGGCCAGTGGGCCAGGAAGGAAGTGAGTCAGAAAGCGTAGGAAAGCCGTGGGGAAGTGGGCCCATATCCACGACCGAAAGTAACTGTATTTTTTCTAAGGCAGCGATACCGTTAGGCTTTGGCAGTTGTTTCCGTTTACCTGTCTTTGTTCTTTTTTTCTTTTCTCTTCTCTACTTCTTAATTCATAAATATTCAGATTAAACTGATTAATACACACCGAAAGTTATTTCTAAGTTCAAAGAGATATAAATGTAACATTGAGAATTATTTATAAATATATTTGTATACGGACTTTTCTATCAAGTTTGATTCCAAATAGGTATTGTTTCACATAATAGAGTTCTTCGCTATAGATGGAATACAATTCTTTATATCATGTCATGTGGTATATTTTTTTCCTATTCCACGTGATATGGAACTGTTATGGTCCACGAATATTTATTTCTTAAAACTGTTGGTAAAGAATATATTTGTACGTATTCTTTTTTTCTTGAATATATATTTTCTGCTATGATTTTCGATGTTCTTTTATATTATTTGTGTGCATGTTTTTTTTCAATAATTATAAAAATTTTCGAGTCTGATGAAAGATTTTTAGTTGTTGTTCCAGCAGATTTCGAGTTAAAAGAAGGTGATACTACTACGCTAATAATATTATCATTTATAAAACTGATGAAATCACTATCAGATTTTGTTTTTCTCTAATAGAATTTCATAGTTCCCTATAAAATAAGTTTACAATACAAGGGAAACAAAGGATCGAAACGTGTTAGCTCCATAATGCTTCGACAGAAAAAAAGAAAAGATAGGAAAGTGATAAGAAACACACACTAAACCAACGACGTCGAATAAGCTTCTTTACATGTAATCACACTCTCATATCTCACTTCATCACAACTCTTTACAGCGCATTCCTTTTACTTTCTTATAATTCCCCCCAAAAATCACATCAACTACAATTCTTTCTCCAAAAAAAACAAAAAAAAGTCCACATCAACTTTTCTCTCTTTTAATTACATAGAAAAGGAAATAGCAATAACTTGGCCAATATGCCAAAAACCTCATGTCAATTTTAGACACGTTGAATGTCCCCAACTGATTTTGACCTTCTATTATTGCCACTAATTGTAAGCTTCTCATTTCAACATGTATACATGTTTGATACTCGAAAAATCCTAAACTAAATTCATTTGAATTCCGGCAATTATTGTAATGTAAAGTGTTGGCAGTTGCAATTTGCAATCATGATCAAAGACAATAAGATGATATTTTCAAATTTTGAACTTTCACTTATTCATGAAAATTTGAAGCATTGGACGATTATCCTCTTTATATATAACACACACACACACAACAAAAAAAAAGTTGGGCACTTATCGTAGCAATATGCATACCATAATCATTAGGGATTTATGGTATACGTCTGGTTTTTGTAATGATACAAGTGACAAGCAACTGAATACATGTAATTCAGAATGTACTTCAAATTATTTTTTGATTATAGAAGACAATATTGGGCTAACATAATATTTAGTTCCGTGACCGTGGTGATATGGACTCAAAACAGTAATTTATTTTGACTTTACAATAAAAGAACACTAGTATTAAAATTTAACTAAAAACCATCTTGATTAGGAAAAAATTATTTATTACTTTTAACTCGGGAAAACTATCAACAAAGTCTCTACTCTCTAACCTATTGATGGGATCAGTCGGGAGGAGGCGAACATGTGGACTTGGTGCGTGCACGTACGATGAATGCATGTCTTAGTATTACTTTTTTACTTAATTGCTATGTTTTTTTCTTACTTGTGTGAAGATAATAAAATAAAACTAAAGAATCTGCCGACCACTAGAGAGGGCTTTGTGTTTCAATAGGGACACGTACCAAAGTAGACCACACGTGTGGTGTCGGGTTTAGAAAGAAGGACAGATTCAGACGAGTCATATGGTTTGGGCAGCGAGGGACAAGCTCCTGACACGTTATGAACCTTTTTGAATCTTTTCGGACTCGGTCCGGTCCATGGCCGGCGATTTAGCCTGACAACTTCAATTGACTTCCACAACAACGTACGTAGTTATAATAATTGATACAATCGAATATAAAACTTGAAAACTATGTACAACCCCAATTTATGATGAGGTAGCTGTTTTCTGAAATAAACATTTTTCGTCATATAAGAAGAGAAAAAAAAATTGCTAAGAATAAATAAAATTTTCAAGGAAAAAAACATCATTTTGAGTGAAGCTCTATAAAGGTCAAGATAAATTTCATAAACTTCGGGGAAGTGCATGCACGTGTAGCTAACTAATTCACAATCTAACTTTTTGAGACATTAGTTATACGTTGAATCGTCGCCAAAAGAGATTATAGATGTTTAGAACAATATACTTAGAAGATGTTCAAAGGCGTTGATTCAGCCGGAAAACACGGGTCTGCTTTCCAGTTTATATAACTTAATAAATTGGGTACTAGTCAGAACAATATATTTTTTTTTAGTGAATCAGAAAAACCTAGACCTCCTTTACTTTATTAAAAAAAAGAAATTACAACTGGACATATCAAGGTTACGAGACCCCTCATATATCATCGTCTAACACAGAAATAACAAAACTAGAACAAGACTCAAATAATTCCAGACCAAGCGGTCTAGAGAAAACATATTGTGCCAAACCATCCGCGAGATGATTGGCCTCCCGATACACACGGGACACACGGACTAGCTAGTCCTTCGAGATATAACCATGGCACCAGCGTACCAGGAGGGACAATGGATGCATATCAGCAACTCTCTTGTCCAAGAAACCTGCAACAACCTCCGAATACACTTCGATCACCAGCCGAGGGATTTGCCTTGCCCACGCAAAGTAAAGCCCATAATAGACTCCCAAAGTTCAGCCAAATTCGCCGAACAACAGCCAATATTTATGGAGAAACCAAAAAGCCATCTCCCCTCCCTATCTCGTAACACTCCACCCGCTGTAGCAGGCCCCAGGTTTCCTTGAGACGCCCTATATGTATTGAACTTAACCCATCCCTCCTGTGGAGGTTCCTACACGATTTGTTTCACCACTCGGGAAGCATTTCCATGCCCTCCTCTCTCATCAGAAAGTGCTAAACAAACCTCTCTCGCCTTATCTTTGATGAACTGGACCCTGTCGCGACATTTACCAGATTCACCAAAGACGTTAATACATCGCCATTTTCATGCCCACCAAACTGCCATTGCAAATGTGATAGCCCAAGGAGTGCCTTCCGCTCCAGTACTAGAGCTCAAATTCTCAAAGATCCACTCAAGTAGCGTCTGGTGAAAGAACACTCCTCTCCTTCTGGCTGGGACCAGCCGAATCCAAATACCAGACATAGCTTGACAGTCATGTAGGACGTGAAGAATAGTTTCCTCTCCTCCCATACAAACCTGACAAATATTTGAATCACTCAAATGACGTCTCCAACGTTCCGCATTTGTCATAATTACTCCATGTGCGACCAACCAGAGAAAAACCCTCACCCTCTCCGGTACCGCTGCCTTCCAAATCCTCTGAAACCACGAAGTCATATTCGGCCGAGGTATGGACTCCTGAGTGAGAGAGTGGTGAGCGGACTTAACAGAGAACATTCCAGTTGGACTCTCTCGCCAGGTGATTCTATCCTTCGCACTAGTAAAAGTGTCAACCCCAACGGCTGCAAGCCACAACTGAGTTTGTTGTGGGAGCAATAAGGCTAGGCGTGTCCAATCCCAACCTACCCCATCAATCCAAAAATCCCTCACCCGCGACTCCAAGTCCAGTGTCGGGACATTCTGATTAACCTCATCAATCAAAGGACCCGTCCCCAACCAATGATCTCGCCAAAAAGATATGGATAGCCCATCTCCCAAAATCCAACTTAAACCTGGTAGAACCACTTCTCGAAGCCCCGAAGCTATACTCCTCCAAGTTTAAGACCAACTACTCTTCACCCCAATCCAATCACGGGAATTGCCACATCCCACCTTATATTTACTACACACCACTTTACTCCACAAACTATCATCCTTCTGCAAGATTCGCCAACCAATCTTAGAAATCATAGCCTTATTCATTGTTAGGGCTGAACGAAAGCCCAAACCTCCATCACTCTTTGGTAAACAGAGTTTCTTCCAAGATACTAGGTGTTGCTTCTTTTTCTCAGAGACCCCTCCCCAAATGAAAGTACGAGATACCTTATCCAGAGCAGGCAAAGTTGATTTAGGCATCATGATGGAGCTCATAGTGTGAACAGGAATAGAGGCTAAAACTGTTTTAGCCAAAGTGATTCGCCCCGCCAAGCTCAGAACACGCCCCTTCCAACCCGACAGTCGTGAAGAAACTCGTTCAACAACTCCAGTGAAGGTAGTCTTGTTAATCCGCTTATTTAAAACTGGCATGCCCAAGTATTTACCAAGGTCTCGCGTCGCCATTATCCCACTCTCTTGGCTGATCCGCATCTGTAGATCCCTGGTCACATTCTCTGAAAAGAAAACCTTGGACTTCTCAAGGCTCACCTTCTGTCCTGAGGCGATGCAAAACCTCTCCATGATGCCTCGAACCACCTTAATCTGTGCAACTGACGCTTCAGCGAACAAAATGAGATCGTCGGCAAAAAAAACATGTGACAACTTAGGGCCACCTCTTGATAGTGAAATTTATTTCCAGGCCTTAGCATCAATGGAATGCTCAATCAGGTGGCACAACCTCTCCAAACATAGAACAAATAAGTACGGTGACAGGGGATCTCCCTGCCTGAGGCCCCTCTCCGGCTGAAACGCTTCGGTTTTCTCTTCATTCCATAAAATATGCATTGAGGGACCTGAGACACACCTCATTATCCACTTGATCCAATTCTCCGGGAGACCTACCGCATACAACGTATCTTCCAAGAAGTCCCATCTGATACGATCGTAAGCTTTTTCCAAATCCAGCTTAAGAAGCATCCACCCTTTCACACCCTTTTTCCTCTACATCGAATGAACGGCCTTCTGGACAATTACGATGTTGTCTGTACTAAGACGTCCTGGTATGAAACTAGACTGTGTTGGTCCGATCAACATTGGCATCAGATGCTTCAACCGTAAAACCATGGTTTTTGTCACTGTCTTAAATAAAACATTGCATAAACTGATGGGACGGAACTGCGTAATCCTCTCTGGTTTGTTTACTTTAGTAATAAGAACAACCAAGGCGTCATTCATTTCCTCCGGTAATTCCCCCGTTGCAAAGAAGTCTAACACAAAGCGAATCACTGAATCGCCAACCACATCCCAATAATCATGATAAAACACCGGTTGGAACCCGTCTGGTCCTGGTGTTTTGTATTTACCAATGCTACGAATAGCTGCCTATACTTCAACACCAGTAAAAGGTTTCCCCAACAGTTGCAAGTCTGATTCCACCAAAGGAGCAAAACCCTCTTGCGGTAGCTTTTCCACCACATGATCCACATCATCCATTGAATATAATCTTTTGTAGTACCCTACGGCCAACTCCTCCAGCTCCTGCTGGTCCATGATCCAAGAGCCATCATCAGATTTCAACATTTCAATGCGGTTTTTTCTTCTTCTGATGATTGTGGAGGTGTGAAAGAACTTGGTATTCCTATCCCCCTGTGCAATCAACTTCTCACGAGATTTTTGGAACCAAATCATCTCCTCCTGTTCCAAGATCACATCAAGCTCATGACACAATTCCTCTTCTCGGGTCAATAAATCATCTGTCTGCTGCGAGTCCAACTGAACCTGCACTCTAGCAATCGCCTTCATTATCTTTTCTTTCTTCTTTTTGACATCCCCAAAAACATATTTGTTCCACTGTTTGAGCTTAACTCGAAGAGTAGAACGAGCCTCCGGGGTGGATAACTGATCATCCCAAGAAGAAAGTAACAACTCCTTAAAGCTACTATATTGTAGCCATGCTGCCTCGAAACGGAATGGTCGACGATGCGGATCCCCTCTTCCAGCAGGACACAACTGTAAGTATAAAGGGGCGTGGTCCGACGCGAGGAATAGGAGATATCTAACCGTGGCTTCTTGCCACTTTAACCGCGCATTCGCGCAACACAAGACCCTATCGAGCCGCTTAGCTACAAAGTTTCTTGCTTCCTTACCTCGCTTCCAAGTAAACTTTGCACCCGTAAACCCTATATCAATTAAGGATAAGTCATTAATCCACTCATCTAAAACTAAAGAATCCGGAGACACGCTACCATTTTCCCGTGTACGCTCGTCAGTCAACACAATATTTCTTAACAACAACAAAAGATAATAGTTTTATTTGCAGCTTTATTATTAAAAAAAACTTAATATAAGTGTAAAGTGTAATTTCATAACCAGAAATTGAAACAAAGGATCGAGAGAATCCGAATCTATAGCCCGTGAAGCCTCTTTCTTCGAACATTACATATTTGCTTGCGTCATCGTCAATTAGATATCTGCATTATATATCTTCATTCTTGAATGACAAGTAATTCAAAACATAAACAATAATATCCCTATTTTTCATATTACAAATTTGAACTATTTTAAGATTTGTAAGAAAAAAGAAAAAAGAAAATCTTTCTATGAATGTTAGCTTTTAAACCGAAAACCGGAATGATTTTTGTTTTACAAATATACTTGCATTGATCGCGTTCACATCAGGCTCGAGTTATTTTTTCAACATACATCGAATCGGAAAAAAAATTAGAGGCACATGGCGAAACGAATAAGATCCTAAGAAATCAAGAATACTTATTTATTAATCTTGTTAAGAGATGATTCCTTGAGAGACTGTCCAATGTGTCCATCTAGTATTCTTCATGGTTTGACTGTTCTTTTTTTCATAAGGCATAGTATAATTTACTTTACCAAAAAAAAAAAAAAAATTAGGTCTACATTGTATAAGCAAATATTACGGTCACAGATGAAATGATATTAAAAGTTCCGTTTATTCTGATTTTGGTGTATATTACGAATATATAGCTTATTGGAAAAAGAGTTCCCTTACGAATAGATTTTCAATCTGACAGAACAATCAGTTTTAATTCAAAAAAGGTTTGTTGGCTATGTTGAATTATGAATCCGCGTTTGGTAAGCATTTATTAGAAAACTTCGTTTTTTTCTTAATCCCGAAGATAAAAACTTAAAAAGAGGTGTTATAAAGAGCCATTACTCAATTTGAAACTAAATGGTTTTGATAAAAATGTTAGAAGCTAGTAGTATCTTTAAATGTTCTTAGTGTGTTGGACAGAAAGTCAAACGTTCCTTTCCCATCTCCAAGTATCTTATTCGGCATTATAGTCAAACAAATAATATAGTCTATTGGCTTCGTGTGATCGTGCCATTGACCAGCTAGTTTCAAACCATAAACGTGATCAAACAGAAGACTGAACTTTCCTTGAATAACACACAGATTCCTCGTAAAATATTGAATTCTTGACCTACCGACTCTCCCTCCTCCCCTATGTAAATTTACTGCCCATTTTTCTATTTTTAAACTTACATTTACGTTTCTAGAAATAAATAAAAAAACATTCGATTCATTCCAATGTCAAACCCATACTTCTTTTGACCGAGTACCAATTATTATTATTATTTTTAATCCAATAATAGGGATGCATTATGTAGTAACGAGTAAGAGCATATTCCCACGCGATCCACGGGTTCGAGTTGATTACATGCGTATTAGTAATACAGAGTCCACAGGTTTAGCAAACACACGTATATGATATAGTATAGATTTAGGATAACCCATTTATAAAAGACTAGTAGTATTGTTTTTTCGTTTTCAAGTTATACACTTACATATACAGAAATATCAAATAGTACTAGTACAGATTTACTATTTTCGTATGCAGAAAACCATATCTATATATAGTTGTGTTGACAACAAGAAAATATTAACATATATAGTGCATTTTTGTTGTTAGCATTAAATGGAATGAAATAAAAAAGTCATACTGTCAAACTAATTTGAATATGAATGGAGATAGTGGGGAATTTTGCAATTATATCACTAGTAATTGATATAATATGCGTTGCAGCCGCAGCTGGTTTTGAGGTTAGCACAAAAATGGGTGCTTTTGGTTTTCAAAGACAAGGGGCGTCTTCGAGTTACACTTTTTAATTATATAGTATTATACAAATAATTACTAAATTTCATAAAGCTTCTTTATAACATCTAATAAGCATTGTAGATGTGAATGCACACATTTGCATATTTTACACACCCAGAGAATGCTATGCGTTCTCCACTTTCGGACCTCGCAAACATGCATGCGATGACACATGTATACTTCATTAGAATGACACACACCGGTTCCGTTACAATGTGATATGTTATAACAAAACCCAAAACTTATCACTAACAAAGACAACATAATTTGATAAGTACCAAAACCGAATGGGGTCTGCGAGATAAATCCAATGAACAGATAACGGTCCAAAATCCACGTGCAAAAAAAAACAAGAAGCATTACAACTTACAATCAAATTCAAATTGTTCTGAGAGCAATGCTGAAATCCGGATAGACTACAACTTTCTCGAAGGGTCAATCTTATTAAAGCACGGGATTGCTCGTTTCTCGCATCTTTGTATAAATACGAGCCTTCTTAGACCATGATTAGCGGGCGTTACTTAAGCCGTTACTCAACTAAATTGTTTTATTTAAAATTAATAAAATAATATAAGGAGAAAAGAAAAACACAAAGAACCGTTCTCAAAATCCTCCTGGTAGAAACGATTCTTTACTTAATTCTACATATGTCACTTTTCTATTTGATTACACAATAAAATATATATTTTTTTTTTTGAGAAATGGGGGAAGTAACATGCGGTAATGATGCTCTTAATCCTGTAACCTTTTAAATAAATAATATATATTGATATTCCATGACGAAACACATTAAAAAAATATACTTTTTCTATTCCACAAACATTGATGTTCTATGATTTATTTTTGTCCCATAAAGATTCATGTTTTACTATTTTTAGTTAATTAATATTAAAATTTTGTAAATTTCAATAAGTGATCAATAAGAAAATTTGAAAATCTAAATAATTATTAGTTTATAAATATATAATATATTTTTAGTAAAAAATAATATTATTTTTAAACTTAACAATTATTATTTCTTAATTTACGTGAAATCCCTCAAACATCAATTTTTTAGGAACAGAGGGAGTATATTACAGTATTTATTTCTCAATTTAGGTTTAGTGTCTATTGAACGATTGGTTCGATAGCTCTAAAAACTTAGTATTTTGTATGCTCGAAATTTTCAATAACTACAATTATAATAAGGCTTTGTTGGTCTATCATCCAATGCGTGTTGTTTTTTTTTTTTTTTTAATTTTAAATGTTTGTATCTTTCTGAAAATTTTTCCATAAACTATTTTTCCTGTCAATTCGTGAACAAAAGTTAGGTATAAAAGAAAGTTCGAGAGAGATATTGGTTTATTACAATATGATGATTTTATGTTAATAAAATGTAATGTCATTTTTAAGTATCGTACGTGTAGCTGTATGCATCACAAGGGGTCGGGCCGGCGGGCTCATACAGTCATTTTAATTTGTTAATGAAATCGGTGAAGTCGTCTAGCTTAGATGGTGTGGTTATTGCCAAGGCAATTTATATGTTGTATATTCGGATTTCCAATAATGTATCATAAAAAGTAAATTAATAACTATAGTTTTATTGAAAAACGAAGCAATCTTTTTTTTTTGGGGAATAATTTAGAGTATGTGTTCCATTCCATCCATGTGTATAATAGTATATATAGATCGTGAAAGCTTTTGGTTTGTATATTATCGGTATAATTAAAATTGTCCCAATAAATAAATAAATATTACGGTTGATATCTATGTTGATGTGGACATTAGTTGGTTAGTGAAATAATAAAAACAACTCGATTACTTCAGTTTTATTTTTATATATCATATGATTCGACGTCGTGAGCTTATTAAAAACATACTATTATACGAATACGACCTAGACGAATAAGACATAGAGAGGGAGAGGTGAAGATGGGTGCTTCCTTTGCATTGGGGACACGTGGCATTGTAAAGGGACCATTAAGACAAAGAGAAGAGTCACACCACCTCCTCCTCCCTCAAAGGCTCAAAGCTGGGCCGGCTTTGTAGGTCCCCCACATAAGAACCTCGGTCCCATGGCTCCCACTTGTAACTCTGTGATGGCTTGTGCTTCTTCTATAAAACCCACCTCTTGGTCCTCGCATCTTTCCCACACTATCTCTTTCTCTCGTCTCTTCGAACACTTAAAGAAACACTTACCAGATTCCTAAAAAAAAGAACAACAGAGCAACTTCACTTCTTCTTCCTTCTCAACAACTCTCGTTTCTCTTTATCTTCAATCTCTGATTTTCTCAATTCAAGATTTCTCGATTTTTGTCGAGAAGAACACTCAATCTCACTTCACCTCCTCTGTTCTGGAAATCCCCTGTTTTAGTTTCCTCTGTTTCATAGTTTTTATAAAATGGTGAGCCAAAACGTCGTCGTATCAGACGCAAAGACGGGGATCATTACTGTCTCTACAGTGTCAAACTCATCGGTCTTTACTCCTTCCGCTCAAAAGCCACCGACTGCTCCTGGTTACATCTCAATCTCCAAGAAAAAACTGCTCAAAAACCTTGAGATCAATGGAGCTCAAAGTCAAAGACTTACCTCTTGGGTTGACTCCATGAGAGCTTCTTCTCCTACCCATCTCAAATCACTTCCTTCTCTCTCCGCACAAGAAGAACTCAATTCTTGGATCGTAAGCTCCACTTTTTTTTTTCCAGTACCAAAAAAAAAACTCTGTTTCTTGCATAAATTGCTAAAATAAGTGTTATTTGTATTAATTTGATTCCTACCAGAAACGACATCCATCAGCACTAGACATGTTCGAACGTATCATCGAAGCTGCAAGAGGGAAACAAATCGTCATGTTTCTTGATTATGACGGTACTCTTTCTCCAATCGTGGATGATCCAGACAGAGCTTTCATGTCTAGCAAGGTTGTTATAATTAATTAAGAAAAATTTCCTTTTTTGTTGTTTTGTTTTGTTCAAATCTCTATCTTTTTTGTAGATATTAATCTATGTTGTGTGTTTCACAGATGAGAAGAACAGTGAAAAAAATGGCTAAATCTTTTCCAACTTCTATAGTTACTGGTAGATGCATTGACAAGGTACATTTTGTATAAATAATTTTATTTCCCATATTCGTAACAAATTTTGTTAATGAACCAATTACAATATTCATATGTTTTTTATTTAATTTTTGTAGGTTTATAGCTTTGTGAAGCTAGCAGAACTGTATTATGCTGGAAGCCATGGAATGGACATTAAGGGGCCAACTAAAGGTTTCTCAAGATACAATAAGGTAGATTCTTACACACAAATGAGTACTAAACTTCAATCTTTTTTTTTTTTTTTTTAAATCAAAAGTTACCTTTGTTTTTAGGATAAACCATCTGTTCTATACCAACCAGCCGGAGACTTTCTTCCCATGATCGATGAGGTAATTAAATTTGTGTTATTATCAATTTTTGTTTATTCTGCATCTCCCTGTGTGTTTTTAATCTCTTTTAGAACTTCAAATTTAATTAAGTGTTTTTTTCTTCAGGTTTATAAGCAATTAGTGGAGAAAACCAAATCAACAGCAGGAGCCAAAGTGGAGAACAACAAGTTCTGTCTTTCTGTTCACTTCCGTTGTGTCGACGAGAAGGTAAGAGAAAAAAAAAAAAAAGTAGAAAAAATCCGATTAATGTATGTTTATAAGAAATCAAATCTAATACAGTGAATGATGATCTTAAAAATCAGAAATGGAGCGAACTGGCTTTAAAAGTTCGGTCGGTGGTACAGAACTATCCGACGTTGAAACTCTCTCAAGGTCGAAAGGTATTATGACGTGACATCTTCTTGTTGGTGAATGTTGGATTAACGTATCTTAGTTTTTATAATTAAAGGTATATGATTTGGAAAGTAATTTTTGTACTTTAAACAGGTGTTTGAAATCCGACCTATGGTTAAATGGGACAAAGGCAAGGCTCTTGAGTTTTTGTTGGAGTCACTCGGTGAGACTCTTTTTCTTCTCTTGTTTAACTTTTTCATCAACAATCAATATGGCTCATAAATGTGCCTTTTTCTAAATTAAAAAACTCTGGATGTTGCAGGATTTGAGAACTGTAACGAAGTATTTCCGATTTACATTGGTGATGACAAAACCGATGAAGATGCCTTTAAGGTATACAATTTAAATAAAAATTATAAATAATAGTAATATAGTCCCGATATATATATATATAACCAATTAAATTTGTCATACACTAATTGCGTTTTAAACTAAATCAGCTGCTACGAGAGAGAGAACAAGGCTTTGGCATTCTTGTCTCCAAGTTCCCCAAAGACACCAGTGCGTCGTATTCTTTGCAAGACCCACCGGAGGCAAGTACTTAATATACTATTATGTAAAAACAAAATAGTGCTAACCTAAAAATAATAGATGTATCAAACCGTATGTTTATACGTACGATTTACGCAATTATAATGACCTTCTTGTAATGTATATGTACAGGTGATGGATTTCTTGAGACGGTTGGTGGAGTGGAAACAAACGCAGCAATAAACGTGGAAGGGGCAATGAAGTACATTTAGTAGTCTTTTTAATTAAATAAATAATAATCGTAACCATAGGTGCATATATATATATAGATAATATGTACATCCCTAACCTATGATGGAACATTGTACAAGATCCTCATATAGGTTGATCTTGTTCATCATAATTCTTTTCTTTTAGAAAAAGAGATTATATGAACAAGAAAAACAGGGAACTTTTATCAACTTGGGGATATATATATTTTTAATTATAGCCTTCTATCTTTATTGCTTGAAGGCAAATTTTTTACTTTTCAAGTTAGGCTATTGTAAGGGAAGGGGGGTATATATATAGATGATACCTTTTGTAAAACTACAATGCGAAATGTGTATCATTTTTATGAAATATATAATCATATTTTAGTTCTTGTACGTATTCCTCTTCATAATTTCTAAACAACATATATAACTAACAAAAAAAAAATCAATGCGCGAGTTTTAATAAGATGTAGATTGTCGACTAGTGAGACCTAGACACATATCCTTGGTAGGTCCGAACTTTATTTCACGACATGAAAAGATACAGAGTACTTTGTGCGAACAAAGACCGAGTCGTGACAAATTCTTCAACTTCCAAACCTTTTTATTTTATTTTATATACAATTAAAGACTTTTAAAGTACAATTTCTCTAAATCAAAGAGAAAAATAAAATAAAGAAAGGACAAAATTTTCGTCAGTTACTTGCACCGCATGGGAACCTACATGTTAAGTACGTGTTCCACTTCATGTCCATATCATTTGTCCCTCACCATGCATATATGCATGTTGGACTTCTCGTAGATCCTTAATACGTGTCAACGTTGGAAATGTTGGTCCACGCTTCGAAATCAACCATTCATAATGTTCATTTTTTTAAAAAGGGATCATGAACCTATGTAGTGTATAGTATATGATTTAATGTGCACATGGTGATGCATGTGAAGGAGAATGCCTTAACAATGGGGAGCCACATTTTATTGACACGTGTCATTGTTTTTACCAATTTCCCTGACATTCTCAACTAACCAAGATGGTTAATTAGTTCTTTGAATTTGAGGATTTCATTGGGAATTTGATTATTGTTAGTCACTCTCAACGTTTAATATAATAAGGTTATTTCGATTTTTTTTTTTCTTTTCGATATACGTTATGAAAATTTATCTTGAATTAACAAGGAAAAAAAAGAACAAGAACAACTAAGCAAATAATTATGAAAATATATTGAATTTTGTTTTTTCCCTTCAAATAATTCAAGTCCATCATAAAAAAAGAAGTCCATAAGTTTATATTGGACTCGACTTTAATTAAAGATATTGGGTTCTTAAAATATATATAGCCCAATAAATGGCCCATTAAAAAGAAAGAGAAACAGAGTTAGGTTCAAGAACAAGAACTTCCATGAGGACCATTTACAAAGCTCTGAAAATAAATAATCTTCTAACAATTTTTGTAAACAAACGAGAGTTAAGAAGCTCGAATGGGATTCAGAAGAGTTTCTCTAAAGCGTCCCAATCAATCTCCAAAGAAGGATACTTGTGCAAACCCATCAACAAACTCTCATCTTCTTTCATACAGTCGCTTGAGAAATCCAACAACGTTATATCCGACTCAGGAGAAGACCCCGAGAACCCGGATCCGAATTTATCCTCAAAATCCGGTTCTTTCTCCGGTTTAGGACCCGTATAAAGAAAGCCAGAGAACACGTCCTCTGTTTTGGCCTGTTTCTTGAGCTGAGCCTGAGGCAGAGGAAGAAGATCAGAGTTATTGCAGATGGATTCGATCTTTGCTTTGATAGACGGAGACAATGTATGTTTGTAGTAGTCTCCTTGAATAGCAATGTTTGGGAAGTTGAGACGAGCGTTGTCTCCTCTGATCTTATGAGCAGCTTGATCGTAAGCTAACGCAGCTTCTTCAGCCGTTTCGAACGTACCGAGCCATAACCGGGTTCGGTTTTTAGGTAGGCGAATCTCAGCTACCCATTTGCCCCATTGCCTTTGTCTTACGCCTCTGTATAGCTTAACCGGTTTGGTTGCCACGTCGGTTTTTTTCATTGGGGTTGGTTTAGCGGTGAGGAGATGACCACTGCGACGACGAGATTGGTGGTTGTGCCGGAGATGTAACTCTGTTTGAATTTGGAGGATTTGAGATGGAGTGAGCTGGTTTAGCCCAATCGGACCGGGTTGGTTAGATACCGGCAAGACTTGGTTATTATCAGTGATGAAGTTAGGAGTTAAGGTTTTTGGGTTTGAAGAAGAGGTAGAAGAAGATGAACTTACCTTCATGAACGGTTCAAGAGCTTTTGTGAACTCGTCTATGTAACCATTCATGTTTAAAGCTATTGCCATTTGTTAACCAACAAAAAAAAAAAGGTGAGAAACAAAGATATTTATGTTTCTTTTGTTTATATTTGAAATATTCACGATCTTGGGTTTGATAGTTTCGCCATAAACTTTGGCTTATATATGTGTGCTCGTTTCGGCCATGGGGTTTTTTTTTTTTTTCTGTGGTTAAGTCAATGACGCATTTAAATAATAATATTAGTATGAAATAAACGCGTTGACAATTGTTATGTCTACTTAATTTGTTTCTGTTTTATTGGTGTCTCAATTACTCAGGCAAATTTACAAAAATTTACAATGTGTTAAGTTTCTTAGCATATTCAATTCAAGTGAAGCAAAGTAGTTGTAGTATTAAGAATCTAAATTACAACTATATTTGCATATAGCCTTTTTACAAGTGTACAAACTATTCATTCGTTTAAGAAAGAAACAAGAAGGATCTGTATTTGAAATTTTGGGGATATGACTGTAATCAACATGTTAGATATTGAATTTTTGAGATTTTTGTTTTGTTCATAATCCTAATTATGAAAAGGGAGTATGTGTAAAGTAGGATAAAATCATGAAAGGTAACAAAATAGGATTGGAACCAATCAGCATTGAGTGTGAAATCAAAAAGTGCCAACGTAGACGTGTATGCACGCTGTGACTTACGTGGATTAGACATGTAAACTACGGAAGGCACCTTCACTCTCAATTTTAGCACAACAACTTCTTCGGTTCCTCTTCCTCCCTTCCTTTTAGTCTTTTTTGTTATTTAAAAACCGACAAAGATGATTCATTAGTTCAGAAAATTAGACATTTTAAATAAATAACTATATTGGAATTTTTAAATATAAGATAACATAGTATAAAAGAAATTGAGGCTCTCAGTTTTAACAAAGGAAATGAGGCTCAATGTCAAACTATATTATATAAGAACTTTTTTGGTCAATGCCTCTATAATAGTATAAGTTTAGATATTTTTTAATGAGCTTTTGTTATAGCTTCAGGAAAAGCATGGGACTTGGGTTGCTTCTCGTGAATCTTCTCTACTTTTTTGTTTTTTTGGTTTTTTCTCTTAGGCTTTTTGAAGATATTTTTATACCAACCTCATTTTGTATTAGTAGCTTTTTTTACAAACACAAGCATGTAAGCCAAACGGCTGGCTAATCAGTATTCACAAAGCTTGAAGCTTTTGTAACGAAACAGGGACATGACTATAAATCTGAATACAAAACTTATCAATTACGGTTTTTGTTTTTGCAGCTATTTGAATCATATGTTGACTATTGCAAACGTTTTAAATTGTAAGAATCTTTCACAAATTGAAAGACAGTTTACACACTAAATTTAACAGTGTGAGAATTTTAAACAGAACCCGTAAAATCGACCTAAATTTTTATATTTATTAAAATAGTGTGATGTTGTATCAACTCTTATAAGTTGATAAAATGCATATGAGCATTCTAAACAGAATTAAGAAAAACAAAAAACTAAAGAAAAGAAAAAGAATTCGAGGTGAAACCGCTAATTCGTTGACTATACAGCCAACCTTTTTTCAAAATAATGTTAAATAGTTGACATTTTGCATGTCAAAGCAGAAACAAATCAATACTCCCTATTCTTAATTACTTCATTGCTAAACTAATAGCATGATTAGGTAGCCAAACAATTTTTATTATGATTCCGTGGACCTCTATTGATTATCAGTACCTATTGTGGTGCTACCTCTTATTTTACTTAGAATTCCAACAATACTTATAAGAAACTTTGATTAATAATAACCTTCATATTAGATAATAATAAACACAAAAAGTTGTTTGTAAGGGACATTAGCAGCAACAAAAGGATGAGAAATCGAATAGAGACATACATGCAAACACAGAGGTCAATATTGTACCTACTCTCAAAGGACAGATACAATTTGCTAGAAGAATCAAGTGAGTCTAACACTAAACGTAGATGCAACATCACAATGATGACAATAGAAGTTATAATACATACATGAGTTGCTTGAAATATAAGGAATAAGGTTACAAGAGTCTTACAACATTCAAACCAGTAAAGAACAATCAGTACCTAACTGTTGTTGTGTTGAGTTGTTTTCGTCGCTCTCTCCAAATCACTCTTGCAATTCTCTCTCAACTCTTTCATGGCTACAAAGCTATTATGCTGCAGATTATCAAATAACAACGGACATCAAAACACAGAAACCAAGTTTCAGTAAATTAGAAACATTTTCAAGTTACGTTCTGAAAAATCCAATAGAGGCTCTGAGGAACTTACAAGGTGGTTGCTTTCACGAGCCAAGATGCCTTCCATGTTAAGAAACAGAGATGTCCATTGACCCATTACATTTTCTGTGTTTGTGGAGTTATTGGAGTTTTCAGATCCATAAGGATCCGCTGGCTTCCCTTTACTATTCCTTCGGATCAAGCCACTAGCTTCTTTCTGGCTCTTCTTCAGCACTGCGTTAAGAACCGATTTATATGACCATACATCTAATTTACCAACGTTATTCGAATCAGAGTTTTGCAGTGTGATTTTAACACTTACCTGATAATCGACCTTTGATATCCTGGTAGTGAAGATCTGACCAGATATATGCAGCTGAAAACATTCATCACATCCAGATCTGACTAAGTTAGATCATATTATTGATAACAACAGAGATATCATAAACAAAAAAAAAAAAACAACACTAGAGAATCAGACAAACCTTTCAGGCAAAAAGAACAAGAGCAAGATTTCAGCTCGTCGTCAGCTTCCATATTATGATTAACACATCCCATACCGTCAACACTGGAACATCTGTTCATACTAAACGATTTGATACTCTGAGAATTAGACAACAACACACCCGCCTCTTTGCTATTGCTGCTACTTAACACAGTCATGGCTAAGTCTTCACCAGTAACAGCATCAGTTTGACTGGCACAAACAGTCAAGTTCGAGTCCTTGTCAGACATCTCCTTAACAGCATCATTACCACCTTTAGAAGGAGGCTCAACAACCATATCAACGGCATTGGTTTCACCCTGTGATTCTTTTACATGGAGATTCTTATTATTATTATCATCAGAAGAAGAACCTTGAATGGTATCACTACAAGTCCTAGTACTCTCCTTGACCAAGTCGTCAACAACTAAACACAACCTCTTGGAAAACTTAACCCCGGAGCCTTCGCGAGCAACAACAAGGTTCTTACCAGAATCATCACCACCAGATTTCAGAAGCAAATCACCAAGAAGCGACGAAAGCCCTCTCTTGCTTGGAACATTATTAGTCATATCACACAATGGACGACGTGTTTCCTTGGGCACTACTAAGCTGCACCTATCTCCAGTCATCTTCACCAGAAAACAACAAACAAAAAAATCTATCATTTTCAAGCAAGAAGCCAAAATCGAAACTTTTTACACGAAGATGCAAAAAAAAAAAAAAATCAAAAAAATCAAGAAAACCCTAACAAGTTCAATAAACACCCAAAATAAGAAATTAAACAAAACCCTCATAAATTCGGAATCGTAAACTAAGAGGACGCAAGAAACCGAAGCGATTCGTACATTTGAGAAATGAAGAACCCTAAAAATCAACAAAGGGACAAAAATCAATTGAGTTCTGGGTTACTAACCAATGAAATGTTGGCATCCGTCGTTGGCTGAGAAGAAGAACAAGAATATAAAAAAGTCACAGACGTGTGAGTAGTGAGAGAGAGAGAAGGAGAGAAGAATTAGGGTTTATTTTTGAGGTTGTTGAGGCGGGAACTAATCTTAAGATTTTCCCCGATCTAAGATTTTGCGTTTCGAATTTGGGCGTCGGACTCGGAGCGGGGGGAAGAGAGGAGGAGTCACGCGCGGTCCCGCACTCTTTTAATGGGCCAAAACTAATCTAAACCCACTGGGCTTATCACAACAAAAGCCCAGGTTTTTTTTAGTTTACGTTGTGCCACGTCAAGTCAACATATCTTATCAGACAGGAAAGGAAGGATCACCTCGAAAAGCACACCAGAACCAGCCAAAACTTTATCCACTAATATATCTCCACGTCATCTTGATAACTACGTGTCCACGTCATCTTCCTTGTCGTAAAAGCATAACACTTCTCTCTCTGTTCATAATCCAAAGAGAAAGAAAAGGTGAAACCTTTCATCATCAAGACTCAAGTTTTTTTGTTTAATGGAATCGCGGCGAGGGATGATGAATCCGAGGGCGGCGGAGGAGGAATCTTCTTCCGACCTAGTTGCGATGAGGAGAATCCAAAGATTGTCTTCGCACATTTCTCCCGACGTGACTGCGCCGCCGTCGCTACCGTTGGTGCAGGCGGAGAGGTGTTCGTCGAGGTCGTCGAAGAAGTTGGAAGTCAACGGGGAAGCTTTGTCTCTGTACATGAGGGGGAAACATATGGATATACAGGAGAAAGTTTTCGACTTTTTCAATTCCCGCCCCGATTTGCAGACGCCGATCGAGATCTCGAAAGACGATCATCGGGAGCTGTGTATGAATCAGCTGCTAGGACTTGTTAGGGAAACTGGGATTAGGCCGCTTAGGTATGTCGCTGATGATCCGGAGAAGTATTTCGCGATTATGGAAGCTGTTGGAAGTGTTGATATGTCCTTTGGGATTAAGATGGGCGTTCAATACAGGTTAGTGAATTTGAATATTTTTAATAGAACTAGGCTTGTCTTGTTTCGTCATTGGATTTGGAGATTTCAAGATTTGAGCTTTTTGTTTTGTCATTAGTACTTTTAGCTTCGCTATCAACTTTAAAGTTGAAAGCTTTTAACTTTTCCTACTGCGAATGAGTAAGTTAGTGATTTAAAGATTTTGTTTTGTGGTGTCGTTCTCGATGGAAAAGTGTGATCTTGTTTTGTATCATATGAGTTTTAAATAATATTGGATTCGTAGTCTGCGTTTGATTTTTTTATACATGTACATTTGCAGTCTTTGGGGAGGGTCTGTGCTCAATTTAGGAACCAAGAAGCATAGAGACAAGTATTTTGATGGCATTGACAATCTCGATTACACCGGTTGCTTTGCCATGACTGAACTTCACCATGGTGAGTGATGATGACTTATGTTTCCTCAGCATCTAATACTCTGTCTCAATGGCATACCCTGTGTACTAAGTACCTCTCTTTTGTTTACTCAAGGGTCAAATGTTCAAGGTCTTCAGACCACAGCCACATTTGATCCACTTAAAGACGAATTTGTAATTGATACACCTAATGATGGAGCTATCAAATGGTGGATTGGAAATGCTGCAGTTCATGGGAAGTTTGCCACTGTTTTTGCCAGGCTTATTCTTCCAACTCATGATTCCAAAGGAGTTTCGGATATGGGTGTTCACGCCTTCATTGTTCCTATAAGGGATATGAAAACGCACAAGACGCTCCCTGGTGTTGAAATCCAAGACTGTGGACATAAAGTGGGACTTAATGGAGTTGATAACGGTGCATTGAGATTCCGTTCTGTGAGAATACCCCGTGACAATCTTCTCAATCGTTTTGGAGATGTCTCCCGAGATGGCAAGTATACAAGCAGTTTGCCAACGATCAATAAAAGATTTGGGGCAACACTCGGTGAGCTTGTAGGTGGTCGAGTTGGCCTTGCATATGCATCTGTTGGCGTCCTTAAAATCTCTGCAACGATTGCCATCCGTTACTCCCTTCTAAGACAACAATTTGGTCCTCCAAAGCAACCTGAGGTCAGTATTCTCGATTACCAGTCTCAACAACACAAGCTCATGCCGATGTTAGCCTCCACCTATGCATACCATTTTGCAACTGTATACCTTGTGGAGAAATATTCAGAGATGAAGAAGACTCATGATGAGCAATTGGTTGCTGATGTCCATGCACTCTCTGCTGGGCTCAAATCTTATGTAACGTCTTACACCGCCAAGTCACTCTCAGTATGCAGAGAAGCGTGTGGAGGACATGGTTACGCAGCTGTTAATCGATTTGGAAGCTTGAGAAATGATCATGACATTTTCCAGACATTTGAAGGAGACAACACAGTGCTTCTTCAACAGGTCCTTTCACCTTTTAAGAAACTTTTCACTTCTTTTGAGAATATAATCATGCTCATAGTTTTGTTTATTTTCTTTCAGGTGGCTGCTGATTTATTGAAGCGTTACAAAGAAAAGTTCCAAGGCGGGGCGTTGACAGCTACATGGAGCTACTTGAGAGAATCAATGAACACTTATTTGTCTCAGCCAAATCCTGTTACAGCTCGTTGGGAAGGTGAAGATCATCTACGAGATCCGAAGTTCCAACTAGATGCTTTCCGGGTGAGTTAGTGTTACTCATATATAATCTCTCTGACTCTCACTGCCTTCATTTATTACAATTGTTTTCTTTACATTTGTCTCCTCAGTATCGAACATCGCGATTGCTACAAAATGTGGCAGCGAGATTGCAGAAGCACTCAAAGACTCTCGGTGGTTTCGGTGCGTGGAACAGATGCTTGAATCATCTCTTGACACTTGCAGAATCTCACATTGAATCAGTCATTCTCGCCAAGTTCATCGAAGCTGTTAAAAAGTAAGGATCACACCAAAACCTTTCCTTAATAAAACTTCAGAAATCAAGTTTTGTAAATTTCTTATTACAAACCTGTGTATTTTCTTCAGCTGTCCGGACCCAAGTGCAAGAGCTGCTCTGAAACTAGCATGTGATCTTTACGCATTGGACCGAATCTGGAAAGATATAGGAACGTACCGTAACGTGGATTATGTGGCGCCTAACAAAGCTAAGGTTTGTTTTGTTGTATAATAATCCACAAATTGTATCGGTGATTTATTATTTCTCGATTATAAATGGTTTTTAAACATAAATCTTGTTCTTGTTTGCAGGCAATTCATAAACTGACAGAGTATTTGAGTTTCCAAGTAAGGAATGTGGCGAAGGAACTAGTGGATGCGTTCGAACTACCTGATCATGTTACTCGAGCACCAATTGCCATGCAATCCGATGCTTACTCACAGTATACGCAAGTAGTTGGATTCTAAAAATGTGAAGAACAAATAATATATCATCACAATGAATGATCTTTTGATTTGAAGCAACACAAAACCGAAAAACAATTTATACGGATGTCTATTTGTATTTGTTGTTGTTGATTCCACGGGAGAAAAATAAAACAAAGTAATAAAAAATGTCAGAAAAGCCATTATTATATCATTTATGACTTTTACATTCGTAAAATTTTACGATTTAACCTTCGAATATAATGAATTTACATAAGCTCATATCACCAAACAAATTGATAATTACACCGACTTTTATATTAAAGGCGTGGGTAAAACGTGGTGGGGCGTAAGGTATATAAATTGCAGAGGTCATGTAAATCCCTCGAATCCTTCACAAACATCCAAACCTCTAGAACTGTCATCAATTAAAACCATCCTTTTAACATTCAAAAATTTTCAAACTGACATCATACTGTTATTAAAAAAATGTCAAATTGTCGGATGACTATCCTAGCTAATGATGTAAAAAGTTTATTCACTAGCGGAATTCTAGGTTACACGACCCATTGTTAATTCCCCAAGGTAACTCTTGACCACATGAAAACATTATTTCTATATTGAGCCGAAAACAAAACATTACTTTATTTCATTTTGCTTTCTTAGGACATGCAATTTTAGTTCCAGACAAGACGAGCATATCTCGACACGTCCCTCTCCCAACATGCACACCTCCTCCAAGCTCTTTTACATATAATAGACTTAATTACGATATGTCACAAGATATCGCGATCTATACATGTAAGTAACTTAACCGCCAATAAAGTCAATATCAATCACGTATATATAACATAAACTCGAGCAATCGCAAGGGATCATTTGTTTTTACAAATCATATATAGATAATTATAGTAAAACTATACACTCAAAAACACTAAAAATGGTGGAGGTCCAAGATTTAGAACCACTTAGTCCAATTCAAGACGAAGACGACGATGATTTCGAAGAAGACGAAGGCGAGTTTGATCGTTTCGGTGAAGACATCAGCTACGACGATCTCAAGAAACGCATGTGGAAAGATCGAAACCTCATGTGTAAGCTCAAACAACAAAAGAGAGACAATCACAACTCCGTCATCTCTTCGCCGTCGTCATCTTCCACGTCAGCATCCTCCCCTGTCTCCTCCTCCGCCATCGTGCGCCGAGCAGAAGCTTCACGCCGCAAGAAAATGGCTCGTTCTCAAGATTCGGTGTTGAAGTATATGATGAAGATTATGGAAGTTTGTAAAGCTCAAGGTTTCGTTTACGGAATCGTACCGGAAAAAGGTAAACCGGTTACCGGTTCTTCAGACAGTTTAAGACGTTGGTGGAAAGAAAACGTTCAATTCGATCAAACCGCTCCAAACGCCGTTTCTGATTATTTGACGTTAGCGGCTGCTCAGTTAATCTCGTCAAACGAATCTCTAGACCCGAATTCTTATATCCACATGCTTCACGAGCTACAAGACACGACGTTAGGGTCCTTGTTATCAGCTTTGATGCAACATTGCGTGCCACCGCAACGGCGGTTTCCACTGGAAAAAGGTTTGGCTCCACCGTGGTGGCCGAACGGTACGGAGTTATGGTGGGGAGAGCAAGGAGCTGCGGCGTTTGAGCACGGTCCCCCACCGTATCGGAAACCACACGATCTTAGAAAAGCTTGGAAAGTGAGCGTTTTAGCGGCTGTGATTAAACACATGTCGCCGAATTTGGAGAGAGTGAGACGGCTCGCGAGACAGTCTAAGTGTTTGCAAGATAAGATGATGGCCAAAGAGACTGATACTTGGTCTCGTGTGTTGAACCAAGAAGAAGCTCGTCTCAAACGCCTCACAGTCTCAGATAACGAGGACAAGGATGGAGATCAAGAACCTTCAGGATTTACTTGTTTCGATAAAGAATCTTCACTTAACCCCTGTTTTCTTGTAGCGCAAGATCAAGAACCGGCGGTGTCAATGAGGAAAGACAAAAGGGCTGATCAAGAATGGTCGCCAAATGCTTGTTTTCTTGTCGATCAAGAATCGTTCGGTAACAAGAGAAAAGGAGAGTTTGTGGGACAAGAGGCAATGTTATCAAATGTATACACTTGCCAAAACTCGAGTTGTCCTTCAAGTGATGTAAGTTTAGGATTCGTGGACAAGAACTTGAGGACAGGTCACGAGATCGAGTGTCTCTACGGAAATCAAGAACCGATGAACCATAGTAGCGGTGGCTCAGACGGGTATGTTCGGTCAATGACTACGAGTGACGATGATTACAGCGCCAGCTCGAGAGCAGAGGACACAAGAGATTATCATAATCAAGATGGAAACTGGCTAGATTATCTCTGGTTCGAGAGGTTACATGACTTAAATTGTTCTGATCAAGGATTTGAAGATCAAACAAATACCGAAGTGGATTTGAACCAATTACCAGATCATTCTGATTCGAATCAGACCATGAACGAGGAAGCTTTCTCATTATGGGACATGGGTTGTGAAGACAAAGATGTTTACATGTCTCAAGATTGAAAACATCTCAACTTTGGAATATATATATTCTCTAGTTGTTACAATGTATTAAAAAAACAGAGTTAAGAGAACAAAAACAGAGAAAATTTTGTTTGTTGTTTTGTTGATGATCCAAAGCTATACAATCAAGAAAGAAAACCTTTTTTTTTTCATTTTCAAAAAGAATTGTAACAAATCTTAGTCATAAAAACTATGCCTTTGTGGAATGCAATCTTCAACCAATCTTGCACCCGCACAAGAATAACCTTTCCTGAATCTACCTTTGTTCAGACTCTTCACATCAACTTCTACTGCAAAGATCGCACAAACCGGTCTATGATCCGAAAACCTCGATTCGCCACGGATATATGAAAGCTGTTCTATGCCTTCACCTCTCCACAGAATCCGATCACACCTGCAAACATAAAACAGATTTTTTTATGAATCAAAACAACACCACAAAAAAACATGGTTTAGTACTGTCTAGGATTAGAACTTTGGATAATATACCAAGCAGGAGTACGGCGTTTTTTCTTGGACTTGGTCATTTCTCCAGCATAAGCATCTGAGTTCTGAGAGTACTTATAGGTTGGAGCAAAAAATATTTGACCTTCTTGAAATCCTGAGAAGACTCTTCCTGCTCCTCTTTCCATGTTTAACTGAATCATTTAAAGATCAGAGAAGTTAGTAAACCGGGAAAAGAATTAAGAATTCAAAAGACTTCAAGAACATTTTTATAATATAGTACAAAACCTGGTCTCTCTCAAGTAGAGTGTCCCAATCATTGTCTTCTAGTAATACTCTTGTCTCTTCGTAGGTTAAAGCAACTCTGTAATTCAAGTCTCCAAGCCAAAGTACTCGGCTGCAAATTCCAAAACATACTCTTTTAGCGGTTTTTATAAAATTTTATAGAAAGAGAATGATTACGACTTCAAGGAAAAACATACTCATGATCAATGATTCTTTCGGGTGCGCGACAAATAGGGTTCTTGGTGAGTTTGGGGAATTGAGTATGTTTAAGAATCTCAGCTACATCTGCGTTTCTTCTCAGCTCATCACCTTCTTTCTCACCAGATGCCAAATGACTACACACAAAGCAAAAGCTTGTTTGGTGCAATGACATGCTGATAGCAATACATCCCTGTGCAAAAAAAACACACAAAGATTCAGATCCTTATGCTGATGTCAGAATCTTTATATTATATAGATAGAAACATGTTTTACCTTGTTCCCTAAGCGACCCATGATTCCTCTCCCAACAGAGTCAAGTCTAAGATGAGAGATATGTGGAATCAACTCTTTTCTAGCCCAAACAGACAAAAACAAACCAACCATTTGTTTACTCGCAATCAACCGATAACTCATTTGTCCAGGCATCTTCGTAGTCGCAGGAACATCATCAAACAAGAAATTCTCATGAACCCTAAAATTCTCAGCCTCGGCATTGTTGTTACTGTTATCTGTCATAGGATCACTAAACTTTTTCGATCTCCTAGCTTCCCAACCAACCGAAGTAGTATTATCACTAACTGGACAGTTACAAGTCTTCAAAAGACTTGAATCAACACGAAAGTTTCTGCTCAAGACTTTAAGATTCGGTCTTTGAAAGAAACTAAGACTACTTGGTGTTCTTGATTCTTCATTACCACAGCTACTACTACAAGAAGTTGTTCTTGAAGCAGAGTAAGCAGCGTTTGAATAAACAGAGTCTTGTCTCGGTTTGTTTAAAGCTTGACTTATAAGAGCTAACCATTTAGCTGCAGGCTCGTTATCTTCAACCACTAAAACGTTTCCTGCACTTAGAGGAACAATCTCTTGAAACCTGATAATGAAAAAACCAATACAAGAATCGTTATAAAGATTGAAACATGACTTTATTAAGACCCATGAACCCCAATAAAAGTTTCAAATTTTAGTCATATCATACCCACAGATATATAAATCGGCTGTGCCTTCAACGAGTAAGAAGTCTTCTAGGTTAAGATCATTGTTTGGTGTTCTTCCTCCTACGTTCCACGTAGCTAGAAACACCCTGAGATTTCATAAAACAGAGAGTTTTGAATCTGAAACCAAAAAACGAAAAAAAAAACACAGAGAGATAGATTAGATTAGATATTCAAACCTGAGTTCACGAATCTCTGTAGTTGGAGCCATAGGCCTATCGAAACTCGATAGATTCAAGCCTTCAATTCCAGGACTTGACTTCCTCTCTAACAAATTTAAGGGGAATAAAAAAGAAGACCCTAAAGTTACATTGCTTAGAAATAAAAACAAGGGATCAAGAAAACCCTAAATTAGATTAAAGGCCTCGACGAAGAGACGAGTCCAAGAAGGAGAAAAAAAAATCTAAAAAAGTATTTTGACAATTTAGTACGATTTAGACATCGCTATCGTAATCATGTGAAAACTTGTCAAATGTTATGGGTAGGTTACCAACAAAATCTCAAATAATTCCTAACCACACATTGAAAAAGATGATCAAAATTATACCAGAAGCAGTCTTCCAAATCATTGGAGAAGTGTTGTCAAGAACCGATTTCTTCCGAGAAGCCATTCGTCGCTCCAAATCTAACAAAAGGCACGAATGATCCAAATTCCATTATTTGATAAAAAAAAAAAAAAAATCGAATCGAATGATTTTTGTTTTCTTGTGGTGTACGTAAATCGGTTAAAGAAGAGATTATTTACCATTGTTGTTGTTGTTGTTGTCTTGATCATCATCATTAATTCCTCTGTAGTTCATATTATTATGAGACGCATCATCTTCTTCTTCTTCTTCTACTTTACAAAATCGTCTTGATCCGAAAATCTTAGGAAGAATTGACTAAAACAAGGAATGTTGTAAAAATTTAATTAATTGAAAGAGAATTAATGGGTTTCACGTCGTGACATTTTCCAAGAGAATCAAAATCTATATTAATAATTGAAGGAGAAAGAGAGAGAACCTTCTTCTTAATCTCGCTTCGGAGGCTGTTCTCAGAGTCGCTATCTTCTTTATTGGAACTCATTCATCAAAATCTTCTTAACACAAATTATAAATTGGAAACAAAGAGACAGAGAGAGAAGTTATTATTTAAAATACTTTTACTTAAAACATTAATCTGTGTGTGTTAATAGATCTTGGAAAATCGTGCGGAGAAGGACATTATTATTATATATATTTTTTTTTTTTTTAAAATTGTTTCTAGGGTTTGATTTATTTTTCACCTCTATTGATTGAGTAATGAGTATTGACATGAGCATAATTGGTTTTTACTACTGTTTAGTTAAATACGATTACTCTTACTTAATTAATTAATCAACAGAAGGGGATGCTAATGATTTCTTGTATTTTTGGTGACGAAAGATAAAATGGGGGATAAAATACAGAATTAATTAAAATAAAAATTAAAATCGAATTTTCTAAGTGGGTTTGAAAAGATCAGATTTTGGCGCCAGCTCCTTCGGAGTTTGGATGTTTTAATATCTATTAACAGTAGATATATGCTCTAGTTACAGATGTACTAGGATTTTTATAATTCGTGTTAGAAACTTAGATTTAATAAAAATATTAAAGTTTGTGTTGTTTTGTTGGATCGTTAAAATTTACATACTTTTTCAAAGCTAGGGGTAAAATACCCAAAAGTTAGCTGTCTACATTTTGACAGAAAAGTTAGCTATATATATGAAGTAATACTGATCAATCATATAAGTAAGATTTTGTATTAATGGTTTAATTTAGTTCTGTTTATTTTTGCAATTATTAAGAAGAACCGACAAATATTACGATTATTTCTTATATATGCAGAATATTTAATCATAAATATCGGATTTGATGAATAATGATTATTAATATCCTAAAGTTTGATAAGAGGAGGCGATAGCCAGTGATAGGATTGGCCGGGACCATTTTTGAATCTGGACTCAGCCACGACGATAGCTGAGGTTTATTGTACCAGTTGACCAGAGAACGGATGAAATGTCTAAATATGAAGTTATATGTTGACAACAATGGCATTGTAAAGATATTTGATGGTGAAATACTATTATTCAAATCATATAAAACGAGAAACAAAACAATAACTAAAACATTATTATCGAAACATCGTTGTTTGGGCAACTTCTATATTCTCTTTCTAAGCATTGATCTCTTGAAACATTCCTTTAGAAGCCATCCTGCAAAATCCATAGCCACCAAAAAGAAACCATATGTCAGTACACACTACACACCCATATACATATACCATATAAGCATATACGAGAGATAAAACATTATACAAACATACCGAGGTGGCTTCTTGTGGCATTTGGTACCAATACAATCGTGAATGCATTTTGCTTTTTCGGCAAAGAAAATTTGGCACGAACTAATGCACCTATCTTCACAAGCTGCATATGATTCACTCATTGCCGGTAATGGCATCATCGTCAGTGCCATCATCATCACTATCATCATCAACAACATACACTTCTTTTCCATCTTTTGTGTGTGTGTGTGGTATGATGTCGTATGTGTGTGTTGTTGTTTTCTCTTCTTGATTTACTTTACTTCACTAACACCAACCCCTATATATAGCTATTAACCTTCTTTATCATTAGAATCATTACTTTGAATATGAAATATTACATAGAAAATAAATTCTTTGGAAGGTCAACGGAAATTAAGTTCATTCTAGTATTTGTGTTGACCAATGAAGTATATTATAATCGTATTCTACATATCTAATCCCTAAAATTTCGTAGAAATTACTTTTATTTCTTGCCAAATATATAATACAGATATGTAACCGTTGCCATGAAAATAAAATTTGTGAATGTAAATCCGTATTTATAGAAAATATTGTCTATAATAGTAAATTATTGTTCACACAGATATAGAAATTAGAAAATAAATATTTTTTAAAGAGTTCAACGGAAATTAAAATTACACTTACCTATTTTATTGGTATCAGTCAATAAAATCGAAATATTCCGTATTTATTATCACATACATTAAAGAGTACAATACTATAGCATCTGACCGATTTAATTTGTACTATGTAACTCTGTTGCCATGAAAATAAAATTTGACAACTAGCTATGGAAAATTACACTTGCCTATTTTAATTGGTAGATGCTATAACAGTATGGCTGTAAAGATTTTAACTTTAAAATTTTAGCGGTAGAGAATTTGGTTGTAAATGCTTTGACTGTAGAAACTTTAATTGTTAAAATTTGATTGATAACAAATACTTTTAAAACTGAAGCTGTTACTTTTATTATTAAAATATATTAAAATGATGATAATGAAAATAAAAATAATTATTATTAAAATAGATTAAAAAAAAAAGATAAAAAAATAAAAATAATTAATGTGTAAAAATAATTTATGTAAAATTTATATATAAACTTTTGGAGAGTTTTAAGTATAATAAGAGAGAGAAAAAATAAAATTTTATATTTGTTTAATTTTAAAGTCTGGTTTTGAAACTTAAACAAATCTGGGAAAACAAAGTTGAAAAAAAAATCACTTACACAACTTAAAAAAAAAAAAGTAAAAAAAGTTTGATCAGCAAATAAATAGCTGTATCAAAGTCTAAAAAGTCTTGTACCAGGCCTATATCATTTACTTCACCGTCTATATGTTGGTTTCTTTTTGTTTAATGATGGGCCGATATATCTAACAGATGGGCCGATTATGGACTTAACCATGAAAGCTAAGACAATTCTTTGCATGCTTTACTGAGTTTTTTTTTTGGTTTTTTTTTAAACAGAGTTATCGATATCATCGATACAATTTTATTTCTCTCTGAAAAGGAAAATTTAAATTTAACAGCTAGCTAAAAAATTCATTACTAAAGAATATGCTGTTGTATCTTTGCCACGAAGGTAAAGTAACAACAAACTTAGCGATTAAATAACACAACTAATAGTAGGTAAGGTAGTCTTGGCCTTAAAGGTTCTTCAAGCTGAAGAAAGCAAAACTTTAATTAAAACTCTCATCAATTTCCTTATTTCGGATAAGAACAACACACCCAAAAAAAAACACAGTCTGTGATCCTCTCTCCGAAGGTAACACAACAACAACAACAACAACAAAAGTCCATATCTTTATTTGATATACTTTCTTCTTCTATAAACTTCCCCGCAGCAGGAGGAGAAATTAAAGATAATTTTGTTTTATTTATAATTTATGTATAGAGAGAGCTTCCTAATGATTGACAAATATATATAAATGAACTTTTGTTATTTCATTATTTCTGAATCAGGAAGGATAATGAAAATCAGCCGATGATTGTGGTTACTTGAGAAGCCGCAGAGTCTCCGGTGGGTTATTGCCGGAGCTATTTCCCGGTGACATTGCTCTTTCATCCTCTGTCTCCAGTAGTTTCTTCATCTCCCGCATCTGTAAGAATTTCCATTACATTTATTTTTAACAGATACTTAATATATATGATTACTATACAAGATTTAGATTTCAGAAGCATATGGTATTTTTGGTTTTATGTATTCATTTGTTATATGTATAATCCATTATTTAAGGTTCTTAACTATCAACTGTAAGAAGCTTTTTTATACAAGTAAATCAAGATTTTGAAAGCATGTTTTCTTATATATATATATATGTATATATATATAATATATCAAAGTCTTAAGCTTTCATAGTTCATACGTTATGTAGTAGTATAGGCAAGTGCATGCTGTGTCTCTCTTATCCAGTGTCCATCTATACTGATTTAAAGTGGTTAACTTAGCTTCTAGCTAGAAGCATAAGAGACAAGTGTCTTTGTTGTTACCTGGCTAGCGAGGACCTTGTTTTCTTCTTTCAGCAACTTCTCCTGTTTGGACAAGATCATAAGGTCATTTTAGTTTCTAACAGCTTCTAAACCATCCTCATCGTAGTTGTGTGAATTCACCAATTTGATCAAAATTTTCACGACGTCTGTTTTTTTAATCAACTTTCACTAGAGTTTCATCATTTAAATGAAACCAAAATAAATAAATCAAGAACTAAGACAAGACCAAAAGACATATATCTAACCTAGAGAGCTAAACTAGTGTTCTGCATACTCTGAGGTTAAGCGGAGTCAAGAATCAGCATAGCCTAACAATGGGCAGGACAGTGATTAAAACCAAAATCACTAACCTTATCCTGAAGGGTCTTCACAAGCTCCATCATTAGCTTTGTCTGCAACAAGACATTGAGGATTGTGTCAATTGGGAAACATGATCCAAAATCAGGCAAGATCCAAAGACTGTTCTTGGAAAACGAAATAGATAGAAGCAATCACTTATGGTAGCAGCATATATATACCTTCCTAGCTCTAGTTACAGACAGAGCTTTCTTGAACTGTTCTTCTATGGAAATTAGAGATTCTACACTTACATTATCACCTTTCGCTTCTTCAAGCTTGCTGCATATTTATTCAAGGATTAACAAAATAAAAGAAAAGAGAAACTTTTGGTCTGATTAGAGGACGAGTGCGGAAAAAGGGATCCTGGTGCTAACCATTGAACTATTTCTAGTAACTCCTCGTTTGAAAGATAATCCGGAGTTTTTTCTACAAGATCCTGCCATGAAAGAAAGATTGTAAAATTATTGTGTTTCCAAGATACACAAATGCTTCCAACAATCAAGAATTAGATTTGGTATGCGATAAGTTTCTAAACTTATCATATACCTTCTAATGCACAAGTAGTGAACATCGGAAAACCTCAATGCCGATATCTCCCCACAATGTTAAAAGACACTACACAAAGTATTCACATTAAAACCATCTAAAATGGACTACACGAGCTAAGCTTCAAATGCTCATCGGTCTCAATCATATATGCTCTAGCCTGCTTTGAGAGCAATGAGTGTATATATAGATGGCAATCTATGATTATAAGCCTAGAGAACTAAGTTTGGTATATACGTAAGTTTACAACCTTATTGTAGAATTTATAGTACAAATACTTCCATACACAGTCTTTCCCCACAATGACAAGGCACTATATATAGTATCCACATAACAACCATCGCAATGGACTATAATCTATCATCTAAATGCTCATCTCAGTTACTGTACCCAGGACTGTGACCAGATATGCAAGGTTTTAAGGAAAACTTACCAAGGTTCTACGATCATCAACATTTTTTGTTTCATAATGACTGAGAATCTTGGCCATGCTGGAGAGAAATCAAGAAAGAAACAAAAAGGCAATTAGATATAATCCATGCCGAGCTATTTTGAAACTACGGAACAAATATCTATAGAGACTTTCATAGAGAAAGAAATCTTCTTTATATATATACATGATATCTTATATATATATAACATCAATATGACGACATACATCATCAATTTGTGTTACTACACTCAATTAATCACAGTTTTGGTAACCTTACTTAAGGCTAAAATGTTTAGTGTATATGGCTGAAATAATAACTCAAGGTTTGTTAACTGGTAGTTTTTTTGTATATTTCTAACTATGTATTCATATTATATGAAAGACTTCAGTTTAATTTTCTCTTTCATTTTAATGTCAATGCATATACATGGTAAATTTACTACTGAAAACGTAAATCTAAATAACAACTCTAACTCTACTGAAAACGTACTACTGTCAATGCTCTACTTTCTAACTCTGCAATAACAACTCTAATCAACTTATTTTGCAGCCTCTCAATATTTTGACTTATTAAGTTTTTGAATATATGTACAAGATGAGCAATTTATTCATATGAGTATTTAATTGGTCACTACTTGCTTATCATTATCAAAGCTAAACCAATGATCGATTTTTTAATATATTTTCAAACTAACAGCAGTTGAAGTTAGTATATTTTCAAAAAGATTTTCACCCTTAAAATGAAATATTTATAAAATTCATGTTTGTGAGTCAAAATCTCCAAAAGGTGATGAAAACTAACAATTTGTATATGAAAAGCTATAATTACCCTCCAACCTTCACATAGTATTGAAGCACTCACACAATCACTCCAAACTGGGCAGTTGAAAACAAAACCATTGGCTATAAACATAAGAACTTCAAATAGTTACACAATAAGCAAAGAAAACGGGACTAGCATTTCAGGGAAGGTTACAAATCGATAGGGTTGAGCCCAATGAAGCCCAGAAAGACACGCCACAAAAGCTAACGTATGCATGATGGCGCCTATCTACTTCTCTCAAATGTGAGAATCACAGTCTCAAGTGAAAACACTTTTATATAGTGCCACTGAGTTAAGGTATGAAAGGAGCTACTAAAGAAACTTAGGTACAACTAGAGTTGTAAATCTTGAACAAAAGAAAAATTCCATTACTTCTATATATCTACAATTTATGCATAATACTTGCGAATTTAACATTTGCCCTTACATGATCACGCATTTAGTAGAGTTACTATGAAGGCAATGCCTCCCCGGCCCCATTTCTGTAAGGACTCAATTCGGTTCATTGTAGATCACATGATAGAGGGAAAAAAACAAGATTACATGTATTGAACAAAATGGATGTAGAGGCTCACTCTCTCTGGCCCATGAGACCCAACACCTCAACAAGGGGGGAAAAAAATGCATTTCAAGGAAAAAAAAGGAAACATTATTAGAAGAGGAAGAAAGAGCTACTCAGTAAACATTATTTGTCATGCACCTTGCAAGTTGTTATATGCACACAAAAATTACAATTAAAGATAGATTAAATTATATAGCCTTGTGATTTGTACTAGTGTCACCGCCATGCTACTGGGAGTGGACAGGTGTGATTTATCGATGACAAATAAGAAAGAAAATTAATACTCGATCAAAGGAGTAATTAATGAAGCATCTCTCAAACAATAAATTAGAGAGTCTTCATTATAAAGAACTTCATTTAACCATCAAAATCAATTAGAGGAGAAAGTAGTAAATCATCTAGAATTCACACTTGTAAACTAAACAAAAATCAAAAATCAAAAAAAAACAAATGGGACTAGCTCGTTTCCACTAGATTCTTGATCCATACTATCACCCCAATCAATGTAATTTATCTCAATAAGTCCTCCCAGAGGTGCATTGAATTGGGTAAGAGGGTATAACGTGCCTAGACTAAATCTCAAATTAAACAATGTACATTGTTCTTACAAAACTTATAAACAGCTAAAGATTGAGTTGAAAATACCAATAAACAAACATGAATTACAGATAACCACGTGTAGAAAGAAATCTATTGAAATGCATGCAAAAAAAAAAAAAACAAATCCCTCCAACAAAATTCAATTAAAAATAAGAAAAAAAACAAAAAAAACGAACACCAAGAACACTCTTCCGCCACCACATTGTTTAAAATCTTAGATTCAATTCCTACACATCGATATTTGAAGATGAAGAAAACGAAAAAGATACAAGCTTATAAAGATTCGAAGGGAACATATATATACAAGAAGAACCCTAGCTAGTTTCAAAGTTCTTGAGCAAAAAAAAGGGAATCTACAAGATAAGAGGAGGAATGGTGTGTTAGTTAATTATACCTGTCGCCGGAGGAGAAGCTGTAGAGTTTTCCGGTGGAAGAGACGATGAAAAGAGCAACGGAGGAGCCACAGAGAACTGAGAGTTGACGAGCTTTCTCCATGAGACCATTGCGTCGTTTACAGAAAGTGACTTGTCTACTGTTTTTGTCCTCAATTCGTTTGATCTCAACTCTTCTTCTGCCCATGTCTTCTTCTTCTTTCTTTCTCCGACACGTCTAAATGCCCTAATTTTTGATTCTGATGTCTGTATGTATTATTGGTCGGAGACGCTTTGCATTTTTTTTATTCCTTTTCTCTTTTTATTTTTGAGCAAAAATTTCATTCTTCTTTGTATCACTTTTATTCCCTAATTAATGTCAATGAACATAGTAGTAGTATGAGTTAAAAAAAAAAAAAAAAAAAAAAAACAATTACAAAAATTAAAGAGCAGCTAAACGGCGCGTTTTAATAGAGTCTAGACACGTATTAACGCATGCCGAATTCGCTGAGGGCGCGTTTTCATTTCCTGTGGTCCTTTCGATTAGTTATTAACTTATTATATTTATCTCTTCGTTCATATGACCAAGTAGCTTTAAAACTTTAACTTTATTATACTACTACATATCAAGTAAAATCCGAGTTATAAGCAAAAAGAAAGGATTTGGATTTGTAAACTTATGTCCCGACTCCGGACCATATATATCCCGTATTTTAAAAATTTCCGCCTAGCACCAATTACACCCCGTAAAATCGCTAAACCCACTTTTTTTGTCTTAATTAATGACTAATTTCCACTTAGCATCGATTATTCAATTATACCGTCTAATCCGATTATTTCCATTTAGTATATACCAATTATTTTTAGAGCCAAATATAAATCAAATATATATATATTTTTGTTATTTAAACATTTAAATTAATAGTTTATGATGTTTTACAATAACTAATGTACAAACTTTTAATTAAAATCATAATTTGTTTTCTTAAAATTACGTTTTTATGTGTTTACCATAGTTTTAAAGACAATACTATAGCTTTATATTTTATTTGATATTTTTCTTTTTTCATATAAACAGAATTATACATATATTTAGTACTATATATTTTTAATTTACTATTAATTTAATAAAATAACTCTAAAACTAGTTCCCGATTAATCCTCGTTTAATCTCCGATTTCTTCGCTAGGCGCTAGACTCACCCCGACCGCCCGACTAACGCCTAGCGATTTCTAAAACAGGGTACATATCCAACCACTGATGTGACAGTTGTACTTTAAGTAATGTTGTTGATACGAGTCTAAAACACTTAACCTCTCTTAAAACGTGGCTTCTAAATTCCGAGCCCCCCGATTAATCCGGTTTCGACTTTGCCAGCTCGAGTGAAGAAGCTTAGCTACTGATCAAACAAACTAGTGAACTACTACTACTACTAGTACTACCCAAGACATTGATTCCTCTCACCCACAGTAATGAGTATGTATCGGGCCGTACGCAACACAATTATTGGTCTGGAATATACAAAAAAAAAAAATACAAAACCTTTGGGCTGGGCCTTGTAATAGTAATGATTCGAGCTCAAGTTGCTACTCAGATTTGATTATGTTACTTTCTCGATATCAGATTATTAATTTAAGAGAAAAACAAAAAACTTCGCCTTCAATTTTCGAGGACACGACTAATTTTCATTCCAAAATGTTTACTCGATTAATGATACTATTGAAGTAGAAATTTGACTATGAAATTGATGTTAATTAATGAAATCGCATACTCTAAAATTTAATTAAATTAAATTAAAAATTCCAGTTCACTGTGTAGGAAAACTGGGTGATCTTATACTAAATGGGCCGAATCTGGGCTTAACGATGACAGCTAAGACAAGTCTTTTACCGACCTTCCGCCTAAAATTACTTCTTCTTTTTTTGATAAAAGAGTTCCTAAAAAAAAAAGACACAGGAAGTGTTCTTTTGATCACATCAATCATCCTCTCTCTTTCTTCTCTCTATAATATTTTTCAGAGAGAGAGAGGCTCTTATCTTTGATTACCGTCCGACATGTTTTGTCGGTTTTTATGTCCGAATGAAGTTCGGTATCGCCGTAAATGGCTTTCCGTTGCCGTGTTCTCGTGATTCCATCTAGCGGTGTTCTACCCTCGCTGTCCGGTTTATCCGGCTCCTTTCCAGCATCGACTGGCTTCTAAAGCAGTATTGGCTGGCTCCCTTCTAGCATCGTCGGCTTCCGTAGCGGCGCTGGCTGGCTCCCTTCCAGCATCGTCGGCTTACATAGCGGTGTTGGCTGGCTTTCTGTTTTGTGCCGATGTTTGATCCGGTTTTCGTTGCTTTTTCAGTTTTCCTTCTAATAATTCTCATTGGGAGGTGTTGGTGATACCAGTGAAAGCAATCTTGCTTTCTAATGCTTTTTATTCGACCCACTCTCTTTTGAGTTTCGATTTGCAGGAATAATTACAGAGATTTGAGTTTTAAGTTGAAGAAAAGAAGTTGATTCCGTCGCTTATTAACACTGCCTTAAGCCGTTATTGCTTTACTTGGAGCCTCGATTGCTTTTTACCGGTGAAAAAACAGAAGAATCTTTGTTTGATATTATTATCAACGGTGGTTCTTTCATCGGAATCGGTGCTCGGACGGCGAAGGATGAAGTCGGTTCGCTTTAGACTACTCATCTGACACGTATATTGGTCTTTCTCCAATCGTCGACACGTGGTTTGAGATCGAGACAAAATCTAATTTTTTCTTCTGTGGGAAACCTCTGTTGGCCTATTTGGGCCTGAACCTTTTCTGTAATCTTGCATTTTGAAAGGGCTTTCTTTAGCCCATGTATGCCTTGATATGTTTAATACAATATATTCCTCTTGCGAGAAAAAAAAAAAAAAAAAAAAAGACACAGAAACTCTTATCTTAATCACATCACTCTGATTTAAATTCTCCCAATTTAAAAAAAAAAAAAATCAAAATAAAAAAACCATCTGAAACTTGGCCTTATAGGGTTCTTCACGCTGAAGAAAGCAAAACTTTTATAAACTCACCAATTCCTACTTTGCAGACAAAAACAACATACAAAACATAAGAAACAATATTTATTCATTATCTTGTCTCCGAAGGTAATAATACAAATCAAATACATTTATTTGATGCCTTCTTCCCTCAAATCTCTCCGTAGCAGGGGAAAGAAGAGGGTGGTATTTCATATATGTATCTTTCCATAATCAGATTTTTTTTATACACTTTTTAGTTTTTGAATCAGTAGCCGTTGGTGATGGTGGTTACTTCAGAAGCAGGAGAGTCTCCCGTGGGTTCTTTCCGGAGCTTTTTCCCGGTGACATTGCTCTTGCACCCTCTGGTTTCAGAGACTTCTTCTTCTGTAAGAAATTTGTTTTTATATATTTAGTTTTTTTTTTCCTTATAGATTTGATAGTAAATATTACTAAGAATCTACATTTTAATAAGCATGGTTTTATTATTGAAAAAAAAAAAACTATAAGTCTCACTCATAATTTTGTAGCATCCATCAGTCCTTAACTTTCATCTGTAATAAACTTTCTTACCGTTTAAAAGCATGTTTCTTAAGAAACAATGAAAAAAAAAAAACACGAGTTATTAGCTCAGACAAAATTTACTATCCATCAGAGTCCCTAACTGTCATACGTAAGTAGTATATGCAAGTATTTTTTGTGAATCTAATGTGTATAGAAATGGTTTATTAGCTTCTACAAACATAAGAGATGGTACCTTCGATAGCTGGCTAGTCAAAATCTGGTTCTCTTCTCTCAGTAGCTTCTCCTGTTTGAAACAACATCAACATTCCTAGCATTTTGGTGATTCATCGAAGGGGAAAGTGAAATTTGATTAAATTTTTTAAGGTTTCCTTTTTTATAATTTGCAACCAAGAATATAACTCAGGAGCTAAGACAAGACCACAAAACATATCTAGAGAGTTGAACTTGGTCTAGTAGGATTCAAGAGTCAGCATAGCTCTTGGGATGGGAATATAAACCAAAACACTAACCTTCTCTTGAAGGGTCTTCACAAAGTCCATCATTAGTTCTGTCTGCCAAAAGACGTTAAGAGTTATGTCAAACTGGGGAAATAAATGGTCTAAAATTATACATCCAAATAATGATTCTTGAACTTTGTAGAATCTATACTTAATTAGTAGCAGCATTTATACCTTCCTATCTCTAGTTACAGAGAGAGCAGTCTTGAGCTGCTCTTCCAGGGAATTTAGAAAATCTATACTTGCATTATCGCTTTTCGCTTCTTCAAGCTTGCTGCATATATTATATGCGTAGATCAACAAAAAAGCCAAAAAAAAAAAAAAACAAAAGTTTGATAGAGAGAGAGGAGGAGGGGGGAAGCGGAGTCTTAGTGCTAACCATTGGACTATTTCTAGCAACTCCTCTTGTGAAAGATAATTCATACCCTTTTCTGCAAGATCCTGCCATAAAAGAAAGACTCTGAATTTCTTGCGTTTTCAAGACCTCGAATATTATTTTTGTACTCTAATACAAAACCGGCAGCGAAGAACTACCTACCTCTATGCTAATCTCTTTCCATAATGGCACTACACAAAGCATCCATGTCACAACCATCTCAATGGATTAATCTAACTAAGCTTACACATGCTCATCTCAATTACATAATCATTATAAGACTTTTAGAGCAATGAGTATATAATGACAAGATATGATTCTGACCCTGAAGAACTAAGTTTGGTATACGACAAGTTTGAAATCATGCCGTAAACTTTCTAGTGCAATACCGATTGTAAAGAACATATACATCATCTCTATTTTGGCTTCTCTCCACAATAATGTCAAGGCAAAAAAAAAAACACAACAAACATCTCCATTGACTGTAAACTAGCTTCTAAATGCTTATCTCAATAACCTATGCATGCCCGCGAGGTTCTAAGAAAAACTTACTGAGGTTTCAGGATCATCAGCCTGCTGTATTTCAAAACGACTGAGGATCTTGGCCATACTGGAAAGAGATCAAGAGATGAACACAAAGGCATTAGAAATAATATATGCAAAACTATTTTGGAACTACGAAACACATATATAATATTAAAATAGAGAGACTAGAAAGAAAATAAATATATATAGACATGTTATTTCTATCATTATTTGTATTAATTAGTGTTAATTAGCGTTACTCAAAGCTTGTATATAGCTAAAAATAGTACATATATAAGGTTCGTTAACTTTTTGTTTTTGTTTTGGTACTTTTTCTAACGATATATCCATATTTTGTGATGGACTTCCTTAGTTTTAGTTTCATTTTGTCAGTCCACAATCTTCTCTTTCATTTTTATGTCATGCATATATATATATATATATATAGGAAATTAATCTACTCTACTATCATACTATATCAACTTTGCAATAACGACCAAGTTCATCTCTATGTTTTTGTTATATGTAATCAAATTTGCAGCCCCTGAATTTTTTTTTTAACTTAGCAAGGTTTTGGATATATTGATTTAGGTTATGTTAATTTAAGGAACTAATTAACAACAGTCCAGAAAACAATAACTGAATAGATACGATAGACTGAAAAAGATAGTTCCTCTTAGGAAAATGTTGATGAAATTCATGTTCGCAATTAAAGATCTCCAAAAGTTGATGAAATCAACATTGGAAATTCATATAGAAAAAACTATAGCTACCCTCCAACCTCCACATTGTATTGAAGGCTTGAAGCTCTTACACAACCAACCGAACTAGAAGATTGAAAATAAACCTTTGCTTAATGTACATAAGATTTTGAAACACTTCTTAAACGTACAATAAGCGAAGTGATTGGGGTTTAGCTTCTTAGGGAAAGGTTTAAAGTTCATAGGATTGAGCCCAAATCAAGCCCACAAAACACATCAGAAAAGTTATAGCTTATGTGTTGAAGTATTATAGTCTGTTTTATTGCTATCCTATATGATATTTTTTATGGATACCTACCCTCTTTTCACAAATTCATTCCTACTTTGTGATCTATTTCAGGATTTCAATATATAGAGTGAAATTTGATTCACTTGATCTTCACGTTGCTAAGGTGTGATTTGAAACTATGCAATTAGTGAGACACATAAAAATCACAATCTCAAGTGAAACACTTTTACTAAAGAGCTACCAAAGACTTTTACTAAACACTTTTACTAAATTAAGGTATCAAAGGAGCTACCAAAGAAAGTAGCTATTACTAGAGTTTTGAATAATATAAAATATGAAGCCAAAAGAAAGAAGTTCCACTATAGTCTATAATTCGTGCATGTTAGTTGCCAATTTAACATATGTACTCTGATGATCAAGCATTTGTGCTGTTAAAATCAAGACAATCCTACGAAGCTTTATATTTAGCGATGAATGGTTTATATTCCCATCTCTACAATATCTCTCAGTTCCGGTCATTGTAAGAAATTTATAAAGGAAAAACAAAAGACACAATTAATGTATGGAGCCAAATGATGGTATAGAGAGAGTTTATTTGGCCCATGAGACCCAATAACTCAACACAGTTCTTTTTGTTAACGCATTGCAAAACAGAAGGGAACAACAATTCAAGCAGAGAAAGAAAGAGCTACTCAGTATGTACACATGATTGGGGCTTGGAGTCCAATGGTTTAAACACTATTGTCACCGTAATGTCATAACAAAATGTGTGTGATTTATAGTAGATAAAGGAGAGAAAATCAATATCCAATCAAAGGAGTAATGCAAACACTACATTTGGCCATTTAAATCAACTACAAACCTTTTACTTAAGTAACAAACCATAGATAATAGAACTAGTAAACAAATCATCTACAATTAATACACTTGTAGATAACCAAATAAGTACTTAACATATAATGTGGCTTCTATTCCAATCTAAATTAAGACCCTTAATCAGCTGCATTACTTACTTTATATCAAATATACCGGAGGTGCATTGAGTAAAAAGAGGATAATTAATGAGGACTAATCTCAAAAATTAAACAATGTACATTGTTCTTCTATAACTCAACAACAGATGAAGTACACAGAAATTAAGATGAGTTGAAATCCGAGTAGACAAACATACAATACGATTACCACGTGTAGAAAAATCTCTCCAAGTGCATGCAATAATATTCCCAAAAAAAAGATAAAAGAAAGAATACAAATCCCTCCAACATAAATGAAAAACAATAGAAAATGAAAAAAAAAAAAGACACAAAACAAACATCAAGAACATCTTTCGCCACCACATTGTTTAATTTTAAATTTGTTTAAAGCTACACATCGATCATGGAGAAGAACAAAACAGGAAACTCAGCTTAAAGATTCGAAAGGGGGAAAACAAAACCCTAGTTCTTTAGTAATTCTCTCTATGTTTCTCGAGAAAGATTAACAAAGAGGAAAATATATAGTGTTAGCTAGTTACCTTTCGCCGGAGGAGAAGCTGTAGAGTTTTCCGGTGGAAGAGACGATGACAAGAGCGACGGAGGATTCACAGAGAATCGAGAGTTGACGAGCTTTCTCTATGAGACCATTGCGTCGTTTACAGAAAGTAACTTGTCGACTGCTTTTGCTCTCAATTCGTTTGATCTCCACTTTTCTTCTTCCCATAGTTTTGATCTCCGACAAGCCTTATCTCCTAATTTTATTCTGATGTCCGTCTTACTGGCCGGAGGCACTGTACGTTTTTGCTTTTTATTATTTTGTTCTTCTTTTTTATTTTATTTTTCCTTTTTTATTGGTTTTGAGCAAAAAATTAGTGAAGTATGTTTTTTCTTTTGTTTTGTTTAAACGAGAGAGAGAGAGAAAAAAAAATTACACACACACAGTAAGAAGTACTAAACGATTCGTTTTGATATAGCTAAGACACGTGTAAACGCATGTCGAATTACCTGAGGGCGCGTTTATGTTATTATCTCTTCGTTGATCACAAAAAAAAAAAATTGTGAAACGACTGCATTCGTGGTATGAATTGTGAGGATATGACTTTATAACCATTTCTATTATATGCATACGTCGACCGGTGTATGTGTATTTAACAGTGAATTTAAATTTTACTTTCGGGTTTACTCGTATACGAACTTACTCCGTCCGGTTCCACTGCTCGGGTAGTAATCCTGAATTCCATTTCTGGTAGGCCCAAATGATTTATTTAATAAGCAAATGTAAGCCCATCTAGAGACTTTGCTAGAAACGAGATTGGATGATGATATCTAATAATAATATATTTAAAGTAGTTAAAAGGCCTGTGTGTTCTATTTGTTGTACCAAGTCTTTCCTTTGAAAGTGCTATTTTTGGAGTTCCTCAAAAGAAGAATTTAGGAAAAAGTACAAAATATCTGATATGGTTCTTCAATCAAGCTATAAAAAAAACTTAATATAACTATGCCACGTAAGGTAGACAACTAATCAATAAAACTGAAGTAAGGGAAACAAAAATAATTTAGAAGCTCTCTCTAGGGTTCTTCACGCTGAAGAAAGAAAAAAAAACATTTATATTTTAATCCGTACTTTCAAACAAGAATACAACAAACACACACGAATTCTGTCTGATCTTGTCTACGAAGGCACAACAAAAGGTCGACAACTTTATCTTAAGTTTTACAATACTTTTTCATATAAAAAAAAGCTTCGTTTTCCTTTTTTTTTCTTTCTTACCTTAGTTTCCACACATAGAGGGAAGATAAAAGGGGTTTGAGATTATGCAGCTTTTTCTATTTTACAAACTGTTTTCTTTTTTCTTTCTTTTATATTCTGAATCAGGCTATGAGTTTCAGGTGAAAAACTCAGCCGTTGATGATGGTGATTACTTCAACAGCGGGAGAGTTTCCGGTATTTTGTTACCGGAGCTATTTCCCGATGACATTCCTCCCACACCTTCGGTTACCAGAATCGTCTTCATACCCATCTGTAAGAAACTTTCTTACGTTTCTTTTAGTTTTTCTACAGCTACTAAACATTCACAAGAAATTAATCTATATATTTATGCAAGTGTATTGGTGTTTATATCTATATAGTGTATCCAGGAAATGATTAATCAGTTTTATGAAGCATAAGGGTTTGTGTCTTTGTCACCTGGCTAGCCAGAAACTGATTCTCTTCTCTCAGCAACTTCTCCTGTTTGTACAAGATCGTAAAGGTCATTAGAATCTAACATGTTTTTAGAGCTATATGAGCTTCGCCCTCCAAATTCGGCGACTCTTAAGCCCAATTTAATCAAAGAGTTTCAAAATGTTTTTTTCATTTTGTTAGAATTAGGGTTTCATCTAATAAAGCCAAGGACAAATCAGGAACTAAGACAAGACCTAGAGACATATCTAGAGTTAGTGATCTGCAGAGTCCGAGGTTAATAGTATTCGAAAATGAGCATACCCTACAGAATATGGCTTTGCTACCAAATAAAAACCAAAGCACTAACCGTTTCTTGAAGGGACTTCAGATCGTCCATCATCAGTTCTGTCTACAACAAGACATTAATTAAGGATTATGTCAAAAGGCTATTCTTGTATATCTAACTAAACAAACATTTTTAGGAAATTAGTTCAATTACGTAATTAGTAGCAGCATAGATACCTTCTTAGCTCTAGTTACGGAAAGAGCAGTCTCGAGCTGTTCCTCCATAGACATTAAGGAGTCTACACTTACATTATCGACGGGTTCTTCTAGCTTTCTGTATTCATAAGTTGCCAAAAGAAAAAGAAAAATATTTTTTTTATCAGAAGAAGGGGGGATAAAGAGGTGTACTAGAGCTGACCTTTGGACTATATCTAGTAACTCCTTGTGTGGAAGATAATTCCGAGTTTTTTCCTCAAGATCCTGGACATGGAGAAACAAAGGGAATCAGAAAGATTATGGAGTTCTTGAGTTTTCTGAAAAATGCAATAAATGTAACTTTAGAGAATTAAGTCCAGTATGAGAAATTCAAAACAACAATGAGTTATCTCAGGCTCGACCAGTGCTTCTATAATATCATTACATCAAAACCCTTTCCAAAATAATGTTTTTAGCTAACTTACTAAGACTTTTAGTTCATCAGCATGTTGTATCTCATAACGATCGATGATCTTGGACATGCTGGATATCATGAAAAAAACAAAAATGCATTAGAAACAATAATTTGCACAAAACCATTACAAAACTACATACTAGAAATAGTATCAATAGATGACACTGTAGAGCGAGCAAACCGGAGTGAAATAATGCTTATAAACGTTACATACTGCACCAATTTGTGTCACTGACCAATATAATTTTTAAACAACTTTACTTCAGTAGGCGTCTATGTATTTCAACAGTTAAGTGAACATATATATAGCTTAAATAAATACACTTTCACTCCCGAAGATCCTGTTATATATATGCAATTGTAACTTGCCAGCGACAGTCAAAGTCATTTTCTAACTGCTCCCCATGATTTCATTTAACTACCTCATTATTTTCTAAGCTAAATCAATGTTATATAGAACAATAAAACGTTTAGCTAAATGATGTCAGGATTCTCCTTCGAGGACAAGCCAAGAAAGTGGGATTGACAATTCAGGGAGGAGGTCACGACTCTAATCCTAATTGGTGTTTTCCATGATATACTGATGCGATAACATGAATAATTGAATATACTTTTTACGATTTTAGAAACATCCTAAGCTGTGAATTTAACATTAATCTCAAAAAGAAGTAAAGTTAAAAAGTTGGTTAAATAAAAATCTTGATCTCAAGCCAAAACACTTTGTGTAGTGCAATTTAGTTAAGGTACAAAAAACTTACCCAAGAAACTACCTAGCTACAACTAGAGTTTTAAGTATTGTAAACTAGAGGCAATAGAGAATTAATGATCCCAAAATTGAACATATATATATATATATATATATAGTGTGTACTGTTAAAAATTTAGCATATGCATGCTTCCTTGATCAAGCATTTTTGGTGTCAATATAGGCAATGAGAAGGCCTATATTGACAAGAGTTACATTCCCATTTTCTCGGAGACATATTTTTCTTATCCCATTGATGATTTCTGTAAGTTATATATAAGAAACACACTGTCATTATTGATTTGACAATGTAGTTTCATTTTGGTTTAATTGAACTCAATTCAATATGTTCTAAAAGATAAGTAGCTGAGATTTCTTTTAAATGAAAGAATGTCAAAAGGTCATATGGTTAGGAATATCCACAACCAAAGATAGAAGACTAATAAATTCATTGAACAAATGGTTGTATTCTACTGGTTTCATCAATTTCTACTTAATTGACCCTCTAGACCACTGCCACATATAGTAGAAGAAGGTCCTCGTAGACTTAGGCAAAACATCTTGAGGAGTAACAACTGGAAGAGTAATACAAATTCACTCACACTAATCTAGATATATTTATCTTGTATTGGTGTCATATGGACACAACAGTTACGCTGAAAGGATTAAAAGGGTGAAAATCGATATCCGGTTTGATAAGTAATGTGGCATGTGTAGCAAGTATTAATGTGAAAATTTATCCAAGCACCACAACCAGCCTTCAAAAGCAAGTATAAACCTGGGAAGGTACTTAATCAACACTCAATGGAAGAGAAATTATAAAACAAACAGTCTACAATAAATCCCCGATCAGTAATTGCACAATGTGGCATATCTAATTTAAACCAAAGACTCTTGATCGATGTTACCACTGGCCCCAATTAATCTCATAACAAATACACCGGAAGTGCATTGCAATATTGGATAGAAACCAAATCTCAAAATCTTAAAAGATACACATTGTTTCTTAAGAAAACAAAAAAAGAATCTTGAAAGTGAACAACAGATGAATTAGCGATACAAAGATTACAGAGAACATATCACCACGTGTAGAAAAAATTCTTGAATCACATGCAATACTAAATTTTTGTAAAAATTAAAGGTAAAATTTTTAAAAAATAAAAATAAAAATCCATATTTAAAGATAGAAAAAAAAAAAAAAAAAAAGCACGAAACGAACACCAAGAACACCGAGAAATTAAAATATCAAATTAGGTTTAAGCGTAAGCATCGGCTCTCATCATATAGAAAACAAAGAGTAGATCTCAGTTGATTTGTTGAAGGGAACAAAAAGCCCTAGATTTGAAGTTTCTATATGGGAAAAAATAATTAAACAAAAGAGAAAAAGGCACAAAGTGAGACCCAAGAAGTGGGGAAAGTGAGCTTACTTGTCTCCGGAGGAAGAATTGTAAAGTTTTCCGGAGCCGGAGACGACGAGGACAGCGATGGAGGATTCACAGAGAATTGAGAGTTGTCGAACTTTCTCGATGAGACCATTGCGTCGTTTGGAGAAAGTGACTTGTCGACTGCTTTTCTTCTCGATTCGCTTGATCTCAACCTTTCTTCTTCCCATGGCTTCTGTCTCCGATCGATAAGGGTTATGCCCTAATTTGGTTCTAATAATGTCCGGAGACTCTCAAATGTTTTTTTGCTTCTTTTTTTCTTTTTTTTTTTTCTTCGTTTCTCTCTTATTTTTTTCCCCTTTTTTGGGATTTTTTTTTTTGGTTAAACGAGAGTAAAAAATAATAAGTGGAAACGGTTGTGTTTTGAAGAGTCGTAGTAATCTCTTTACTTTTTTTTTTTTGTTTACGCTTGGCGGCGTTGTTAGCAATTTGACTATTAATCCAGTCGGTTAGACCGGTTTGACTCCGATCATCATCCCCACTGAACAATGGTTTTATGCTATATTTTAGATTGTTTTATGCTATATTTTAGATTGTTTTCTGCGGTGGTTATCTCATTGTTTCTTTTTTCTTTTTCTTTTATGTAATTAATTCGGATACATTGGTCGGGAAGTAGTGTATACGAATCGGGTACGGTTTATTTTAAAGGGGTTTCGATTATTATTTATGTAAGAGGGGTTCGGATTCAAATTTTCACTACAATGGATGACGATTAGATTTTACTTCAAATATTTTCAAGAAATTACTGATAACCTTTCCGTTCATAATTATTATTTTGTATATAATGTTGGGAATAATTTCAGCGATATATGTAGTGGTAATTAAATCATTGTATGACAAAATATAAAAGTGTGATATCGAACTAATTAAGAACTAAATTGAGCTGTAAAAAGTTATCTTCAACATCAAACTATCATACAACTTCTACAATCTACCGAATAAGGAAAGAACAAACATTAGTATGTCTGTCAAATTGAAATGTAGAAGTTTTTTTTTTTTTTTTTTTTTTTGGGAAACACGAAATGTAGAAGTCTTTATGACAAAAAAAATAAGTATTGCATATAACACACATAGTTTATGCGTAAAGACACCACAAGTATACAATTTTACTACCATAATCTTTTGAGTTGGGTGGTTCTCAAAACACTTAAAGCATCTAAAACGAAAAGCATATTTTGTGATGGACTTCTTTTGTTTTAGTATCCATTTTATAGTCCACAATCTCTTCTAATTCTCCGGCAAGTCTTATCTCCTAATTTTGATTCTGATGTCCGTCTAACTGGCCGGAGGCAATGAACGTTTTTTTTTGCTTTTTATTATTTATTCTCTTTTTTTTTCCCCTTTTCAATTGGTTTTGAGCAAAAATCAGTGAAGTATGTTTTTTTCTTTTGTTTTGTTTAAACGAGAGAGAGAAAAAAAAACACACACACACAGTGTCAAGTGAGAAGTGTTAAACGGTTCGTTTTGATATAGCTAAGACACGTGTAAACGCATGTCGAATCACCTGCTGCGGGCGTGTTTTTTTTCTTCTTATCTCTTTGTTGATCACAAAAATGTGAAACAAATGCATTCGTCGTATGATTTTTTTTTCACGTTTCTTAAATTTTGTAATATTATTTAAGTATATGAGATTTTTATTAAAACGAATCGTCAGGATATGGCTTTGAATTGAATATAATAGAAATGGTATATCCGTATATGCATATGTCTTAATTTTAGAATTTACTTTGGCCTTTGGGTTTACACGTAATTGTCTCGTTAAGACTCCAACCGACTACGACAATTCCCTCGTCACTTACCGTCCGGTTCCACTGTTTCTGGGTTCGGGTAGTAAACTTGTAATCCCATTTCTGCTAGGCCCAAATAGTATCTTTAATAAGCAAATATAAGCCCATCAAGACTTTGCTACAACCGTGATTGGATGATATCTTAATATATTTAAAGTAAAATGCCTGTGTGAGGTTTGTACCACCTTTTTTCCTTACTATTTCTGGACTTCCTCAAAAGCAGAACTAATAAACTTAGAAAAAGTACAAAATATCTGATATGGTCAAGCTATAAAAAACTCGAAAACTATGCCGCCTAAGGTAAGAAAACTGATCAAACAAACTGAAGATATCTAGGGTTCTTCACGCTGAAGAAAGAAAAACATATTTATATATCCAATCCCGTACTTGCAGACAAGAAAACAAACACACGAATTCTGATCTTGTCTACGAAGGTACAACAAAGGTCGACATCTTTTTTTTTTTTTTGAATAAAGGTCGACATCTTTATCTTAGTTTTACAATACTTTTTCGTATATAAAAAAAGTTCTTTTTTTTACCTTAATTTCCACACAGAGGAAGATAAAAAAAGGTTTGAGATTATGCAACTTTTTCTAATTTACAAACTTTTTTTTTTTGTAATTCTGAATCAGGCTATGACTCAGCCGTTGATGATGATGATTACTTGAGCAGCGGGAGAGTCTCCGGTATTTTGTTACCGGAGCTATTTTCCAATGACATTCCTCTCTCACCTTCGGTTACCAGAAACGTCTTTGCCCCATCTGTAAGAAACTTTCTTTCGTTTCTTTTAGTTTTTCTACAGCTACTAAACATTAACAAGAAATTAATCTACATATATATATATATATATTTGAGCAAGTGTATTGGTGTTTCTATCTATATAGTGTATCAAATATGATTACTCAGCTTCATAGGGCATAAGAGTTTGTCACCTGGCTAGCCAGAAACTGGTTCTCTTCTCTCAGCAACTTCTCCTGTTTGGACAAGATCGTAAAGGTCATTAGTTTCTAACAAGTTTTTAGAAGCTATCTGATCATCGCCATCCAAATCCAGTGATTCTCATCCACGGAAAAAAGTCGAATTTGATCAAGAATTTCAACATGTTTTTTTTTTTCATTTGTTATGGTTAGGGTTTCATATAAATAAAACCAAGAAGAAATCAGGAACTAAGACAAGACCTAACAGTTAAACTTGGTTTAGTAATCTGCAGACTCCGAGGTTAAGAATCAGCGTACCCTACAACATATGGCTTTGCTAGCAAATAAAAACCAAAGCACTAACCTTTTCTTGAAGGGACTTCAAATCCTCCATCATCAGTTCTGTCTACTCTACAACGAGACATTAATTAAGGATTGTTAAAAGACTATTCTTGTAAATCTAACTAAAACATTTTTAGGAAACTGGTACAATCACTTAGTAGCAGCATAGTTACCTTCTTAGCTCTAGTTACGGACAGAGCAGTCTCGAGCTGTTCCTCCATAGACATTAAGGAATCTACACTTACATTATCGATTGGTTCTTCAAGCTTTCTGTATTCATAAGTTTCCAAAAGAAAAGAAATATATTTTTTATCAGAAGAAAAGGGGGATAAAGGTATCTTAGTGCTGACCTTTGGACTATTTCTAGCAACTCCTTGTGTGGAAGATAATTCCGAGCTTTTTCCTCAAGATCCTAGGACATAGAGAAAACAAAGGGAATAGTCAAAAAGATTGTGAAGTTCTTTGAGTTTTCTGAAGAAAAGCAATAAATGTAACTTTAGAGAATTAAGTCCAGTATGAGAAATTCAAAACAATGAGTTTATCTCAGGCTCGAACTAGTGCTTCTATCATATCACAACATCAAAACCCTTCGAATAATGTTCTTAGCTAACTTACTAAGACTTTTTGTTCATCAGCATGTTGTATCTCATAACGATCGATGATCTTGGACATGCTGGAGATATCATGAACAAAACAAAAATGCATTAGAAACAATAATTTACGCAAAACTATTACAAAACTAAATACCAGCAATCGCATCAATAGATGACATTATAGAGCGAACCAATTTGTGTCACTGATCAATATTGTTTTTAAACAACTTTACTTCAGTACTAGTAGGCGCCTATGTATTAAAACAGTTAAAGTGTACATATATAGCTTAAAACAGTACTTAGCTTACAATTAGTTTTTGTATTGGTCTATTTTTGCTTACAATTAGTTCTTGAATTAAAACACTTTTACGTTAGCTTCCAATTAGTTTTTGTATTGGTCTATTTTAGCTTTTCTTATTCCATCAGATTTTCTTTCATCATTATATCCATGCAATCTAAACTGTAATGCTATAAGTACATAATCTCTAAATTCTTAATTTCATATCCCCGAAGATCCTGTTATATCTATACATTTTCTAACTGCTCCCATTTGACTAGCACATTTTTTCCTAAGCTAAATCAATGTTATATAGAACAACAAATCGTTTAGCTAAATGATGACAGGATTCTCCTTCGAGGACAAGCCAAGAAAGTGTGTTTGACATTTCAGGGAGAAAGGTCACGACTCTAATCCTAAATGCTGTTTACCAATGATATATTGATGCAATAACATGAATATACTTTTTACAATTTCAGAAAAATCTTAAGTTGTATATTTAACATTAATCAGAAGAAGAAGAAAAACTAAAAGTTAGTCAAAAAAAATCTTAATCTCAAGCCAAAACAATTTTTATAGTGCCATTAAGTTAAGGTACAAAAAAAACTACCAAGGAAACTAGCTACAACTAGAGTTGACAACTAAGAATGAACCTAGAATTGTATATATAGTGTGTGTACTGTTACATATTTAGCATATATATGCTTTCATGATCAAGCATTTTGGTGTTACTTAAAATAGGCAATGAAAAGGGCTACATCAAATATACACACATTGACAAGGGTTATATTCCTATTTTCGAGAAGATATATTTTTTATCCCATTGAAATTTTTTGAAAGTGTCAGCCTTATATAAGAAACATATTGTCATTATTGATTTGACAATGTAGTTTCATTTTGGTTAATTGTGCTCAATTCGAGATGTTCTAAAAGAGAAGTAGTTGATATTTCTTCTAAATGGAAGAATGTCAAAAGATCATGTGGTTAGGAATATCCATCCACAACTAAAGATAGAAGACTATTATATACATTGAACAAATGGTTCTAGTCTACTGGTTTCACCCTATCAGTATAATCCGGCCATCAATTTCTACTGATGAACCCTCTAGACCACTGCGACATATAGTAGAAGGCCACATCAGACTTAGGCACAACATCTTGAGGAGCAACAAAAAGTCGATCACTAATCTAGACATATTTATCTTGTATGGTGCCATATATATATGCACACAACAGTTACGATTTAAAAGGGCTAACAAAGTGAAAGTTTAATATCTGGGTTGATAAGTAATGTGGCATGTGTGGCAAGTATCAATGTGAAAAAAATATCCAAAGCACTACAATCAACCTTCAAAAACAAGTATAAACCTTTGGACGGTACTTAATCGAAGAGAAATTACAAAACAAAAATTCTACAATACATTCCGGATCAGTAATTGCACAATGTGTCATCTAATTTAAACCAAAGACTCTTGATCTATATGTTACCAGTAACCTCAATTAATCTCTCCACAAATCTACCGGAAGTGCATTGCAATATTGGATATAAACCAAATCTTAAAAAGAGAAAAAAAAAAAAAAAAAAAAGGAATCTTGAAAGTGAACAACAGATGAATTGGCGATACAAAAATTACTAAGAACACATCACCACGTGTAGAAAGAATTCTTGAATCACACATGCAATACTAAAATTTGTAAAAACTAAAGGCAAATTTGTTTTTAAGAAAATCTATATTTAAAAATGAAAAAAAAAAAGCACGAAACGAACACCAAGAACTCCAGGAAGGCAGGAATGTTTAATCTCAAATTAGGTTTAAGCGTACGCATCAGCTCTCATCATACGGGGGACAAGGAGTAGATCTCAGTTAATTTGTTAAAGGGAACCAAAAAAAAAACCCTAGATTTGAAGTTTCTATATGGGGAAAAAATAATTAAACAAAGGAGAAAAAGGCACAAAGTGAGACCCAAGAAGTGGGGAAAGTGAGCTTACTTGTCTCCGGAGGAAGAGTTGTAAAGTTTTCCGGAGCCGGAGACGACGAGGACAGCGATGGAGGATTCACAGAGAATTGAGAGTTGTCGAGCTTTCTCGATGAGACCATTGCGTCGCTTGGAGAAAGTGACTTGTCGACTGCTTTTCTTCTCGATTCGCTTGATCTCAACCTTTCTTCTTCCCATGGCTTCTGTCTCCGATCGATAAGGGTTATGCCCTAATTTGGTTCTAATAATGTCCGGAGACTCTCAAATGTTTTTTTGCTTCTTTTTATTCTTTTTTTTTTGTTACTTCGTTTCTCTCTTATTTTATTTTTTTCCCTTTTTCGGGTTTTTTTTTTTTTTTTTTTTTTTTGGTTAAACGAGAGAGAAAAAAATAATAAGTGGAAACGGTTGTGTTTTGAAGCGACGAAGAGTCGTAGTAATCTCTTTACTTTTGTAATTTTGCTTACGCTAGTCGGAACACCTTGTGGCGGCGTTGCTAAAAAATTGACTATTAACAGTCGGTTCGACCGGTTTTAGTCCGATCATCGGGACACCGTACAAAAAGTTTGGTTTGATTCTATCGATTTTTATTTCATGAAATTAATTCGGAGTACATTGATTGGACAGTAGTACGGTTTCTTTATTTAAGGATCTTATAATGTAACTTTTTAAAGAGGGTCGAAATACAAACTTTCACTAAAATGGATGGATGACAATTAGATTTGAGTTCAAATATTTCAAGAAATTATTGATGATTAACCTTTCCATTTATAATAATTATAGATAATGTTGGGAGAAATTTTAACATTATGTCATCTTCAACATCAACATATCATACAACTTCTACAATCTACCGCGCATATATGGATAGAAGTCTATCAAATTGGATGTAGATGACATGCACCCCAAAAAAGTTATATATGTTGCATATAACACACATATATAGTTTATGCGTAAGACCCACAATTAGACAATTTCACTACCATATATCTTATGAGATGGGTGGTACTAATTATGTTCAAGTATTTGCTTTTTTTTTTTTTTTCCTAAGCGTTTGAGAGATTTTATAACACACTTTTATTGGCACTTCGAGCGATCTTGATTCTTGACCATTTTATATGTAGTACATGCTCGTTAACTATTTAACGGTCAATCTATAACAATTCCAACGATGGTTTTGATAAAAATCTGTGTGCTATCTATCAACCGGTCTCCTCTCCAAGGTTAGTAGGCACTAAATGTGTTTTCTTACTCTCTTAGTATACTATTTTTTTCAGCGATCTCAAAAAGTCTCTATATCCATAGCCGAATCTTAGAGAAAGTTGGTGAAACAACAGCTTATGGCCCTTATTTTTTTATAAACAACATTCAACACTCTTAATTCAATTTGTATTCAGTCTTGTGGCAAATTAATAGGAATTTTATTTAAAAGTACTAAGTTCAAATCTTAAAAATGTAATTTGTTTTTTGTTATCAGCTTACTAAATCATTGGACCGGCTCTGTATATAACGCAAATATATAAATTTTTGCACATATATAAATTTTGGATTTTTTTTTTTTTTAAGTTAATCAAAAGGGTTTATTTGGACATTCGTTTAATCACATAATTTAATCGCTGATTTCGGTTTTAGGCCCGGGAAGACAACCGTTAGGTGTAGTCTTAAATGGGTCAAAAATTTACCAAGGCCCAAATAATTTAAGCCCGCTTCAGTTGACCAAAACGCTTTGACCACTCTATTTCAGTGAGTCTCAGACTTCAGACGACTCAGAAGCTTACCGCTTCGACTCAAGTCGGTCAGCCAAAACACAAGATACAAAAAAATATTGAATATTGAATCGTCTTTGAGTTATGTTTTCAAATATTGAATTGATCATATGATGTTTTACGGTGTTTTAGAGCTTAGATAAGTTATGCTGCTTAGATGGATGTTTTCACTATTGCACATTTGTTTAAGTCTCCCGTCCCAATCTCATGTTTCGACTTTCGAGGTATATATACAGTTAAAGAGAAACTCTTGTGTTTAGATCCATCTAGGTTTTTGATGATTGCTATTTTAAAAGTTTTGATTTTTGTGTAAACAACAAAACTTGCAAGCTGTTGCTTTCAAGTTATTTGTCTTAGTGAAGTGAATTTGATCACTTGCGTAAGTTAAGTGCCTCTCTTGGGAAGATTTTCATGATTAAGCCATTAGATTAGAACACATGGATATTGATTGCCTTGTCAAAGTTTTTTTTTTTTAAACTGCTTTTGATAAAATGTTAAATTAAATTTGCAATGTCTAGGAACTGTATACATAAGTGGAATTCCCTTAAAATGATAAAAAGTGAAAAACTAAAGTGGTACATAAACCAGCCAGCCACTTGTCTAGGCTTTTTCTTTCAAGTTGGTAGGAAACATCAATTACTTATTTTAAAAGTTTAAAACAACTAATAATATGAATAAATGGAATCTATTGGTACAGAACCAAACACTTGTTTTGCTTTTGCTTTTTTGTTTTTTTTTTTTTTTGTTTAAGGGCCTAGAGAATTATTGAAATAATTGGTTTGGTCCTTTGATGGGTTCCATTGTTGATACCTTTGTCCTTTTGTGCTCTCTCTAAATATTGGTTTTTAACTTTATTGCTTACCTCATGTACCATTCACTGATTCTTCGATACATTATTTGAAAATATCAATTACCTCGTTGATGTAAGAAAAAGTTATTACAATTGTGGGCTGTGAGAAAAACAATCATTTAACTTTATAATTGTACTCAATTATGTACATTAGATCAATTTAATAACATTTTGGTATTCTAAGGAGTTTTTTTAAACTTTTTGTCTTATAATAGTGTTCTAGAAGTCGAGAGAGTTTTGTATGGAGTGATACTATTTTCCTCCAACCAGTTGAAATAACCTTTACTTGGAACAATGAAGTTTGCTGCTTTCACTAAAAACAAAAATAAAAACGTGAGAGGCAATGAGGCGAAAAAAAAAACTGATATATAGAGAAATATATATAGTGAGACAAGACAGTGCAGCTAATACAAGAAGGACTGAAGGAGGCCTATGTGTCGAAACGTTTTTGGACATTTTGGTGACGCTTTCATCCATTTACATGTGCACACTAACTGTTGTCCTGTTCCTAATGCATATGATATCATATAAATTTATATATTTTTTTCTTTCTCTTTTGTGAAATTCTATATAAGCAGGCATGTTGCGATACATCAGTCTAATTTCTGATTACATTTCAAACTTAAACCTGATATATTGATCCGGCTGCAAAGAAAATCGATGAGTTTAACCGGTTTGGCTTGCTAATTAATCCAGTTTGCAATGATCTAAGATCAAACTTTACTTTGATACTTTCTCCAAAAGTGGTAAAACCGATCCACATATTTTGGTTCCATCATAAGATCTCTCTATTATAGATGACTACATGAGGTAGAACTTGCTATATATAGAAGTGTTTTGAATGTTTTCATCCGTATGAGATGTATATATATATCTATCTGACTATGCAAACTAGTACGACTGTACGAGTACATCTCATCCTTCCCATGGGGGGTTTTTTTTTTCTTTCTTTCTTTCACAAGAACAATTATGATATATTATTAAACAAAACTATATTCATAATATCCAAAAAAAAATTCACCTAAATGAAATTGAAATTTTAAATGCGCTGTTTGATTACAAAAAAGTAAAAAACACTTGCAAACTGATCCATCATTATTTATTTATTGCGATTCATTTACAGATTTGAAGCAATAAATTAGATAATTTTGGGCATTGATTGAATAATGGCAACAATGGGTATGAAAGTCGAACTTTGTTACGCAATCTCTGATTGATTGATTGTCTTAACTCTTAATTTTTTTTCTCAAGGTTCATTACTTACACGGTTACACCATTATGATTACCTATATATAAAAAGAAAATAATTATAATTGTTAACTAAAGAATGTTATAGTAATAAAAACAATATTATCTCTGTTATTAGATTCTTCCACTTCTTTTCTTTAAATAACTAGTGTTTTTCTTCTCTTCTTCCTCCCCGGCCCTTTGCTTTTTCTCCGTCTCTCACTTCACACTTCTTCTTCGTCTTCTTCGTAGAAAGAAAGACAGAGAGAAAGATAAGATGGTGTTAGGAAAGCGTCATGGATCTCTGATCAAGAGAACAACAAGCATGAAGATGATCACACTCGATACGCCCACGATCTATGATGCATCTCAGCCGTCCGATCATCTGTCCATTCATCCGCACCATCATAATCAGACGGTGGTGATGGCTACTTACTACGATGATTTCTTGAAGACTTGTAGCCTCTGCAATCGAAGTCTCTGCCATCATCGTGACATTTATATGTACAGGTACGAATACGATTTTATCTTCTTTTTTTGTTTTCTTTATAAATTTCACAAACCCCTTCAACTAATTTTCAAACGATGTATTCATTACCGTTACATATATGTAATATGGTTGAATTTGAACACATATTACGTATATAATGAAAATGTTATATATTGTATCGTTTCTTGTAGAGGGAACAACGCATTTTGTAGCTTAGAGTGCAGGGAGAAGCAAATTAAGCTGGACGAGAGAAAAGCAAAGAAAAACGGCTTCGTATCATCCAAGAAACCAATTCGTATTTAATCGATCATGTATGATCTCTATGATAGTTATAAAAAAAAAAAAAAAAAAAAAAAAAAAAAAATCTCTATGCTAATAATAATTTTTCCTTATGGGTAAAATTAGTATGTGTTTGCGTTTAGTATATAAGAATGATGAAAGTTACGAGAAAAAAAAAGAGACTAAATGATTGTGGTAGCGATCATATATAGTAATGTAGTTTCATAAGCATGATAAATTATGAGCTGTAGAGTAATCGAATTTGCTTTGTTCGTGTGATTTTTCGTTGTGATGTTTAATATGTATGTAATGTAATATCAATATTGATGTATATATGTAATCAGGTGGTCTACAACTTGTTGTAACATATGATTGCAAAAGACTTTTATAATATCAGATGGACTGATTCTTAAATGTATTTAGAAAATAGAATTTGTGATAGGGATCAGTTGTGAGAAATTCTTTAAATAAGTTGTATCGAATCTTGGGTGACGAAAACCAAAAGATTTTTCTCTTTTTTAAGACGAAAATTCCAGTTGGCCGGCTAAATTCCCCCCAATATTTAAAATTACAAGAAATAATAATCTTTTTATTCTATACAAATAATATCAGTTGAAATATCATAGAATATGAGCTTTTTTAAATCCCTACTGTAATTAAATGGGATTTAAGTTCTAGCATACAAAATATTGTTTGGACGATTCAAGACCACCGATTTTGTTTTTTTGGATATAAGCTAAACAACCGTACGAGTTAATAGAGAAATAAAAAAGAAGCAAAAGAACCGTATGTTGTAAGTTCTAACATTAAAATTATTAGTAAATTTGAATATCAAGAAGATGCATCTTATAGTTATAGAGTTTTCGGATAGCCAAGTGTTTTACATGTGGTGGATTGATTTGATCATTTGAGAGCTTCGACTCGGATGGTTTTTTATTCGTGATAGGTTAACAAAAAAGAAAGAGCTATTTATTTGTCAGAAACATATTCATCCTGAAAATATAGTTGTCGGTTGATATTAAAACACACAAAATAAAATTGTCTCTTGATGAATATGATTGACCCGAAATGTGGGCCAATACTGAAAACGGGCCAACAAGCATGGGCTTATAGTGTCTATTTCCTTGTAGCCTTTTTAAATAATCCAAATTTTGTGAGATAAAAACATACAAATTTGTGAAATGGAAAAAAGTTGTGGGACCTTTTGATATATGAGTTTTGATTCTTGATAAGATCTTTGGATTTAGAAGATCAAAGCTTGTTTCACTTCGATATTATTATAAGGATCATCGTATTGCAATGCACGTTAGAGCATCTCCATTGGTTGCATTTAATGCGAAGTTGTTAGCTTGAAAAGCAAAAAAATAAATGAAAAATCCTAATTAACTAACAATCGATCTTTACCTTAGACATTTTAGGAACGATGCTTAGCTAACACGTGTCAGTCTCTGAGTAAAATTTTGGGGAAAAAAAAGCGGTGTTTTTCGATTCATCTTCATTGAGGAAGAAACTCGACAGTTGACATACATCCATCGACGATTCGGGAAACCCAAGCAGGAGTCTAATCTTAACGAGGTATGATCCATCTACACTTCTCTCTGTTTAGTCGATTGGGAATTCTTGATCCCGTCTCTTTATGCCATTTCTTAACTCAATACTCGTAAATTTTTGCAGATTGTTTTGTTCAATTTCACAATCAAATGCCCAAGTTCTGCTGTCCTCGTTCTTCTACACAAGTAAAAATGCAAAATGTTTTTAAGATTTGGGTTTTGTGGGATTTAAGATTTGGGGTTTTTTGAGATTTTTGTTTGTTTGTGTGATCGTTGTTTAATGTGGTTAGGTTGTGGTAGCACAAAAGACTAACTCGGGTAAAGGAAGAAACGGTGAAGGAGGAGGAGTCAAGTATGGAAGGGAAGTCTAATCATTCAATGGAGGATTACCACGTTGCTAAGTTTTTCAATCTCAACGGCAATGAATTGGGGATTTTTGCTATCTTTGATGGTCATAAACGTGATAGTGTACCTGCTTATCTGCAGAAGCATCTCTTCTCTAACATCCTCAAAGATGTAAGTTTTATAATAAAGATTGTTCCTTTTGTTGTTTTTGTGTATGTTGTTATGAGTAGTGTGATAAACATATAGGATGTGTTGATTTGTTTTCCCTAGGGAGAGTTCTTGGTGGATCCACGAAACAGTGGTGGTTGCGAAAGCATATGAGAATACAGACCAAATGATTTTATCAGATACTGGTTCTGATTTAGATAGTGGTGGTTCGACAGCTGTGACTGCTATTTTTGATTAATGGGAAAGTTTTGTGAATAGCGAATGTTGGAGATTCTCGAGCAATTCTTTCTCGTAGAGGTACAGCAAAACAGTTGAGTGTAGACCATGATCCTGATGATGATACTGAGAGGAGTATGATTGAGAGTAAAGGTGGATTTGTTACCAACATACCAGGTTAACAACAACACCTTTTTAATGATCTGTTATATATATAAGGATGATTCTGATGATTTGTGAATTGAACAGGAGATGTTCCTCGATAGACAAACAGTGGTATAGGGTCTTCAACTACGGTGCATTTCAGTCTGTAGAACACTTGCGTATCACTAGTGCCTCAGAAAGAGAAACTTGTTTGCATACAGAAACCGTAGTCTGTTTTGCATCTTTACTGTTATCTAGTTCATCAGTTGTGATCATTTATGAAACTTGATCATATCATCAATCAGCTAGAGCTAACCAGAGAGAGCTATATCATGTATTGTTTGTTTAAAATCTTATGTAATATATTCATTTTCAAGTTTTTAAATATATACAATATTAAAAATATAAAACAAAATTTATTATACTATAATAATTTCCAAAATAAAAAAATTTAAATTAAGGACCACATTTTTGGATACTGCAAATGGATCATAAAAATAGAAAGTTTTTTAAGAAGTTTGTTAACTTCACTTTTATTCACTTTTATTCAAAATTAATGTTTTTAACAACTTTGATTATATGCAACTAATGGAGATGCTCTTAGAGTTAAAATTTCATTGGACTAACGAGGATTTGCACCAAGTCATGATCTAGTCCACACATGTTTCTTTTTTATATAACCATCCCTCTAGTGTATATTTTATACTAACTCTACTCATTATTAAGCTTACAAAGTTAAAGAAAGTGTTGTCCTTTGGAATACTTTAATGGGGATAATCAATGACCACTTACTACGAAGATCCCAAATCTTACAACTATCATTAAGATATACAAAAAGTAATGTGTAATGGTCTTAATGGATTACATAAAAACGTATTAGACTAATTTGATCATCCTCCATCATAAAATGTATATAAATACAGAGTCCTTGTTCTATCAAACATATCCATCAACAAAATCCTCATCTTTGATTCTTGATTTTGTAAGCATTAAAAAAAAAATGGGTGTTATGGAGAAGAAACTTCGTTCACTAAAATGCGAAGTGAGAATAGCAGAAGCAAGAAACGTAGAGATCAAGTCTCAAGCTAGTACTCTGTTCATTAGATTCTATCTCTCTGCAGGATACAACAGAAAGATCGAAGTAAACACGAGACAGATCTCTTCAAAATCAGACCAGCTCATGTGGGATCAATCTTTTGGTCTTGAGTGTCAAGGGAACGAAGCAGCAGTTCAAGAAATGAAGCAACAGAGAATTGTTTTCGAGCTACGGAGGAAGAAGACATCGTCGTTTCTTAGGAAGTCATCAAGATCTGAGGTTGTTGGGACAGGAGAGGTTTCATGGGAATCAGTTTTTGAGTCACCGGGCATGGAGATTGAGAGATTTGTGGTGATGGATGACTCCAAAAGCCCGGTTTTTAGAGATGAGAAACCTATGTTGTTGAAGGTAGCTTTAAAGGTCCAAGCTTTAGAAGAAACGGAGAAGAAGATGAACAAGAAAGAAGAAAGATTAGAGAAGCTTTGTTCTGTGTGTAGTAGTAGTAGAGATTGTGGAAGCTGTAGTTGCTTAGATTATGAAGCTTTTGCTTTAGCCTGTGCTTTAGATTGTATTTAAAGAAAAAAAAAAAAAAACAGATTTTGATTCAAATTAACAAACTCAAACGAACATTGGTGATAAATAGTTGCAGAAGCAGTTTCACAACTCTTTTATTCAAAACAAACCAGGCAGAATAATAAAAAGGGGACATCAGAAATTGAAACAGTTTCAAACATCACCATGTCCGAGAAGAGCAACAAGCATGTCCTCATAATCACCAGAAGTGTCTTTGGCGATGGCACGGTCCAAAGGAATGCTGTTCCTTCGCTGATACTCCTCCTTGATGCGTTCCATGTCAACTTCGGTTCTTGTAGTCACGACTCGGGTTAGTCCCCATTCGTCTGTTCCCATTTTGTTGATTGATAGACGGAGAACCTTCTCAAAATGCTTCTCAGGGTATGTCAAACATGTGATTACAGCTCTTAGGAGTTTCAAGTAGTCATTGTCGTCTGACTCTTCCTTCAAGTTCTGCAAAATTCACCACATAATCAGCTGTCTGAACAAGACAATATGACAGAAAAATTCAGTTGGTGGTGGTTAAGTTAACCTTGTTAATGGAGTTTCCATGCTCGTTGTTGTAGTGGTTGAGCGTCGCACCTAGCTGTGCTTTGCTTCTGGTGGTCAATATTCTGATTAAGTCATCATCGCTGTAAGCTTTCTCTGAGACCTTCTCGTGAAGAATCTTAGCTTCAGATCTTGCAAGCATCATGTTCACATCATCTCCTTCATACCTGAAAGTGCTCACAAGAGGAAGCAAAAGCTACACAAAAGAGGTGACAGAAGAAGTCAGAAAAATGTGTGCCATATCCAAAACAAACATGCAAAGGCTCTGTCTAATTATAGATTGATTTACCTTACGAAGGTCACCAGATGTGTGTTGAGCAACATCTTCCTCAAGTGATTTCTTGTATCGAGCTTGGTAAGCTTGCTTGACCTTGAAAAGCTGAAGAGCAGGCCTTGTGCAAGCAATTTCAACAAGAACCCAGTTGTTCTTGGTGAACATTTTGGTGGATTCTTTAGCTAGATAAGCATCTCTCTCTGCTGGATCAAGAGTCCACAACATCACAGCACGCTGTTACAAAATTCAGTTTCACATCCCCAAATCAGTCTCTAGAAATATTTTTCAGAGACGTTAAAGAAAGAAAAAAGAAGTAAAAAAAAAAAAACCTCAAAGTCACTAGAAAGCTCTTTGTCTAAAGCCTTGAGAAGATCCTCATTGTAGGTAGCTGCATAAACGCTGCGGATTAAGCTGCGTTGTGCTGCGTTCCTGTGAGCAAGGATTGATATGATCAGCTTCTCGTTGGTACCCCATCCTGTTTCAAGACCAAACAAAAAAAAACAACATTTTTAAGACATGTCATGTCACAGATCTCCTTTAAGAGAACTTGAACACAAAACAAAAAGTATGAATGCCATTACCGAAAACATGATTTTGGATCGCTAAAGAACAAAAAGAAACATACTTTTATCATAATCAATAATTTAGGACATCATCGGACCTGATCTTGTACTGGGGGATTACACAGATCAGGTAAAAAAAATATCAAAGCAAATCCCTAATCACTAATGTAGTCGTGACCAAATCATCAAAAACAGAACAAAATCTAAGTAACTTAGACGATACTTCTTGGAGAGTACATAATAAGAAATCAAAAGGATCAAACGACTTTTCCGATATGTGTATAACGAAACAAGATTATATTAGATCGTAGAAGAAGAAGAAGAAGAAGAAGAAGAAACAAAATCTAGCAGATCAAGTGATGAAAAGATCAGAGAGACCTGAGAATGCCTTGTGGAGTTGCTCTGCATCTTCTTCAGGAAGAGGAACATTGCTTGGGACTTTGAGAGACGCCATTTTTTTTTTTTTTTTTTGGGATCAGTGAACTCTTTAGATCTCTCTCTCTCTGTGTTTTGATTGTATGTAATGAGAGACGCGCACGTCTACTTAAGTAATGTAACGGGAGAATCCCAAAATTATTTTAATTTGATAATTTTAAAGTTATTGTAAGTTAAAGCATTTAAGTATAATAATGTAAATAATTGAATATGGACATATATCCTTCTAGTAAATATTTTTACAGCCTGTGTTTTTTTTTTCTTTTCTCCTTTTAACAGATGATTTTCCTCTTTTATGCTAAAATTAATTGGGTTTATTGTTTTTAGAAAGTAATCCCAAGCAATTATGTGTAAATTACAACTTTATCTTTTTCTTTTCACAAATCAGGCTGTAATTACCAAATCAATAATGTAAAAGAGATGCTATACCAAATTAAGTTAAATTGTTTTTTTTTTTTCAACTTACAAATTTCTTTTTGCTATAAACCAATTTCTAACAAACTAGAAAAGTAGAGAATACGAACCGTGTCAATAAATGACAAAATATGAATTCAATGATATTGACCAGTACTAATGTGATGTGTAAAACTTATAATCATTCAAAATGTGAACAGGCCCGTTTGACTATATATATTTTATCAAAGAGTAGGTCCAAAATGAAACTAAATCTTGATTCTATTTTTTATTATTTTTACAAAAAACTAAATTAAGATCTGTGTTAGAGCACGAATTGAAATTTATTTTATTTACATTGTAATTTTTTAATAAAATATAATTTATGTGATTATTTTTAATAGTTTTTTGGATAAAATATTATGCAATAAAATTATATGTTAAATATGATGACTTGAAAAAAACACTTATTTTGTAAGTTTTATATTGTTAATGATTCTAGATAATTATCCGTGCTACAACACTGATTAATTTTTTTGTATACAAAATTTTATATATTTTCTATTTTAAAATAAAATTTTAATATTTTGTATTAGTTTATGTACGTGAAGTTATTTCAACAATGTATATTCTACCTCATGACTTGAATGTCATTATAAGACATAATTTTGTGAATTTGTTTTTTAAAAAACGAGTTATTATATTATGAGTAATTTAATATATTGTTATACTTTTTGTTTTAATATACTTGGTTTTTTTAAATTCTTTCATATTATAGTAACATATTATTGACATTGCTATAACAAACCAATTTAGAGTGTTTATAGTTTCTAACTTTAATATCAAGTTTCAATATTTTAAAAATATTTAAAAATAAATTATTTAAAAAAATATTTAAAAATAAATTATTTAAAGGTTATTATATTATATAAAATTATAAAATTCAACAAAAAAATATGAAATTGAATTTAAATATTCAAATTTTGACCTGTTACTCAGTAAATTTTTTAATTCAATAATATTATTTTTAAAGAATAATATGAATAAAAATTGAATATTTTATAGATTGAATTATTTATATTTGTTTTTAAAAATTCAACTTATGGTATATCTGAAAATAAAACTATTTTTAATTATAAGAAATAATATGATAATTTATTTGTTTCACAAAAAGACTCATATATAAAAATGAGAAGTGAAGTATAATAATAATTAACAAATTAATATGTTAAGTTAGACATCAAAGGATTTTATTTGATGAATAATTTAATAGAGAAAATTAATATGATAAGTTAGATGATATCAAATGATTCATTAGAATATTCTCTTTAAGATTTTTTGAAACAATAATCCAGACTATATAAATAATATAAAACTTAATCTATAACATATTTATAGCCAACTTATTAAAATTATGTAATCTACAAAACAATGTTGTGTACTTCCGTTCTATTATATAGGGATGTTGTGTACTTCCGTTCTATTATATAGGGATAATAAGGGAAAGCAATGATGATTAGATTAGTTCACACTTTACTTAATGGTGTTGATAAATTAACTTTAAAAGAATCACGTTATTGGAACAGCTATACATATAGTTAGGCTAGAGAGAACTGACGATTGATATAAAACGTTACATTAGAAAAACGAGATTTTCATTTTCTTAATTTCTTAACTATACGAAAACGACAGGGGAGGATTCACGTGGTTGGCGCTAAGCTAATTCTGGAGGGGAAGCAGTTGCTTCGTCTACTCACATTTGATTCTGATACTATTATTTTTTTCTTTTTTTTCTTGAAAAGTGAAATGCTATACAGGTATGTACAAAATACGTAATGAGGTTAGGTTACCTGTCTTTTTTCAAATAATAAATGTGAATCTGAAAAGTCTATCCACAAAAAGAAAAGAAAAAAACATGCAAAAGCGAAAAAGATTGACAAATGAAAACACCGACTCCGCTGGGGATCGAACCCAGAGTCTCTGGTTTCGTAGACCAGCGCCTTATCCATTGGGCCACGGAGTCTTACTTGCTGAATTATTTACCTACTAACATACTTATTTGTAAAGAACAAATCCCTCACGTAAGTAACAACAAGCCAAGCCAAATACAAGAAGAGTTGTAAAGTAAAGAAGACAAGTTTTGTAATGAAACAAGTTCGGATTCACGAAATTAAACGTTCAAAATCTTAAGTATCTAGCTTACAAGATTTGTCTAAAACAAACAAGAACGAGAAAATACGCAGAAACTTGGGCACAAATGCAGACGTCGTGTATCACACTTGCAGTAACTGGACATCCATGGAATCTGCAAAAAAATAGGAAGAGCTTTTTAGTGATTGATTTCTCTAGCGTCAAGGAGATGATACTATTATCACATAAACCATATCTCTCTGCAGAAACAAACCTTTGTTTCTTCTCTCAAACAACGCCTGTAATGTTCTCTTCTAATCCGTTCTTAGGAAGAGAATCTACTGAATCGGATCCAACCTTAGCAGCAGCATATTCTCCTCATAAGCTGCAACATGAACTCCAAGAGCCGCACGGCCTGAGGGATCAAGATTCTTTGACCAAGTTGCATCCCATTCTACAGCTTTCGCTGTACTGCAAGCAATACTTGGCCCTCCTGGTACAGTCGCCCTTGCAGCACTCTGATCAGGAAACAAAAACATTATCAGCATGGCAAGCAAGTTTGAATGATATATTTTGAATATTCATGGTATATTATGACCTTGGGGAAGAACTTTTCGAAGATGGTTCTGTAGTAATAAGCTTCTTTTGTCAGAGGTGTGTTATCCGGGAAGACAAAGCTTGCGTTCGATAACATAGTATCAGAGACCTATACCACGAAAATAGGCAACCTTATGTCAGTTTCTTCTAAAATTTATCGAAAAAATGATTTTAAAATGATATTTCTTACATGTTTGTTTGCATGATCTTTTAGACCATCAATCCAGCTATACCCAACTCCATCACTAAACTGCTCTTTCTGTCTATACAGAATATGCTGCATTCACCAGAATATGAGAAATTTTGTTAGAACATTATAAGTGTAACTACAGGGTATATATAAAAAGAAGGTGCACTAACGGCTGTAGTTATTTGTAAACAAACCTTTGGTAGATAAGGTCGTTGTTCATCATCAAAGGCATTGCGTAGCACCCACTTCTCGATCCTTCCAAGTTCAGGCTTGATCATCTTCCATTCTGGATTAATGCTCATTGCGACATTTAAAAATTCTTTATCTAGGAAAGGGACACGAGCTTCAACACCCCATGCAGAAGTTGATTTGTTAGCCCTCAAACAATCAAATTGGTGAAGAGCTTTGATCTGCGAGTAAGGCAATGCATAGACAACAATCAGTGATGGACAAAATCAAATCACCAAAATAAGTTATTGGTCTGATGAAAAGGAAATACCTTTCGGCATGTTTCCTCATGAAATTCTTTCTTGTTGGGTGCCTTATGGAAGTACAAGTATCCTCCGAGAATTTCATCAGAACCTTCCCCAGAAAGAACCATCTTTACACCTAAAGATTTAATTTTTCTGGACATAAGAAACATCGGAGTGCTAGCTCTTATTGTTGTCACGTCATAGGTCTCAATATGGTAAATGACTTCCTCGATTGCATCTATCCCATCCTGGAAATGATCAAGAGTAAGATATTAAGCTGTATTTTTAAAAGAAACAATGAATGATAATGAATCAGAGTCAAGGAATTTTTATACCTGAACTGTAAACTGAAACTCGTGGTGGCGTGTTCCAAGATAGTCAGCAACTTCCCTGCCAGCTTTAAGATCCGGCGATCCCTGAAAACAAAAAACGAAAATATATATAGTTAGAATCTTTAAGGGTACACAGCCTTTTAAGAAATTTGATAATAAGGTTGAATTAGTGATGACCTTCAAACCGATGCAAAACGTGTGCAATTGTGAACCCCATTGAGCAGCTTCCGATTGTTCCAAATGGCGTAATGCCACTGCAGCAACAAGAGACGAGTCCAATCCTCCAGATAGGAGAACTCCAAAAGGCACATCAGTCATAAGTCTCTTTATAACAGCCTGAATTTTTTTTTCAGATTACAGAATCACATTCATATTCCAAAAACTCTTCAGCAACCGCAAAACGTTGCAACAAGGCAGAACATTTTTAAGACCTTGACGAGAATAAATCTCCAAACATACCTTCTCGAAAGCATTGCGCAGAACTAAAGGATCATATGGGGTTGAAGGAACCTGTTCAGAGTACCACGGAGGATTGTACCACCTCCTAAGTCCTCCTACAAGAAAGCAATAAAGGCATTTCAGGAAACTTCTACATGGAAAAAATGCCTTGAGTTTATTACAAATGCAAACCCATTAGGATAGACTAAATGTGGAGTTTAATGGTATACAAACCTTGTTTACTTGAGTAAATGTGGCCAGGAGGGAAAGCCATAAACTGTTCACAATCATCACTAAGCGCTTTCATCTCAGAAGCAAACCAGACAGAACCTATAAAAGAAACATTAGAAAAGCAATTGATTAGACAAGATATAATAATAAGCTTAACCCTATTGATGTGAATTACGTGAGAAAATGTCAAGTCATATACCATCAAGACCCCATCCAATGTATAACGGGATTACACCAATGGCGTCCCTAGCAGCAATAAAACTTTTGTCGCGTGTATCAAGAAGGACAAACGCGAACATTCCATCCAACATGTCGATAATTTCCTCTCCATATTCTTCGTACTGCAAGACAGAACCAAATGCAACAATAGAGAGGGTCAGTTACATTTTCACTAACTGGCCATATGAAAAAAGATTAACCAGATAGATAGTAATCCAGAAGCAACAACTCAAATCTTTCCCAATTACACATACTTACAAGGTGTGCAATCACTTCACAGTCACTGCCAGTATGGAATTTATGAGACTTTAGTTTTTCACGCAAAACCTTGTGGTTGTATATCTCTCCATTGACCTGACACATCATGAGCACATTTGATTTACTATTCCGATGATACAATTGACAAAGGTCTAAACTTTGACATATGTTCACACATGAATAGTAAATTGACACTGTTTCAAAGACAAGAGAAAGTACCGTGACAACGATGGTCTTGTTTTCGTTATAGAGCGGTTGGTCTCCAGAAGTTGGGTCAATGATGGCTAAACGCTCATGAGCAAGATAACAGTCTTCATAACAATGGAGTCCACTCCAATCAGGACCTCTATGCCTCAACCTACACAAATAAAAGTAATCAATCCAAACAACCAATTCGGGTCTTCTCCACAAAGATCAAATCTTTTTGGCAGCCAAATCAAACAATGACTGATCAATCGATCATTAAACCAACACATTATATTCCCTCCTAAAAAAAAGTTAAAAACTTTATTCCAAATTCATTCATAAACGATTCTTCAGTAACAATGCGCAGCCTTTATAGACTACGAGAACAAGTTGATGGGGTAAGATTGAGAGAGAGAGAGGGTACCTGCGAGAGAGTTCGATGATACGAGAACGTTTAGCTTGAGTGTTGTCGATGCAACCAAGAACAGCGAGAATCCCACACATTGTGTTTAGTGTGGTGTGGTGGCAACGAGAAAACAAAGACAACAATGAACTGATTTATTAGAATTTATAGGGTGGCTTTCAATCACAGCCGTTGATTTTGACAATGTTATTAGATTTTTTTTAACCCTAATCCTTTTTTTGTTTAATTTGTTTTTGTTTGTTACTCGTTTTTTGTGATTGGGAGACATTCGTATCCAACTAAGACCAATGGTTCATTGTCACGTCACCAGGTCCATTGGTTTTTGTCAAGTACTTCTTAATGACGTTTGGCCTTTGGCGTTACGAAATCACGGGATTGAATGAATTATGCAAGAACGGCTCATTATTGATTTTTATGGGTTTGATCAATGTTTGAAATCGTATTTATCTTCATTAATCTGCCACATTGAAGCCATGTGAAGTGTGAAGTGTGAAGTAAAGGGAACGATCAAGTTATGTTCTGCTATGATCTTACACTTTTTAGTTTTTACCTTTCTAGTTTCTACAGTATGCTTTTTTACTTTATAACTAAAATCTTGTGGTTCTCTGTTGAGAAAACGACGTTACTACAATGTGAAAAAGCAGTCTTCAATTCAAAAGCACAATAGCAGCAAAAACCCATTCTCGAACCCAAAAAAAGCGAAGGCGAGCTTCTGTATTATTCTCTCGGTGGCCGGAGGAGATTCATGGCGACGGCTAACGGAGCAAAGACTCTGTCGAGTTTGGCAACGGCCAACGGAGGCCAGCCTCTTGTCTCCAAACGCTTCATCGGGTAATATATAATCTCTGGAACCAACCTGAACCTATTGTTGGATATGGGCTACGCCCAATATGCCACTCGGCCCAACGACATTCATTTGTTGCATTCTCGGCCCAGCGAGATTGGAAGCAAGTCATTAATTCTCGCAGAAGGGCAATCTCGGGAATTCGTGGAGGAAACCCTAAACTCTCCTAGGTCAACAGTCTCCTATAAAAGGAGAGGGCATTTATTGGGATTAGCATCCTGACCCGCGGACAATACCCCCAGAGTAATACTTTGCATCGAAAACTGCTATTATCTTTCGTATAACTCATCTTGTTTTCAGTTCGTCATTTTAAGCTTACTAGTTCGTCTGTGGACTAACAAGCTCTAATACGATTTGTTTAAGTGACGATCTCACGTTTTCCCCGATTAATAAAGAACTTGCTCGCTCTTTCCCACAAACTCTTTATTTGTTTAAGCTGTGTAATCCCCGGTACAAACAATTGGCGCCCACCGTGGGGTAAAAGTAAAGCGTTTTTTTTAACGACTCAAAACCGACGATCCTCACTTTCTCGAAATCTCGAAGGTCATGACGAACCCCAGCGAAAACTTCGACGAAGCAACGGAGCAACCAACGGGGCAGCGATGGGGGCGAACGAGAACGCGAACTGTTCCCCTGTCGAGTTCCCTGCCGAGCTCCCTGCCGAGCTCCCTGCCAAGCTCCCTGCCGAGCTCCTTGCCGAGCTCCCTGCCGAGTTCCCTGCCGAGCCCAGACGAGGGCCCACTGCCGAGCACAGTCTCTCCGCCGGCGCCTGACAAATCCTCCGAGCCTCCCGTAGCTGCGCACGCCGGAGCCGGACCTGTCGCAGACCAGCTGGTTACCAGCGCCGCTGCCCTCCTAACCGCCGCTCTCACCAACGCTACCGTTCCCCCCAGCGCCGCTTCTCCCTTACCTGTACAAAGAAACAGACTCGACGATATGATGCAGATCATTCTCGGTCGTCTTGATGGCCAGGAAACACGAACGAACGAACGGCTCGAGGCCATTGCAGCCGCACAAGAGGCCTCGCAGAACCAAATCAGCAGGCTCCAATGAAGGAGGGGCGAGCGCCGAAACGACAGCAGTCCCGCCGACGAGAACGAGAATCCTCCCCCAGCGCAACCTTCTGTGGAGGACTGATACGACGGCCACAGACGCCTCCCGACGTCCATTATCGTAGGATCTGTTGATCGCCGCGGTCGAGAGGAGCCAAATGAGGAGCTGCGAGACGGCCATGACCAAAGGAGCGGTAGCCCGCCGACTCCGACATTGCCGATCCAACAACAGCCCGAAGCCGACTTCAAGGATGAAACCATACGACGCCTAGAGGCGGTGGTCCACGAACTCTCTTCCAGAGTCCATCGAGCCACGAGCTCTGCTCCCAACCTCGATCGAGTGCTCGAAGAAGTCCAACGCTCACCGTTCACGGTGCGAATCTCCCGCATTCAAGTCCGCTACGTAAACAAGTTCAAGTTCACCCCGTACAATGGATTAGACGATCCGAAACCATTTTTGACGTCAATGAGTTTTGCAATCAGCCGAGCTCACTTCAGTGACGAAGAGTACGAGGCTGGCTGCTGCCAGCTGTTCGTTGAGAATTTAGCCCATGAGGCTCTAGGGTGGTTCTCCCGGCTCCCGCCGAACTCGATAGGGAGCTATCACGAGCTCACCACCGCCTTTCTCCAACACCACTCTACATTTATGATTCGGGGCGCGTGGAACGCCGATCTCTGGAACATGTTCCAGCGAAACGACGAATCTCTCCGAGATTTCATGGAGAGGTTTAAAAGAATCGTGTCAAAGCTCTCGATTGCCGACGACACAGAAATATCGGCTCTCCGAAATGCTCTCGCTCACGGCTCCCGATTTAGGGAAGACATCATAATACACGAGCCCCTGACCCTGGATGACGCACTACACCGCGCTAACAGATACATAGAGTTAGACGAAGAGAAGGCATCGAGGACAAACCGTCCAGAACCCCCGGCCCCTAAATCGTCCAAAGGAAAAGAGAAGGCACAAGACGAGCATCACGAGCCTCGACAACACTTCGACAAAGAATACGCCGACAAGTTGGACAAAGGAAAGAAAGTCCAAACGTTTGCAGTTAGTAATCAAGATCCCAAGGCATCTTCATCAAGGCCCTGGAATAACAAGTGGGTCCGAGACCCATCAGGAAAGGGTGGCAACAAATATTGCGAATACCACAAGCGAGCAGGACACTCAACAGAAGAGTGTCGCACCCTCCAACAAATATTGCTCGACAAATTTAAAGAAGGCCATATTGACGTCGATCTCGAGCGACGACAAATAGCCGCTCACAGGGATAACCATTTCTTCAATCCTGAGAACGAAAACCCGAGCAAGCAATATAACGCCGCTCCCGCACCACAACCGAGACCTGAAATTCTACCTCCGCCCCCACCAACCCATAAAAGGAATCCCGAGCGAACTGAGGATGCCAACGCTCCGGCTCCACGCCGAAGAATAAACATGATCATGGGTGGTCTGGCAACTTGCCGCGACTCGGTCCGTTCTATCAAAGCTTATCGACGGGGACTAGAGGCCAAGCGAGGATGGTTAGCTCAAAGCACGCCACCTACTACGAACTCCGACCCAATCGTGTTCACAGAAGCCGACGCATCAGGTCTCACTGGACCTCATAACGACCCACTGGTGGTCGAAATGGAGATCGGCGAGAGCATGGTCACCAAAATCTTGATCGACACAGGAAGTTCGGTAAACGTCATTTTCAAAGACGTGCTCATTCAAATGGAAATAGACTTGCGGACCACCGAACACGATGTTCAACCCCTCACCGGATTCGACGGCGACACAGTAATGACGGAAGGTACGATCATGCTGCCGGTCTATGTGGGTGGGACGATGCATTGTATCAACTTTGCTATCGTCGATAAGCCGATCGTATACAACGTCATCCTCGGCACTCCTTGGTTGCATATGATGAAGGTCGTGGCGTCAACTTACCACCAGTGCGTAAAGTTCCCAACTCCTAGAGGAATATTTATACTACAAGGGGACCCGCTGGTAGCACGAACCTGCTTCATCATCGAGCGTCAACAACGACACGCCCGGACGTTCACCGTTTCGAACTCAGCCGAGCGCCCAGACGGTCGCGTTCGCCCTAACTCCGAATCAATCGTCCAAGTAAACATTGACTCTTCCGACACAACTCGATGCGTGGGAATCGGAGCCGACCTACCACAACCAATCAAAGACGAGCTCGTAAAGTTCCTGTGCCAGAACGCAGCGACCTTTGCATGGAGCATGAACAGTATGACCGACATCAACCCAAATGTAACATGCCACGAGCTCAATGTGGACTCGACGTTCAAACCGATCAAACAAAGGCGTCGAAAGCTCGGACCGGAGCGTACCGCCGCCGTTAACGAGGAGGTCAAGAAATTACCCGAGGCTGGATCCATCCGTGAGGTTAAGTATCCTGACTGGCTGAGCAATCTTGTAGTGGTTAAGAAAAAGAACGGCAAGTGGCGAGTGTGTGTCGATTTTACCGATCTCAACAAGGCATGTCCAAAGGATAGCTTTCCCCTGCCACGCATCGACCAACTAGTCGAGGCAACCGCGGGGAACGAGCTCTTGTCATTCATGGATGCGTACTCCGGATACAACCAAATTATGATGCACAAGAATGATCAGGAGAAAACGGCCTTCATCACCGATCAAGGAACTTATTGTTACAAGGTTATGCCATTTGGCCTCAAGAACGCTGGTGCAACCTATCAGCGCCTCGTCAACCGCATGTTTGCCGAGCAGCTCGGACGAACCATGGAAGTTTACATCGATGATATGCTGGTCAAGTCAACCCAGGCCGTTGATCACGTCTTGCATCTCGCTCAGTGTTTTGAAGTGCTAAACCGATACAATATGAAGCTGAACCCAGCCAAGTGTTCGTTCGGCGTGACTTCTGGAGAATTCTTAGGATACCTCGTCACGAAGAGAGGTATCGAAGCTAACCCGAAACAAATTTCTGCGCTCACCAACCTTCCATCTCCACGCAACACCCGAGAAGTTCAGCGCCTCACCGGGCGGATCGCTGCCCTGAACAGATTTATTTCACGCTCTACCGATAAGTGTCTACCTTTCTACCAGTTGCTTCGTAGCAACAAAAAGTTCGAATGGGATGAGAAGTGCGAGTCTGCTTTCCAAGAACTCAAGCACTACCTAGCTACTCCCCCTGTCCTAGCAAAGCCTGATCAGGGCGAAACTCTATATCTGTACATCGCTGTCTCCGGTTCGGCGGTCAGTGGCGTACTAATCAAGGAGGACAGAGGAGAACAACACCCAATCTTCTATGTGAGCAAAAGCTTAGACGGAGCCGAGCTCCGATATCCCACGTTGGAAAAACTCGCTTACGCTGTGGTAATTTCGGCTAGGAAGCTTCGGCCGTATTTTCATTCCCACACTGTTGAAGTCTTAACCAACCAACCCCTGCGAACCATCCTCCACAGCCCCAGTCAATCGGGCCGTCTGGCGAAGTGGGCAGTGGAACTCAGCGAGTACGACATCGAATATAAAAACCGCACTTGTGCAAAATCTCAGGTGCTCGCTGATTTCTTGATCGAACTTCCCCCCGAGCTAGAGTTCGGCTGTCCGCGAGAGGAGAAGTGGACACTGCACGTGGATGGCGCATCCTCTCGCCACGGCTCCGGGATCGGCATTCACCTCGTTTCACCAACGGGTGAAGTACTCGAACAATCGTTCCGACTCGCCTTTCCCGCCTCGAACAACGAGGCCGAGTACGAAGCCCTAATCGCCGGAATGCGATTGGCAAGTGGGATAGGGGTGAAAAAGATACAAGTCTTCTGTGACTCACAGCTGGTAACTCACCAGTTTAGTGGCGATTACGAGGCGAAGAACGACCGCATGGATGCCTACCTCCGAGTTGTCCAAGATATGTCCAACAATTTTGAGACATTCGAGCTGAACAAAATTCCCCGAAGTGACAACGCACCGGCCGATGCTCTGGCCGTCCTCGCATCCACCTCCGACCCCGACTTACGCCGAGTAATCCCTGTCGAGAGCATCAATCGACCAAGCATCAATCTCCTCGCGCACGCCGAGCCCAACATCCAAGATAAGAAAAAGAAACAACAGCTCATCGAACACAAGGCTTTCAGCGATCAAGTCTCGAAAAAGCAAAGAACAGAGGACAGCGACCCCATATTCACGCTATTCGTCATCGAACCACCGGCAAATGTGCCACCTGTGGAGTGCTCGGCCGAGCAGGGATCCGCAACCAGCACAGAAGGACGAACCTCGTCGTCTCGGGAACAATCGTCACCATCTCACGAACGAGCGTCATCATCACACGCCCAACCCAATCCTGAACTTCACGAGCGACCACACGATTGGCAAGAAGAAATCCGTTGTTTTATCGCAGACGGTATCGTCCCTTCAGACAAGTGGGAGGCCCGGCGCCTCCGAACTCGCTGCGCGCATTACACACTTCTCGATGGCAACATCTTCCGTTGGACAGCATCTGGTACACTTTTGACTTGCGTCGGTCCCGAACAAATCAACGATGTAATGAGAGAGGTTCATGAAGGTTCCGGTGGTAATCACTCAGGAGGTCGCGCGCTCGCACAACGCATACGCAATAATGGTCACTATTGGCCGACCATGAACGACGACTGCGATAAGTTCGTCGCTAGATGCGAGAAATGCCAGCACCACGCTCCGATCATCCACGCGCCAACCGAACTGTTGAGAACGACCTCTCCACCATATCCTTTCATGCGATGGGCAATGGACATCGTTGGACCTCTCCCTGCGTCCCGCCAAAAGAAATACATTCTCATTATGACGGATTATTTCACCAAATGGGTTGAAGGCAAAGCCTACGCAAAAATCGGAACAAACGAAGTCCAAAAATTTGTGTGGAAGAACATCATTTGCAGGCACGGAATTCCGTATGAGATCTTCACCGACAACGGCGCGCAATTCACTTCGCTCCAATTCGAAGGTTTTTGCGCAAAGTTGAGAATCCGTTTGAGCAAGTCAACCCCCCGCTACCCGCAAGGCAACGGACAGGCCTAAGCGACCAATAAGACCATCATTGACGGACTAAAGAAACGACTCGAAGACAAGAAAGGTCTCTGGGCCGACGAACTAGATGGCGTTCTATGGTCGCACCGAACTTCCCCGCGCCGATCAACAGGAAAGACACCGTTCTCCCTTGCGCATGGAATGGAAGCCCTCGCACCGGAGGAAATCGGCGTACCTACCTTACGACGCTCAATGCTCGTGCACGACCCTACTCTCAATGCTAAGATGATGCTCGATACCCTCGATACCCTCGAAGAAGAACGCGACAAGGCTCTTCTTCGAATCCAGAACTATCAACAGCAAGCCGCTAAATATTACAACAAGAAGGTGAAGCCACGCCACTTCGACGAAGGCGACCTCGTCCTCCGCAAAGTCTTCGAAAACACGGCCGAACTCAACGCAGGAAAAATGGGCGCTCATTGGGAAGGCCCTTACCTGATTTCCAAGGTCGTCACTCCCGGCGTCTACCAGCTGCTCGCCATGGACGGCACACCAATCCCTCGCTCATGGAATTCCGGCAACCTTAAACGCTATTACCATTAGAACTCGCTTACAAAAAAAAAAAAAAAAAAAAAAAAAAAAAAAGAACGCTCGTACTACCGAGCTCTCCCTTTGTAATACGAACTACGAATGGCTTGATCCCTTTTCTAAGGGTACGTAGGCAGCCCGTCACACGGCACAGCTATACCAAAAAATTAAAAACAAAAGTTTCAACCTATCAAAACACACGAGCTCTCTCGAACGAGTCCGTCTCCGCGAGATGTCCAGCTCTTACATCGACCCTCTGGCCAAGGGAACGATTTAAAACGCGTTCCTCATGGATGCAGCAGTGAAATAATCTGCATAAATAAGCCGACCCAGAACGCATTCAGCTAGCAGGCGGTTAAGTTTGTATAAGCCAAGTTCTTACTTGCACTCTCTTGCCGACCTCGTGGCACACACAGGGTAAGCCGGACACCAGAGCCGCACCTAAAAGGTACGACGAGCTCATCTCAACTACCACCCTAAACATTTGGTATTCGAAACACGTAACAGGATAAGCCAGGAGACGTCTTGCACCGTAAAATACAACTCGATACCAAAGATAGGAAGTACACAAAAACATTTTCATTCCATAAACATCCTTATTCCGGAAAAACACAAAAGACAAGGCAACGAAAGCCAAACACGAAAAGCCACATTCGGCACACAAAACTAACAAAACGAACAAGTCTCAAAATACAAACTTAGTCTTCAAATCCCAGATCGGCATCGGAGGGTTTATCAAACTCGAGCTCGCAAATTTTCACATGCCAGACCTGGCACTCCCTCTGCAGACTTTCCAGCGTGTCCATCGGAACAATCGCACCCCTAGCAGCCATCTCCTCGAGATACGAGCGAATCCCCTCAGCACGGTTGCTTTCAACAAAGAAATGGTCCGTGCATTCTAACTGGATAACATAACGACGCAATATATCGACCCGAGTCCGGCATGCATCGAGCTCGGGCCGACCTTCAAAGGGCCTGCTCCCAATAGGATCGAGATCGCCCGGTTCAAGGACGGGAATCTCCACCTCAGCCATTGACTCCTCACGACGAGAGCGCTCCTCCAACAAACGATCCCACCTCCATTTCGGGACCAAAAATCCCTCATCGATCATAGTTTCAAGATATCCGATAACTCCGTCAACACGATGAAACCAGAAATGACGCTCGAACTTTCGACGCGTAGCGAGAATGTAAGCTCTCAACCTCTGGATCCGAGCACGATAAAACTCCATCTCGGAACGAACTACGTCGTCGGACCTCACGGAGAGCCGCTCTCGCGCCCTCCTCAGCCACGCCGACCTCGTTGTCACAGGCATACTACTGATCTCAACCACCCTTCAAAAGGAGAGATTTATCTTTAAAACAAGAAAGGAGGATGATGAGAAATGGGCAACTTGAACGCCAATTTATAGAACAAAGAGTGCAATTTTCGAGGCAAAGCAATCAATACTGCAATTCTCGAAAAACACATCCATAGAACGACGGACACATATCATAAAACCAGCAGACAACACATAAAGCAAGTCCAATCATAATGCAAAGGTTCAAAAAGAAAAATACATCGCCTAAACGGCCCGACATCCGTTACAAACGGGAATAGGTTCTAATAAAACAACAAGATAAAAGCGAGTCACTGCTCGGCAGCAACCTGAGCGTCCGATCCCGCAGGTGCCCCTGCCATGACGACCTCCTCTCCTGCAATCACGGGAACCTCAGCCGCCTGAAGGTTCGTAGGAACGATCGCAGTCTCTGGGAGAGCTTCGAGGTCGCTGTCCAGAACGTCGGCGATATCAAAACCAAGAACCTTGTCCTCCCACATCTTCGCATCAGCCTCCAAGCCGAGCAAAGTCTTCGACGGAACGATCGTACCACTCTTCGCCAACTCCTGAAGACAATCATAGGTGCCGCTCACTTGGCTCAAGGTCAGAAGAGACTCCTGCGCCGCTCAATTATCAAGAATATGCTTCCTCATCCTCTCAATACGAGACCTGTAGCCAGCAACCTCGACATCGATGCCATGCCGCTCCACTTGCAGCTGCTGCAACTGCGCCTTCTGAAACGCGTGATCAACCTCGAACTGCTCGAGACGAGAGCGGGAAGCGTCAAGAGAAGCCTTGAGATCGGCTACTTGTTTCCTGAAACCGGGATTTTGCTTCGTGAGAACAGCAGAAACCCCTCGCTCTTTATCAAGATCCTGACGAAGCTCCTCAGTCGATCTCCTCGATGGTTCAGAAGTACAAGAATCAGCAAGTTGCTTCTCCAGCTCGGCAATGCGACGCTCATACGAGACGACCATGCGGTTCACGCCACCACCATCTTGAAATGCAAGGAATAAAGAGTTAAGATAATAATTGAGAAAACTCATTCAAGAACATAAAGACAGATGCCAACCTGGAAGTGTTTCCGAGCCCACGACCGATACAGCTCGGGATCATAGAGAGAACCCACAGAGGGGAGCGGGTCGAAGGAGCCGCGAACCTTCCTAGCAAGCTCACCACAAGCAGCAGCGTTGTTGATGAACAACTCATCCTTCGTCTTGTAGGAAAAGGAGAACGAATCATCAATCTCAGTGGTGTCGCGCGGAATACCATCCCTCCTAGATCTCTTGGACGATTCGGGCTCGGGAACAACCACCTCACTATGAGAAGCCCTCTTCCTCGATGGAGTAGGACGCCCAGAATCAGCGACAACGATTGCTAGAGCATCAGAAGCCTCGCCACGTGACTTCTGCCCACGCGAAGCGACAGCAGGAACTTTGGCAGCCCTTTTGTCGGCACGGGTGGCGCCAACCTCCGCCGACCTCAGATCTCCTGCAACTCGCGGATCGGCACCTCCACTGGATGACGGGACAATGACTTCAGTGTGGGCAGCACGCGAAGAAGACCCAGCGTCAACGGCCTTCTTGAACTGATCGGCGTATCGAGGAAGACGAGTGTTAACTTTTCCCATCCCTAAGCGCGGTAGACCTAAAAAGGAAAACAAAAGTGTGACAATCCAATAACCACTAAGGAAAGCAACAATTGACACAACCAAATGAGGAGGAAACTCACGAGATCTCTGGGTAATCGAAGGCCAATGAAGCGCCACTAGTGTTCGGATCTGTCTAAGATTATCGAAAAATCCTGGAGGATGAGCGCGCAAACGGACGACAGGCTCTGCAAACACCAACAAAAACAAGGAAAGGATCAGAAGCCAGTCAAATGACAATCAAACAAGTACGAATGAGAAACTATGAAGCTACCGGGAAACATATTCCACTCAGTAGCACAAAACACATCGAGATCGTCAAACGAAATCTCGTCCCGCTTGACAAAGAAAAAATAACGTTGCCAACGGCGAATCTTTTCCTCAGCCCCGACGATTATCTGATGACCCGATCTAGCGCTGGTGTAGAAGTATCCCGGACTACCTCTAACTTTCGTGAACTTGGTGGCCTCTTCCAGAAAATGCACGTCAACCTCTACACCACAGTTGGTGCCAAGTATCGCCAAACCAACCGCATTACGGATACCTCCCACAGAAAGCTGAGAAATGGCAATCCTACGCCTCGCACAATAACGTATCAAAAATTCTGACAAAGGGAACCAAAGACCGCATTCAGTGAAGTAATGCTCAAAAAGCGCGATGAAACCTGTCGGAGGCGTCCAAGGACGTTCGTGAGACTCAGGAACCCGGAAAACCAGTCCCTCGGGCATCGTACACCACCGCGCCATCTCGGCGATACTATCCGATGTGCACAACGAAGGACCGTGGTCGGCCGGACCAGCTGAAAGATTAGCGCCAATCGACACAGCACTAAGACCCAGAACAGCCGAACGTGGGCCAATATCGTCGGCCAGGACAACATCCATAGGACTCCCACCAGAACCACTGTCGCTATCTTCACTGAACTCGAGAATATCAGCGAAATTGTAGTCGTTGGCCAAGCTATCAAGATCTCCGCACTCTGCTCCAATGTCGACGCCAAAGTCATCGAAAACGTCTTTATAAACCCCGTATTCTTTGGAAAAAGCGCGTTGGATTCCCTCCAGGGTCTTACCACGCGCATGCGTTGGAACCCGGAAGGTCGTCGTAGGACGACCATCTTTTCTGCAAGACATGCCAACCTCACGACCTCCTACCATGAGATCCGGATCACCATCATCGGAGTCGGTATCGTTTTCTCGACAAACATTACCAAAACCATCTAGCCGACCTCCGGGGGCCCTTATGCCGACCTCGGCACCACCTAAACGAAACATTTTTTGTCGACCGCCGAATCCCGGATCGGCAGATCGATCTCCACCCACCAAATCTATGTTTGTGCCGATCTCACTCACATTTCTCCGCCGATCTCCCCTCTCGATTTCGTCTTCTTGCCGACCTCCCTCACTCGAACCGGAGCCGACCTCGATACGACTAGAACCAACATTGCCGGTCTCACCATCGGCATCTCTACGCAAACTTCTTGATGCCAACCGAGACCGGCCGACCCCATTGGAGCGAGCTCCGACAACATCGCCGTCCCGAAGACCGATGTGCCGAGCTTCATTGCCGAGCTCGCAATCACAGCCGACCTCGATCGGGCGAGCTCCGACCACATCGCCGTCCCGAAGACCGATGTGCCGAGCTTCATTGCCGAGCTCGCAATCACAGCCGACCTCGATCGGGCGAGCTCCGACCACACTGCCAACCTCAAGACCGATGTGCCGAGCTCCATTGCCAAGCTCGAAATCGCGGCCGACTTCGATCGGGCAAGCCCCGACCATATCGCCGATCGGGAGATTAAAGCGCCGATCTCCAGGACCGATCTCCCGATCTCCCGATTGATGCGCTGATCTCCACTGCCGAGCTGCCGAGCGCCCGATCTCCCGATCTCCCGATTCGCCACTTCCGCCGACCACACTAGCGATTCCTTCTCGCTCTCTATCTCTCGAGATCGCCCGACCGATTGGAACAGTCACGCCGACCTCCAACAGGTGGATCTTGCCGATCGACAACCTTGGCCGATCTCATACGAACTCGAGCGGCGGCTAGGGTTATTGATGGGCGTCCACACAACAAAAAGGAAGGAGAGGAAAGAAGAAGAGAGAGAAAGCACAAATACTAAAGTAAAGAAAGAGAGAGAAAGTTACCTTCTTATGGAGTGGAGGAAGTGAAGAAAAAGGAGAAGAGAGTGGATACATAAATAAGTAAATAAAACGGAAATTTTACTGCCATAATCCGTCACCTCGATCCGCGACACGCCCCGTTTCCGGAAATCCATCGAATACCGCGCTCAAAGGAAGGACCGTCGGATATTCACGGTGTCTCTCGAAAGACGAGCCTGGCATTTACAAAAAAAGCTACTACAACAATTTCTTCCCTAAAGGCAAACCGAGACAATCTGTGCCGAGCAGGCATATTACGAACGATTTAAGTATGCCCGCCGATCGCAGAAAGACCGCCACTCTCCGGACTAAGGGGGGGACTATTGTTGGATATGGGCTACGCCCAATATACCACTCGGCCCAACGACATTCATTTGTTGCATTCTCGGCCCAGCGAGATTGGAAGCAAGTCATTAATTCTCGCAGAAGGGCAATCTCGGGAATTCGTGGAGGAAACCCTAAACTCTCCTAGGTCAACAGTCTCCTATAAAAGGAGAGGGCATTTATTGGGATTAGCATCATGACCCGCGGACAATACCCCCAGAGTAATACTTTGCATCGAAAACTGCTATTATCTTTCGTATAACTCATCTTGTTTTCAGTTCGTCATTTTAAGCTTACTAGTTCGTCTGTGGACTAACAAACTCTAATACGATTTGTTTAAGTGACGATCTCACGTTTTCCCCGATTAATAAAGAACTTGCTCGCTCTTTCCCACAAACTCTTTATTTGTTTAAGCTGTGTAATCCCCGGTACAAACACCTATGCTTCTCAAAACCGCTTATGTTGGTAGTTGTTAGATAGATAGTTCTGATTTCGTCTGCTTTTATCGATTTGAGTCTGCGAAATTGTGGTTCAGAATAGTGAATGAAACTTACAATTCGAAGTTATATGCTACGATTTTGATGTATTACTGTTGTTACTGTGAGAAAAAGACTATGATGACTGTTAAAACTAAGCTATCTTAAGCGTTCGAGATGAACTTGAATCCACTCGTTTGCTACAATGGTGCCTTGGAGTAGCTAATCATCTTAGTTTTTCAGGGTACTATGTTGTTTCGTGTAATCTGAGTATATGATCTTCTCTTTAATGGTTGTTTGGTCACACTTCATTATTTACTTGGTATGATATATCAGGCTCATCATTATTGTTTTTACAGGAAGAACGTTATTGTAACTTCATTTGTTTTGGTATGCGAGATTTTTAAGGTACCGGGTTGATCTACTTTTGAAATTTTTTTGCATTCCTTTAATACTGTTATCTGAAAATTCACATGCTTCCATTGTATCTTCTTTATTTTCAGGTCGTATTTGCTCTGATTCTCATGGCAAGAGATGGTAGTTTGAAGGGTTTATCAAAAGAGTGGACTTTGATGGGGTCCTTGACTGCATCAGGACTCCCTGCAGCCATTTATGCAGTGCAGAACACTTTGTTGCAGATCTCATACAGGAATCTTGATTCCTTGACTTTTTCAATTCTGAATCAGACGAAAATCTTTTTCACAGCATTGTTTACATTCATAGTACTAAGGTAACCTTCTTTCCCCTCTTCTTATGGTATTAAGCTAGTGCCTATATCACATTTATGTTTAGAGATTTGTTATGTGATTCCCTGAATAAAGATTTTTTTTGGCTGCTTCTGTGTTCCAAAGCTTCTGTGAAACTGCTCCATGACAGTAGGATGAGATTGTTTTATTAAAGATAAGGCAACTGTTTGATCTGACTGGGTTTGTCTTTTCTTGTTTCCTTATTTTCAAAAGATATTGTTTGCTTGTTTTATTCTGATATCTTTAGTGGGGTTTAAGGAGTTAGTGATGAATTCATAGTAACTCGATCATATTCAGACAAGGCCCAGTTTATGTTTGAATAGTCAAAAGTGTTTAACTCATCATCTCCAATGACATATTGTAGGCAGAAGCAATCAATTCAACAAGTAGGAGCTTTGTGTTTATTGATTATGGCAGCAGTCCTATTAAGTGTTGGTGAAGGCTCTAACAAAGGTCCAAGTGCCAGTAATTCAGATCAAGTGGTATTTTATGGGATTATCCCGGCCTTGGTAGCCTCATTGCTCTCTGGTTTAGCCTCATCTCTATGTCAATGGGCTTCTCAGGTCAACTCAGAGTTTAAAATGTCACATTCCAAACAGAAAAAATATCTGTTGTTCGATTTCATACATAGCCTTACTGTCTCGCTGTTACAGGTCAAGAACCGTTCATCATACTTATTGACGGTTGAGATGTCAATTGTTGGAAGCCTCTGCTTGTTAGTGAGTCTCCTTAAATTTCCAGATGGTGAAGCGATTAAAAGATATGGCTTCTTTCATGGCTGGACTGTTTTAACACTGGTAACTACTGATCTCTTTTATTCCCCATTGAACGATTCTGTTGATATAGAAAAGCTTTTAATTAAGCACTGTGACTGTTCTAACAAAGGTCCCAGTAATAAGCGATGCTCTTGGTGGAATTCTTGTTGGCCTAGTTACATCACATGCCGGTGGTGTAAGAAAGGTAAAAAACATCTAAAAAATACCTCCCAATCAGTTTTTACATAATCAAAAGCTAAAAAATATAATGTGTTTATTGTGTTTATGTGTTTGCAGGGATTTGTGATTGTGTTGGCATTACTAGTGTCGGCGCTACTTCAGTATGTGTTTGAAGGAAAACCGCCGTCATTGTATTGCCTGGTGGCTCTTCCTATTGTGATGACAAGTATCTCATTATACCAGAAATATCCATACACAATAAGAAGAAGAAGAAGGTCTAAAGATCCATTCACAGATTAGCTGCCAAATTCAACAATGGGATATATATATCTTTACATGCGGTAATTAAATTATTAACTAGAGATGATAGTTGTGATAACTAATGTAACATTGGAAGATGTTAATACATAGAATGAGTTCAATTGTGACCATGTAATTGTCAATACTTAAACAAATTTTAAAGAATCAAAAGGGAATGTCATATTTGTAATTCCTCTTTCAAAATTTGAGTTTTTTTTTTTTAATTATGTTTTAGAATTGTCAAACTAATACGACGTCGTTCTAGTGTTTTTTTTTTTTTTTTTTTTTGAGAAACGACGTACAATGTAGAAAAAGCGAAAAAGCACAAAAAGCAAAACCCATTCTCGAACCCAAAAAGGCGAAGGCGATCGATCTTGGTGGCCGGAGGAGAATCATGGCGACGGCTAAAGGAGCAAAGAGTGCGTCGAGTATGGGCCCTATGGTTTTGTTTTATTCCATTCTGCTTACGCTTCAGTACGGAAGCCAGCCTCTGATCTCCAAACGCTGTATCGGGTAATGATCTCTCTGTAACCAACCTGAACCTATGCTTCTCTAAATCGCTCGCTCGCTCATGTTGGTGGTTGATACTCGTGTTCCTACTTTGTGATTTCGTGCGTTTATTTCGGAATATGCGAGATTTAGTTTTTTTTTTTGGGTTTAATTAACTGTTGTTATGCAAAGATGTAGTTCTGATTTCGTCTGCTTTTGTTGATTCAATCTGCGAATTGTGGTTCATGATAGTGAAAGAAACTTAACAATTCGAAGTTATATGCTACAATTATGATGTATTCCTGTTGTTACGGTGAGAATATGACTGTTAAACGAGATGAATTTGAATAAACTCGTTTGCTACATTGGTGTCTTGAAGTAGTGTTATTCATCATAGTTTTTCAGGATACTATGTAATGCTTCGTGTAATCAAGAGTATTTTGATATTTTGAGTTACTTTTGCTGATTTCGTCATCTATGCTCGAATTATGAAGCTAACCTAACAGCAATGTGCTATGGATAGTTATAACCTAGTTGGATTGGTCACTAGACCATTTGTTTGTTTCTTCTTATACTGTTTATAATGGATTGATTTTCACTGTAATGGTTTAGTCACACAGCATTATTTACTTGGTACGGTATCATATTAATCATTATTGTTTTTACAGGAAGGAAGTTATTGTAACTTCATCTGTTCTGACGTGCGAGATTGTTAAGGTACCTGATCGATTGTCTTCTTTGTACTTTTTAAAGTTTTGCTTTTATGTAATACTGTTTTCTGAAAATTCACATGCTTCCGTTGTATGTCCTTTCTTTTCAGGTCGTATGTGCTCTGATTCTCATGGCAAGAGATGGTACTTTGAAGGGATTATCAAAAGAGTGGACGTTGATGGGATCTTTGACTGCATCAGGACTTCCTGCAGCCATTTATGCCTTGCAGAACAGTTTGTTGCAGATCTCATACAGGAGTCTTGATTCCTTGACTTTTTCAATTCTAAATCAGACGAAAATCTTTTTCACAGCATTCTTTACATTCATAATCCTAAGGTAACCTTCTTTTCCCTCTTCTTATGGTCTTGATTTTGTGATCGAACTTGGAGCTTTGTATTAAGCTAGTGCCTATATCACATCTATGTTAGAGATTTTGTTATGTGATTGCCTGAATAAAGTTTTCTTTGGTTGCTTCTGTGAAGCTCCTCCATGATAGTAGATATCTTATTCAAATGGTTTTATTAGTTAAGGCAACTGTCTGATCTGATCGGATTTGTCTTTCTTGTTTCCTTATTTTCAAAAGATGATAAAACGCTTCTCAAGAGGTTTGCTTGTTTTATTCTGATAGCTTTAGTGGGGTTTAAGGAGATAGTGATGAATTCATAGGAGCTCGATCATATTCAGACATGGTACTGTTTATGTTTGAAAGGTCAAAAGTGTTTAACTCATCATCTCCAATGAAATATTGTAGGCAGAAGCAATCAATTCAACAGTTAGGAGCTTTGTGTTTATTGATCATGGCAGCAGTCCTACTAAGTGTTGGTGAAGGCTCTAACAAAGATTCAAGTGCCAGTAATTCAGATCAAGTGGTTTTTTATGGGATTATCCCGGTCTTGGTAGCCTCAGTGCTCTCGGGTTTAGCCTCATCTCTATGTCAGTGGGCTTCTCAGGTAATTCAGAGTTTAAATATGTCACATTCCAATAGAAAATTATGTAGTTCAATTTTATACATAGCCTTACTGTCTCACTGTTACAGGTCAAGAAGCATTCATCATACTTAATGACGGTTGAAATGTCAATTGTTGGAAGCCTCTGCTTGTTAGTAAGTACCCTTAAATCTCCAGATGGTGAAGCGATTAAAAGATATGGCTTCTTTCATGGTTGGACTGCTTTAACACTGGTAACTACTGATCTCTTCTTTCCCCATTAAACGCTTCTTTAGATAGATAGAAAAACTGTAAGTTTGGATTGTTTGTAAGCACTGTGATTGTTCTCACAGGTCCCAGTAATAAGCAATGCCCTTGGTGGAATTCTTGTTGGCCTAGTCACATCACATGCCGGTGGTGTAAGAAAGGTAATACAAAACAAAAAAAAAACACCTCCCAATCAGTTTTTACACAAACAAAAGCTGAAATATATAATGTCTATATGTGTTGCAGGGGTTTGTGATTGTGTCGGCATTACTAGTGACAGCGCTACTCCAGTTTGCATTCGAAGGAAAACCTCCGACATCGTATTGCCTGGTGGCTCTTCCTCTTGTGATGAGCAGTATATCACTGTACCAGAAATATCCATACCTTGACAAGAAGAAGAAGAAGAAGAAAGTCTAAGAAGCCTTGTCCATTTATAACAGAGTAGCTACCAGTATTAGTAACTAGATGATAGAGTGATTCTTGGTCCACGCAAAAAGGCTTTGTATTACTTAAAACATTGGAAGATGTTAATACATGGAATGAGTCCAGTTGTAAGGCCGATACCTTAAAAGTACTAGATATGAGTATTTAACCCACAAACCCTTAGCATAAATGCAATCCTTTATCCAATCCCCACTACACCAAAATTCAAATTTTAGCAAACACAAAGATGGTAAAATCGATTTAAAAGAGGCACAAAATAACACATCTATTACATTTACTAAGATCATCCAAATCTTTCTCATAATATAAAACGTGTGATTTCAATCTCGTCAATAGCAAAAACTAAAAAGAAGAGAGAGGCGAGGAGGAAGGATGATGGGCCTGGGGAAGGATTACAAGCTAGTGTTACTGGGGGATCAAAGGGTCGGCAAAAGCAGCATTGTCAATCGTCTCAAGCACGGTAATTTCGAAGACAATTATGAGGTTAGTCTTAAGCCCCATCCAACACGATAGGATGACTTCTTATATTTTTTTGGTCTTGTTGTTTATAATGATCGTCTAGTAGACCTTTAGATACGTGTTTCTAGATGTTTTCAGACACGAGAGATTCTTCAAATCTGCTTTTCTTCTCGGAATCAAATATAGTTGTTTGACGAATTCTAGGGTTTCTTTATGGTCTGAATTTGATAAATCGCAGGCTACAATAGGAGTAGACTTTATGTCCAAAAGAGAGCGTTATGAAGACTGGAATTTTCGTCTACTCATGTGGTAATAAATACTTTATCCCTCACATTCACATAACGACGACTCTCAGTCAGTATCATATATTCTCCACTGATCAGGTCTCCTTTTCATGATGATGCGCAGGGATATATCTGGACAAGAGAGATTTCAAAGCTTGGTACCCAATTTGATCAGAGTTTCTCCTGTTGCACTTATTGTCTATGATGTATCCGGTTAAGTCTCTTATTTTAACTCTATCCATGTTCTTTTTTGCTTTCTCAGTACTCAAACAATAATTACTTACTTCCAATTCTCAAATTTTTTGCAGATAAGCAAACATTTTCAAACACATCTAAGTCGGTTGCACAAGTTCGTGCAGAAAGAGGAAGCAATGTCGTTATTGTTCTTGTTGGTAACAAGACCGATCTTGTTGACAAAAAGGTACATAACAAAACAAACCTATATTATATATAACCAAAGCAAAAGAAATACTTGAATTGTGTGTGATGTGATTGATTCAACAAAAACAGGCAAGTTACAACAGAGGAAGGGGATAATAAAGCTTGTGAGTTTGGTGCTTTGTTCATGGAGACTAGTGCCAAAGATAGGTTCAACATTCAGGTACACACAAGTCGATCTGATCTAATAAATATTTTCTAAGTGGAAAAACAAAAAAAAAACTTAACTTGGTTATTGTTGTTGAGTGCAGCCTTTGTTCTCTAAGATTGGATCGGCTTTACATAGAAACGAGGAGAGCTGCGCAAAATCATCTCAGGCAGAGCATCAACTAGAGAGCTCAACAAAATCTTAAGGCAAATTGTTGTTAAATGACTCAGCAGCTTAAGCAAAATAAAAATATCGGACTGATATTATTAATTGTTACAATGAAGACTTTTTATTGGGTGGGATTAGACTAAAAATATATCTGTAAACATTGGTTTATTCTTCTAATCTCTGTAATTTCTGCTACTTTGAGATTTTACATTATGATTAGTAAACACTCGATCGATACTTAAATTAATCAACAACACACTCGTGTGAGACATATGGATGACGTGTCAACCAATTTTTCCATTGTCACCAACAATAAAATAGAAGAAAGTCACACACTTTTTAGAGTCTTTCAGCAAAAACCCAAACCTGAGAATTTTTGTTGCTCTGCGGCTCAAACAATGTTAGTGATATATATATATATATATATTTTGCTTTAATTTGTTGAAATTTCTGAAATCGAACACACAGTTTTTGTTTTTATGGATTACAACGTCGTTTTCTCGAACCTTTGTAATGGGGTTTTAAGGGTTTAAGCAACCCAAGTGGATTAATCGTGATTTTTGCTTGCTTTCTTTCTTTTCTTGCAGATTTGAGCGATTTGAGCTAAATGGGTTTCAGATCGGTTTATCAATCCCTCACGGAACTGTTCCCACATGTAAGAAAGCTCTGATCTTTGTGTGGGTTATAATATGAGACACTATGTTTTGTTTCTTATAGAATCGGTTTCTCAGTAAATGTTAGTATAGGAGTATTTTATTAGATCCAAGCAGCGAAGAACAAGGAAGCGTCTTTATTTATTATTCTCATTTTAATATTCAATTAATGTTACGGCTATGTACTACTACTATGCAATGATTGACTCACGTGCCTTTACATTTTCATTTGTGTATGATAAATATATTACAGATTGATCCAAAGATTTTAAGAGTTGTTGCAATTGAGCACCAACATGATGTTGATGAAGCTGCCTCTGTTGTTATTTCTGATATGTGTTCTTTCTCTTCCCCTAATTCCACTCAACCCCTCAACAAGAACAAGTCCAAGGTTTCCGATGACCTTCCTTACTTGAAAGGTATGTTTTGTTTTAGCTTCTGTAATTTTGGTCTAAGCTTGAGGTTTGCTTGTTTTAAGAAATTGGGTTGTTTTGAAATATGCAGCTGAACGTGATATGCAAACTGAAGATGGGAGTTTGTCTCTGTCTCAATGGCTTCAACCATCTAAGCTTCCACATAGTTACCTTGCACTGCTCAACGAAGAAGCAACGCCTCTTATGCCACTTTCTCCGGATTTCCTCGTGGAGAAAGTGGTTCTGCCAGATCGTGGCGAAGCAACTGGCGTAGGAGGAGGAATCTCAACCATGTATTCTTTTGACAACGTTGGTGGTTCTTCTTTGGTGAAACCTTCTATTCGTGTACAAAGCCGTACCAACAATGAACTCTCTGTAAGCTTCTCAACACATCTCTACTTGTCTTTTTTTTTTAATATCCTTTTAGCACATCTGAAAAGTTGTATAAGCTACTTGCATCTTTTTATGTCAGGGAAGTAGCAGTAAGGTTCCTGTGGTTAGACGTTCTTCTCGAAAGTCCGTGCAGCCATGGGCCCCAGACTACTCTGAGGTCAAGTTTCATCACATTATTAAAGTAATGTCTGATCTGAAAAGTTTCCTGTTTCGAGGAGCTAACTTCTGTTGACTGTATCAGAAGCTGAGAAGTTGGAAAAAACGGAACAACAACAACCGTGACTTCCCACACTTCTTTGGCATAGACAGAGATTTACCCTCCAAGCAATCCAAAAGAAACAATTCCCAATGTTATACTAGTGAGCGTGTAAGTTCCACATATGATGATCATGCTTTGTGATTTCATCTGTTGTTTCGTGTTATATAAACCATTGATTCTACTCTTTGTCAGGATCGAAAGCAGCGAATTAACGATAACATCAAGAAATTAGGGGAATTGCTCCAACAGAAAGTTGAGGTAACATTATTAGAATTATAGATTTTCTCACATATTTACTCATGAGAGTGTGAAGTTGATGTTTGTAATCTTGTAGGATGATCAACCTGAATTGACACTGAATGCCATTATTGATCATGTTAAGCTTCTCCAGCTACAGATGAAGGTATTGTCTTGCTTCTTTTCTTCTTTATCAACTTGTTTATATAGAGCAAATAGATGAAGGTAAATGGTTTAGAAGGATGTAGTCAAATGCAAACCAATAACTCTGAATCAAAATCCAATTAAAAACCGAACCAAAAAAATCTCAATCTAAAGCTTTCAGTTTACTTGGTTTGGCATAAAAACTTCAAGCGTGTATGGTGCGATAGAGAAAGCCAAATGCAAACCAAGAGCTCTGAATCAAAAACCCGAGAAATTTTGTGATGTGACTTTTTTGGTTATTATGGATATAGGAGTTAAGTCGGAGCAGGCTGGGAGGAGAACCAGTATCTCGACCTATGACATTCATTGAGGTAATACAGTTATTCATCTGCAGCAAAGATAAATGATATATAGTATGTGTTTGGTTTCTAGAGTGAATATATGTTGACAGAGTTTTGTTGTTTGTAATAGGGATACGGTCACTACATTCATCACGAGCAGACGATGACAAAGTCTCTAGAGGAAGTAATGGAAGATCTGCTAACAAATGACTTTGATGCTGCGGCAAACTTGTTGGAGAGCAAAGGCCTTTACTTAATGCCTTTGTCCACTGCCCAAGGCTCTTGCTGACTCCTCACACAAATGCCACCTCTTCTCCATCTGCAAATCCCAAACACATGGAATCAAAAACAAAGTAAAAAAAAAAAAAAAAAAAAAACCTTAACTAAGACCACTCTTCTGTTTAGTATAAACAACTAGGCCATCAAATCTTTTTTTTTTTTTTGTCTAATGACAGAGATCAGAAAACTTCCTCAATCTCTTATCTTGTTTATGAGATATTCCAAACCAATGTTACCAAAATTTCAGTGGATCCAAAAGTCTTCACATTCTTAAGATTAATTACTTATTCCGGACTAAAATCGAATGAAGATGATGATGACGTGTCAACCAAAGTGGCATCGTCAGCAGAAAAAGGCACCAAGTCACACTTTCACCTAAATATATATTCTCTGTTTAGTGAAAGAGAGAGAGAGATGAAAAGCTTAAAGCTTTAAACAGAGCAAAGTACTAGTGTTTTTGTATTAACAATCTCTCGCTTCTTCTTCATTCAGATCCCACCAACTATAGATTCTATTTTGGTTCTTTGGGTCTTGCTCAAAGTTTCTGATTTGCTCAATTCGTCGAGTTTGCCGTTCGAAATCCCAGTGAAATGCGTGGTCTTGATCGATGGTTAGCTGACGCAGTCAGATCAGATTCATTAGATCACAATGGTCAAAGCCTCGGCGGAGGATTGTTTCTCGACGAATCTGCTCCTTCCTCGTCTGTCTCCTTTGTCTCCTCTAAGGATTGTTCCGTCAATTCGTGTCGATTTATCCGAAAGTCGAGTTTTTTCAAGTTTAGGAGACGAAACGGGACAAGGGAACCTCCTCTGTTATGTTCTGTCAGTTTATCGATAAATGGTGAAGAAGAAGAAGGTGAAGGGTACAATAATGGCCGAAACGGGTATAAATCGGAGAAAGACTCTGTGTTGATCGGTGGTTGTCAAAAGGCGACGGAGAAACTTAGGGTTAAGGGAAATGGAACTGGAGCTCTCAACACGACCAAGCATTTGTGGGCTGGAGCTTTTGCAGCTAGCTGGAGCTTTTGCAGCTATGGTTTCAAGGTCACTCCTTCTTCTTTACTTTTTCTATGAAGTTCCGATGGTTTGGTAGTCTAAAGTTGTAGACTTTTAAGTGTTTGGGGGTTCTTTAGTGAGAATGCTTATAGAGATTTTGTATTGATTTGGTTTGTTGTAGTTTTGGTGGCTCATTGGGTTTTGGTTTGAGTTGAGCAGAACTTGCATTGCGCCTCTTGAGCGGATGAAGCTAGAATACATTGTTCGTGGAGAGCAAGGGAATCTTCTTCAACTCATTCAGAGGATTGCTACAACTGAAGGGATCAGAGGATTTTGGAAAGGGAATTTGGTTAATATTCTCAGAACTGCTCCGTTTAAGTCAATCAATTTCTACGCATATGATACATATAGAGGCCAGCTTCTGAAATTGTCTGGGAACGAAGGAACTACAAATTTTGAAAGGTTTGTTGCTGGTGCGGCTGCTGGAGTAACAGCTAGCTTGCTTTGTCTACCACTTGATACCGTAAGTGAAATAAGAAGAAAAACTTCCTTGAGCTTCTTCTTGTACCATTCACTTGAGGTTCTTTAGCATTGCTTTTGTGTCGATCTGCAGATAAGAACGGTTATGGTGGCACCTGGTGGAGAGGCATTAGGTGGTGTAGTTGGTGCATTCCGTCATATGATTCAAACGGAAGGTTTCTTTTCCCTATACAAAGGTCTTGTACCTTCACTTGTTAGTATGGCTCCATCAGGAGCTGTGTTCTACGGTGTCTATGATATTTTAAAATCAGCTTACCTTCATACACGGGAAGGTAAGAAACGGCTTGAACACATGAAACAAGAAGGTGAAGAACTTAACGCTTTCGATCAACTCGAGCTTGGTCCCATGAGAACTTTGTTATATGGAGCAATCGCAGGGGCTTGCTCAGAAGCAGCAACTTACCCGTTTGAAGTTGTGAGAAGGCGTTTACAAATGCAGTCACATGCCAAAAAGTTAAGCGCGGTGGCTACTTGTGTGAAGATAATTGAACAAGGAGGTGTTCCTGCTCTATATGCAGGCTTGATTCCCAGCTTATTGCAGGTATGATTCCATAACTCTGTCATAAGTTAATCTCTTAAGTCTGTCTTACAGATTTGTTAATCCTCTCATAATTGCAGGTTTTGCCTTCCGCTGCCATCAGTTACTTTGTTTACGAGTTCATGAAAGTTGTCCTGAAAGTTGAATCAGCACAAGGCAATAAGCAATGAGAAAGAACACGATTACTGGGCTTGTTGCAGAAGTTGCTTCAGAGTTTTTTCGTTTTTTTGGTTTACACTGATCCTTTGGAGTTTTTTTTTCCCTTTTTTACAAAAACAGATAGGTTGTGAAACGTTTTTTTGTAAGAAATAATAAGTAATATGGTTTGCTGTGTTCTCTGATATATAAACCTTAAGCTTGCTCGTACAAAATGATCTAAACATACAACAATCACTGTCTATTTTTCATCAACGTAACAGAATGTTTGGAAGAATGCCATAAAGACGGGAAAACAAATGAAAATAGATTCTGTTTCATAAGTAGAATCACAACTGCCTTTAAGACATCAAGCCAAGACCGCACCATATGAGACTCTTTGAGTTCTCTTTTACTGTTGCCATCCATATTGTTGGTTTCTCGCACCACCCATAGGGTTCTGACCTCTCCAGAGCCACTAGATCCACCGTACTGACCACCACCTTGTAGGTAATTAGGCGGTCCAACACCATAGCCACCTGGTCTAGGACCGGCGCCATATGGTGCACCTCGACCTTGTGGAGGATATGATCCGCTGCTGTAACCTCCACGGCTCTGATTATTATAACCACCAGTCTGGTTTCCACTAGGAGGGTACCTGTTTGGCCAGAGCTGCAGTAATCACAATTAGTTAATTACATATTTTTTTAGTACTATTTAAAAAGGGATTGTCTCAATAGACATAACCAATAATGTCTTTGAAATGTCTATTGAGATTTGTCAATGTGATGGGCATCTAATTTTATTGCGGGTAATTCTTATAAATAGTACCTTCTCTATATTACAAAGGATGATGTTTTAGAATTTTCACCAAGATTAAAAATAATAAACAATGTATTATTGTTAATTAATTTTGTTTTTTATTCCTTTTAGTTATGCTTTTTCTAACACTTGTCATTCAATTACATGCATACATTGATTTATGTATTGTATAAGTAAAAACAATTAATAGTTATTTGGTTTTGAAAATAAAAATGCATTAAATACACTAAAGAAAATCATCCTTTGTGATTAAAAAAAAATTCTAAAACATCATCTATTCTAAAACATCATCTATTCTAATACAGATAGAGTACTAAAAAATATTTTGTTTCCAAATCTAGCATAATATCTCTAAAATTCCAAAAATAACATTTTATTTGAAATTAATTTTTCAAAATATTAATTCTTACCCTTCAAAACTAAATCCTAAATGTAAAATTAATAACCCAAATCTTTAAATTTTTAAATTTTGTTAAATAGTGCTATTTTGGAAAATTTGTGAAGTATATGTTATTTTTGTCTATAAAATATATTTTAGTGCTATTTTAGTGTAGTTTGAGTTTGATTGATGTGTGCTTGAGTTTGTTGTACCTAGGCTGATATTTTTGTCTTTGTTGAATTGATTTGTTTTGTATAGAGGATCGTGACTCTTGCTTCAAGGCAACTGAAGAAATTTATGTTGCTATTGAAGATGGACAACAACTTTGTTGAGAAGCTCCCAGCTATTTTGGAAGGTATAGACCTATGTCTCCATGAGTTCTGAATCACCCTTCTGCTACATTGCTCGAATTGAGAAGGATCTCTCCAGCTAGTGATTTGTTTCAGTCTCCAAAGAATGGTAAGTGGTACTTAGTAACACTTATTTTGATTGTTTCTTAATTGTACTAGTCTTAGTCTTACAATGTAATTTTTTTTTTCAGAAAAGGTTTGAACGTGTTAAATCACACAAGAAATTCCTCTGGAAGTTTTTTCCATTATCAAGGATAATGGAGGTTCCATTAGTGAAAAATGAGTTTGTTGCCCAAGAACTCTTCTCCGTACGTGGAAGTTAGTGTTTTTTTTTTTCTATACATTCCACTAGATAATTGGTTTTGAAATGTATAGTCATAATAGTTACGAAAAAGTAAAAACTAATGTATCGTTCATTTGTTTTAAGGGAGCTATCGTTAGAATTTTTGATGAATATGATAAAAACTAATGCGATGTTTTCAACTATTCATTACTCAATAACTTTTGCATAAAAGTGAAAGACGAATATGCATGGAGGATACAAAAAAGTTTTAAATTTTCTCGGTATTGTTACGACTTTTCATCCCCCTTCAGAAAACCAAATCTTCGTATCCAACAAACAAAAATAAAGTCTTTTCACGATATTGAAAAGAAAAATATATACAACAAATTAGAAATTGTCTTTGAAGTTGTTATTACTCACCCTGAGCGTTCGGCGTGTTCGGGTTATTCGGGTCAGTTTGTTCGGTTTTGAGAAAATTCGGTTTTTGAAAAATCCTACCGAATTGAACCGAAATTAAATTCGGTTCGGGTTGATCGGTATTCGGTTTATTCGGGTCGGTTATTAGATTTTAAATCAATTCCGAATCTAAACCGATTTTTTTCTAGTTTGGTTATTTTAAACCGAATAAACAAAAAATTGCGTTAGTGGGCTAAATTAACAAATAAACCCACCAAATTCATAATGGACCTAATATAGATAAAAATAATGAAGATAATGGACCTAAATGAATCTGAAAACAAATTACAAACCCAAATCCATTAGGGTTTTCAGAGATATGATGGTGTGCAGCTGCATGGAGCTATGACGGCGAAGATCAACGGTTCTTGGGCGTCATTTTTTCACCTGCCATCATCAAAACTACATGAAAATCGATTAACAACAAGAAAGATAAACACAACACAAGTACCTTAAACAAAGTAACAAACCTAGAAGCATAATGAATAATCTCTGAATTCGAAGTTCAAACTCTAACTCTAAAGTTCTCTAAATCGATGTTATCAAGACATAGGAAGAGTTTACAGAACAAATAAACAAACGAAAATTCAAATAAGAAGAAAGAATAAGAGCTTACCCTTAACAATCTTGTGGTTAAAGGTTGAATCTGAAAATGATATATCTTAAACATGATTGAGATTTGAGAGAATGAAAGAGGATGTATTGATGTAGTAGATGATAAATTGATAAAGGAGACAATATGTGATGATGATTATTGATTAGATCGGAGAAGAAGGAGAACAAGATAACTGGTGAGGTTTCTCTCTCGGAATCGCAGGAGGCAGAGGGGAAGAAGAAGAGAAACAAAAATAGGGTTAGGCTTATATATGGCTACGGAATCTAATTAACCGATCGGTCCGATTACCGAACCGAACCAAACCAAAAACCGATTCCCCAAATCAATTGCGCCGAACAATGCCGAACAATTACATTTAATCTCTTTGGTTTGGTCCGATAACCGAAAAAATCGGATTGTTCGGTTCGGTTTGATCGGTTAATGCCGAACGCCCAAGGTGAGTTATTACGATCAACTCATGTGGAAAAAAAACACTAATTATCTGGAAAGTTACAATAAGTTAGAAATTGACTTGGAATTTGACAAAGACTAGTTATGTGTATTTTTAAAATAAAGTCTTACGTGTTTTTGTAAGAAATATGGTTTGTTGTGTTCTCTGATATATAAAAGCTTGCTCGTACAAAATGATCTAAACATACAACAATCATTGTCTATTTTTCATAAACGTAACATAATGTTTGGAAGAATGCCATAAAGACGGGAAAACAAATGAAAATAGATTCTGTTTCTCAAAGGATCAGTCTTCATAAGTAGAATCACAACTGCTTTTCAGACATCAAGCCAAGACCGCACAATATGAGACTCTTTGAGTTCTCTTTACTGTTGCCATCCATATTGTTGGTTTCTCGCACCACCCATAGGGTTCTGACCTCTTCCAGAGCCACTAGATCCACCGTACTGACCACCACCTTGTGGGTAGTTAGGCGGTCCAACACTATAGCCACCTGGTCTAGGACCAGCGCCATATGGTGCACCTCGACCTTGTGGAGGATACGATCCGCTGCTGTAACCTCCACGGCTCTGATTATTATAACCACCAGTCTGGTTTCCGCTAGGAGGGTACCTGTTTGGACCAGGTGCTCCACCACGGGGTTTTCCATAGTAATGGCTGACAGGTCCACCAGCAGGTAATTGGGGTGGTGGTACGTTGTTGTTCATAGGGTGGTTTGGTCCAGCAGGCCAATGTTGTGGAGCGGCATGAGACTGACCAACACCGTGTTGCTGTGGAGGTAAACGAGAATGTTGCTGCTGTGGATGCTGTAGTTTCTGCTTCTTGGCTGCTTCCTCGTTATGTCGCATCTGTTGCCGCTTTTTCTTTGTCTGGAACTCATGTGATGATTCATATGTTGGTAGACTGTTGACATAAGACAATTTCAGTTTGAGCTGAATCAGTCACTACTTATTTCTTGATCGTTAATAGCTGATGTAAGATGAACCAAATGGGGTCTCATAACAAGAAACTTTAGAGAATTTGATTACCTCTTTGGATCACACGGAAGCGGATCGGTCCAAAAGTACTCAGCATCAAGAGCATCCTTTGCGGATATTCTCTGTACGAACAGACAGATTAAAGGACTTAAATGTCTACACCAAGGCTCTTGATTTCGGCAATTTGCTAACATTTCCAGACAATAGTTGTATTAAAAACTCTTTGGTACCTGGGATGGGTCAAGCACCAACATTTTCTCAAGTAGTTCAAGGGCATGGCGATCAAAGCTATAGCAGAAGAGGAAAGGACCAAATGAGATGTCTCCTGGACTAAAGTAACTGTTGTCTAAAAGTATCGCAACTACTTAGTGGTTTACACTTACTGTCTATAGATCTCTCTTACGCGTCTCTTTAAGGGCCTAGGTGATTTCATCTGGTTATACCAAGGCATCTTGGAAACTCCAGGCCAATTGTTTTCATCAGGTGATCCACAAAGTTCATAAATCTTAGTCAATTGTTCATTCTGGAAAAACAAACATTCAAGTAAAATGCTAAGTTGAAACATTATCAAAGAACACTTTACTAATACCCATCGGTAATAATCAAAAGATGATATACTGACCTCAGTTTTCCCAGTCAAGATTGGTTTTCCATTCAAAAGTTCAGCAAATATGCATCCAACTGACCACATGTCAATCGCTGGCCCATATTTAGTTGCACCAAGTAGCAATTCAGGGGGCCTACAGCAATCAACAATGCATTAAGTAGAGAGCAAAATGCACATATAAGCACTACTTATTCTTTTATCTCTTTTATGTATATAACTTCAGAGTTGTAGGCATACATACCTATACCACAATGTGATAACACGGTTTGTAAGGTTTCCAGTATGATCATGAGAAAATGAACGAGCAAGCCCAAAATCCGCAAGCTTTAAATTTCCCTCATTGTCAATAAGTAGATTTGAACCTGCACCGAGATATTATAGGTTAGCTAATAGCTAGCTAATAAAGGCAGGAGAACCAAACAGTCAACAATGAATGTTTTGGAATAGTCACCTTTTATATCACGGTGAAGCACTTGATTCACATGACAATAGTGAAGCCCGGTGAGCAGTTGCTTCATGTAACACTTTTTTTTACATATGTTCAAATGTTAGACAAAGTCGGAACAATAAGGTTTTTGCAAAGGCTACTACAACAAAGTATCTAGCCATGCAATACCTTTATCTGAGGGACAGTAAATCTCAGTCCAGGACGATCAGCAAGTCCAGTCAAGTCATGATCCATGTACTCAAATACCATGTATATTCCACCCTTGTATTTGTTATTATCTAAAAATTGAAGCAAAATAACAAGCTTTAGGCAAGAGTAAAGATGTTTATATATCATAGCCGTATCTACGTTCTACAGCAAAAAAAAATTAGAACTTGAATTCCACTAACCTGGCTTTCCTTGATCATCCCTATCTCGACCTTTTAAAGACAAAAACAATCACAAAACTCTACATATCAAACTTAACGCCTCATTTAACAGAATTTATAAAGCAATTACAAGATAAGATAAGGGTTGCTTATTACCTGGAGAAGTCACAATCTCTTTTAAATGGATAACATTTTCATGATGTAGCTTCTTCAGAATTTTAATTTCCCGGATAGCTGTTATCGGAAACTTCACAGCAAACAGTGATAAGAAAACATAAGTCCTCATGGACTGACAAAGTTTGCAACTTCTCTAAGCTAATAGTCACATATAGCTTACCCCTTCTCTTTCATTGTCCATACGGATCTTTTTAAGAGCCACGATTTCACCAGTTTTGATTTCTTTAGCCATGTAAACCTGGCTGCAAGACCAAAGCCAAATATATAAATCTAAACCCCAACTCATATAGGCAGAACTACTATATCAAGCATACAATAATCAAACAATCTTAAGAAACTGAGGATTCCCAATTCACTCAATTCAACAAAATCAAGCTTATAGAGATAGAGGCAAGGTTAACAATACAGGTATCAACACCTACCTAACCTATATGGAATTATACAAACGAAATCGCTTAAAAATTAGATCTTGAGCACGAAACCAAATCAATTCGAATAAAGGAACAAAACCCAGATAAAGAAAGAGACAAGAATCGAGGGAAGCATACCCGTAAGTTCCTTCACCAATCTGTTCTAGCTTCTCGAAGCAATCGACACTACGAGATCCCCAAATCGGAGGTGGCTCTTCAAGATTCAACTGCCCAAAAGACGCACCCGCCATTATTATTCGCTCGTTACTTCTCTCCTATAGAAATCTCAAAACTATCTCGACGAATTTACTCAGACAATTGTTAGCTTCGCTCTTGGCCTTTTGTCTCCGGCTACTATAAGGGCAACTATTTTTGGTGTTCTTAGATTAAATATATAGTGAAAATAATGCTAGATCAGTTGTTAAAATCATTTGTAAAAAAAATGGGAGAACTAATTATGGTGTTCTTAGAATAAAGATATAGTGGAATAATATTCATAAACATTTTACAAATTATAAAAACTTATAAAATAACATTTAAATTGCTTACTTATATAAAAGCAATTGTATATTTATAAATTAATATAATATTCATAAACATTTTACAAATTATAAAAACTTATAAAATAACATTTAAATTGCTTACTTATATAAAAACAATTGTATACTTATAAATTAATATAATATTCATAAACATTTTACAAATTATAAAAACTTATAAAATAACATTTAAATTGCTTACTTATATAAAAGCAATTGTATACTTATAAATTAATATAATATTCTTAAACATTTTACAAATTATAAAAACTTATAAAATAACATTTAAATTGCTTACTTATATAAAAGCAATTGTATACTTATAAATTAATATAATATTCTTAAACATATTACAATTATAAAAACTTATAAATTAACATTTAAATTGCTTACTTATATAAATGAAATATTTTCTTTTTTTCCAAAAAATTTCGTCCAATCACATGAAGCCACGTCAAATAAGAACTGGGCTTAGATCAGTTCTACATCAAGAACTAAAAAAAGTGTTCTAAGCCACTATTCATTATTTTTATAATTTTTTTGGGCTAAGAACACCCTTGGTGTTCTCCCATTAATGATGGCCTCACGTTTTAGTGTCGGCTTCGCGGAAGAAAAAAACAAAAAATACCTAAGCTTCTTTTATTATCCGGAATAAATCTCTGGTTTAAACCGGTTCTTGCAGTGAACTCAAATCAAACCGGGTATATAATTGATTTGTGTTTGGTTCTCTTCTCCTGTTTATGTAATTGATTTCTATTTAGTAACAATAGTAGTGTAACAATATTACTGAAACAGAGAGATATGATGAGTACATTGAGAACACAAGTCAAGCAGTATATATATTTTTACGAAAAAGAGTTCCTAATTTCTAAATTCTCTATACACATTACATGTGTGGTTCAAGAAAACCACTCTGTTGATAAATAATAGCAGAGTCTCCTCTCCAAAAATTTATAATCAAATTTTCAGAAGAAAGAGATGAGAGACTGGTCCTTGAGTAGTTGACCCTCTCTTGCCTCTTAAGCTTCCATAATATTTTTTATTTGCAGACTTGAGAAATTGTTACCACTCCTGTGAAAAGCTTATAGGAGAAATCTTTTGCTTCTATGCACAAAAGGGTTGATTTATAGAGATTTGAAGAAGCTTTACTACATCTGTACAGATTAAGCCAAGATAAAAAAGGGTTGAGAATTTGTGTATGATATAATGTAACAATAAGAAGAGATGAGAAAATCATAACATACCAACCAAGTTTTTAAGCTGTTCCAGTGATCAGTTTTTCGCGTTGATCGAACTTCTTAACCTTAATGATTCCGATTAAAACTTGGAGGCTGAAGAAAGCACATACTGTATATGCTAGAGTAGCAGGTGTCTGAGAACAGAAAGAAACAAGAACATTTGTGACAATGAGATATGTGACAAAAAGAACAAGATGGATTGGATTTGATGAGTGACAACTTACTTTTAAAGAATTCAGATACAAAATTGTTGCAAGATTGACTAAACTTCCTGCAGCAACAGCCTGTAGGGAAACACATTGGGTTAAAGAAACCAATTTTAGCACACAAATATAGAAAACATGACATGCTTTCATATCCTCAAACATGTTTTGAAAGAATAGATTGACGAGTTTTCATGTACAAGATGTAAAACAATAGAGAGAAGGGGAAGCTCTCTACTTACACTTCCTACTGTTTTTTGAACAGCTGCAACGCGTTGAAATGCCCTCTCAGACTCTAGCGCTCGGACCCTAAGCTTCAAATCACCTTGCTCCTGTAGAAGCGTAGAGGTGAAAATAAACTCATTAGATCACGGAAAGAAACTCATATAGGCTGGGAGTTTTGTGGAGGGTGGATCTGTTTGTATCTTACAAGTCGTTCAATGACTACAGCTAGCTTTTCAACTCTATCAGCTTGTCTAAATAGATTGTAAAATGCTTGTGATTGCCTGTCCCATCTCTTTTTCAGGTCCTACAAAAGTTAATTTGATTGCATATGAATATAAAGCTATGTGATAAGATCATATATGGAGTAAAGATAAGATTTGCTTATTACCTTCACTACAACTTCTACACCAGCTTCCCGGAACCGTAGCAATTCCAAAGCATAGCTGGTGAAAAAAAAGATATGTAATTACTCTTCTGATTAACGAGAAGATAAAAATATAGTGTGTGCAGACTCACGGTTTTGCAATCTCCGTTATATCAAATCGGGGGTCAAGACCTTTGCCAATGCCATCCAATACTGCAGAGAGAAAGTAACCATTAGTATACTTTTCGAGACACAAAAAAAAAGAACATGAAATGAATGGTCGAAACAAATTCAAATGACATTACAAACCTGAAAAGGCTCTAACAACAAATGTGAATGTGGCAGGGAACCGGAAAGGTTGATCAGCTGCAATGGCTAATAAATCTTCTCCGATTGCAGCTAAGCGTTGCTTCTTTTTCTCTTGCTTTTCTTCCTTGCTTAGTGGCTTCTTGAACCCAAGTTCTTCTGCTGCTGCTAATTCTTCTTTCTCCTTTCTTTGTGCAGCAAGCCGCTCTTCGAAACTGTAACACAATCAGGTTGATATTGTCAGAGGGATACTAACAGCATCTATTATGCACACACTCTCATACATGCTTTAGAGAAACCAAACAAGAAACAAGGATTTAATAGGAAGCTTGATCATACAAAACAAGGGTACACGGATTCAGTAAATCACCTGTTGAGAAAAAATAGTGCTGTTCTTCTAACTGCCGTCAAATCTCCAGTTGGTACAAGCACACCCATTTGAACCATAGCGTCAAGGACCTGCCACAAGATTGTTTATATATTTACGTATGAGCTCAGCTCGTACAAATGAGCACGGAGATAGAAGATTGATAGTGAGAACACCTTAGAGACTATACCTTATCTGGGTCCTTTTCGTAGACACCATAGAATGCCTCCAATAAACCTTCTCTAATATTTGGGCTAATACTGCAAGAAACGATGAAAAAAAAGTTGTGCAGAACCATAAGTTTAACAAATATGATAAAGGAGATCACGTTTCTTCACCAAATTGAGATGAAGCAGTTTTTCACATAGTATACCATAACCCTGTTATAGCATAAATGTAGTACCTTCCCATCATTCCAAAGTCGTAAAATATCAGCCGCCCACCATTGACATCATCAACCGCAATATTCCCAGGGTGCTTCAGAAAGTTACATAAGCAAATTAGAATGTAGTTTTTTTAGTATTGGACACCAAATTAGAGATTATTAACACTAAGTGTTGAAAAAAAGATAGAGACTTACAGGGTCGGCGTGGAAGAATCCATGAGATAAGATTTGCTCCAGGTAAGATTCAACTGCATATCTCCCTAGCCTGCATTGTACCAAGTTATAAATCAACACCAACAAGACTACTTTACGCTTTTCAGAGAAATACCAATATAAGACAGGGAACAAGATGTACAAAAACACAAACCTTTTTCGATCAACACCTAACTGATCTAAGGCTTGTATCTTGTTAATCTTAATCCCAGGGACATACTCCATTGTCAGGACCTGCAAAAAGCTGAATGTTAAAATATTGCATTCGAGCTCAACTCAAGGCTTTATATAAGGTGAAACAATGGTCATAGGTAATAATCACCTGAGGTGTAGTATATTCCCAGTAGATGGATGGAACTTTTACATACTCTAAGTCTTTGAAGTTATTAGCAAACAATTCCGAATTAGCTGCTTCTTTTGTGTAATCAATTTCCTGAACAATATAGCACATTGTTATTGGGGAAAAGAAAGGAATATTTGATTGAGCTTCTGCTCAAAGATCAGTTAGCAACAAAAACAAACTTATTCGAAAGAAGTGATGAATCATTAAACCACACCACCGTACCATACCTGGTACAATACACTAGCACATTCATCATAGATTGCAACCCAATCTCTCTTAGCACCATCTGATTTTGGGTCCACCTTTTGGAGATACTCAGCAATCACCTATATAGAACATCATAAAACAACTTTAGAAGAGTAGAGAAGCAAATCATGAGACAAGGACGCTTGCAACATGGAATAGCTCTATATTGGCTATGGTAGAGACGCACTAACCCTCAAATTTTTAAGGTCAATATCAAAGAGATCCTTCAGACCGGGTCTCTGTACTTTAAGGACAACTTCTTGACCCTTAAGTCTTGCACGGTGAACTTGGCCTGTATTTATTAAGAACAAAAGGTAAAAAACAATAATTATTATCATCATTTTCTTGCAATTTTTTATGAGAAGTTTATCACAAAGACGATACCAAGACTAGCTGCAGCAATAGGTTCATAATCAAAACGGTCGAAAATGTCCTCAACAGATCCTCCAAGCTCCTCTTCAACAATGGACAAAGCAGTAGCAGAAGGGAAAGGAGGAACTTGATCCTACAAAGCATAAGATTAAAACTTAAAATGCTACAAAGAAGATACCTCACAAAGCCACAAGTACCATTCAAACTGAACAACAAGAAGAAACCAAACCTGAAGTTCTGACAATTGATCAACATACTCCTGAGGAAGAATATCAACTCTAGTAGAAAACTGTTGCCCAATTTTAATAAACGTAGGACCTAATCTCAAAATGCTTTCTTTCAACCACTTAGCCAAAACCTTCCTTCTTAAAACCTTCTTCTCCTCAGTCATTCCCCCTATACACATAATTTGTTTTCAAGACTTTAAGACAAATGAGAAAATGGTCTTATACATTAGCAAAAAACAAAAACAAAAACAAGTAACAACCTTTGTAAGAGAACTTCTGATTGCTTAACCAAGTCCTGAAAATAAACTGTACAACAAATCCCCAAATCTCCAATGTTCTTTGTATAGTTGAGTAAGTCTTGAACCTGTTCCATCGTCCACCAGGTGCTACAGAAACCTAAAAACAAAACAATTAACAAAATTTATAACAAAAAAAATTGAAAAAGAATACAACTTTTAATGTGTAATTAATATAATATACCTCAACTTCTTTCTGTGGAGTATTCTTAAACCAAGCATCCTCTTGACCAATATCTTCAACTCTCTTCTTCCTCACATCCTCTTTTCTCTTCTTCGAGACTTCCTCCGTTTCCACCGTTACGCTCCCGTTCACATACTTCACCAAACTACCGTTACCGTTTAACCGAGCGCTTCCGTTACTATCTCCGTTGACAGATTTCCTCGCTGAGCCGTTACCGTTTAAACGAGCACTCCCGTTATAATCTCCGTTGATCACTGCATTCTCACCACGACGATCTTCAACCGCGACGGTATCGTCTTTTTTAGAAGCTCTGATCAATCTCGTACGAAGCTGAAGATTCCTGTAGCTTAACCGGTTTCTTGATAAGAAAATCCCAGGGAACGAAACCGAACGAGTTATTGTTGTAGATGATGATTGTCTTGAATTGAAATTGATGTTCGGTAGAAGCAGAGACGACGATGATGATAAAGAAGAAGAAGAAGTCGCCATTGTTGATAAGTTTCGGAAGGAGATCTCGAATCAAAAAACCCTAATTTAACATTCCGTGGACGAAAAGAAGAGATTTTTGATGATGATGAAGAAGAAGAAGACTTGTTGGCACTACGCAGTGAGAGGAGGAAGGATTCGAGGTTCAGAATGAAGCAGCAGAGAGACTGGGGAAGAGAAAAAATAATAATTAAAAAAGGGGTGGATATGAAAATGACACGTGTCATGAGATGAGATGAGTCAAGAAGATGTTCGTGTGTTCTGATTGGTTGTGTTAAGACACGTCATCGTGTTATTTATCGGAGCCACATTTTATTTTTACATTGTTATTTTTTATTATTATTACCAAACTGATCGGTTCGGTAATAGTAATACATATACTGAACCGATCCCATTCATTATCCAAGATCACACTTGTGTGTAATAATAATTTATCCTCTGTTTCTAGGTAGAGATATCAAATCATCGCTAAGAACAGAGTAAACATATTATTTATTACCTAATTAATTGACATTAACAATACATTGTATTGAAGAATTCATTGAACTTTAATGTCCTTAAACCAGCATAAATCAATTGGGAAAATTCAAAAGTTATATTCCCAAAAAAATAAATAAAAAATAATAATAAGTTGGGAAAATTCGAAAACTTTTCACTAAAGACACGAAGCGGCCGAAGTCTTTGCAAGTTAAGTAAATTTTGTCAAAGTTCTAAAATTGACCCCAAAACTTATGTGCATAGCCTATGGAAGCCCTCCTCCTCCTCTCTTCTTCGCCGGAACCCCAAAAGTCTATTACCGATCCGGCGAATTCGAAATCAGATCATCAATCGGACGAAGAAGTCAAAGATGAGACGATGATGAAGAAAAAGAAGAAGAAGACGAAGCAATCGGATTCGGGAAAGAGAAAGCATAAGGGAAAGAAGAAAGAGATGAACAACGACGAAGCTTCTTCTTCCTCTTGTTCTATATCTTCTACCTCCAATTCCAATTCTACTCGAAGGGTTTCGAGGGTGGCTCATAGATTACGAAACCCTACGGTGCGTTTAGGCATGTCTCGACGAAGCGTTGCTGAACGACAAGCTGAAGCCTTGGCTTTTCCTCTAGGGATGTCATTTGCGGCTTTGGCTAATCTGGTTCGCTCAATTCTCTCTCTCTTTATTGCATCAGATCAGATAGCTGTTTTAATACGAAATTGGCTTTTGATTTTATCATTTTTCTTATACGTTCTGTTCATATCTCTCTAGTTGACCAATGTTAGCGTGAAGTTTAGGTTTTGATGTGCTTTAATGTTTTAATCTTTAGGGAGGATTTTTATTAAAATACTAAGTCTTTCAATTTAGGTTTTGTTGATTCAAAACTGGAAAACTGATGAGAGGATCTTCTGTTCAAATCTGAATTCAGAGACCACAGGATTTTGACTCTGTATTACTTGAATTGAATTCACGCCCTGAATCGAAGATAGGATCGATCTTCTCCTCAAAAATCTGAAGTTCTTCTTGAGGGTTTTATAATCAATCAAGCGTCAAATGTAGCAATTACTTGAATCTACTGTCCTCAAATCTGAAGTTCTTCTTTGAGGGTTTATAATCAAGCTTCAATGTAGCAATTACGTGAATCTACTGAGGCACAGTTATATTGTCTTGTCTCTCACTTGTCTTAAAGCTTGAGCCTTTCTGTCTTTTTATATTGCTGGTTACCTACTTTAGCCACAAAAAAGTCATCGACTTGCATGTTGTTCTGTAGTTTTTACTGTTTTCTTGTTCTGTAGGTTCTTCAAAGAAAGAACGCCGCTGGTCAGAATGTTTTTGTTGATGATCTTGCTATGGTAACTAACTACTACTAACTATGGATTTTTCAAATAATTTCTTCTCGCTTTCTATTCAATCCTCATTTTGGTAGTGATCTACGAATTTCATTGATTATGCTCTGCAGATCTCTGCTAGAGCTGCCACAGAAACAGTAGCCAGTGTAAGATAAACACCCCTCCCCCCCCCCTCCCCCCCTATTTTTTCTCATTCTTGAATTTTTTTTAAGACTTCCTAATTCATAATGATGTGACTACAGGTTTATGGTTATAAGCTTGGTTCCTTTGCGACCACCTTTGAGAAATCATTCAACCATACACTAAGGATTCTTAAAGTGACCAATGAATCTGCAAATCCCCGTCAGTTAAACAATGATGATGTTGGGAGATGTAATTTAGACTGTTCTATAATAGACGAATACTCAGACACCGAGCTATCTGCAAAGGAAACTTCATCTTCTACGTCTGTCTATGAAGTGATACAAGGCAGTGCAATAGCAACCACTTCGATGAATGAGCTTGTCCTGCACGAACCGTCTCGACAACTCTCTTGTATCCCTCCTTTAAGTTCAGAAATGTCTTCTACTGCAGTGGTAAGGTGTTTAACAGAGGCAAACGACCTACAGAGAGAAGCGAATAGTCTTAAGAAGATAGGACTAACCTATAAAAAGATGGAGCTAGGAATAAATTACGAATCAAACAGTCTGCAGAAATCGCAGCTAGAGGTGGATGTTTCGAAAACTGCATTCAAGAAAGAGAAATTCAAAACCGAATTAGAAGATACAAGAAAAGCAGAGATGGTCACAAAAATCATGGATTGGCTCGGTTTAAGTGTCTTCAGCATGTCGGTTTCTATGTTTATTGGGGCATACAATTTTTCACTAAAGAGAATCGAAGACGCTACCGCAGCATGCGAGCCATCCGAGGAGCCAAGTTCGACGTGGTGGGTTCCTAAACATGTTTCAACGTTAAACTCAGAATTCCACACCATGATCTGCCGGATTCGAGTTTGGGTGCAGTTCGTTTTCGGTTTGATAATGCTCTTGGTCCTCGCATACTTCATAATGCAGCGGTCATCAGGTAGGACGCAAGCAATGCCGATTTCGTTTATCGTTATCGTCCTTGGTATTTTTTGCGGTCTACCGGTAAAGGTTTGTGTGGACACATTGGGTGGTGACGGCAAACTCTGGCTAATGTTTTGGGAAGTGTTTTGCCTCTTCCACTTGTTTGCAAATGTCTTCACATTGGCTTTGTATGGTCTAATGCACGGACCTATAAACGTGACTCAAGTGACCAAGTCGAGCCGTTGTAAAACACTGTTTCCATATTGGGCGAGGCGCAGTGTCTTCTATGTGGTGTTTATATTTGTTCTTCCAGCCATCACTGGTCTTTTGCCATTTGCGACCTTTGGTGAATGGAGAGATCTGGCTATGGATAACTTTTTTGGTGGGTCAGCTTCTGATTCCAAGGTTTGAGACAGAGTCAACAAGTCTCCTTTTGTATTGTAACTTATTGTAACCATTTCGGATTTTTGGGTTGTTTCATCTTTTCTTTTTTTGGGGGTTTTATGTTGTCTTTATTTTGTATGGGTGCTGTTGAAAACAGTTGTATGGCTGGGTTGTTTACAAAGTTATATTTATATATTTGAGCTATTATTTGAATGTAACTCTCTTGTCAAAAGAAATAAAATCATGTTTTCTTTCTGTATGATAAGGACATAGAGGATTAGGAGGCCGCATTAGTCTAAACAAAGAGTGTTTTGGTCTTAAACACTTACCTCTTTAGAATATTCAAATCCAGGTATTTGGATTTTGATTTCGAAGCTGGTACACTATAGGCCTGCGCACTAATACCCGTTACCCATATTCGACCCGTTACTCGGTTCGTATCCGTCCCGAAATAAAGGGTAGCCGCAGTTTTAGGGTCGAGTAAAGGGTATTATATTACCCGTGAGTAAGGGACGAGTATAGGGTATTAGTTTAGTTTTCAATATCCGTCCTGTTACTCGTCCCTTTACCCGTTTTGTTACCCGATCCGTAAATACCCTTTAATATTTTGTATTATTATTATTTATTATTAATTTATAAATATATAATAGAGTTAAAGTTAAAGCCTAAGTTCAACTTAGTCCAACTGAAATGATATATATGATGCCCAAATGAATTAATATTTTATTTTTGTTTTTTAAATTTGTAATTTTCTAATTTTTGGACCACATGTTGTATACATTTATGATTTTTCCTTTTCGGATTTTGGAATATGAAATTATTATTGCGATTATTGACAATTTTTTTTATCGGATATTCATTTATCTGGGTAAGGATAAAGGATCGGGTATTTAAAGGGTCAACTATTTTTTTCCGGATACCCATTTTTCTGGGTACCCGTTATCTAAGGGTCAAGTACGAGTAAATTTTTTTTTATTACCCGTACCCAGCTCTACCACACTATCAATTGGATATGATCAGTTAGTTTTTGACAGCAATTGTACAGTTTGATTAAATTGTAAGTACTATGATGTGATAAGAAATAAATAAAAAAGATTTAAATATTGTGGGTGGGTCAAGTGGGTAATGAGTATAATGTCTTTGTAAGAATTAGATAATATACAGAGAGACCCCTTTTATTTTATTTTGTTTTCTCCATTCACTTCATCGGCTTATCGGATCCGAATCCGGACCCGAAAGCCCAATAACCTGACGGGAATAACACGATGTCCGATGCTCCGTCGTCTTCTCTGGATGCTACGGCTTCGTACTGGTGCTATCACTGCAACAAACGCGTCCTCGTCGAAACCTTAGATGACTTGGTCGTGTGCTGCGAATGTAACAAAGGTTTCGTCGAGTCAATTCAGCCGATCCCTGCAGCGTACACAACGCCGGCGCCACCGCCACCGCAGCCACTTTCCCCAGATCTGACTGTAGAAGACTCCAGTATTGGCTCGCATTTCCTCCAGATGCTCCGCTTGTTAGCCCACGCGCCTTCGCAGCGCTCGCCACCACCACACCTTGATGTTTTATCTTACGATGATGATTTCTTCAGATTGGAGCTCAATCGTGGAAACGAAATCGACGATGACGAGGACGAAGAAGAGGATGAAGAAGAGGAGGAGGAAGAGAATCTAACCGTCAACGAAGAAGAAGAAGAAGACGAAGAAGAAGAGGAAGAAGATGATCTGAGGAGGAGAAATCGATTCCCTCTTACAACGACGCGATCGAGAACCGGTCGAAACAGAATTCTCGATTGGGCTGAGATTTTAATGGGAATCGAAGATAATTCCATTGAGTTCCGTTTGGAATCAGATCGTTATAGAGGTAATCCGGCTGATTACATCGACGATGCAGCCGGATACGAAGCTTTGCTCCAGAACTTAGCAGAAGGCGACGGTGGTGGAAGGAGAGGCGCACCACCGGCTGCTAAATCGACCATAGAAGCGTTGGAGACTTTCGAGGTTAGTTCTTCCGAGGGAGAGATGGTCATGGTTTGTGCTGTGTGTAAAGATGGAATGGTGATGGGAGAAACTGGTAAGAAGCTACCTTGTGGGCATTGTTACCATGGAGATTGTATTGTGCCATGGTTAGGAACAAGGAACTCTTGTCCTGTCTGTAGATTCCAGCTTGAAACTGATGATGCTGAGTATGAGGAAGAGAGGAAGAAAAGAACCTCTACTACCTTGACTGATTCTGCTGCTGCTTCTTCTTCTTCTTCTTCAGCTTCTCGTCGTCTCTAAATGTGGAGGAAGGTCTCTCTATTTGTTGTCCCGTTTTTACTCTTTCTTTTTAGATTAAAAACTTCTTTGCTTAGTCTGTCTCAAACACTGTTTGGTTGGTTGCGTCAAAAAAAAATTGAGAAAACAGAGAAACAAAAAAAAAATCCGGCTCTAAAAGACATTGTATCAGTGTGTTGTTGTATCTTTGGCCTAAACCATCCCAAAGTGGTTTCTTTGATTTTCAGTTGTTCATAATGTTTGCCGAAACAAAAAGCTTCCTAGGTTTTGGAGAAATGATTATAGGACTTCGTGAGCCTTCCCGAAGTACCTGTTTATGAGTGGGGACTGCACAAAGACGTTAACGATGTCAGATTTTGGCAAATATTCAAAGTTTCATTGACAACAAAAGTTGTATCGGTGTTGTACCTTCTCAATTCCTGCAGCGTCCGGTGTGTCTGGTGAAGGCAATGGATAAAACTTGTACAACTTCATTTCTTGATAGGCTTTTTTGGTTTCTGCGCTCAGTCCTTCCTTTGCATTCTCTCGCGCTTGTTGTGCCTGCCAATTGTAGAATTAATTGTTAAGTATATATATTTACATGTGCGGCTCTGTTGCAGAAGGTATGGAACATAATACCTCTTCATAAGCTGTCTTAGCTTTGTCACTTTCCTCTTTGACAAATTCCTGAATAATGAAATAGATGGGTGAGTGACTTTAGAGAAAACCCTCAAATCAATTTGTCAAATCAGATCCAGCTCTAGCTTGCTTACCTCGAACTCATCCTTTTGTTCCGGGAGTAATGTCTCCTCCTTGATCAGATTGTCGGTGAATTCCTAAAATAAACTGAGATGAGGAAGTAATTCAAGTAAGTTGTAGTATTGGAAAAGTCAGATACTGCACCTCAATGTCGCTTTTCACCCAGTCATATTCACATGCAACCTGCACCATAGAGAAGTAAGTTTGATTCAATATGAAACTAACAAATTGTATTGTTGAACCCTTAGGGAAGAGTAAAATAACTTACTGGTGGCTCAGAAGGGAACATTATTTGAACCACAGTGCTTTGCTCAGATTCATCTACCTTATATGGGTTGTTGATGTCTGCAAATCAAATTAAAACAGTAATATTTAGAGTTTGATGTCTAAGGGAAACATTTTTCAAGCAAATGAAGCCATGGCAGTGAGAATCTATCATCAACAATAACCAGCTAAGCATAAAAATATAAGCTCACAAGGAAGGCAATAGTTGAACTTTTTAACACGATCATCCTTCAAATGTTTGAGAGCAGACCTGCAAAGGATATATACAAAGCTAGACTGAATACACCGAGTTAAGCACTCTAAGTGGCTGAATGTGAATATGAAAATAAGCGAAAAATGAACCATAAGTTTCTGATAAAGCTTCAAAACCATAAGTAATGTAATTCTTATTCTTGTACAAAGCAAATGAACAAATCACGTCTTCTATAACTTTCATGGTAACAAGACACTGAGAGAAAAGGATACCACATATTTTTTACCTTCTCTGAGTACACCCCAAGATGTTAATTTGAAAGTTAATTTTATCAACTTGTCTATCCCTGCAGAAGAACAAAAGCAGATGAATTTAGCAACAGTTCCCATAAACATCATAAGTAAGAGTAGTAACACACAAATGTGCAGATAATTATAGGTGG